>NW_027397102.1:11792301-12447718 GCF_003265705.2 Callorhinus ursinus | reverse complement strand
ATCTCAGTGTGGTTTTGATTTGAATTTCCCTGATGGCTAATGATGATAAACATTTGTTCATGTGTCTGTCAGCCATTTGGATGTCTTCTTGGGAGAAGTGTCTGTTCAAGACTTCTGACTATTTATTGACTTGATTATTTGTTTTTTGGGTGTTGAGTTTGAGAAGTTCTTTATAGATCTTGGATACCAGCCCTTTATCTGTAGTGTCATTTGCAAATATCTTCTCCCATTTTGTGGGTTGACTCTTTGTTTTGATGACCGTTTCCTTTGCTGTGCTGAGGCTTTTTATCTTGATAATGTCCCAAAAGTTCATTTTTGCTTTTGGAGACGTATCTTAAAAGAAATTGCTGTGGCCTATGTCAAAGAGGTTACTGCCTATGTTCTCCTCTAGGATTTGAATGGATTCCTGTCTCACATTGAGGTCTTTCATCCATTTTGAGTTTATCGTTGTGTATGGTGTTAGAGAATGCTTGAGTTTCATTCTTCCACATGTGGCTGTCCAATTTTCCCAGCACCATTATTTGAAGAGATTGTCTTTTATCCATTACATGTTTTCTCCTGCTTTGTCGAAGATTATTTGAACATAGAGTTGAGGGTCCATATCTGGGTTCTCTATTCTGTTCCACTGGTCTATATGTCCGTTTTTGTGCCAGTACTATGCTGTCTTGGTGATCACAGCTTTTTAATATTGAAATCAGGAAATGTAATGCCCCCAGCTTTGTTTTTCTTTTTCACACATTTCCTTGGCCTTTCAGGGTCTTTTCTGATTCGATATAAATTTTAGGATTGTTTGTTTCAGCACTTTGAAAAATGTCATTGGAATTTTGATCGGGATGGCTTTGAAGATATAGATTGCTCTGGGCACCATAGACATTTTAACAATGTTTATTCTTCTGATCCATGAGCATGGAATATTTTTCCATCTTTTTCTGTCTTCTTCAATTTCTTTCATCAGTGTTTTGTGGTTCCTAGAGTTAGATAATTTACCTCTTTGGTTAGGTTTATTCCGAGGTATCTTATGGTTATTGGTGCTATTGTAAATGGAATCGTTTCTCTAACTTCTCTTTCTACAGTTGCATTGTTAGTGTATAAGAAAGCAACTGATTTCTGTGCATTGATTTTGTATCCTACCTCATTACTGAATTGCTGCATGAGTTCTAGTAATTTGGGGCTAGGGTCTTTTGGGTTTTCTGCATAAAGTATCATGTTATCTGCGAAAAGAGAGAGTTTGACTTCTTCTTTGCCAATTTGAATACCTTTTATTTCTTTTTGTTGTCTGATTGCTGTTGCTAGGACTTCTAGTACTATGTTGAACAATAGTGGGGAGAGTGGACATCCTTGACGTGTTCCTGATCTTAAGGGAAAGGCTTTCAGGTTTTCCCCATTGACAATGATATTCGCTGTGGGTTTTTCATAGATGGATTTTATGAACTTGAAGAATGTTCCCTCCAACCCTATACTCTGAAGAGTTTTCATCAGGAAAGGATGTTGTATTTTGTCAAATGCATTTTCTGCATCAATTGAGAGGACCATATGGTTTCTCCCTCCTCTTATTAAAGATTTCTATTACTTTCATTGATTTGCAAATGTTGAACCACACTTGCATCCCAGGGATAAATCCTACTTGGTCGTGGTGGATGATCTTTTTAATGTATTGTTGGATCCTATTAGCTAGGATTTTGTTGAAGATTTTGGAATCCATATTCATCAGGAATATTTTTCTGTAATTCTTCTTTTTCATGGGGTCTTTGCCTGATTTGGGGATTAAGGTAATGCTGGCCTCATAGAATGAGTTTGGAAGTTTTCATTCTGTTTCTATTTTTTGAAACAGCTTCAGGAGAATAGGTATTATTTTTTCTTTGAATGTTTGGTAGAATTCCCCAGGGAATCCATCAGGCCCTGGACTCTTGTTTTTTGGAGGTTTTTGATCACTGCTTCAATCTTGTTACTGGTTATTGGCCTATTCAGGCTGTCAATTTCTTCCTGTTGCAGTCTTGGCAGCTTATAGGTTTCCAGGAAGGCCTCCATTTCATCCAGATTGCTCAGTTTATTGGCATATAGCTGTTGATAATAATTTCTAATAATTCTTTCTATTTCCTTGGTGTTAGTCGTGATCTCTCCCCTTTCATTCATAATTTTATTAATTTGTGTCCTTTCTCTTTTCTTTTGGATAAGTCTGGCCAGTGGTTTATCATTCTTATTAATTCTTTCAAAGAACCAACTTCTACTTTTGTTGATCTGATCTACTGTGTTTCTGGTTTCTAATATCATTGATCTCTGCTCTAATCTTAATTATTTCTCTCCTAATGCATGGCTTAGGCATCGTTTTTGCTTTTTCTCTAGTTCTTTAAGGTGTAGAGTTAGTTGGTGAATTCGGAATTTTTCTATTTTTTTGAGTGAGTCTTGGATGGCTCTGTGTTTCCCCCTTAGGACCACCTTTGCAGTATTCCATAGGTTTTGGACTGATGTGTTTTCGCTCTCATTGGTTTCCATGAATTGTTTAAGTTCTTCTTTGATTTCCTGGTTGACCCAAACATTCTTGAGCAGAGTGGTCTTTAGCCTCCAAGTGTTTGAATTTCTGCCAAATTTTTTCTTGTGATTTAGTTCCAGTTTTAAAGCATTGTGGTCTAAGAATATGCAGGGAATAGTCTCAGTCATTTGGTATCAGTTGAGAACTGATTTGTGACCCAGTATGTGGTCTATTCTGGAGAAAGTTCCATGTGTGCTTGAGAAGAATGAGTATTCTGTTGTTTTAGGGTGGAATGTTCTGTATATATCTCTGAAGTCCATCTGGTCCAATATATCACTCAAAGCTCTTGTTTCTTTATTGATTTTCTGCTTAGATGATCTGTCTATTGCTGAGAGTGGAGAATTGAGGTCTCCTACAATTATCATGTTGTTATCAATATGACCCCTTATTTTGGTTAACAGCTGGCTTATGTAGATGGCTGCTCCCATGTTGGGGGCATAGATATTTACAATTGTTAGATCTTCTTGTTGGATAGACCCTTTAAGAATGATATAGTGTCCTTCTGTGCCTCTAACTATGGACTTTAGTTTAAAATCTAATTTGTCCGATATAAGAATCGCTACCCAAGCTATCTTTTGAGGTCCACTGGTATGGAAGATGGATCTTCATCCCTTTGCTTTCAGTCTGGATCTATCTTTAGGTTGAAAATGAGTCTCTTGTAGGCAGCATATGGATGGGTCCTGTCTTTTTATCCAGTCTGCAACCTTGTGCTGTTTTATGGGAGCATTTAGGCCGTTCACATGGAGAGTGATTATTGAAAGATATGAATTAATTGTCATCATGTTGCCTGTGAAGACCTTGTTTTTATAGATTGTCCCTGTAAATATCTTTTCTATATCACTCTTGCGGTCTTTCTCCTTTTATATAACCCCCCTTAATATTTCTTTCAGGGCCAGCTTAGTGGTCACATGTTCTTTCAGTTTCTGCCAGTCTTGGAAGCTCTGCATCTCTCCCCCCATTCTAAATGACAGCCTTGCCGGATAAATTTTTCTTGGCTGCATGTTCTTCTCATTTAGTACCCTGAATATGTCTTGCCGGGCCTTTCTGGCTTGCCAGGTCTCTGTGGATAGGTCTGACATTATTCTGATGTTCCTCCCTCTGTACATAAGGAATCTCTTCCCCCTAACTGCCCTTAAGTTGGTTTCCTTGGTTCTAAGATTTGCATGTTTTACTATTACATGCCGGGGTGTTGGCCTGTTTTCCTTGATTTGGGGGGGGTCCTCTCTGCCTCTAGGACATGAATGTTTGTTTCATTCCCCAGATTAAGGAAGTTCTCAGCTACGATTTGCTCAAATATATCTTCTAGTCCCCTCTCTCTCTCCAATCCCTCTGGGATGCCAATAATTCTGACATTGGAACACTTCCTGCTGTTACTTATTTCTCTGATTCTATTTTCATGGATTCTGAGTTGTTTTTCCCTGGCCTCCTCTTTTCCCTTCTTGTCTATTAAGTTGTCTTCCACGTTACTTATTTGTTCTTCTGCCTCACTTACCCTAGCTGTTAAATTATCTAGATTAGATTGGATCTCACTGATAGCATTTTTAAGTTCTGCCAATTCAGCTTTCATTTCTGCCCTTAGAGACTCTATGTTGCCATTAATTGATTTTTCCATTCTAGCTATTGTCTTCACAATTACTAGCCTGAATTCCATCTCTGACATCTTGGTTATATCTGCATCCATTTGTAAATCTGCTGCATGAATCATAATCTCTGAGTCTTTTCTATTTTGGGGGTTCCTCCTCCTAGTCATTCTGTTGAGGGGTGGTTGAGGGAATGTATAGAGTCCTAATTATTGACCAGAACCCAAGCAAGATGCACCTTTTTTCTAGGGAAGTTAGGATTGCTGGCCTCTTATTTTCCCAGCCTGTCTTCTGGGAGAGGGGTCTGCCGTGTTGTTACTCAGGCAAACATTTTTGGGCAGAGTTCCCCTGCCCTGTGTGGTGGGAGATGGGCTCAATGAAAACCAGTTTTTTGGGGCTTTTGTTCCCTGGCAGCTTTCTGTGTCTCTTCTGTGAGTCAGAGCAGAAGAGACCGTTTCCAAACCTCTGCCTCAGAGCAGAGAGATCGCAGTCTGTTCTTCAGTTAGCTCTCCAGCCATAGCCTCTTCGTTTCTCTCTTTGCTGCTATAAACTGCAGGGTCCTGGGTTGTGCACCCCTCCATAGTGCTCCCAGTCCTGCCTCCAGGTCAGAGCACGTCTCTTCCCTTTGGGCTTCTAAAACCGCCAGCCACTCCCTGTTCACAGGCACGACGCTGCCGCTCTGAGTTTCTGTCCCTGGGGCTGCCCTAAAGTCCTTTCCCCATCACTACCGGCCTGCGAGCCTGTGCCCGGTCCCCAGCGGGCAAAGCTGTCGCTCACCGGTGGTGTAGGATCCCCACGGCGAGGTTCCCTCCCGCTGCCGTTTATCCTCTGAAACCTGCCCATGTAATCACAGCTCCCTGCTTTGTACCTCGAAACCAACCACCTGTGATATTCTGTTTGTAGAGATCTGGATCTATTTTCTTACATCTCAGGCTGATTTCGTGGGTGCTCAGAATGGTCTGGTAGATATCCAGCTCAAGACCAGGGACCAGTTGGTATAGGGTCCCCACTCCTCTGCCATATTTTCTCTCCTCCTCTTTTAGAAGATATGTTATCACTCTTTCCATTTTGCACTCATTATACTCAAAGAAATATGCTCCACTTTATTGTTAATGGTACGCTCCTTTGTCTCTCTACACATTCAAAAATAATTACCACATAATTATTTCTTTTGTCTGAAACATTCTCAGCCTCTCTCTTTCTTGGAGTCCTGTTTTACATATGCACAGTGATAAATAAAGTTATAACTGCTTACCTATTGGGACAATCTCCCAATCTGAAGGATGAGTTCTTTGGAGGATAGGGTCATATCATATCAAATTTTGAATCCTCATTTCTAGGCACATAACAGATGCTCACTGAATACTTAATAAATGAGTTGAATGAACAAGACATTACACAAATAAATGTACTACTTCATCCTTAAAAAAACATAAAAATTAAAACAACATTTTCAAAAGAGAACTATGAATAACTTTTAATTATGCATTGTTTGGGATATCATAATTAATTGAGAAATATCTACATATTGGCTGTCCTTTCCATCTCTTTGTGTATACTAAGGAAATTTGAATGTGGTGGGAAGACTATAAACATGCTCAATGTAATCACATTTCTTTGTTTTATTTTAGTTGAGGATCAATGTAAATTTGATAAGACAAATTAAAAATGTAAGACTAAGAGTTTTGAAAAAAGACAAATTCCATTTAAACTAACAAGTAATTATCAAGTTGCTTGAAATAACATTTAAAAGGTACAAAATGAAGTAAAAAGAAAATGGGACATATTAGGAGAAAAATTAGGAAAAGTATACAATCATAAAGCCAAAAGCACACAAGGTTTTCAAGAAGAAAGGCATGACTACTGAAGATCCATAAAGGAAAATAAATACTTAGTTTAAAAAGAGAAAGAATTTTGATAAAGTTATGGGGCTATATGAAATACAGTTTTAGGTCATTCTTGGATGGATCAACCATACAAAGGAAAGGGAGTACTTCTGAGTCTGGAAAGAAGGATAAGTGTAATCTAATGTATGATTTAGCTCAGGTAAGATATGGTCTGAGCATTATGGCAAGATGGCAAACCGTTGAGCAGTACAGTCCTCAACGCATATAGGCTTTTAATTTTTTTTGTTTCATTGTTATAGAAGAATATTAATGAAAGAGAAGATACATTGTCCCTTTCAAAATATTGTTAATTCCTTACCTATTAATTTATTGTCTTTCTATACCCAATACAGGTGATAAAATTCAGAAATAATTTTTCAATTTTCTATCCTGTGAACAGAAACACTGCATACAATACACACTTTTCCTAACTATACAAATATGAATGGCCAATTAACTTTTTTCCTCCCTCCCAAAACTCCATACACTGTAGCCTTACTGTGATGAAACTTAAACTTGGGGTACTTTTCTTTCCACCATCTTTGATTTCTACTTGTTTTCCAATAACTCCCCTACTCTTTCATGAGAAACTGCAAACAAGTGACTGAGACTTCAAATTAATAAATTAAAAATTAAAAATAATCAGGCTATAGGGAATCTACTAACAGATGGAACACTATACTAGAGTAATTTTAACAGTCTCAAGTTGACAGTCCATTTTTCTGGGTAGCAAGAATTCATGTAATAATTCCTAGGAGTCCACAAAGGATGGCAGTGGCTTTTTCAAGCAATCAAATTGCTAGAGATGTCATCATAGAAGTTCTTGTTTTTGTGTACATTTGACATGCCAGAGATATCATTTGCTTTATCTGACATCCTTGACCCTGCCATTCTGAAATCAAAAACCCTAAAATGGCATAGAATTAGTAACACCAAGGAGTTTGTAAGAGTCAAAGTGTAATTGGTTCTCAATAATTATTCATTAAATAATTGTTGAAAGAACTTGATACTCATAGCAAATTGACAGACATACTCGTACTATTCAAGTATTTTATTTTTATTTTAAAGAGAATATAATAATTATATATAATTAATATTCTGCTATACTAATTCAGAAGTTCCCATGTCAAAAGAGATTCTGTATTTATAATAAGTTTTTGCTCATCTTCATAAGTAGAGCAAACCAGAGGGAAGAGCATACACAAAGTCATGGATGTATGAAGGAGCATGGGGTATCTGATGAATAGAGAGAAGTTTAATGAAGTTATACAGTGCATGGTATTTGAGGAAGGACTTGTGGGAGGTGATGATAGAAAGTTATGCTGAAGCAGGTCAGAAAGTCTTTCCATTTTAAGGAATTTGAACTTTATTTTGCTGTCAGTGAAAAGGCATAGAAGAGTTTCAGGCAAGGGATAATAACAGATCTGTATTTTTGGAAGATCAGAACAGTGTTAGAAGAAGTCTGGTCTGTTGACTACAAGCAGGAATAATGCTGAAGTAATGTCCTTTTTGGATTTTAAACAAGGATGCAATTATGGAAACTGTGTTTTCTCTTCAGCTAATTTTTATGTTTAATTTTTGGAAAACCACAATATATCAGTAAAAGTTATATAAAATTTCAGTTAATGTTGATTGCAAATTACTAATATAAAATTAAAGTAAATTTGAATAATGCAAGTTATTAAAGGACTGTTCATTGTTGGTCAAATGAACAAAACTAATATATAGGGAAACACATGGTTTTAGTTGGAATTCCTCAAAAAACATACAAAAAAAGAGAATTTTATTTTACATACCCCTTTAGAAATGAACAATGTAAGCAATGTCATGTGAAGATAGACCTTTTTGTTGTTGTTGTTCTATCTCTAAAAGAACACCCAAGAATGACTTGTGGGAGACTGTGATCACTAACTCCAATAGATGTCACCTTCAAAAAAAAATGGGCCTATCATGAACACCCCTATGGTTTCTTAATTACTCCTTATGAATTTATCTCAATAAGTTCTAACAAGAGTTGAACTAGACTATAATTGGGACAAATAAATATTTAAACCAAAAAGCAATTTCTCTCTCTTCCTTTCAGCCCAAATTTTCAAGGATTACTCCTATTTTATCCCTTAATCTTCAAGATATTTATTTCATAGTCTATAAACAAATGGACAGGTTTTCAATTACTCAGTGCATGTCTTGAATGGTTTAATATACTTAGATTATATTCCCTTTTAAATTTTATCTATCTTGCTTGAAGAGTGCTATTCATTTATAACTTGCTTCATATGCAAGACTCTCCAGGCCCTTGGTCATTTTAATTATCTTTCTCAAAACACCCAACAGATATTCTGGTCCTAAAATATAATAAAATGTACATATAACAAACATCAGGCTGTGACACATGCTTTTTTTAAAAGGGAATAAGCATAGAAGTTATGAAAATGAAAAGTCCACTTCCACAAATCATACATTCTTCACTAAAATGCACACCAGAAAATGTTTAACTTGAAACTTCAGTTTTTACTTTGATAGTGTGATGGAATACCATGCATTTCTCAGAGTTTAAGGACAATATTCTTTGTCATTTATTAATCTATTTATCTAATTACTTTAATTAAGCTTTTAATCCAACTCACACTTTCACAATAAGGTGTAATATCTTATGAAATTTTCCTGGAAAAGTAGATTAGGTCTTTTATCCCTTGTGACCAAAGTATCTAAGCCCAAGGGGGTATGTTCTTTTCATAAAGCCCTTCCCATAAATGAATTCAAAGAAAACCATTGAAGTTGCTTTCTTTCCCCAGAAAAAAATCTACTTCAGCTTTCAAGTGTGATCTTTTTTTAAAGATTTTATTTATTCATTTAAGACAGAGAGATACAGAGAGAG
Source organism: Callorhinus ursinus (assembly GCF_003265705.2). Classification (NCBI taxonomy): domain Eukaryota; kingdom Metazoa; phylum Chordata; class Mammalia; order Carnivora; family Otariidae; genus Callorhinus; species Callorhinus ursinus. The sequence goes on along the minus strand of NW_027397102.1, from coordinate 12,438,844 downwards.
AGCATGAGGAGGGGGAGAAGCAGAGGGAGAGGGAGAAGAAGGCTCCCCACTGAGCCAGGAGCCTGAGGCAGGGGTCAATCTCAGGGCCCTGGGATCATGACCTGAGCCGAAGGCAGACACTCAGCCATCTGAACCACCCCTCAAGTGCGATCCTTGATCAAAAAGCCAACTGTGTAAAACAACAAAATCATAAAAAGTACAGTTCCAACTTTCAGCTTGCAAATATTTATCTATTTCTACCTTAGGCTGACCGTAGAAAAAATTGTGAACTAGGAATTCATTTGGATCACTTTTCTACTTTCTTTATTATTGGTTGTCTCCTCTGCCCCTTTCGTTCCTCTTCACAATGTCAAGGTCCACAATGCTGCACAGAAACAAACCTTTAATCACCCCCAAAGGATGTGTCCTTCACCCTGGTGCTCAGCCTCCATTCTTCATTGACTATAAACATACACTTATGTAGACATGGATACCCATTTATATTAAGGTCACATGATTAAGCAAAGTATGACTTATTTTAATTCAAAGATTAACCTTTAAAGAGGGAACAGTATTTGGTGCAAATGCTTGAATTCAGGATTCAGAGATAGGTTGTTAAATAATGCATTTCTTTACATTCTAAGACCAACCACATCAAGTGATAGCAATGATATGGAACACCTGGAAATCTTATATACTATTGATGGGAATGTAAAAGGATAAAACAACTTTGTATAACAGTTTCAAAGTTTCTTATAAACTTAAACATACAGTTACAATACAACCAAGTAATCCCACTCCTATAGTTATTCTAGAAAAATGAAAATATATCCACAGGAAAAAATATGTATAAATGAAGGCTTAAAGCAGTGTTATTCATTATAGCCAAAAACTTGGAAACATATCAAATGTTTACAAGAGAGAAATATATGAATAAATTATGGTATATTTATACCATGGAATACTACTCAGCAATAAAAATGAAAGAAGTATTAATGCACACAATTCGGATTCTCAAAATAATTACACCAAGTAAAATAAATCAGACAAAAAATAATGCATATCCTAAGATTCTCTTCATATAAAACTTTAGAAAATACAAACTATAGTGACAGAAAGCAGATCAGTGGTTGCCTGGGAAGCAGACAGGGAAGGAAAGATCAGGTTCTAGGAAAGTTTAAGGAAATTAATAGGCTCACTATCTTGATTGTGGTGACGGTTTTGTGGCCATGCACATGTGTCAAAACATCAAATTGTACATTTAAATATATAAGTTTATTCTATGCCAGTTATGCCACAAGAGATTTTTTTTAATGTACCTTTAGCAAGAGACTTTCTCAGTCTTTTTCAAATATGATACACAGACAGCAATCCATAGTTGCATATGATGACCCTCTATCCATCACCTGATTATTACCAATTGCCCTTTTTCATCCAACGTTAGTCCTATATGATAAACTCCCCCTTCTTTCTTACTCTAACTTCAATTTATTAATATTCACTGCTGTCCTGTATGGCCCATTTAATTTAATTTAATTTAATTTAAATTTTTTAAAGATTTTATTTATTTATTTGACAGAGAGAGACACAGCGAGAGAGGGAACACAAGCAGGGGGAGTAGAAGAGGAAGAAGCAGGCTTCCGGCAGAGCAGGGAGCCCGATGCGGGGCTCGATCCCAGGAACCTGGGATCTTGACCTAAGCCAAAGGCAGATGCCCAAAGACTGAGACGCCCAGGTGCCCCTATATTTAATTTTATTACAGTGATTTAAGCAATTTCATTTATCTTCACATAAGGTGCAAGGGAGAAAGGGTCTTTTATATAATTAAAAAGAGTTTTTCTCTATTGGTCTTTGGGTTATACAAGTAACACTACTAAAAAAGAAAACATCATTACTTTTAATGATTCAGAGAAAAGAGAAAATTGAGTTAATGTAACTTACTGACCCCTTTTATGTTGTCATTTAAATTCAGAATGCTAATTTTTATTTCTAGTGATTATGTAAGAAGTACATTATATTATTTTCTAACCCACATTTATTTTACAGAAAGATTTTTAAAAAATTCTTACCTGGCACTTTCATGTGTACATTAAAAATGACTCAGTGAGAGAACCCAAGAGAGGAAAAGCATACACTAATAACATTTTTAAGCTCAATATTTTGGCACTGTCTACATTGACTCAGACATGTGTACAAATGTAGAGTAAAATTTTTGACATTTTGAGAATTCTCAAGATTTTGCCTATATTGAATATAAACAAAATGATTTGAAACCACGATCCAAAGTTTATACATTGCAAGAAGGGAAAGAAAGAGGTCACACAAAACATTTTCACCACCACCACCACTACAGTAACCAATCCCTACCTCCAGCTTTTGGTTGTTATTAAAGGCAGGATATCTTATGAACTATAGATTTTTTTTAACATTGAGGACTAGTTATCAAGGCTATGTTTTGTTACTCAGTTCTAGTCACAAATGAAGGTGATGCCTGTAGATTCTAAATCTTATTACCCTTTATTGCTTTAATAGAAAATGATAGGAAATTTATTTTTGTTTTGTAGGATTCCTTGAATGATTGATACTTAGTGTTTTCCTAACTATATGCTTTAGTTTAATGGGTTATTTCAATACAGCCATCCACTGCCTCCAATAAAATAAAGTAGTGAGAAGGCAGCTTATCATCTGTCAGGTATGTTGTACATTGGAAAAATTTATTGTACTATTAAAATGTACATTTTCTCCCCTGGGAAAAGCAAGTCAGCATAAAGGGCAGAAACTTGAAGGAGTAACAAATGAAGTAGGTGAAGAGTTGTGTATTTCATTTCATGTAAGTTCTGTGTGATGGGAAAAATGAGGTTGGGGGATGAGCTCTGGAGATGCAAATGTGTCTTTCTACAATCCACTAGATTTGGCTTGTGACTATATGATTCTTATAAGATTTCTTATTTGGGGATAGTTTAAGGATTGGCCAGTTGGAAAGCAGGGCACTGTGGAATATATCACTTATCACAATAACAGTGTGTAGTCATCAGTGATCCTCTCAACACAGAGGGAAGTTAGAACTGTAAATGTGAAACAACACTGCAGCCAGACTAGTGGTCTTTGGCAATATTTCTATTTCTCATTAACTTAATCATATTAATTTAATCCATATATATCAAAATAATTTACTAAAGAATCGTCACAAGGAACATTTTTTTTTACCTTTCTCTTTAGGAAAAGTAGGTTGCAACCATTCAGAAGATTGCTTTTATGCTCCATGGAAAGAAAAATTATAGCCACATCTAATTATACTAGCTACTCTACACTGTAAAATACTGTAAGAACAAAAAAAAAAAGGAAAGGAACACTTTAAAGTTTTATTTTATTGAAGTTATGTAGTCACCAACAGTTAATTACATGGATTGTTCTAGGATTTCCTACTTCTGAAACAACAAACATCTTATCTCTCATACTTTTTTAAATAATTTTATTGTTATGTTAATCACCATACATTACATCATTAGTTTTTGATGTAGTGTTCCATGATTCATTGTTTGTGCATAACACCCAGTGCTCCACGCAGAATGTGCCCTCTTTAATACCCATCACCAGGCTAACCCATCCCCCCACCCATTATCTCTCATACTTAAGTAGTTCTGATATAACCCTGAAGATTTCTAGCTTAAAATTTCAATACCAAGCTTTTTCATGAAAGATAGAGTTCAGGGTGTTTGTAAAATTATGGTATTAATGGTCCAGAGACCTGGGTTTTGAAATTAATGGTTAAGACTCTTAACTATAGAGAACAGACTGATGGTTACCAGAGGGGAGGTGGGTGGGTTACCAGAGGGGAGGTGGATATAAATAAGTGATGGGTTGGGTTGGGTTAAATAGGTGATGAGGAGTGAGGAGTGCCCTTGTGATGAGCATGGGATATCATATGAAAGTGTTGTATACTATACACTATATTGTACACCTGAAGCTAATATTACACTGTATATTAACTAGAATTTAAATTAAAACTTAAAAAATAAAATAAATATTGAAAACGGAAAAAAAGAAATTAATGGTCAAGAAACCTGGCTCCACACTTCACTGTCTCTGAGATTTGGGCCAAGTCTGTTAACTTACTGAAAACTCATTTTCTTCATCCATTAGTCAGAAATATTAATGCTAAGCTTACAGGATTGTTGAAAAGATCAAATAAAAAAATTGGAAAATCGTTCTTTTTAAACTTAAAGTTTAGCGACATGCATACACATAGAGACACCTTAAAGATGTAGAAGTACTTTATAAAAGCACTATATAGATTATCATCACCATCATCATCATTCTCATCACCATCACCATCATACCACCACCATCATCCTGCAAAGTTTGCTTAAATTCCAAGTTTTCTCCTTTACCTACATTGGAAATTTCAATGGGTTCTGCTCTGTGAGAGACTCATGCAGTACAAAAGTAATTGACAGGAGTCTAAAAACGTTGGGTACAATTTATGTTAAAATATTTATAACACATACAGAAAAAAAAAAAACCTTAACACAGAAATTGAGAGTTGGGAAAACAGATTCAGCTAAGAGAATGAATGGGGTTCTTATTAGCAAACTGATGTAGTTAAGTTTTTCATTTAGTAGAGAAACTAAAATTGCATATTAAGTCTAAATTCCACACTATATTAGAAAATAGCAGTAATTCAACTTCTGGCTCTTATTAGGACAATGGTCTTCCTGATCGCACAAGAAATAATGAAAATGTAATGACAGAAAAGCAGTTACCATTTGTGTGATATGAAGTATGCTTTACAATATTGCTCATTCAAAAACCCAAAGACAGTCATAGAAACAGACATGTTTTAAGTCAACCATCAAAAAGGCTTGTTTTTTTCCTAGGTTAATCTTTCCTGTTTATACTTACAAAAGAACAACCTAAGACCTCTCTGTCCTCCTTAAGACCACTTCTTAGCATCTAAACTGAGTGAGAATATGAAATGCATCATGAAAAAGAAGGGACGCTGATTCCAGCAATGTGATCAGGCTAATTGGCGTTATTATCATATCATGAAGTTGACATCACACTGCCAAGACTTGGCATGATTCTACTTATGGTTCTGCCAATTTTGAGTTTAGTATTGTAGCCACAATTATGGCATTGTATCTTCACTGGTTCATGGACTGGTATCTTCACCAGGGATTTGGAGGATGGATGAAATTCCTAAATATTCCTAAAAATATTTTGCCACAATAGAGCTAGAATAATAATAAAAAAAAAACAGCTGAAGAATCTGCTACCTTTTAAGAAATGAACACCACATGAATTTCATCTGAAGCATTATATTGCTTCCTTGTAAGCTGTCAGTTTAAATCTCTCTCAAGCCAAATTCTACATCTGTCTATTTGAAATGCTTCATAAGCTAAAGAAAGGGGAGCCATCATCTTTTGGGAAATCCAAAGGCACATAAAGCTAATCCATCCCTTCAGTGTGATCAGGAATTGTAGCACTTCCACAGAGCTGCAGAGAAAGATGGGGATAATATTTCCTCTTTTTTTCTCCTTATAGGCCAAAAGATTTTACAAAACAATACCAGAAAATGGGATTATTATGTATTAATATGCTATCAGTAATTAAGATATGAATTGAACAATAGGAACAGAGACAGACACGAAATGTTCAAAATATCAAGTAGTTCAATATATGAAGGCAAAACGCAGCCAAACTTCATCATTTTGTAAGAACTAAGGAGAAGGCTGGATGAAATTTGGGAAAAATCCGACTCACAAAATGAATTTTATGTATTTTAAGGTGTAATGTTCTCTCATATTGTTTGGTGCAGAATAAATTCTTAATAAATATATGTTAAATGAAAAGAAAGAATATATATATTCTTTCTATATATATATCATATGATATATATATATACACTATATCAGTAGAGATAGAGATAATCAGTAGAGATAGAGATAGATACTATATCTATCTATAGTTACATAGGTGTAATATCTAAATGGATATCAGGCAATATTTTGAAGAATAGATCCTATGGGTCTTATTTTAGTGAATAAAGACCTATCATCAATAATTAGTATCTTGATTATTTGTATAGAATCAGATCTTGCTAAAGTACTTTTTAGGTACCTAAGTAAATTTAAACCTCTCCAGTATTTTAACCCTACACCAATACACACAGTCATACCCATGTACATTTCTTTCTTGTTTATAGTTTTGCTTTGCTAAGGAAGATATTTTTATTAATATTAGAGACTTTAGCATAGCCACTGTCTGAATTATTTCAAATTCTGAATTAGTGGAGTTTGAATGAATCAGGTTCTGATATATAAAGATATACATGTCAAGCAATATGAATAATTTAAGAACTCTTCTTAAATAAATTAAAGGATAATGATGTAACCATCTCTAATCCTTTTCACTTGCATTTTTTGCTTGGAACTGCTGGGGGAAAATCAACTTAAATACAAAAATATTGTGCCAAAACATCACAATATCTGAAAAGAGACACACTGGTCATTTTATTTTTTGCCTTTAGACCCCATTTTTAAGTTATAAATGGAAAGAAATAATACAAACAAATGTAGAGAAGAGGCAAGATGGCAGAAGAGTAGGGGACCTCGTTTTATCTGGTCCCTTGAATTTACCTAGAAAATTATTAAATCATTCTGAATACCCAGGAATTCAACCTGAGATGTAAGAAAAGAATATCTGGAACTCTACACATAGAAAAGTGACCACTTTCTGCAAGGTAGGAGGTGTGGAGAAGTGAATCTGAGAGGATATATCAGAAGATAAATTATTGGGGGAGGGAACCTCAGTATGCCGGCTACTGGAAAGTGATATAGCCCCAGAGGGCAAAATCTGAACCCTTAGAAATCTGCTCCAGTGAGAGACATCCCTGCCTGAAAGGAGCTCAAGGAGTGAAAAGGGGCAGTAATCTAGGTGGGACACTGTGGTCTCATGATCCCTGGAGTCACAGAAATAACAGGGGTGCCTGAGCCGGTAGAGTTCCCAAGCATTGGAGCGCTTCTACTGGTTACCTTCAGTGAGCCTGGGAGGGGGCGCTAAGCTTAGTTTGCCATAAACCAGGAGCAACGGCTCTATTGGGTGACTGCTTTCCCATGGAGACCAGGCAAAGACAGGAACTCGGGGTCCCTTCACTTTCCCTGGGAGGGGTGGAGCAGGTGCATGCATGACCTGGCAACAGCTCGCAGGACAGGAATCCTGTAAAGGATGGTAGGGGGTGAACCTCCACCTCCCCCTGGAAGGGACAGAGTGGGTGCATGCATGATTCAGTGACTTCTCTCCATGCCAAAACCCTACAAATTGCAGTAACATGGGACCCTCTGCCTTCCCTCAGAAGGATCGATGTGGATGCAGAGTTTGGCACACACAAAAGTGATAATAAGATAATAGAGCCTTAAAATCCTGTGGAGCAATAACAAAAGATTCAATATTGTATCACTGAAGTCCTATAATAAGTGGAGACAGAGAATAGGGCTTAAAGAATATTCAAAGAAATAATGGCAAAAGCATCCCAAGTTTGGGGAAAAATTTAACATAAACCTACAAATTCAAGAAACTGAGTGAATTACAAGCAAGACTGATGCAAAGAAATCCACACCTAGGCATATCAAAATTAAACTTCTGAAGACTAAAGACAATGCAAAAAATCTTGAATGCTGCCAGAGAGAAATGATGCATTACGTATGGGAGAATACCAATTCAAATGACAGTGGATTTCTTATCTGAAACCTTGGAGACCAGAAGGCCAATATTTTTCACATATTGAAGAAGATAACTTTCAACCAATAATTCTATGTTTGGCAAAACTATCCTTCAGGGAATGAAGGAACAAACAGACATTTTCAGAAGAAAAAGAATTAAAATAATTTGTTGGTAGCTTGCCTACTCTAAAACAATGACTAAAGGAAGTTCTTCACACAAAAGGAAAATGATAGAAGAGGAATTTGAGGGCAGTAGGGAGGAAGAAATAACAACAGAAAATGCAGAAATATGCCTGTCTTGCTCCTCATGAATTTTCTATATTATATTTGATGATTGAAACAAAAGTAATAGTACCATCTGTCTGATACTTAAGACAATGGTACTTAAAACTGGGGAAGGTAAAGGCACATAAGCAGAAGGTTTCCGCACTTCATTAAAGGGGTAAGTTACTGATACCAGTACACTATGACAAGTCACATTATGTGTATTTGATAGCCAGAACGATCACTTCAAAAACTATATAAAAAATAATACACTAAAAAACACCTAAAATAAATCAAAATAGAAACCTAGAAATGTTCAGGTCACACAGGAAGAAAAGAAAAGAAAAAGAAACACAAGAATGCAAAACAGAAGAAATTGAAAATAATAAAATGACAGACATAAGCCCTAATATAGCAATAATTATCTTAGGTATAAGTATACCAAGTAAAATTTAGATATATTGGCAGGATGGGTAAAAGAAACACAGCCCAATTTTATGCTGTTTATAACATCTCACTTCAAATTCAGTAGCATAGGTAGACTGAAATGCAAAAGATAGGGAAAAATATACTATGCAAACGTTAATCATAAAATCCAAGAGTGAACAGCTGTGTTAACATCAGATAAAATACGGGGCGCCTGGGTGGCTCAGTCGTTAAGCGTCTGCCTTCAGCTCAGGTCATGATCCCAGGGTCCTGGGATCGAGCCCCGCATCAGGCTCCCTGCTCAGCTGGAAGCCTGCTTCACCCTCTCCCATTCCCCCTGCTTGTGTTCCCTCTCTCGCTGTCTCTCTCTCTGTCAAATAAATAAATAAAATCTTTAAAAAAAATCAGATAAAATAGACTTTATTTTTTCTGTCCAAATGTTTATTTACACTACTGAAACAAAATCAGACTGTTAAACTACTAGTTACTCATTACTTCTAAATACTGAAATGCTAGATCTTCTTGTTGGATAGACCCTTTAAGTGTGATATAGTGTCCCTCTACATCTCTTACTACAGTCTTTGGTTTAAAATCTAATTTGTCTGATAGGAGGAATGCTACCCCAGCTATTTTTGAGGTCAATAAGCATGGTAAATTTTTCTCCATCTCCTCACTTTCAATCTGGAAGTGTCTTTAGGTTCAGAATGAGTCTCTTGTAGACTCTTGTGGACCCTGCTTTTTTATACAATCTGATACCGTGTCTTTTTATTGGAACATTCAGCCCATTTACATATCCTGAAACTAACACTACACTATATGTTAACTAACTAGAATTTAAATAAAATCTTGATAGAAACTTAAAACACACACACACAGGGCGCCTGGGTGGCTCAGTTGGTTAAGCGACTGCCTTCGGCTCAGGTCATGATCCTGGAGTCCCAGGATCGAGTCCCACATCGGGCTCCCTGCTCAGCAGAGAGTCTGCTTCTCCCTCTGACCCTCTTCCCTCTCATGCTATCTCTCATTCTCTCTCTCTCAAATAAATAAATAAAATCTTTAAAACACACACACACACACACACACACAAACACACACACCCCAACACTTAGGTCTTGGTATATAATACAAACTTAATATATATTACAGATTTTCCTCAATAGATAAAGTACTAAAGTTTACTCAAGAGTACATTAACTTCAAAGCAGTCTTTAAATCCTTTTCTTCTTTCATCTACACATTCCCTCAAAATCAGAACTAATTATTTACATGGTACTATTTCTAGGCCTTATCAATGTATTTTGTAAGTTAAGAAATGGATTATCAGGGGGAGGAGCAAGACGGCAGAGGAGTAGGAGACCTAAATTTCTTCTGGTCCCAGGAATTCAGCTAGATAAGGATCAAACCATTCTGAACAATACGAACTGAACAGGAGATCAAAGAAATGAATAGCAGCAACTCTCTGAACAGAAAAGCGACCACTTTCTGGAAGGTAGGACGTGCGGAGAAGTGAATCATGAGGCGATATTCGACAAGATAGGTGGTGGGGGAGGGGGCCACCGTCAGCCCCTACTTGCAAGTGATAGAGCAGCAGAGCACAAAATCAAAACTTTTAAAAAAAGTTGGTTCTGCTGAGGAATGTCATTCCAGTGGCTAAGTGGGGGGTGGAAACCTCGCTGGGGCAGTGTGGTCTCAGGACCCTCAGGGTCACAGAAAGACCAGGGGTGCCTGACTGTGGCAGAGCTCCCAGGTATCAGAACAGGGAAGCCGGTAGCAGAGATGGAGCCGAGCAGTGGGCTCTCACCTCGGGGTTGCCATAAACCGTGATCCATAGCACAGTCGGGCCACTGCTCTACCAGCAGGGACTCAACAAGCAGCAGATACGGGGAGTCTCCCCTTCCTCCCCTGGAGGAGTGGTGGGGGAGTGCACTGCAGAAATCTGCTGAGTTTGAAGACTCCACACAGGGTCATGTGCAGAGATAGAAACACTCGGTCACAGGCCGGGTGAGCATGGAGTGCGGCCAGAGACTGGGGACATGGGAGTGATTGACTGCTTTTCTCCGGGGGCTCACTGAGCAGTGGGGCCCCAAGTTCTTGGCTCCGCTGGGGTGGAGATTGGGAAGCTGCCATTTTCACTTCCATCCTCCAAAGCTGTACAGAAAGCTTGCAGGGAACAAAAGCTCCCAAGAGCAAACCAGAGCAGATTACTTAGCCCAGCCCTGGCAAGGGTGGGGCAATTCCGCGTCTGGCAAAGACATTTGAGAACCATGGCAACAGGCCCCTCCCTGAGAATATTAGCAAGAACAAGCAGCCAAGACCAAGTTTACCGATCAATGAGAACGGCAGAACACCAGCACTAGGGGAACACAGCACATAGAATTCATGGCTTTTTTCCCCCAATAGTCTTTAGTCTTTCAAGGTTAATTTTTTTAATTTTCTTTTTTTCTTTTTCTTTTTTTTTAATTTTTCTTTTTCCCATTTTCAACTAACATCTTATCAATCCCTTTTTTAAAAAATCTTTTTTATTATTCATTTTTAGAGTCATATTATCTCTTCATAGTAGTTAACTTTATTTTTGGTATATTTATATATAAGTTGTTCTTTCTTTAAAATTTTGGGTCACAGTTTCTTCTAACAGACCAAAATATACCCTAAATCTCTCGTGTATGGCTTTGCTCTAGTCTTCTGCCTGATCACATTCTCACCTTTAAAAAAAAAAATCCCCTTCTTTCTTTTTTACCAACTTCTTATCTTATCAATTCCTTTTATAAAACCCTTTACAATTTTCATCTTTACACTCATATTCCATCCCTTCATCGTATTTACCGTTATTTTTGTACATATATAAGCTTTTCTTTCTTTAAAATTTTGGGAGGCACTTTTTTTTAAAGAACAAAATATGCCCAAAACCTAGTGTGTGGTACTGATCTATGCAGCAGCCTGATCATATTTGATCATATTCTGTCTTTTGTTTGTTTTTACCTTTTTCGTTTTCTTTTTCTTTCTTTCCCTTTCTTTTCCCCTGGCTTCAGGTCTCTTCTGATTGGTTTAGTGTGTATTTTTCTGTGGTCGTTGATACCCTGCTACCATTTTGTTCACTCATTCATCTATTCTCCTCTAGACAAAATTACAAGATGGAAAAAATCAATTCCAAAAAAAAGAACAAGAGGCAATACCGACTACCAGAGACCTAATCAAATATGGACATTAGTAAGATGTCGGAACTAGAGTTCAGAATGACGATTTTAAAGATACTAGCTGGGATGGAAAAAAGCATGGAAGATATTAGAGAAAATCTGGAGAAATAAAAGAACTAAAATCTAACTCTGTCAAAATCAAAAAGACTATTAATGAGTTGCAATCAAAAATGGAGGCTCAAACTGCTAGGATAAATGAGGCAGAAGAGAGAATTAGTGATATAGAAGACCAAATGATGGAAAATAAAGAAGCTGAGAAAAAGAGAGGTAAACAACTACTGGATCATGAGGGCAGAATTCGAGAGATAAGAGATACCATAAGATGAAACAACATTAGAATAATTGGGATCCCAGAAGAAGAAAGAGAGAGAGGGGCAGGAGGCATACCGGAGCAAATTATAGCAGAGAACTTCCTTAATTTCAGGAAGGAAACAGGCATCAAAATCCAGGAGGTGCAGAGACCAACCTCAAGATCAATAAGAAACAGGTCAACACCCCAACATCTAGTAGTAAAACTTACAAGTCTCAGAGACAAAGAGAAAATCCTGAAAACGGCTCCAGATAAGAGATCTGTAACCCAAAATGGTAGAAACATCCAAAGAGACCTGAGAGGCCAGAAAGGACTGTCATGATATATTCAGAGAACTAAATGAGAAAAATATACAGCCAAGAATACTATATTAAGTTAGACTGTCATTGAAAATAGAGGGAGAGAGAAAAAGCTTCCAGGACAAATAAAAAACAAAAGGAATTTGCAAACACGAAACCAGTCCTACAAGAAATATTGAAAGGGGTCCTCTGGGCAAAGAGAGAGCCTAAAAGTAACATAGACCAGAAAGGAACACAGACAATACACAGTAACATTAAACTTACAGGCAATACAATGGCACTAAATTCATAACTTTCCATAGTTACCCTGAGTGTAAGGGACTAAATGCCCCAATCAAAAGACACAGGCTATCAGATTGGATAAAAAAACAAGACCCATTGGGCGCCTGGGTGGCTCAGTTGGTTAAGCGACTGCCTTCGGCTCAGGTCATGATCCTGGAGTCCCGGGATCGAGTACCACATCGGGCTCCCTGCTCAGCAGGGAGTCTACTTCTCCCTCTGACCCTCCCCCCTCTCATGCTCTCTATCTCTCATTCTCTCTCTCTCGAATAAATAAATAAAATCTTAAAAAAAAACAAGACCCATCGATATGTTGTCTGCAAGAGACACATTTTAGACCCAAAGACACCCCCAGATTGAGAGTGAAGGGGCGGAAAACAATTTACCATGCTAATGGACGCCAAAATAAAGCTAGAGTGGCAATCCTTATAACAGACAAATTAGATTTTAAAACAAAGGCTATAGTAAGAGTTGAGGAAGGACATCAAATCATACTAAAAGGGTCTATCCAAAAAGAAGATCTAACAATTGTAAATATCTATGCCCCTAATATGGGAGCAGCCAATTATATAAGCCAATTAATAACAAAAGCAAAGAAACACATCAACAATAATACAATAATAGTGGGGGACATTAACGCCCTCCTCACTGAAACGGACAGATCATCTAAGCAAAAAATCAACAAGGAAATAAAGACTTTAAATGACACAATGGACCAAATGGACTTCACGGATATATTAGGAATATTCCATTCAAAAGCAACAGAATACACATTCTTCTCTAGTGCACATGGAACATTCTCCAGAATAGATGACATCCTAGATCACAAATCAGGTCTCAACTGGTACCAAAAGACTGGGATCATTCCCTGCATATTTTCAGACCACAATGTTTGAAACTGGAACTCAATCACAAGAGGAAAGTCGAAAAGAACTCAAAGACATGGAGGCTAAAGAACATCCTACTAAAGAATGAATGGGTCAACAAGGAAATTAAAGAAGAATTAAAAAAATTCATGGAAGAAAAATGAAAATTAAAACACAACTGTTCACATTCTTTGGGATGCAGCAAAGGCAGTCCTAAGAGGAAAGATTATAGTAATACAAGCCTTTCTCAAGAAACAAGAAAGGTCTCAAATACACAACCTAACCCTACACCTAAAGGAGCTGGAGAAAGAAGAGCAAATAAAGCCTAAACCCAGCAGGAGAATAGAAATAATAAAGAACAGAGCAGAAATCAATGAAATAGAAGCCAAAAGAACAGTAGAACAGATCAACGAAAGTAGGAGCTGGTTCTTTGAAAGAATTAACAAGATTGATAAACCCCTGGCCAGACTTATCAAAAAGAAAAGAGAGAGGACCCAAATAAAGAAAATCATGAATGAAAGAGGAGAGGTCACAACCAACACCAAAGAATTATGAGCAAATATATGCCAGCAAATTAGATAATCTGGAAGAAATGGATGCATTCCTAGAGATGTATAAACTACCAAAACTGAAGCAGGAAGAAATAGAAAACCTGAGCAGACATATAACCACTAAGGAAATTGAAGCAGTCATCAAAAATCTCCCAACAAAAAAGAGCCCAGGGCCAGATGGTTTCTGAGGGGAATTCAACCAAACATCTAAGAAGAATTAATACCCATTCTTCTGAAACTGTTCCAAAAAATAGAAATGGAAGGATAACTTCCAAACTCGTTTTATGAGGCCAGCATTACCTTGATCCCAAAACCAGACAAAGACCCCATCAAAAAGGAGAATTACAGTCCAATATCTTTTTTTTTTAGGATTTTATTTATTTATTTGACAGAGACACAGCGAGAGAGGGAACACATGCAGGGGGAGTGGGAGAGGGAGAAGCAGCCTCCCCGCAGAGCAGGGAGCCCGATGCGTGGCTCGATCCCAGGACCCTGGGATCATGACCTGAACCAAATGCAGATGCTTAACGACTGAGCCACTCAGGCGACCCTACAGATCAATATCCTTGATGAACATGGATGCAAAAATTATCAGCAAAATACTAGCCAATAGGATCCAACAGTACATTAAAAGATTATTCACCACGACCATGTGGGATTTATCCCTGGGCTGCAAGTTGGTTCAACATCCACAAATCAATCAATGTGATACAATACATTAATAAAAGAAAGAACAAGAACCATATGATCTTCTCAATAGATGCAGAAAAAGCATTTGACAAAGTACAGCATCCTTTCTTGATCAAAATTCTTCAGAGTACAGGGATAGAGGGTACATACCCCAATATCATAAAAACCATCTATGAAATACCCACAGCGAATATCATTCTCAATTGGGAAAAACTGAGAGCTTTCCCCCTAACATCAGGAACACGGCAGGGATGTCCACTATCACCATGCTATTCAACATAGTATTAGAAGACCTAGCCACCACAATCAGAAAACAGAAAGAAATAAAAGTCATACAAATCGGCAAAGAAGTCAAATTCTCACTCTTTGCAGATGATATGATACTTTATGTGGAAAACCCAAAAGACTCCACCCCCAAACTGCTCGAACTCATACAGGAATTCAGTAAGTGTCAGGATATAAAATCAATGCACAGAAATCAGTGGCATTCATATACACCAACAACAAGACAGAAGGAAGAGAAATTAAGAATCAATCCCATTTACAATTGCACCCAAAACCATAAGATACCTAGGAATAAATCTAACCAAAGAGGCAAAGAATCTCTACTCAGAAAACTATAAAATTCTCATGAAAGAAATTGAGGAAGACACAAAGAAATGGAAAAATGTTTCATGCTCATGGATTGGAAGAACAAATATTGTGAAGATGTCAATGCTACCTAGAGCAATCTACACATTCAAAGCAATCCTTATCAAAATACCATCCACTTTTTTCAAAGAAATGGAACAAATAATTTTAAAATTTGTATGGAACCAGAAAAGACCCCGAATAGCCAGAGGAATGTTGAAAAAGAAAAGCAAAGCTGGGGGCATCACAATTCCAGACTTTAAGCTCTATTACAAAGCTGTCATCATCAAGACAGTATGGTACTGGCACAAAAACAGACACATAGATCAATGGAACAGAATAGAGAGCCCAGAAATGGACCCTCAACTCTCTGGTCAATTAATCTTTGACAAAGCAGGAAAGAATGTCCAATGGAAAAAAAGACAGTCTCTTCAACAAATGGTGTTGGGAAAATTGGGCAGCCACATGCAGAAGAATGAAACTGGACCATTTCCTTACACCACACACAAAAATAGATTCAAAATGTTTGAAAGACTTAATGTGAGACAAGATTCCATTAAAATCCTCAAGGAGAACACAGGCAGCAACCTCTTCGACCTCAGTCGCAGCAAATTTTCCTAGAAACATCGCCAAAGGCAAGGGAAGCTAGGGCAAAAATGAACTATTGGGACTTCATCAAGATAAAAAGTTTTTGCACAGCAAAAGAAACAGTCAACAAAACCAAGACAAACAACAGAATGGGAGAAGATATTTACAAGTGACATATCAGATAAAGGGCTAGTGTCCAAGATCTATAAAGAACTTATCAAACTCAACACCCAAAGAAAAAATGATCCAATCAAGAAATGGGCAGAAGGCATGAACAGAAATTTTTCCAATGAAGACCTCCAAATGCCCAACAAACACATGAAAAAGTTTCAACAACGCTCGGCATCAGGGAAATCCAAAGAAAACCTGAATGAGATACCACCTCACACCAGTCAGAATGGCTAAAATTAGCAAGTCAGGAAATGACAGATGTTGGCAGGGATGCGGAGAAAGAGGAACCCTCCTATATTATTGGTGGGAATGCAAGCTGGTGCAGCCACTCTGGAAAACAATATGGAGGGTCCTCAAAAAGTTGAAAATAGAACTACCGCATGACCCAGCAATTGCACTACTGGGTATTTACCCCAAAGATACAAATGTAGGGATCCAAAGGCATACCTGCACTCCAATGTTTATAGCAGCAATGTCCACAATAGCCAAACTATGGAAAGAGCCAAGATGTCCATCGACAGATGAATGGATAAAGAAGTTGTGGTATATATATATACAATGAAATATTATGCATCCATTAAAAGGAATGAGATCTTGCCATTTGCAATGACGTGGATAGAACTGGAGGGTATTATGCTGAGCAAAATAAGTCAATCAGAGAAAGACATGTATCATATGGTCTCACTGATATGAGGAATTCTTAATCTCAGGAAAGAATCTGAGGGTTGCTGGAGTGGTGGGGGTTGAGAAGGATGGGGTGGTTTGGATGATATACACTGGGGAGGGTGGGTGCTATGGTGAGGGCTGTGAATTGTGTAAGACTGTTGAATCACAGACCTGTATCTCTGAAACAATTAGTACCTAATATGTTAAAAAAAAACAAAAAGAAGAAGATAGCAGGAAGGGAAAAATGAAGGGGGGAATCAGAGGGGGAGGCGAACCATGAAAGACTACGGACTCTGAGAAACAAACTGAGCATTCTAGAGGGGAGAGTGGTGAGGGGATGGGTTAGCCTGGTGATGAGTATTAAAGAGGGCACGTACTGAATGGAGCACTGGGTGTTATATGCAAATAATGAATCATGGAACCCTACATCAAAAAAAAAAAAGAAATAGATTATCATCTATTGAGTACGAAGATATTTTTCCAGCACTATTATCCCCTCAATATTCTTTTATATGTACAGGACTAATTTATTCTTGTATCAGAATTTGCTTATAGATACTTAGTCTAAAAAATCATTTTTCCAACCCCCAGAGCCTTAACAGTGGTTCTTTTTACCTACAGCAGGGTTTTTTATTTTTATTTTTTAAAGATTCTTGTATTTATTTGTTTGAAATAGTGAAAAAGAGAAAGAGAGAGAGAGCATAAACAGGTGGAGGGCCAGAGGGAGAGGGAGAAGAACACTCCCTGATGTGGGGCTTAATCCCAGGACCCCAAGATCATGACATGAGCGGAAGGCAGATCCTTAACTGACTGAGCCACCCAGGCACCCGATACAGCATTTTTTTTTTAATTTAAACATGTGAACTAGGATACATAAAATTCTGAAGCAAAATGAGGAATCTGGAAATACTTCCCCAATTCCATGTCAGGAGGTAAGGAAAGTCCTTGAAAGACACTTTGTAAACCTGTTCTATAGGGGAAATCCCAAGTTTTGAAACTTGATAAAAAACTAGCTTCACAAGTTGGTTTTCCCCACCCTTTCTATACTAAACCTATTGCCTATGAGTCTCCCACCTCAAACATCTGCTCTAGGTCTTCAACTTAATTGGTATTCCCCCTAACACACTAGGCTCTTTCTCATTAGTGTTTATCTTTCTGTAGTCCTCTCTGCCTAGAATGTTTTTCACTGATTCTTCTCCTGTCTGACATTCAGTCTACAAAACATAGCTCCAAAGTTTCCATCTTTCTGTGTATTACCCAACTTACCAAATTGACTTAGTTGCTCCCATCTCTGTGATCTTATAGCACCTGGTATGTACTTTTATTATAGTCTGTATCACACTTTAGAGCAATTATTAGTTTGCATGTCCTTCTCTCTAGTTCTACTGTTGACAAGGACTGCTACTCATATAATTTTTCATTACCTTAGACAAAATACCCCAATACAGCAGGTGCTTTATAAAATTTTATATGACTAAAGCTATAAAAATCTCACTGTCATTAAATTCATTTTCATTTTCTACCATATAATAACTTTAATATTTTTTAAAGTTTCAGTTAGAGAAATATTAAGCTTATTTTTAAGTGTTTCATGCACTTTTAAGTTCTTTTATAGTGAATAAAAAGTTCAATGCTAAAGTATGAAACTGGTATTTTTAAGGGAGCACTGCTTATCATGGTGTTGATAAACACTGAATTATTTAAGACAATGACCATTTGGATGTTCTTCTTTTGTAATCATAAGGCTTCTCTACTGAGGATACATCTTCTTTCTACTTTTTAACCTAGTTAAAACTGGACAAGATACACAGATGCTCAAAACCCTTAAAAACAAAGAAAACTATATATTATTGAGACATATAAGTGAGCAGATGTGCTGCATTCTACAGAAGGCTTTGAGACAAGGCTGGTTTGGCTAGTGCCCCTCATCACTGCCCCCAGCACACAAAAATATACATACAATAAGGCCTTGAAAGGAATTTCCTACGAGGAAATGACAATTTTTTTTAAAGAGTCAGGTCCATTTTATTTGAGTCACTAGAATAACAAAACTGTTTTCTTGAATACTTTAAAAATTCAATAATGTAACCTCTAGTACAGCTTGAAAAGCTCTGAAGGACAAGACAGTTAGATGAATATTAGTTTATTTCTAATTCTGGGCAGCATGAACAGACAAGGCTGATCATCAGATGGATTTTATTACCTGTTGGAGTGATAAGTCCTGGTGATAAAAGGCCGGGGACTGAATGGGGCAGAAGGTGAGCATTGTCCTGCAACACTCCCAAAGAACGCTTAGGAGGCCTGCCAGGCCTGGAACTGTTGAAAAACAGACAAAAACAAAGATCAGGTTAAAAAAAATGTACTCTTTTTGGAAATACCATCACTTGCTATATTTGTCTCCTCAATCTTTTTTAATTACCAAGAGTGATAGAATTTTATTTTAAAGACTATTTTCATTGATTACCAAAAGACCAATACTTTTCTTTCTACTCAATTTCCCAACATAGTTATGGCAAAAATTAAAACTATAAAAGACTAATTTTTAGTTTAGATTACATTTTCAAGGCAGCATTTTGCAATACAGCTTACTTGTTGTGAGAAACCCAAAGTTACCTCCTGTTTAAAGCTACATTTGATCCCAAGTATTATTAGTACATGCTACTGAGACCTGAGATAGTGACTCACAGAATTCAGATTGTATAGAATGTGAAGTGATTAAGTCTCTGCACAGAGAGATAAAGGGGTAAAGAGCTAAGAGATGGGGAATATGATGTGATTTTCTTTTTAGCATTTCCACAGATGCCGGGAGACCACCAGGAACAAAGGACCCTCACTCTCAGTAGATTTTTTAAATCTACCTATTATTTAAACCAGGCTATATAACCAGTAGTGCACTCTCTTGGAGTGGCTGTACTAACAAAACCTGCCACTTTTGCTATCTAGGCTGTCTTTTCTCACAGATATATTAGTGTTTTTAACTGATGAGTTGAGGCTAAATTCATAGCATTAACCTGATCTATTCCATTTGCACATTCTTCACCTTAGTGTGAGCAGTTCAGGAATTGCAGTTGCAAAAGTTAATCCATAAAGTAATAAAATAGAAAGTCAGTATCTGGCTTCCATGACTCTAATACAGTCAGTGTACTGATTACATCATTTGGAAGCTGTCACAAAATGAAGAGATTTTTAGGGCGCCTGGGTGGTTCAGTCAGTTGAGCGGCTGTCTTCGGCTCAGGTCATGATCCCAGGGTCCTGGGATTGAGCCCCGCATAGGGGTCCCTGCTCAGCGGAGAGCCTGCTTCTCCCTCTCCCTCTGTCTGCCGCTCTGCCTACTTGTGCTCTCTCTCTCACTGTTAAATAAATAAATAAATAAAAATCTTTAATAAAAAAATGAAGAGATTTTTAAGTCATTGAACATTAGGATCAAGTTATTCTCAAGTCATCCAATATATCCCAAATATTAGTTTCTAATGTTGCCTAAGATATTTCTATTGGTTTTCAGTAAAAATGCAGTTTAAAAGTTGAATAATAGGGCTTTTGACAAAATACTGAAACTATATTAAATAGTCCAAGCCACAAAAATGTATGAGGTTCAGATAGAAAACATTTCCAAAAATGACTTTTGGTTCACAAAAAAAAGTTTAAGTTAAACCTTATTCTATCAATTTTGCAGTAGCAAAGTGCTCCATCAATGTAAGACAAACTCAGCTTTTTAAATGAAGACAACTCCTAGCAACCTCACACAGGGGTACCATTGCCCATTTTATTTTTCATACACTGTGCTGGTGTTATTTACTTTCATTGTACATCAATATTGTATATCAATTTAGCATGAGAGATTCTGCTTTTCTCATTAAATGTTTCAATTTTATAAACTGACTCTCCCCTCCTTTCTACTCGATTCTGAGCCATAACTTATTTTATTTAACTCAGTATTGTTATCCTGTTTGCCTTTACCTTGTTTTATGGCTTCCTCTTTTAAGGAAGTGATAAGAGAAGAGCTATATACTTCAAATGTCAAGGATCCCAAGATCACTGAACAATGTTCATCACTGTATATCCAGTCTTTAGAAGTTGAATAAGCTTCACCAAATCTGTACATTCTAAGTGCTTCTTTGTCTTTTCATTAGTCAGAATACAAGGCTACTAACTTTATTCAAGTCTACCCTATTACTTTGTACTTTTCCAATGTAAACATTTCAGTGTTGTCTTCATGCTCACCATCACTTTCAGACTGCCCCCAGAATTAAGCAGTCTGATGTTCCTTCTATTTCCATATAATGAGCCAGTGCACTTTGAAACCTTTAAGGTTTAACTAGATTTGTTCCAAATTTCTTGGTCAATCTCACAATTTGAAGTAGCTCTTTTCCAATGAGCTGACTCACATTTGAGAGTCATTAGAGGTTTCTCAGGTGGTTCTACCTTAAATTCCAAGATTTGAAAAAAAATTGGTAAAATTTCCCACCATCATATCTATTTTGGGGAATTCATGGCTTATGTTATAAATGGCTTGGTAGTATTTACTACATATGTTATAAACCAAGAGGACCATATTCTCAATCCTAACATTTTTTTCAGTTGGTTGGTTGAAATCATACGTTGGTATGATTGAGTCTCCCCAATAAGAATGTACACTCTATGAAGGCTGTATATATCGCTGATATTGTCACTGCATCCTGAGCAATTCTCATGGTATCTACACACAGTAGGGTCCAGTAAACTGTTAATTAACTCAGTTAATTGTAAATATTTCAGTGTTGCTAGAGTTTCCAAATATTCCTTAAATCACTCTATTCTCCTTGACTACATGAATAGCAAGTTGGTTGCAACATTTAATCATCAGATAATCATTCTTAAATCTTGAAATCCACAATAATTATAGGAGCTTCAAGATATGATCCACTTGAATATGAATATGTACAAAGCTAAAGAAGGTTAGATGCAACTGTGCACAAGGTTAAAGATGGGTAGATGCCACTTATCTTATGCCACTTCAAGAACCACTCAAGGACTAAAGGTTCCTGGAGTTACGCATCTGCAGTGACAATATCACTTATTCAATCATTCAGTAAACACTTCATCATCCAGTAAACAAACATGATCTAAGTGCCCAACCAGTATGTGTCTGGCATGGTACTATCTATAAGAATTATAGAGGTTAAAATTGAAGCTTAACAAAGGAAATGGTTTTGGTCTCTTTGTTTATTGATATAATATGAATACCTAGAACAGCTTCTATCTTTGAAGAGCTTATGGTCTAGTGATAGAGATGTGTGTCTGACCTATTGTTTAAAGTTTTGATTAACTCTTTAGTTGGTATAATTGTATGATATCTAAACTTGTTTAAATTTTTCAGTGAGCAAAAATCATAATCAGATGCCTTTGTTTCTATTTTTGGAAAGAATACTTGGACCCCTAGAATAAATTAATTAGAATCAAATTTCTAAAAGTGCATTATACTCAATAAAGTTCCATACTAATAGAAGATAGCTTTATTTTTACCTTTAGACTAAATGACCCTCTCTAGTAAGGCACTCCTAGCACTAAAGTTCCTGCACTTTTTTTAAATTCAATTAGCTAACATATAGTACACCACTAGTTTCAGATGTAGTGCTCAGTAATTCATCAGTTGCATATAACACCCAGTGCTCATCACATCTCATGCTCTCCTTAATGCCTGCATTTCTTTTCAAAGAACACAAACCTAACAACATGATGCAAGACTATGGAGGACACTGTAGAAATTTGGAAAAGATCATTAACAGATGATGCAGCTTCTTATCTTTAAGAGCTTTATTAACATCAGGCAGATATTTACATATTAATCAAGACAAAAAAACGTGGTGATTTAACTAGAAAACTGTTATTTGGATGACAATTTAATCAGCATAGGTTGAAAGGTCCATCACTGCAGCATCCTATCTCTGCTGAAATATTGATTGTGTTACTTATTTCAGTAATGTTTTATTTTACAGGGAACAAATAACCATGTAATTACTCTTTAATTGAATGATAATTGCTTGTTGGCAATTATTTGTTTTCTGCTTAATTACAAAGTTATTTGAACTCTGTAAAATAAAACAGCTTTAAAAAAATATTCCCACCCAAATGACTCAGTGGATGTATCATCCATGAACACCATACAAAAGTTGTTAAGGTACAAGACAAACAACCTAAGTAATAGAAAAACTTTTATTAAATAACTCAGCTAAATCTTTAAGAGCTTCAGCTTATAGAATCAACATTAGTTGGTTACACCTAATTAATGGGTGGTTTGTAGGGAAATTATACCAAAAAATCAAGATTTTCTCTGGGTCCAGGTCATTCTTTAACATAATTTATCCTAATATATATTTCCTCCTTCATTCTGTAAACTTCTTTAGAAGAAATAAAATAATTCAGCTTCCTGAGGTAAAAGAATAAACCATATTTATAGTATATATATATCATATATATACTATAGATATAGTATTACATATTACATATACATATTACATTACATTACATATCACATATACTATATATATAGTATTTCATATTTCTGCAGTTGAAGTGGATTACCATCAGAGCATTACCTCAGTTTATAAACTTTGTAGAGTTTGTGGTTCCCTCTTAGGGAATTCAGTAGGTCTTCTGGTATCAATAAGATATGACACATTCCATGATATAGCTATTCCATGTTGTAATAGATAAAGTAGCTAATACTTTGTTCATTAAGATTATGAAATTTCACTGTTAGAGTTATTTTTATCTCATGTTAGCATCCGTTTGTACATGAATCAAGGAATAATCAACTGAGTAAGATGAGTGATTTTGTTTTTCAAAGAATAAAAGTCTTGTTAATAAATTAGTTAGTGATGACATGAGCCTTCAGGATATTTAATACGAATCATATAGTCAGTACATGATTTAGTGAGGAATCACAAGTCATGTTATCCTCTTCAATGAAAGCTTGGTTTACTACTTTTAAAGAAATACTTGTAACAATCTGGGACAAACTGAGCAAATTGCTGAAGATATAGTGGCAGTTAGGGTGGCATTAGCAGCCACTTGTAAGACCACTGCAATTGGATTCCCGAAGTGGGACCTGTTAGCAATGACCTGGGATTCACTTTTCAGAGCTATCATTGATATTTAAAATCCCTTGGGATAATCTCTGAATGCATCATGATCTCACTCATATTAGAAGCCAAGAATGACATTAATATTGAAGGTGTTGTTTACCTGACTATGGGAGTACTGCTCTGACTTTCAATGTGCTTTTTAAATTAGATAAGAATCTTCTTGCCAGAACAGTAAAACTTTTAATTGCATCATGGATTAATAATAATCTCTTAGGCCTAACATTTATTACAACATTTCAGGGATGCCAGTGGTAGTTAAACTCTACCTGACCTATCAGTATTTATGAAGAGAAACAAAATCTGACCTCACAGCAACCTGAATCCATCTTCTCTCAGTGTTGACAAACTGATAATTTGTCTAACTATTGCACTGGATTATATTCCCAACCAGATCAAAGGCAGCAGCAACCAATTCAGCAACTGGGAGAAAGTCATCCATGAAAAATGGGCAATTAACTTTAATCATATATGAAATTTTTCAAGCTGATAACTAGAACCTGGTAACTATGGTAACTCTTATAAAAAGGTGCTTATGTTAAGCTGGGCATCAATCGGTCCTTGGTTCGTTCACGGGAACTTAAAGTGTGGCTCATCATGTCTCTAGGAGCTATCAATATAAAGAACAACAACTCAAAAAACAACAACAAAAAAAAAAACCACCAGAAGCAAGACCATTTATATTCCATTACCATTTACTCTTTTGTCAGGTTTTTTTGTTTTGTTTTGTTTTGTTTTGTTTTGTTTTGTTTTTTAGTATAGTTGATACATAGTAGCTTCAGGTATACCTTTTCCAGTTCTTATAGGCAATCCAAAACTCAAATTTGGATATGTTAAAATCATCAACACCAGCATTCCATTCGAGTTAGGGAAGTTAAGGAAATTATCTTTAACATAAGGATGCTCAAGGGATGAAGAAAACCTCCACTTGTTAATGGATCACACATTACAATATCGAGGATCATGTAGAGCAATTTGTTTATGCATTAATCTTATAATTGTGATAAATTGAATTATTTATATCTATTATCTTAAATTATAATGTTAATTCCCTTGTTAATGCTGAGTTTCTGTTTTTCCTTCAATTAAAAAAAAAAGAAATCTGATGTAATAGACAATTTAAGGGTTGACTACCCACTTGATAGAAAGTATAACTGTGAAGCTATTTTATACTTCATTTACTTGACTCTGCTCCTTTTTTAAATTAAATGTGCTCCAGGCCTGGTTGTTAGCACCTTTAAACAAGTTTACTTTTTGTCATAAATTGACTGAATTCTAATAAAGGTTTTAATATAATTAACAAAGATCGTATAACAAAAATGCTGGCATATGACTTGAATTCTTAGTGGCCTCTTTTTATTCTGCTTGTGTAATTACTATTAACTTCAGTGGAATCAATGCACCTTGGTAAATCTTAGAGTAAATCAAATTAAATAAACATTTCCCCTTCTAAAGTGTATCATATCACTGTCAGATACAATGTCTTTTTTTTAAGGCATTATTGAATTCAGAGTATATCACTATGCAAAACTT
Organism: Callorhinus ursinus; assembly: GCF_003265705.2. Taxonomy (NCBI): domain Eukaryota; kingdom Metazoa; phylum Chordata; class Mammalia; order Carnivora; family Otariidae; genus Callorhinus; species Callorhinus ursinus. The sequence continues at coordinate 12,413,556 of NW_027397102.1, read as the reverse complement.
CTGATATTAAGAGAATGGATAAGAAGTTAACATTCACTTTTGGATACATTCTATTAGCATTTCAAATTCAACATATGCCTCCAAATCCCAATCTCCAATCCTCCCTTCTCTTGTTTTGTCATCAGTACAGGCATGCTCTCCTCTTGATTTCCAAAACTATAAACTTGAGGGCAATTTTGATTCTCCCTCTTCCTCTCCTTTCGTTTTCAGTCTCCAATATTTTTGCTCCATTGTAATATGTGTTGCAGATATCCATCTCCATCTATTGCTAACACCCTAATTCAGGCCCTTATCACTTCAAGCCCAGGCTATTTTTAACAATTTGCTTCATTGTTCCAATTCATTCTATGTAAACTGTTCTGTGAATTTTGGTGAAACTTCCCTTTCATTATGTTATCTTTTGCTCTAGAACCTTCAATACTTCCTGACTGCATACAAAACAAAGTCTAAATGTCTTAGTCTGGCAATCTCCCCCAATAATATATTTCTTCCCTTTCTCCAATTACTTCTTAAATGAGTCTTCTATTCCAGCTGGAAAAATTGATTCACTGTCTGCTAAGCATAGTATTTGACCCTAGAACACTTTCATTGTGAAACATTTTCAAGGTATCAGAGTCCTTGGAGACATGCTTTCTTAAGCTCCACTGCCTTGGGAAGGTTTCAGTATAACCCGCTGTAACTGCTGCTGCTTCTCTGAAAGGCCACTGACTTTTATTTGCACCATCATTTATAGGTTTTCTTAAATGTTTATCAAAAAGGGCACTTTAGTGCCTGAGGAGCAAGATGGCCGAGGAGTAGGAGACCTAAATTTCATCAGGCCACAGGAATTCAGCTACATAGAGATCAAACTATTCTGAACACCTACGAACTCAACAAGAGATCGAAGAAAAGAATAGCAGCAAATCTCTGAACAGAAAAGAGACCACTTTCTGGAAGGTCTCTTCTGATTTGTTTAGTGTATATTTTTCTGTGGTCGTTGTTCTCTTGTTAGCATTTTGTTCTCTCATTCATTCATTCTCCTCTAGACAAAATGACAAGATGGAAAATATCACCTCAAAAAGAAGAACAAGAGGCAATACCGACTGCCAGGGACTTAATCAATACGGACATTAGTAAGATGTCAGAATTAGAGTTCAGAATGACGATTCTAAAGATACTAGCTGGGATTGAAAAAAGCATGGAAGATAGTAGAGAAACTCTTTCTGGAGAAATAAAAGAACTAAAATCTAACCAAGTTGAAAACAAAAAGGTTATTAACGAGGTGCAATCAAAAATGAGGCTCTAACTGCTAGAATAAATGAGGCAGAAGAGAGAATTAGTGATACAGAAGACCAAATGATGGAAAATAAAGAAGCTGAGAAAAAGAGAGATGAAAACTACTGGATCACAAGGGCAGAATTCGAGAGATAAGTGATACAATAAAACAAAACAATATTAGAATAATTGGGATCCCAGAAGAAGAAAGAGAGAGAGGAGCAGGAGGTATATTGGAGCAAATTATAGCAGAGAACTTCCTTAATTTCAGGAAGGAAACAGTCATCAAAATCGAGGAGGCACAGAGAATGCCCCTCAAAATCAATAAAAATAGGTCAACACCGTGATATCTAATAGTAAAACCTACGAGTCTCAGAGACAAAGAGAAAATCCTGAAAGCAGCTTGGGATAAGATATCTGTAACCTACAATTGTAGAAACATTAGATTGGCAACAGACCTATCCACAGAGACCTGGCAAGACAGAAAGGACTGGCATGATATATTCAGAGCACTAAATGAGAAAAATATGCAGCCAAGAATACTATATCCAGCTAGGCTGTCATTGAAAATAAAAGGAGACAAAGAAAGCTTCCAGGACAAACAAAAATTAAGGAATTTGCAAACACGAAAGCAGCCGTACAAGAAATATTGAAAGGGGTTGTCTAAGCAAAGAGAGAGCCTAAAAGTAACATAGACCAGAAAGGAACGCAGACAATACACAGTAACAGTAAACTTACAGGCAATACAATGGCACTAAATTCATAACTTTCCATAGTTACCTTGAATGTAAATGAGCTAAATGTCCCAATCAAAAGACACAGGCTATCAGATTGGATAAAAAAACAATACCCGTTGATATGCTGTCGGCAAGAGACTCATTTTAGACCCAAAGACAGCCCCAGATTGAAAGTGAGGGGGTGGAAAACAATTTACCATGTTAATGGACACCAAAAGAAAGCTGGGGTGGCAATCCTTATATCAGACAAATTAGATTTTAAACGAGAGACAATAATAAGAAATGAAGAAGGACATCAAATCATACTTAAAGGGTCTATCCAACAAGAAGATCTAACAATTGTAAATATCTATTCCCCTAATATGGGAGCAGCCAATTATATAAGCCAATTAATAACAAAAGCAAAGAAACACATCGACAACAAAACAACAATAGTGGGAGACTTTAACACCCCCCTCACTGAAATGGACAAATCAACTAAACAAAAAATCAACAAGGAAATAAAGACATTAAATGACACACTGGGCCAAATGGACTTCACAGATATATTCAGAGGATTCTATCCCAAAGCAACAGAACACACATTCTTCTCTAGTGCCCATGGAACATTCTCTAGAATAGGTCACATCCTAGGTCAAAAACCAGTTCTCAACTGGTACCAAAAGACTGGGACCATTCCCTGCATATTTTCAGACCACAATGCTTTGAAACTAGAACTCAATCACAAGAGGAAAGTTGGAAAGAACTCAAATACATGGAGGCTAAAGAGCATCCTACTAAAGAATGAATGGGTCAACAAGGAAATTGAAGAAGAATTTAAAAAAATTCATGGAAACAAATGAAAATAAAAACACAACTGTTCAAAATCTTTGGGATGCAGCAAAGGCAGTCCTAAGAGGAAAACATATAGCAATACAAGCCTTTCTCAAGAAACAAGAAAGGTCTCAAATACACAACCGAACCCTACACTTAAAGGAGCTGGAGAAAGAAGAGCAAATAAAGCCTAAACCGAGCAGGAGAAGAGAAATAATAAAGAACAGAACAGAAATCAATGAAAGAGAAACCAAACAGATCAACAAACGTAGGAGCTGGTTCTTTGAAAGAATTAACAAGATTGATAAACCCCTGGCCACACTTATCAAAAAGAAAAGAGAAAGGACAAATAAATAAAATCATGAATGAAAGAGGAGAGATCACAACCAACACCAAAGAATTATGAGCAAATATATGCCAGCAAATTAGATAATCTGGAAGAAATGGATGCATTCCTAGAGATGTATAAACTACCAAAACTGAAGCAGGAAGAAATAGAAAACCTGAGCAGACCTATAACCACTAAGGAAATTGAAGCAGTCATCAAAAATCTCCCAACAAACAAAAGCCCAGGGCCAGATGGCTTCCCAGGGGAATTCTACCAAACATTTAAAGAAGAATTAAACCTATTCTTCTGAAACTGTTCCAAAAAATAGAAATGGAAGGAAAACTTACAAAGTCGTATTATGAGGCCACCATTACCTTGATCCCAAAACCAGACAAAGACCCCACCAAAAGGAGAATTACAGGCTAATATCCTCGATGAACATGGATGCAAAAATTCTCATCAAAATACTAGCCAATAGGATCCAACAATACATTAAAAGGATTATTCACCACGACCAGGTGGGATTTATCCCTGGGCTGCAAGTTTGGTTCAACATCTGCAAATCAATGTGATACAATACATTAATAAAAGAAAGAACAAGAACCATATGAACCTCTCAATAGATGCAGAAAAAGCATTTGACAAAGTACAGCATCCTTTCTTGATCAAAACTCTTCAGAGTATAGGGATAGAGGGTAAATACCTCAATATCAAGAGTATAGAGATAGAAGGTACATACGTCAAGATCATAAAAGCCATGTATGAAAAACCCACAGCAAATATCATTCTCAGTGGGGAAAAACTGAGACCTTTCCCCCTAAGGTCAGGAACATGACAGGGATGTCCACTATCACCACTGCTATTCAACATAGTATTAGAAGTCCTAGCCAAGGCAATCAGACAACAAAAGAAATAAAAGGCATCCAAATCGGCAAAGAAGAAGTGAAACTCTCACTCTTTGCAGATGATAGGATACTTTATGTGGAAAACCCAAAAGACTCCACTCCAGAACTGCTAGAACTCATACAGGAATTCAGTAAAGTGGCTGGATATAAAATCAATGCACAGAAATCAGTGGCCAACAACACCAACAACAAGACTGAAGAAAGAGAAATTAAGGAATCGATCCCATTTACAACTGCATCCAAAACCATAAGATACCTAGGAATAAATCTAACCAAAGAGGCAAAGAACCTCTACTCAGAAAACTATAAAATACTCATGAAAGAAATTGAGGAAGACACAAAGAAATGGAAAAATGTTCCATGTTCATGGATTGGAAGAACAAATATTGTGAAGATGTCAATGTTACCTAGAGCAATATACACATTCAATGCAATCCCTATCAAAATACCATCCACTTTTTTCAAAGAAATGGAACAAATAATTTTAAAATTTGTATGGAATCAGAAAAGACCCCGAATAGCCAAGGTAATGTTGAAAATGAAAAGCAAGACTGGTGGCATCATAATTTCAGACTTCAAGCTCTATTACAAAGTTGTAATCAAGACAGTATGGTACTGGCACAAAAACAGACACATAGATCAATGGAACAGAATAGAGAGCCCAGAAATGGACCCTCAACTCTATGGTCAACTCATCTTCGACAAAGCAGGAAAGAATGTCCAATGGAAAAAAGACAGTCTCTTCAACAAATGGTGTTGGGAAAATTGGACAGCCACATGCAGAAGAATGAAACTGGACCACTTCCTTACACCACACACAAAATAGACTCAAAATGGTTGAAAGACCTAATGTGAGACAGGATTCCATCAAAATCCTAAAGGAGAACACAGGCAGCAACCTCTTCGACCTCAGCCGCAGCAACTTCTTCCTAGAAACATCACCAAAGGCAAGGGAAGCTAGGGCAAAAATGAACTATTGGGACTTCATCAAGATAAAAAGCTTTTGCACAGCAAAAGAAACAGTCAACAAAACCAAAAGACAACCAACAGAATGGGAGAAGATATTTGCAAGTGACATATCAGATAAAGGGCTAGTGTCCAAAATATATAAAGAACTTATCAAACTCAACACCCAAAGAACAGGGGCGCCTGGGTGGCTCAGTCATTAAGCATCTGCCTTTGGCTTGGGTCATGATCCCAGGGTCCTGGGATCGAGCCCTGCAACAGGCTCCCTGCTCAGCGGGAAGCCTGCTTCTCCCTCTCCAATTCCCCTTGCTTGTGTTCCCTCTCTCGCTGTCTCTCTGTCAGAAAAATAAAATATTAAAAAAAAAACACCCAAAGAACAAATGATCCAATCAAGAAATGGGCAGAAGACACGAACAGACATTTTTCCAAAGAAGACATCCAAAGGGTCAAAAGACACATGAAAAAGTGTTCAACATTGCTGAGCATCAGGGAAATGCAAATCAAAACCTCAATGAAATATCACCTCACACCAGTCAGAATGGCTAAAATTAACAAGTCAGGAAACCACAGATTTTGGCGGGGATATGGAGAAAGGGGAACCCTTTTACAGTGTTGGTGGGAATGCAAGCTGTTGCAGCCACTCTAGAAAACAGTATGGAAGTTCCTCAAAAAGTTAAAAATAGAGCTATCATACGACCCAGTAATTGCACTACTGGGTATTTACACCAAAGATACAAATGTAGGGATCCAAAGGGGTAAGTGCACCACGATGTTTTTAGCAGCAATGTGTACAATAGCCAGACTATGGAAAGCGCCATGATGTCCAGTGACAGATGAATGGATAAGAAGATGTGGTATATATATACAATGGAATATTATGCATCCATCAAAAGGAATGAAATCTTGCCATTTGCAATGACGTGGATGGAACTGGAGGGTATTATGCTGAGTGAAATAAGTCAATCAGAGAAAGACATGTATCATGTGATCTCACTGATATGAGGAATTCTTAATCTCAGGAAAGTAACTGAGGGTTGCTGGAGTGGTGGGGGTGGGATGGATGGGGTGGCTGGGTGATAGACATTGGGGAGGGTATGTGCTAAGGTGAGTACTCTGAATTGTGTAAGACTGTTGAATCACAGACGTGCACCTCTGAAACAAATAATACAGTGATATGTTAAAAAAAAAAAGAGGAAGATAGCAGGAAGGGAAAAAAGAAGGGAGGGGTAATCAGAGGGGTAGATGAACCATGAGAGACTATGGACTCTGAGAAACAAACTGAGTGTTCTAGAGGGGTGGGGGGTGGGGTACGGGTTAGCCTGGTGATGGGTATTAAAGAGGGCATGTATTGAATAGAACACTGGGTGTTATACCCAACAATGAATCATGGAACACTACATTAAAAACTAATGATGTAATGTATGGTGAATAACATAACATAATATTTTTTTTAAAGTGCACTTCAATACCAGCATTAGGGAACCTGTTCCAAATAGCCAAAGTATTGTTTTTCATGTCTGGCAAATGAGGTCCCATTGGTTGTCACAGTGTGTGTATAATCCTATGATGATCTCAATAGTTAACATTTCATATTTGAATGTCAATCAGAAAATACAGGAGCATGACCTTAATATCACAATTCAGAAGAGCTTAAGAAGTTGAGCAAGACCTTTAGGAATGCAATCACTATTAACCTGACTGCATTAGTCTCTGTGGTTAGGGATATAGCCTGAAAGCACACATTCAACTGATAAACACAAGTGGGTGTTTCCTTGCTGATTCAATTTTTTCTTAATTTTGCATGGATAAATATTAGCAACTCATACTAAAATAAAAATAATTTAAACAATCTTAGATATTCAGTGTGGTGCAGTGGAAAGCTCTAGAAGTTAAATCTTGAGTTCTAATTCCAGTTGTGGTAGGCAGAATTCTAAAATTCTCCTCCATCCCAAATTTCTAGCTGTAATCACTAGAACTGTGAATAATTACACCTGAGGTCATTACAATTACATGGCAAAAGGGATTTTGCTCATGTGATTAAGTGAACTAACCAGCTTACTTTGAGTTAATCAAAGAGGAGATTATTTTGATGGATCCAATCCAATCACATAAACCCTTTATTTTTTTCTTTTTTTAAATTTTATTATGTTATGTTAATCACCATACAATACATCATTAGTTTTTGATGTAGTGATCCACGATTCATTGTTTTCATATAACACCCAGTGCTCCATGCAGTATGTGCCCTCCTTAATACCCATCACTGGGCTAAACCATCCCCCCAACCCCTCCCCTCTAAAACCCTCAGTTTGTTTCTCAGATTCCATAGTCTCTCATGGTTCATTTCTCCCTCCAATGTCCCTCCTTTCATTTTTCCCTTCCTTCTCCTAATGTCACATAATGGACATTGGGGAGGGTATGTGCTATGGTGAGCGCTGTGAATTGTGCAAGACTGTTAAATCACAGATCTGTACCTCTGAAACAAATAATACATTATATCTTAAAAAAAAAAGAAGAGAGCAGAAGGGGAAGAATGAAGGGGGAAATCAGAGGGGGAGACGAACCATGAGAGACAATGGACTCTGAAAAACAAACTGAGGGTTCTAGAGGGGAGGGGGGGTGGGAGGATGGGTTAGCCTTGTGATTGGTGTTAAAGAGGGCACGTTCTGCATGGAGCACTGGGTGTTATACACAAACAATGAATCGTGGAACACTACATCAAAAACTAATGATGTAATGTATGGTGATTAACATAACAATAAAAATTTTAAAAAAATAAAAACAGAAAGGAAATCAGAGAACTTACCATTGCTGGTTTGAAGATAGAAAAAGCCATGTATAAAGGAATGTGTATGTAGCCTCTAGAAACCAAGTGCAATCCTGGGCTGACAACCAGCAAGGAAACAGGTATCCAAATCCTACAACTGAACTAGATTCTGCCAAAAACTTCAATGAGCTTGTCAGTAGATTCTTCCCAAAATCTTCCAGATTAAGAGCCCAGCCTGTCAGCACCTTGATTTCAGCCTTCCAAAACTCTGAGAACCCACTCAAGCCTCTCCCGACTTCTGATACATAGAACTGTGAGAAAATAAATGGGTGTTTTTCTGAGTTGCTAAATCTGAGGCAATTGGTTATACAACAGGAAACTAGTACACCAGTTCTGCCATTATTGAGACATGTGACCTCAGGTAAATTACATGACTATTCTAGATGTACTTTGTCACTTTAAAATTAGAGATGTAAGCTAAATAATCTATGAATCTGATCATTAGAACCATGTTACATTTCTGGTCTAGTTCAGATAATTCATTAACTCCAAAGTATGCATAATTTTGCACTTTCTCATCTATCTATTTTAGCTTATATTTTAAGTTACATTAAGTTTCTGGATTGATTCTATGGAAAATGACCCAAAAAAGAACAAAATGTGTGCATAATGCCATAGTATTACCCTCACCTGATGGTTGTGTGTAATTAGTCAATATATATGAACACTGGTTTGAAAAGTTATAAGTGCTATACAACTTAAAAGGAAGAAAATTCTGACAGACATGCAACATGAATGAACCTTGAGGACATATGCTATGAGAAATAAGGCAGTCACAAAAAATATTGTATAATTCTACTTATATGAGGTATATATAGTAGTAAACTTACAGAAATAGAAAGTAGAAATGTGTTTTCCTGGGGTCAGGATAAGGGTGGGAGCGGGGCATGGGGAGTTCAATAGGTATAGAGTTTCAGTTTTGCAAGATGAAAAAGTTCTATAAATCTTTTGACAACAATGTGAATATAGTTAACACTATTGCACTGTACACTTAAAAATGGTTAAGATGGTACTAAAATGTATTTTACCACAATTTTTTAAAGTGCTATGCAAATATAAGGGAGTATTGTTACTATGCTTGCAGTTATTTATAGTTAAAATTTCCATGGAAATCATTTTGAATGCCAAAAATTTCTATACAAAGAATACACCCTGCAGTTTACATATTAGAAAAGTAGTATTCTCATCTGAATGCTAGTACTAAAAGAATTACCAACTCTCCCAATCATCTCCTACCACATATTTAAGTTACATCCCAAGAAGTCCTTAGTTCTAAGGCAGAATTCAAGAGTTCAAGCTTTACATTTTAATTTCACAATTCTAATTTTTCTTAAAGCAACTGTAATACATGTTTACACATAGATTTTTTTTCTCATTATTTTTCCTTCAAATGCAACAAGTAAGTCTTGAGACACAGCTGCCTGTTTACAGATTAACACACTTTTCCAAAAAGTCATTTTTCTCCCTAAATCATGGTTTCCACAAGGCAACACAATTTGATAAGCCAACAATGTCTGTGAATTCAGTTTGTGACTCTAAGAAGCTCAACCTCTCTATGCTTCAGTTTCATCATCTGCTAAATGGGTACCAAAATGATTTGATTGAAGGAATTATGAGAAATTATAAATTCTTTTCTCTAAAATCCTCCATAATTAAGTAATGTGCAAGAAGGGAAAAGAAGCAGCCAATGCGTGAGCTTCTTTGAGTAGAATTTTCCAAAATAAATAGATTCTCATTTTATATAGTAGTGGTGTGTTGCATCATACAATTACTTTGATAATGTTTTTATACGGGTATCCCTGAAGCTGTTGCATCCTTTTTTTAGTTGTTCTAAGTCAAAAACATTATCATTTTCATTATTTAATTCCTCAAAAATATCCTTTTACCTCACTGTCTTCAAGTAAACAAAATTGCCAAATCCCACCACTGGCGAAGATTATTTTCCTGTTTCCCTCTAGCTTCCCCTCTTCCCTGTAAGAAAGAACCTTTTCCTAAAAACATGGTATTTTCCCCTATACCTAAAACTTATGTGCTAGAAAAAATTAAAATCGATGTAATTTGCATAATTGGCAGTATGCTTTTTAATATTCTCTCATGAGTACATCTGATTCCCACTAGAATGTTTTACCACTTTCTGAGGAAAATGAAATTAATAGCACCTACAACTAATGTCAGTCTCAATTTCAGGTGAGAATCTCTTTGATACTACTGATGACGAGTTGATCCTATAGTTCCTACTAGCAACAAGACAAGGTTGGAAAAAGGGTAATCCTTTTTTTTCTTGATGTAGATCATTTTTATTATAATATAATTCAACTGTCAATACCCTAACGGTCATTTTCTTCTTTTCTCTCCCTAATAGGACTTCACAACAACCTAAACCCTAATCACAGTCCTAGACTGAGTATTGAAACTTAGTCGTGAACTGAACATCCTGCCAATCCTGATCATAGACTGAGCCCCCTATTCTGGCCATAGATGGCCACTCTCCCAACTTTAGTCATGAACAGAACCCTAAGTCAGGCCACAGACAGCCCTGTGTGTGGCCAGAGAGTGACCTCTATTAAGGACAACTAGTTATCTCATAATGACCCCAGCAGGTTGCAGAGGAAAGGAGAGGTGGGAGGTCAACCCAGGCCTGTTCCACATGGGGCCTCAACACATTGTGCATGTCTTTTCAAGGATGGGTAGGAGGCATTTTTATTATGAAATATGATACATTCATTTCAGTTTCCTAGCAACAGGGTGCCAATCAGCAGACTGTGATTCAAGGATTCATCTTCTTTGTTATAAAGGAGTTGGGAGCAGTGGGAGGCAGGAGGACTTCCCAGCAAGAGGTAGAATTGACAGTGTGGTTTGTGGATGAGGAAACCAAGCCTGCAGAAGGACGAACCTCAGAAAGTCTGCCTTTCTTCTTACATTTTCTTTGAAGCAGGGATTTGTCCTACTGCTACAGCTGCTGGTTTTTTTCTTCTTCATTAATTCCTAGTGTCAGTGGGAAAAAATTCAAAGCATATGGTATGTTCTTGAATCACAAACAAAGCTTGTTCCATGAGCAAAACATTGACAGTAGAAAATTAATCAGGACAGAAACAAGCTTACCCATATGTTATCTTTAGATTCAAATACTGTACAAGCCTTTAAGAATAGGATATGCTGTTATGGACACATTTCTGATGGCTAAACCCACAGCACAGCTCAACGTTAGAAAATGTCCTGATACAGCTCAATGTGGAAAACCATAGTTTTACTGTGAGAAAGAAAACATATACTCACTCTAATATTCACTGTTTAATACTTGATATCACAAAATGTATCCCAAAATATAGGGACAGAAAGGGAGTAAGAAACTTTAGAAACCTTTTCAAAGTTTAGATGTGGGAATTGTATTTATAAATGAGAAATAAGTGTATGCATTTATTCTGTGTTTTTGCTTTTTCTTTGTATCATGCCTTTATCTAGTCCATTACTCTTCTACTTATATTATTATAATTATTTGACTAGAAAATACTTTGTGTGAAAGAATCTAACAGTGTATGTATTCATTGTCTTTGGACTTTCTGGGTGTTATTTATTCTATGCTTTGAGGAAATGCTATTTTCTGGCTTAGCAGGGTAAACAATAACAAATATGCTGTTGAATAACACCCTCTCAAGGCAGGAGAACATAGAAATAGACCTTTGTACCCTAAAATTAAAAGTTTTTCATCACTGATAACTTTTTCTAAGATAAATTCAACTAACATGATCCCATTATATAATTGCTAAATACAATTTAAAGACTGTCTTAAGCAGTAAAAGCCTGCTGATTATTTCTCCTTTTTGAGAAAAAAAAATTATCAAGGTCAAAACCATGTAAGATTAAAGTTCTTAAACACTTTTGGAAATTTAATGAGGCATACTGAGAGTGCTGTAACATCCACCTCCTGAAAGAGCTAGTGATGACCCTCACTCTAACACCCCTTCCATGATCAGAGTAGCAAGACACTTCCTGCATGTGTACAGCAATTTCATCCTTTTAGGTACTGCAGGAATGTAAATTAAATTCATCGCGGCACCATAGTTAAGTGAGCAGTTCGGTCCCACTCTGCCTGTTGTAAAAACTTAGAAGTAAATAGACTGTAGCTACTTATCTAGATTCTAAATTTCTTATTGATGGAGACTGTATCTTATTGTATAGGTATCACATGTTTGTGCCTAACATAGTTCTTGGTACAAAGTAAACATCAACTAGGAGGGAAGGAAGGAAGAAAGGAAGGAAGGATGAAGGGAGGGATGGAAGAAGGGATAAGAGAATTGTTTTTAATATTTTACCAGAATACTTTGTACGGTGCCATGTAAGCACTTTGTGAGTTTCCTTTGAAACTTTGGAAGTAGAAATAAGATCCAAATACATTGATTTTCTCCTGAACTCTCCCAGAACTGGTTTAAAATATCAAAATTAACAGGTGGCAGGGTCACTAATTAGTGCAACAAGAGAGCTGCACACTGAATATTTTTGCAATTGAAATTTAGAAAGGAAATTTTTTTCAAAATTGGCAGAACAAAAACTGAAAAATGTTTTTCCTTAGTTTCCTATTTTGATGAAAAGATTGATTCTGCTTCAAATGTACTTGGTTATAAAAGCCATCCACAAGTTTAGCTTAAAAACTGGGGAAGCAAGTTCAGCAAGGTAACACGGTCTCTATTTAATTCTCAATTTACATTAAGCCACAGGAAAATTAATCATTCCAAATAAGCATCAAAGTAATAGTAAAAAAGGCAGAGGTTTTGAATTTCCCTAAACCCCTGCTGAGAGGCTATTGTATTCTTTATCTTCCTGCCTTCCAGAAAGTTAGTGGTTGTGTTTAAACTATTCATTAACCCTTCAGATATAAAATATTATGAGATGATTTTCAGTGAATATTAGCCACTAAAGAGTACAAAATCTCTGGCAGCTTCTTTTAAATTCCTGCAGGTACATGAGCATTTCACAAACCTATCTTTACAACTGCACACGTTATAATTTACACATTAAATACAACAGGGTTTCACCTTAAGCCTGTTGCCAAGAATAATCATTATAAATCTTTTTATCCTTTTGTAAAAGGATAATTATAAATGTGAAAGTGACAGCAAAAGAAAGGTGTTAAGAAAGCACTTAAAATAGTCTCCATTTGAATACAAGAAGGCCAATGAAGAAGAGAATTTGGTGAAGGTGGTGAATCAATTTTTGGGTTGAAAGGTAACACATCAAGTGCAAAGCATGGCATATTAAACTGAAGGTGTAATAATCTTACCGTCCCAAGCACAACCAGCCTGCCTTTGTGCTGAAAGAACAGGAAAATGCACAAACATTCCTCATTGGAATTTATTGGTAAAAAGCCAGCAATGAAATACACATGCAAAAGGTTACTTACTGCTTGTACTTCCCATGAGTTGGAGCTATCTAACAACTCAGCAACTATATTTTCCCTGAAGATAAATTAGTATGCTCTTTTAATTTGTCCTTTGTTACAACCTGAATGTGTATAGTCTAATCTTGGAGTGGCTTCCTCCACACTACAGGTGTTTCCCTTTTGCTAATTACACATTAACTGCAATTGTTGGTGCTCTAAAACTGGTAGTTAATCACCTCTAAGAGTACTACAGAAAATCTAAGTAAATTGTGTTCCAGATAAATTGCAATGAATCCAAGATGTTTCCATTCTCTGTTGAAACATTACACTGGAATTATGGTTTATTTTTCAAGATTTCTATTTTAAACAGATTTATTTTTACAATTTCATTCCTTGAAGGAGTGAGCTGGAGTGTGGGATATGAATAAAGGATGTTCCTAAAGGAAGTATGTCATATTATTTAGGACCTCAAGTCAAAATCAAAGTCATTGGGATTTTGCCCAAGTCTTGCTGCTTGTATTGTTGGGAAATTCCTTTTCTTTTGTTGTTGTTTTTCTCCTCCTGAAAGGCACTGATAAATGTTAAGGTTTACATCCTCCTATAAATAAGTATCTGTAACTCAAAACAATACTTTGAATATATGGAGAGATAGTATCTATTACCAAAGCAATGAATATTGGGTTTAAAGGGAATACAGATAAAAACATGAAATCCAGGAGTCTTGACTGTATGTATGCCTATATATGTACATAAACTGAAAATAAGGACCCAAGTGAGATAAAAAGACCCTGAATTAGGTCCCCAGTCTGACATGTGCTCTGAAAGCAGAAATGTGCTTAAGCCAACATGTACTAGCTTGCAAGCATCAAATGTGTGTGTTACTTCCTAATTTCTCATTGAGGATCTCATGTTGGTAGCTTGAAATAGGCCACCAATAGGTGGAAATCAGCAAAAACTACAAATCAGGGCTCTACTCCCATGCTAACCTCCAGCCAGGTGTTAAACATTTACCAGCACACAACTATCCGAAAGGAAAGCATTGTGGTCATGTTTTCTAAATCAAACAATTTATTTGAACTTTCTGTTTTCGTTTTTTATATAATTGAAGATAAAACCATTATATCTGCAATGAAAAATCATGACGACATTTTAAAGTACCTTAAGTATGGGAAACATATATAATGTACCAAAACATATGGAAAGCTGTTTTCCTCAACATTTGGTAGCCATGAAAATGAGCATAGAGGCAGGAAAGCATTACATCAGACTTGGAACTGCCATTATTATCTCTCCAATCTTGGGCAAATCACCTAAAGCCCTGGGCTCTATATTTGTAAGCTGAAGATGACAGTTGAAATGAATCCCATTCCTTATGTTTAATATTATAGGATCTTTGTGATAATAACATAGAACTTTCACTTGCCTCCATACAGATATAGTTCTCCTGTATTTTATGGGAGAAGATACCACTCAGGATGGCTTATGGTGAATTCAATAGCAACTCCCACCCATTTGGAGTCTTGATTTTTTTCTTTTGATCATCTTACATTATCAAGAATTCTTTTCTGTACATTAACTACCCATAAGAGTAAATGGAGTAAATGTTCAGCATACAGAACAAATTGCATTCTGAGCAACAATGTCCTTAATTTCAGTTAAGATTAGCTATTTCAAATTAAAATTATTTTTTATAATCTGGGTAGGATATTTCAAAAGAAATAAGCTGTGGGGCACCTGGGTGGTTCAGTCAGTTAAGTGTCTGACTCTTGATTTCAGCTCAGGTCATGATCTCGGGGTCCTGGGATTAAACCCCGTGTTGGGCTCTGTGCTCAGCAGGGAGTCTGCTTGGGTTTCTCTCCCCGCCTTCCTCTGCCCCTCCCCCTACTCATGTGCCCTCTCTTTCGCCCCTCTATAAAAAATAAATCTATTTAAAAAAACAAAAAAAAGAAGCTGCCTATGCATATCCTGATAGTTAATACAGTGTTACTAAATAAGATTTTTTATATGATGCAAACATTAAAATGCTATTCAATTTTTCTTTTTTTATATTTATTTTTTATTATGTTCAATTAGCCAGTGTATAGTACATCATTAATTTTTAGGTAGCTTTCAATGATTCATTAGTTGCATATAACACCCAGTGCTCATCACCACACATGTCCTCCTTAATACCCATAATCAGATTACCCCATCCCCCCACCTCCCTCCCTTCTGTAACCCTCAGTTTGGTTCCTGGAGTTCAGTGCCTCTCGTGGTTTTCTCCCTCTGATTTCTTCCCACTAAGATTTCCTTCCCTTCCCCTGTGGCCCTCCACACTATTCCTTATGTTCCATATATCAGTGAAACCATATGACAATTGTCTTTCTCTGCTTGACTTACTTCACATAGTATAACCCCCTCTACTTCCATCCATGTCAATGCAAATGGTGAGTATTCACCTTTCTGATGGCTGAATAATATTCCATTGTATATATGGACCACATCTTCTTTATCCATTCATCTGTTGAAGGGCATCTCAGGTCCTTCTACAGTTTGGCTATCATGGACATTGCTGCTGTGAACATTGGGGTGCATGTGCCCCTTCTTTTCCCTATATCTGTATCTTTGGGGTAAATACCTAGTAGTGCAATTTCTAGGTTGTATAGTAGCTCTTTTTTTAACATTCTCAGGAACCTCCATACTGTTTTCCAGAGTGGCTGTACCAGCTTGTATTCCCACCAACAGTGTAAGGGGATTCCCCTTTCTCCACACCCTCTCCAACATTTGTTGTTTCCTGTTGTATTAATTTTTGCAATTCTAACTGGTATAAGGTGGTATCTCATTGTGGTTTTGATTTGGATTTCCCTGATGGCTAGTGATGTTGAACATTTTTTCATGTGTCTGTTAGCCATTTGTATGTCTTCTTTGCAGAAATGTCTGTTCATGTCTTCTGCCCTTTTTTGACTTGATTATTTGTTTTTTGGGTGTTGAGTTTGAGAAGTTCTTTATAGATCTTGGATATCAGCTTTTTATCTATAGTGTCATTTGCAAATATCTTCTCCCGTTCTGAGGGTTGCCTCTTTGTTTTGTTGACTGATTCCTTTGCTGAGCAGAAGCTTTTTATCTTGATGAAGTCCCAGATGTTCATTTGTGCTTTTATTTCCCTTGCCTTAGAGACATGTTTTGAAAGAGGTCATTGTGGCGAGTGTTGAAGAGATAACTGCCTATGTTCTCTTCTAGGATTTTGATGGATTCATGTCTCACTTTGAGGTCTTTCATCCATTTTGAGTCTATTTTTGTGTATGGTGTAAGAAAATGGTCCAGTTTCACTCTTCATGTCACTGTCCAATTTTTCCAGCACCATTTATTGAAGAGACTGTCTTTTTCTCCATTGGATATTCTTTCCTATTTTGTCGAAGATTAGTTGAACATACAGTTGAGGATCCATTCCTGGACTCTCTATTCGGTTCCACTGATCTATGTGTCTGTTTCTGTGCCAATACCATGCTGTCCTGATGATTACAGCTTTGTAATAGAGATTGAAGTCAGGCATTGTGATACCCCCAGCTTTGGTTTTCTTTTTCAACAATCCCGTGGTGATTCAGGGTCTTTTCTGGTTCCATACAAATTTTAGGATTGTTTGTTCCAGCTCTGTGAAAATGTTGATGGTATTTTGATAGGGATTTCATTGAAAGTGTAGATTGCTCTGGGCAGCATAGACATTTTCACAGTGTTTACTCTTCCAAACCATGAGCGTGGAATGTTTTTCTGTCTCTTTGTGTCTTCCTCAATTTCTTTCATAAGTGTTCTGTAGTTTCTAAAGTATAGCTCCTTTACCTCTTTGGTTAGGTTTATTCCTAGGTATCTTATGGTTTTTGGTGCTATTGTAAGTGGAATTGATTCCTTAATTTCTCTTTCTTCAGTCACATCCAAAAGAAAAAGGGAAAGGACCCAAATCAATAAAATCATAAATGAAAGGGAAGAGATCATGACTAACACCAAGGAAATAGAAACAATTTTTAAAAATTATTACCAGCAGCTATATGCCAACAAATTAAGCAAACTGAAAGAAATGGAAGCCTTCCTAGAAACTTATAAACTACCAAGACTGAAACAGGAAGAGATAGATAATCTGAACAGACCAATAACCAAAAAGGAAATTGAAGCAGTAATCAAAAAACAAGAGTCCAGGGTCAGATGGCTTCCCAGGGGAATTCTACCAAACATTTAAAGAAGAAATTATACTTATTCTACTGAAGCTGTTCCAAAAAATACAAACAGAAGGAAAACTTTCAAACTCATTTTATGAGGCCAGCATTACACTGATCCCAAAAACAAAGATTCCATCAAAAAGAAGACTTACAGATCAATATCCCTGATGAACAAGGATGCCAAAATACTCAACAAGATCCTAGCCAATAGGATTCAACAGTACATTAAAAGGACTATTCACCATGACCAGGCAGGATTTATTCCTGGGATGCAAGGGTGGTTCAACATTCGCAAATCAATCAACGTGATACATCACATTAACAAAAGAAGAGACAAGAACCATATGATCCTCTCAATTGATGCAGAAAAAGCATTTGACAAAACACAGCGTCATTTCTGACTAAAACTCTTCAAAATATAGGGATAGAAGGAACATACTTCAATATCGTAAAAGCCATCTATGAAAAGCCCACAGCGAATATCATTCTCAAAGGGGAAAACCAGAGCTTTTCCCCTAAGGTCAGGAACATGACAACGATGCCCACTCTCACTACTTTTATTCAACATAGTACTAAAAGTTCTAGCCTCAGCAATCACACAACAACAACAACAAAAATACAAGGCATTCAAATTGGCAAAGAAGTCAAACTCTCTCTCTTTGCAGATGATATGATACTATGTGGAAAACCCAAAACACCACACCCCCAAATTACTAGAACTCATACACCAATTCAGCAATGTGGCAGGATACAAAATCAATGCATGGAAATCAGTTGCATTTCTATATGCTATTCAATTTTTAAAGCTGATTATGTATCACCAAAGAAATACAAGGAAAGTTATCAGCCTCTAGAACCAGAAACAAATATTTATAAGCAATATATAAATCAGAACTGTCTGCATTTGGAGTGACAAAAGCAAGAATTAAAATTTTTAAAGATTTTATTTACTTGACAGAGAGAGAGAAAGCACAAGTATGCAGAGCAGCAGGCAGAGGGACAGGGAGAAGCAGACTCCCCGCTTAATAGGGAGCCTGATTAGGAGCTCAATCCCAGGACTCTGGGATCATGACCTGAGCAGAAGGCAGATGCTCAATTGACTGAACCACCCAGGTGCCCCCAAAATTAGTTGATCTAAATATTTCAGAATCTGAGATCATACACTTGAGAGAAATGTTATTTGACACAGGCAAAAATTAAACATTCAAATAATAAAGAGAAAATATTCATACATGAATAAAATGGTTTAGGCCATCTTTATAATTTGCTATAATTCATGAAAATTTATGACAATTCATAACTATAAAATAGGTGTGATTCTTAAATTAAAAAAAAAAAACAAAGGAAGGAGGAAGGAGCAAGATGGGGGAGGAATAGACCTAAATTTCATCTGGTCCCAGAAATTCGGTTAGATAGGTATTAAACCATTCTGAACACCTACAAATGCAACAGGAGATCGAAGAAAAGAATATCAGCCTCTCTATGAACTAAAAAGCGACCACCTGCGGAGAAGTGAATTGGAGGGGAAAATACGGGAAGATAGACCACCGGGGGAGGGAGCCTCTGTCAGCTGGTTACTGGCAAGTGATAGAGCAGCGGAGTACAAAATCGGAACTTTTAAGAAGTCAGCTCCACTGAGGGACGTCACTCCAATGGCGAAGTGGGGGGTGTAACTGTCGCTGGGAGAGTGTGGTCTCAGGACCCTCAGGGTCACAGAAAGACTGGGGGTGTCTGAATGTGGCAGAGCTCCCAGGAATCGGAGCAGAGAAGCTGGCTGCAAAGATGGAGCCGAGGAGTGGACCCTCAGCTTGGGGTTGCCATAAACCGTGATCCAGGGCAGAGTGGGGAAACTCCCCTTCCTCCCCCGGGAGGAGCTGCACAGGAGGCTGCCACAGGAATCTGCTGGGTTTGGAGACTCCAAACAGGGTCATGAGACAGAGATAGAAACGTTCAGTCACAGGACGGGTGAGCATGGAGTGCGGCCGGAGTGCAGCCGGAGACCAGGGAGACAGGAGTGATTGATTGCTTTTCTCGGGGGGCTCACTGAGGAGTGGGGCCCCAAGTTCTCAGATACTCGAGGGCACAGATTGGGAGGCTGCTATTTTCATTCTCATCCTCCAAAGCTGTACAGAAAGCTTTTTGGGAACAAAAGCTACAGAGAGCAAGCCCAAGCAGATTACTTAACCTGGCCCCTGACAAGGACCATGCAATTCTGCCTCAGTCAAGGACATTTGAGAATCCCTGCAACAGGCCCCACCCCAAGAAGATCAGCAAGAAGAGCCAGCCAAGACCAAGTTTACCAATCAAGGAGAAGGGCAAAACTCCAGCACTAGGGGAATACAGCACATAGAATTCATGGATTTTTTCCCCCATGACTCTTTAGTCTTTCAAAGTTATTTTTTTTAATTTGTTTTTTCTTTTTCTATTTTTTTTGAATTTTTCTTTTTCCCTTTTTCAACCACCATCTTATCAATTCCTTTTTTAAAATCATTTTAAATTTTCATTGTTAGAGTCATATTCTATCCCTTCATTGTAGTTAACCTTATTTTTTTGTATATATATGTTTTTCTCTCTTTAAAATTTTGGGATATAAATTCTTCTAACAGACCAAAATATACCCTAAATTTCTGGTGTATGGCTTTGTTCTAGTCTCCTGCCTGATCATATTCTCTACCCCACCGCTTTTTAAAAAATTTTTCTTCTTTCCTTCTGCAACAAACTTCTTACCTTATCAATTCCTTTTATAAAATCTTTTATATTTCCATATTTACAGTCATATTCGATCCTTTCATAGTATTTACCCATATTTTTGTACATATATAAGTTTTCCTTTCTTTAAAATTTTGGGAGGCAGTTTCTTCTAAAAGACCAAAATATTCACAAGTTCTAGGATGTGGTACTGATCTATTCACCAACCTGATCATATTCTTTTTTTTCTTTCCATTTCTTCCCCACGACCCCCCGCCCACAGTATCAGGTCTCTACTGATTTGTTTAGTGTACATTTTTCTGGAGATGTTGTTATCCTGTTAGCATTTTGTTCTCTCATTCATCTATTCACCCCAGCATATAATAGTAAAACTCGCAAATCTTAGAACCAAAGAAACCATCTTTTTTTTTTTAAAAGATTTCATTAATTTATTTGAAAGAGAGAATGAAAGACAGAGAGCATGAGAGGGAGGAGGGCAAGAAGGAGAAGCAGACTCTCTGCCGAGCGGGGAGCCCAATGTGGGACTTGATCCCGGGACTCCAGGATCATGACCTGAGCCGAAGGCAGTTGCTTAACCAACTGAGCCACCCAGGCGCCCCCCCAAAGAAAACATCTTAAAGGAAGTTAGGGGGAAGAGATTACTTACATACAGAAGGAGGAACATCAGAATAATATCAGACCTATCCACAGAGACCTGGCAAGCCAGAAAAGGCTGGCAAGACATATTCAGGGTACTAGACAAGAAGAATATGCAGCCAAGAATATTTTATCTGGCAAGGCTGTCATTTAGAATGGATGCAGAGATGCAGAGCTTCCACAACTGGCAGAAAATGAAAGAATATGTGACCCCTAAGCCAGCCCTGCAAGAAATATTAAGGGAGGTTCTATAAAAGGAGAAAGACCCCAAGAGTGATATAAAACAGAAATTTATAGGAACAATCTATAAAATCAAGGTCTTCACAGGCAACATGAACAATAAATTCATATATTTCAATAATCACTCTCAATGTGAACTGCCTAAATGCGCCCATAAAATGGCACAGGATGGCAACCTGGATAAAAAGACAGGACCCATCCGTATGGTGTCTACAAGAGACTCGTTTTGAAACTAAAGATACATCCAGACTGAAAGTGAAGGGATGGAGATCCATCTTCCATGACAGTGGACCTCAAAAGAAAGCTGGGATACCAATTCTTATATCACACAAATTAGATTTTAAACTAAAGACTGTAGTTAGAGACACAGACCACACTATATCATTCTTAAAGTGTCTATCCAAAAAGAAGATCTAACAATTGTAAATATCTATGCCCCCAACATGGGAGCAGCCATCTACATTAGCCAACTGTTACCAAAATAAAGACTCACATTGATAACAATACGTTGATTGTAGGAGACCTCATTACTCCACTCTCAGCAATGCACAGATCATCTAAGCAGAAAATCAACAAAGAAACAAGAGCTTTGAATTATACAATGGACCAGATGGACCTCAAAAATATATACAGAACATTCCACCCTAAAACAACAGAATACTCATTCTTCTCAAGGACACACAGAAATTTCACCAGAATAGACCACACACTGGGTCACAAATCAAGTCTCCACTGATACCAAAAGATTGAGATTATTCACTGCATATTCTCAGACCATAATGCTTTAAAACTGGAACTCAATCACAGGAAAAAATTTGGAGGATATTCAAACACTTGGAAGCTAAAGACCACACTGCTCAAGAATGTTTGGGTCAACCAGGAAATCAAAGAAGAACTGAAACAATTCATGGAAATCAATGAGAATAAAAACACTTGGTCGAAAACCTATGGGATACTGCAAAGGCAGGCCTAAGAGGGAAATACATAGCCATCAAACCTCACTGAAAAAATAGAAAAAGCACAGAATCATCAACTAACTATACACCTCAAAGAACCAGAGAAAAAGCAACAAGTGATGCTTAAGCCATGAATTAGAAGAGAAATAATTAAGATGAGAGCAAAGATCAATGAATTAGAAACCAGAAACACAGTAAATCAGATCAACAAAACTAGAAGCTGGTTCTTTGAAAGAATTAATAAGATCAAAAAGCTACTGGCCAGACTTATCCAAAGAAAAGAGAAAGAACCAAAATTAATAAAATTATGAATGAAAGGGAAGAGATCATGATTAACACCAAGGAAATAGAAACAACTATTAGAAATTATTATTAACAACTATACACTAATAAACTGAGCAATCTGGATGAAATGGATGCCTTCCAGGAAACCTATAGGCTGCCAAGACTGAAACAGGAAGGAATTGACAACTTGAATAGGGCAATACCCAGTAATGAGATTGAAGCAGTGATCAAAAACCTCCCAAAAAACAAGAGTCCGGGGTCTGATGGATTCCCTGGGGAATTCTACCAAACATTCAAAGAAGAAATAATACCTATTCTCCTGAAGCTGTTCCAAAATATAGAAAGAGAAGGAAAGCATCCAGACTCATTCTATGGTGCCAGAATTACCTTAATCCCCAAAGCAGGCAAAGACCCCATTAAAAAGGAGAGTTTCAGACCAATATCCCTGATGAATATGGATTCCAAAATCTTCAACAAAATCCTAGCTAATAGGATCCAACAATACATTAAAAGTATCGTCCACTATGACCAAGTGAGATTAACCCCTGGAATGCAAGGGTGGTTCACATTTGCAAATCAATCAATGTGATAGAACACACTAATAAGAGGAGAGAGAAGAACCATATGGTACTCTCAATTGATGCAGAAAAAGGATTTGACAAAATACAGCATCCTTACCTGATTAAAACTCTTCAGAGTATAGGGATAGAGGGAACATTCCTCAAGTTCATAAAATCCATCTATGAAAAACCCACAGCAAATATCATCTTCAATGGGGGAAAAGTTGAGAGCCTTCCCCTTAAGATCAGGAACATGTCAAGGATGCTCACTCTTGCCACTATTGTTCAATATATTAATAGAAGTCCTAGCAACAGCAATCGGACAACAAAAACAAATAAAATGTATTCAGATTGGCAAAGAAGAAATCAAATTCTCTCTTTTCACAGATGACATGATACTTTATGTGGAAAACCCAAAAGACTCCACTGCCAAATTACTAGAACTCATACAGCAATTCAGTAATGTGGCAGGATACAAAATCAATGCACAGAAATCAGTTGCTTTCTTATAAACTAACAATGCAACTGTAGAAAGAGAAATTAGAGAAATGATTTCATTTACAATGGCACCAAATACCATAAGATATCTCGAAATAAACCTAACCAAAGAGGTAAAGGATCTATACTCTAGGAACTACAGAACACTCATGAAGGAAATTGAAGAACACACAAAAAGATGGAAAAACATTCTATGCTCATGGATCAGAAGAATAAACATAAAATGTCTATGCTACCCAGAGCAATCTATAGTTTCATTGCTATCCGGATTAAAATTGCAATGATATTTTTCAAAGTGGTGGAACAAACAATCCTAAAATTTGTATGGAATCAGAAAAGATCCCAAATTGCCAAGGAAATGTTGAAAAACAAAAACAAAGTTGGGGGCATCACGTTGCCTGATTTCAAGCTATATTACAAAGTAATGATCACCAAGACAGCATGGTAATGGCACAAAAACTGATATATAGAACAATGGAACAGAATAAAGAGCTCAGATATGGACCCTCAACTCTATGGTCATATAATCTTCGACAAAGCAGGAAAAATATGTAATGGTAAAAAGACAGTCTCTTCAACAAATAGTACTGGCAAAATTGGACAGCCAAAGGCAGAAGAATGAAACTCGACTATTCTCTAACACCATACACAAAGATAAACTCAAATTGGATGAAAGACCTCAATGTGAGACACAATTCCATCAAAATCCTAGAAATAACATAGGCAATAACCTCTTTGACATCGGCCACAGCAACTTCATTCAAGTATATCTCCAAAAGCTAGTGAAACAAAAGGAAAAATGAACTTTTGGGACTTCATCAAGTTAAAAAGCTTCTGCACAGAAAAGGAAACAGTCAACAAAACAAAGAGGCAACCCTCAGAATGGGAGAAGATATTTGGAAATGACATTAGAGATAAAAGGCTGATTTCCAAGATTTATAAAGAACTTCTCAAACTCAACACCCAAAAAACAAATAATCAAGTGAAAAAATGGGCAGAAGATATGAATAGACAATTCTCTGAAGAAGACATACAAATGGCTACCAGACTCATGAGAAAATGTTCATCATCATTAGCCATCAGGGAAATTCAAATCAAAACCACATTGAGATACCACCTTATACCAGTTAGAATGGAAAAATTGACAGGGTAAAAAATAACAAATGTTGGAACGATTGTGGAGCAAGGGGAACCCTCTTACAATGTTGGTGGGAATGCAAGTTGGTACAACCACTTTGGAAAACAGTGTGGAGGTGCCCCCCCCAAAAAATATATACATATATATATATATATATATATATATATAGAGAGAGAGAGAGAGAGAGAGAGAGAGAGAGTGAGCTACCCTATGACTCAACAATTGCACTACTGGGATTTACCCCAAAGACACAGATGTAGTGAAAAGAAGGGCCATATGCACCCCAATATTCATAGCAGCAATATCTGCCATAGCCTAAGTGTGGAAAGAGACGAGATGCCCTTCAACAGATGAATGGAGAAAGATGTGGTCCATATATACAATGGAATATTAACCATCAGAAAGGATGAATACCCAAATTTACAGCAACATGGATGGGACTGGAGATTATGCTAAGAGATATAAGTCAAGAGGAGAAAGTCAATTACCATATGGTTTCACTTATTTGTGGAACATAAGGAATAGCATGGAGGACATTGGGAGAAGGAAGGACAAAGGAATGGGGGGAAATCAGGAGAGTTGAAACATGAGAGACTATGCTCTTTCAGAAACAATCAGAGGGTTTTAGAGCAGAGGGGGTAGGGGGATTGTTTAGCACAGTGATGGGTATTAAGGAGGGCAAGTACTGCATGGAGCACTGGGTGTGATACGAAAACAATGAATCAAGGATCACATCAAAAACTAATTATGTATTGTATCGTGTCTAACATAACATAATAATCTAAAATTTAAAAAAATGAGGGTCAATCGAAAGTTTAGGCTCTAGGGTGCCTGGGTGGCTCAGATGGTTAAGCGTCTGCCTTCGGCTCAGGTCATGATCCCGGGGTCCTGGGATCGAGTCCCGCATCGGGCTCCCTGCTCCTTGGGAGCCTGCTTCTCCCTCTGCTTCTCTCTCTCTCTCTCTCCCTCTCTCTCTCTCTTCCTCTGTCTCTCATGAATAAATAAACAAAATCTTAAAAAAAAAAAAAGAAAGTTTAGGCTCTAACTGCTTGGATAAATAAGGCAGAAGAGAGAATTGGTGATATAGAAGACCAAATGATGAGGAATAAAGAAGCTGAGAAAAAGAGAGATAAACTACTGGATGCCGAGGGCAGAATTCGAGAGATAAGTGATACCATAAGGCAAAACAATATTAGAATAATTGGGATCCCAGAAGAAGAATAAAGAGGGGGGGGGGCAGGAGGCATATTGGAGCAAATTATAGCAGAGTACTTCCCTAATTTGGGGAAGGAAACAGGCATCAAAATCCAGGAGGCACAGAGAACTCCCTTCAAAATCAATAAAAGAGGTCAACACCCCAATATCTAATAGTAAAACTTACAAGTCTCATAAACATGAGAAAATCCTGAAAGCAGCTCGGGACAAAAGGTCTGTAACCTAAAACAATAGAAACATTAGGTTGGCAGCAGACCTATCCACAGAGATCTGGCAGGCCAGAAAGGACTGGCATGATATCTTCAAAGCACTAAATGAGAAAAATAGGGAGAAAAGAATACTATACCCCACTAGGATCTCATTGAAAATAGAAAGAGAGATAAAAAGCTTCTGGGACAAAAAATAATTAAAAGAATTTGCAAAACCAAACCAGCCATACAAGAAATATTGCAAGGCCTCCTCTAAGCAGTGAGGGAGCCTAAAACTTACAGACCAGAAAGGAATAGAGACAATACACAGTAATAGTCACCTTACAGATGACTATTACCTTACAGGCAATACAATGGCATCAAATTCATATCTTTCAATAGTTACCCTGAATGTAAATGGGCTAAATGCCCCAAACAATAGACACAGGTTATCAGATTGGATAAAAAAAAAAGACCCATTGATATGCTGCCTCCAAGAGACTCATTTGACACCCAAAGATACTTCCAGATTGAAAGTGAGGGGTAGAAAAACATTTACCATGCTATTGGACACCAGAAGAAAGCTGGGGTGGCAATCCTTACACCAGAGAAATTAGATTTTAAACCAAAGACTATAGTAAGAGATGAGGAAGGACACAATATCCTACTTAAAGATTCTATCCATCAAGAAGGTCTAAAATTTCAAATATTTATTCCCCTAATATGGGAGCAGCCAATTATATAAGCTAATTAATAACAAAAGCAAAGAAACACATCGACAACAATACAATAATAGTGGGAGACTTTAACACCCCCCTCACCGAAATGGACAGATCATCTCAGCAAAAGATCAACAAGGAAAGAAAGGCTTACATGACACACTGGACCAAATGGACTTCACAGATATATTCAGAAAGTCCATCAGAAAGCAACAGAATACACATTCTTCTCTAGTGTCCATGGAACATTCTCTAGAATGGATCACATCCTAGGTCACATGTCAGGTCTCAACCAGTACCAAAAGACTGGGATCATTCCCTTCATATTTTCAGACCACAATGCTTTGAAACTAGAACTCAATCACAAGAGGAAAGTTGGAAAGAACTCAAATACATGGAAGCTAAAGAGCATCCTACAAAGAATGAATGGGTCAATAAGGAAATTAAAGAAGAATTTTAAAAAATCATGGAAACAAATGAAAATGAAAACACAACTGTTCAAAATCGTTGGGATGCAGCAAAGGCAGTCTTAAGAGGAAAGTATATAGCAATACAAGCCTTTCTCAAGAAACAAGAAATGTCTCACATGTACAACCTATCCCTACACCTAAAGGAGCTGGAGAAATAACAGCAAATAAAGCCTAAACCCAGCAGAAGAGAAACAGTAAAGATCAGAGCAGAAATCAATGAAATAGAAACCAAAAGACGGTAGAACAGATCAAAAAAACTAGGAGCTGATTCTTTGAAAGAATTAATAAGATTGATAAAACCCTGGCCAGACTTATCAAAAAGAAAAAAGAAACCAAATAAATAAAATCATGAATGAAAGAGGAGGGATCACAACCAACACCAAAACAAAACAAACAATTATAAGAACATACTACGAACAACTGTATTCCAGCAAATCTGGAATAAATGGATGCATTCCTAGAGAAGTATAAATACCAAAACTGAACCAGGAAGAAACAGAAAACCTGAACAGACCCATAACTACCAAGGAAATGGAAGCAGTAATCAAAAATCTCCCAAAAAACAAAAGCCCAAGGCCAGATAGCTTCCCAGGGGAATTCTACCAAACATTTAAAGAAGAATTAATACCTGTTCTTCTGAAACTGTTCCAAAAAAATAGAAAGGGAAGTAAAACTTCAAAACTCATTTTATGAGGCCAGCATTACCTTGATCCCAAAACCAGACAAAGATCCCATCATAAGGAAGAATTATAGACCAATATCCCAATAAACATGGATGAAAAGTTCTCACCAAAATACTAGCCAATAGGATCCAACAGTACATTAAAAGGATTATTCACCACGACCAAGTGGGATTAATTCCTGGGTTTCAAGGTTTGTTCACCATCTGCAAATCAATCAATGTGATAACAGTACATTAATAAAAGAAAGAACAAGAACCATCCGATCCTCTCAATAGATGCCGAAAAAGCATTTGACAAAGTGTAACATCCTTTCGATTGAAACTCTTCAAAATATAGGGATAGAGGGAACATACTTCAATATAATAAAAGCCATCTATGAAAAACCCACAGCGAATATCATATGCAATGGGGAAAAACTGAGAGCTTTTCCTCTAAGTTCAGGAACACGGCAGGGATGTCCACTATCATCACTGATATTCAACATAGTACTAGAAGTCCTAGCCTCAGCAATCAGACAACAAAAAGCTACAAAAAGCATCCGAATTGGCAAAGAAGTGAAACTCTCACTCTTTGCAGATGATATGATACTTTATGTGGAAAACCCAAAAGACTCCACCCCACAACTGCTAGAACTCATACAGGAATTTAGTAAAGTGGCAGGATATAAAATCAATGCACAGAAATCAGTTGCATTTATATATATCAACAACAAGACAGAAAAAAAAGAGAAATTAAGGAGTTAATCCCATTTATAATTGCACCCAAAACCATTAGATAACTAGGAATAAATTTAACCAAAGAGGCAAAGAATCTGTACTCAGAAAACTATAAAATACTCACGAAAGAAATTGAGGAAGACACAAAGAAATGGAAAAACATTCCATGCTCATGGATTGGAAGAACAAATATTGTGAAAATATTTATGCTACCTAGAGCAATCTACACATTTAATGCAATCCCTATCAAAATACCATCCACTTTTTTCAAAGAAATGGAACAAATAATCCTAAAATTTGTATGGAACCAGAAAAGACCCCGAATAACCTGAGGAAGGTTGAAAAAGAAAAGCAAGCTGGTGGCATCACAATTTCGGACTTCAAGCTCTATTACAAAGCTGTAATCATTAAGACAGTATGGTACTGGCACAAAAACAGACACATAGATCAATGGAACAGAACAGAGAGCCCAGAAATAGACCCGCAACTCTGTGTCAACTAATCTTCGACAAAGCAGGAAAGAATGTCCAATGGAAAAAAGACAGTCTCTTCAACAAATGGTGTTGGGAAAATTGGGCAGCCACATGCAGAAGAATGAAACTGGACCATTTCCTTACACCACACACAAAAATAGACTCAAAATGGATGAAAGACCTAAATGTGAGACAGGAGTCCCTTAATATCCTTGAGGAGAACACAGGCAGCAAACTCTTTGACCTCAGGCACAGCAACATCTTCCTGGAAACATCATCAAAAGCAAGGGAAGCAAGGGCAAAAATGAACTATCGGGACTTCATCACGATAAAATCTTTTGCACAAGAAAGGAAACAGTCAACAAAACCAAAAGACAACTGACAGAATGGGAAATATTTGCAAATGACATATCAGATATAGGGCTAGTATCCAAAATCTATAAAGAACTTATCAAACTCAACACCCAAAAGACAAATGATCCAATCAAGAAATGGACAAAAGACATGAACAGACATTTCTGCAAAGACAACCAAATGCCCAACAGACACATGAAAAAGTGCTCAACATTGATCAGCATCAGGGAAATCCAAAGCAAAACCTCAGTGAGATACCACCTCACACCAGCCAGAATGGCTAAAATTTACAAGTCAGGAAACCACAGATGTTGGCGAGGATGAGGAGAAAGGGGAACCCTCCCACACTGTTGGTGGGAATGCAAACTGGTGTAGCCACTCTGGAAAACAATATGGAAGTTCCTCAAAAAGTTGGAAATAGAGCTACCTTATGACCCAGCAATTGCACTACTGGGTATTTACCCCAAAAATACAAATGTAGTGATCCAAAGCGGCAGGTGCACCTCAATATTTTTAGCAGCAATGTCCATAATAGCTAAACTATGGAAAGAGCCAAGATGTCCATCAACAGATGAATGCATAAAGAAGATGTGGTATATATACATACAATGGAATATTATGCAGCCATCAAAAAAGAAACCCCAAATCTTGCCATTTGCAATGACGTGTATGGAACTAGAGCATATTATGTTAAGCAAAATAAGTCAGTCAGAGAAAGACAAGTATCATATTATCTCACTGATATGAAGACAGAGGATCATAGGGGAAGGGAGTAAAAAATGAAACAAGATGAAACCGAAGAGGGAGATAAACCCTAAGAGACTCTTAATCTCAGGAAACCAAATGAAGGTTGCTGGAGTGCAGGGGGGTGGGAAGGATGGGGGGCTGTGTGATGGACATTGGTGAAGGTATGTGATATGGTGAGCGTTGTGAATTGTGTAAGACTGATTAATCACAGACCTGTACCTCTGAAACAAATAATGCATTATATGTCTAAAAACAAAAAAAGATAGTAGAAAGGGAAAAATGAAGGGGGGGGAATTGGAGAGGGAGACAAACCATGAGAGACTATGGACTCTGAGAAACAAACTGAGGATTTTATAGGGGAGGGTGGTGGGGGGATGGGTTAGCCTGGTGATGGGTATTAAGGAGGGCACATATTGCATGGAGCACTGGGTGTTATATGCAAACAATGAGTCATGAAACACTACATCAAAAACTAATGATGTAATGTATGGTGACTAACATAACATAATAAAATAAAATTTCAAAAAGAAAACAAAGTAAAAACATAGGGTTAAGATGACTGCTAAGTAACTGCCAGTTTCCCAGGCGGGATTAATTCTGAGGAATGTTTACAGCATGTTATATTCCCATGTTATAAAGTACAGATGATGTGGTGTGCAGAAATAAAAAGCATTTTGAAAACATGAACATGATAATACTATGTCTATACCATGTACTTAGGCATCTATGTTATTGTAAATCATCTACCTGTGATGCAAATATATTTTCAATGTCATTGTTCAGTCATATGTTAGAACTGTGGTCACTGGCTTTTGCTTGTTTAATAAAGATGGATGTAGGTATTAAAGAAATAGTTTATCATAGTTCTAACATTTTTAAGAATTCCATTCCTTTTATTTAAATTGTACTTTTATTATAATAGTTATAACTAAAATATAGAAGTCTATACATCAAAATATGCCTTATTTTATAATATTATGTAGTATACAATAGTGACAATAATCAAAAATCATTTCTAACACTCAAAACATATTTGCCAAGCACTGTTTGAATCTTTATACAAATTCACTTCATTTATCCCCAATTTTATGAGGTAGGTACTATTATTGCCCCATTTTCCAAAAAAGAAACATGAAGCAAAGATGGGTTAAATATCTTACATGAGGTCACACAGCTTGAATTCTATTTGCCTATGTAAGTCTAGAGCTGTGCAGCGAAGTAAGGTAACCCCCAGCCTCACGTGGCTGTTGAGCACTTGAAATGTGGTGAGTCCAAACTGAGATATTGGGTAAATAAAATACACACTGGATTTTGAAAATTTGATACAAAAATAATACTGCCAATATATCATTAATTTTTTATATGTTATATATTGCAATATTACTTTGGATATATTGGGGTCAATAAAACATATTACTAAAATTATTTCACCTACTTCTTTTTCTTTTTAAAAGTTGCCACTGGAAAACTTAAAATTAGGTACACTTGGGTGGCTCAGTGAGCTTCAGACCTTGGATTTGGTTGGGGTCATGATCTCGGTGGTCATGGGATCCGGCCCTGCATCAGGCTCCATGCTCAGTGTGGAGTCCCTCTCTTTCTCCCCACTTGTGCATGCACACACTCTCTCTCTTGCTCGCTTGCTCACTCTCACTCTAAAATAAAATCTTTAAAAAAAAAGAAAACTGAAAATTACACATGGGGGTCACATTTGTGGCTCACATATTTCCATTGGACTATACTGGTCTAGAATATATATTCTTACATCTGTAAATATTGGTGTATCAAATGATGCTCTTGTTTTCTAAATCTCATTTCACTGACATAAAATGAAAGAAGAGTTACCCAAAAAGGTGAGATAAAATGAATAGAGATAAAGGTATCACTGATGAGTCAGATGTAGAAAAGAAATATGCATAATGGTTTATACCAGAAAAAAAGATACAATTAAACATACTGATTAGAAGATATCAAGTTAGGTGCCAGTCACAGCACTATTACAACACTTTCTACATTCCACTCATCTTCATTGTGACATTTCTTATATCCTAGTCTGATGTTCTCAAGTAGCTCTCCAATTTAAAATTTATTTAATGTTTTATTTTCTTAACTGCCTGCATCTTTATACTTACTTACATTTATCACTGATGCTTTAAAAAAGTGTTGGGCTTTTAGTAGGCATTCATTAACTATTTGCGAGTTGATCCAGAGAGGAAAACATCTACTTTAAGAGCAATCACAAACAAACAAATAAAAAAAATTCTACTCCCTGATACCTTTCCTTATTTGCTAAAGCCTTTTTTCATGTATTCAAAATGTCACAGCAATGTCTTCCTGTAATGTTGTTATACTATGTGCTCACTTGCACCCATATGGGTTTCACTGCCATACAGAACTGTGCATGGTCAGGCTAGAGCAGGGCCAGCACTCTCTCTGTTTAAGTCACACTAATGGACTTAAAGTACCTTATATCTTTCTAAGTCAAATGACACAAAATAGACCTCCAAGAATTATAACCAGAGTTTGACTTTGGGGCCTTGCTTTAGACAGATCATTTGTCAAGGCAAGATGGCTTCTATCTTACTCTCACTCTAAAGTCCAAGTGAAAAGGTCTCTAGGAACTGATGAAATTGTCCAGCTTATACTCTTCACCTATCTTTTGTATTAATATTATAAAGGCTGTTATTTGCTGTAATTGTGTGATAAAGAAACACAGAAGTTTTAAATTCTTTTAATATCAGATAGACCAGGTTTGAGCCTGCTACCAGCTATACCTAGGCAAGTCACTTGATAATAGGCAAGTCATGTAACTTCTATACATCTCAGATTCTTAATCAACAAATTGGAAGTAACACCTTACTTACCTTTTAACTCCTACCTCTAGAGTTGTCGTAAAGATACACATATCCTAGCACACACAAGAGGAACAAAATATGCCTGCGGAGTAATGCTTAGCATGTAGTCTTTAATGATAGTGCTTAATAATTTGGCAGATATTATTAGCAGTAGTGGTATAATGAAGAATCTTAGAATTGTTTAATTGGTATAGCTTATTTAATTGGTACAATATTTTTCTTTCACTGTAATATAATATGGAATGAATATCATATTTTGCTTCTTTTGAATTTCTTATCCATAATGTTTAAGTAAAACTCCTCAGAACTCCATAAGCAGTCTAAAGTTTTAAACCACAAATGACAGTAAGGGGTAAAAAACACTACTCATGGACTTCCTCTTTTCCGGCTGGAACCATGGAGGGTGCAGAAGAGAAGAAAAAGAAGGTTCCTGCTGTGCCAGAAACCCTTAAGAAGAAGCGAAGGAATTTCGCAGAGTTGAAGATCAAGCGTCTGAGGAAGAAGTTTGCTCAGAAGATGCTTCAAAAGGCAAGAAGGAAGCTTATCTATGAAAAAGCTAAGCATTACCACAAGGAATATAGGCAGATGTACAGAACTGAGATTCGAATGGCAAGGATGGCAAGAAAAGCTGGCAACTTATACGTACCTGTGGAACCCAAAATGGCATTTGTCATCAGGATCAGAGGTATCAATGGTGTGAGCCCAAAGGTTCGAAAGGTGTTGCAGTTTCTTCGCCTTCACCAGATCTTCAATGGCACCTTTGTTAAGCTCAACAAGGCTTCAGTTAACATGCTAAGGATTGTGGAACCTTATATAGCATGGGGGTATCCAAATCTGAAGTCGGTGAATGAATTGATCTACAAGCGTGGTTATGGCAAAATCAACAAGAAGCGAATTGCCCTGACAGATAACACATTGATTGCCCGATCTCTTGGTAAATATGGCATCATCTGCATGGAGGATCTGATTCACGAGATCTATACTGTTGGAAAACGTTTCAAAGAAGCAAACAACTTTTTATGGCCCTTCAAATTATCTGCTCCACGAGGGGGAATGAAGAAAAAGACCACCCATTTTGTAGAAGGTGGAGATGCTGGTAACAGGGAAGACCAGATCAATAGGCTTATTAGAAGGATGAACTAAGGTATCTGCAATGATTATTTTTGTAATCTGGCCAGTTAATAAATGACTACTCTCATGGAAAAAAAAAAACAAAAAACAAAACAAAACAAAAAAACACTACTCATGGTTCACTTAATGTTTATATTCACTTTTTCCCTCATTATCAAACTTAACTCAAGATAAATACAAATATTTTTATTTGCAGAGTCTGTGAAACTGAGGCAAAGAAGAAAATTATTTAAACTGGTTTTATAGATGATTGTGTTGTAGCAGAAGAAATTTGAATACATCCATAGCTGCTAGGGGATACAATGCACATACTTGGCAATATTTAATTCAGGTTAAAATACTGATTGTTTTAATTGTTTCTTTTATTTATTTACATAAAACACAAAGGTAGGAGAATTTGCCATTAGAAAAATAATATGATATGGGTCATCATTTTGATGTTTGAAGACACATATATTCAATATATATTTTACTGAAATGCAAAATGTAGATTATATGGCATTTAGTAAAACTTTCTCATCTTGTTGATTAATAAATTGAAAGCCAAGAGAGATGAGATGATCAGTTAAAGGTCACTCAACAAGTAAGCTATAGAGTCAAAGCTAAAATCTATTTCTATTATTTCTAGTGTTCTTTCAATTGCATCATACTGTCATTTTTGATTAATCCTTTTTAAACTTTGAGGGCATCGTTTTAACATTTATAAAGACAATATTTTCAAAGTGTTTTCACTGTTTTCAAGGTCAAAACACATTCTCAAAATATTTCCATAGGGTGATCGGTGAGAAGGAGAGACACTCAGTGAAAATAAAGGGTGGAAATATTTTGAAAGTGCTGTGAAAACATTTGACTGCCTTAACAGCCTTAAAGAAAACATTTATTTTGGCCATAGTGACTGAAACATTTGCTTCCTTTGGAAATGCTTGCTGCCAAAATAAAAGTTTCTTTTTTCATATAGAAGCAAATATTTTGTTGAATAAAATGTTTTGTATTTTTGTATAAATTACTTGAATATTGATTATGACCACTCTTAGTGACATCACTGTATACAGAGATTGTTTTGTAAATAAATTAGGGATCCTTGTACTCTAAAACTTCCCTTCCTATACAGATTTAATGTTCTGAAGTAGCAACTATGTTGGAAAAAAAATACATGAGTAATGAGAAACTCAGTCACCCTGTTAAGGAGCTTGTCCTGTAAAATGGTTATGTCCACACAAGCGAAACATCTGGAGTAAAAGGCATTGTACACACCAAATAGCCAGAAGATAGACTGGCTGACTGACCTTTTCACATTTTAGGTTACAATTTTCTTTTCTTTTCTTTTTTCTTAATTTTATTATGTTATGTTAGTCACCACACAATACATCATTAGTTTTTGATGTGGTGATCCATGATCCACTGTTTTCATATAACACTCAGTGCTCCATGCAGTACTTGCCCTCCTTAATATCCATCACTTGGCTAACCAAACCCCCTCCCCCCCCAAAACCCTGCTTGTTTCTCAGAGTCCATAGTCTCTCACAGTTCATCTCTACCTCCTATTTCCCCCCCTTCATTTTTCCCTTCCTTCTCCTAATGTCTTCCATGATATTCCTTATGTTCCACAAATAAGTGAAACCATATGATAGTTGACTTTCTCTGCTTGACTTATTTCACTTAGCATCATCTCCTCCAGTCCCTTCCATGTTGATGTAAAAGTTGGGTATTTTCTTGTGGAATTATTCTAAAGATTTCTATCAAATGAGTGCCTAAGACATATTAAGAAACTCAGTTTGCTTCTACATGGAGTTTATTTCTGATATCTAGGCTGATTTTAATGTATTTTTTTAAGATTTTATTTATTTGAGAGAGAGAGAAAGTGAGAGAGAGCATGAGAGGGGAGAGGGTCAGAGGGAGAAGCAGCCTCCCCACTGAGCAGGGAGCCCGACGTGGGACTCGATCCCGGGACTCCAGGATCATGACCTGAGCCGAAGGCAGTCGCTTAACCAACTGAGCCACCCAGGTGCCCTGATTTTAATGTATTTTATGTAACCATTTTGGCTGACAGACTTAATTCTAATCCTCCAAATCCAGTCACATGTAATTATGTTAATGAATCCACACATGCATTGATTGAAAAAACCTGCCTATGTCTACAAAAGATGGGCTACAACTTTCTATTTCAAAAGTCCACTGAGGAGTTAAGATGGTAGAGTAGTAGGAAGACCCTAGGCTTGCCTTGTCTCTAGACACAGCTAGATAATTATCAAATCATTGTGAATACCCAAGAAATCGATCCAAGGACTGACAGAACAAACTGCACAACTAGAGGGAGAAAGGAAGCCACATCGTGGAAGGTAGGAATGCAGAGATGTGCTTTGGGGAAGAAAGGGATCATAGGTGCTGTTGTGGGAAGGGGTCCCTGATCACAGAGAGAAGCAAAAGAAAGAAAGAAATGCACAGGGGATCACACAAGGAAAACACATCCTCAAAGCCATTGACTGGGAAAAAGAGGAGGGCTGATTTTTATCTTTGCAACAATCAGGGCTCAAAAACTAGAGTTTTAGAGGTCCATAGCATGGCTGGTATAAAGCCCTACGGGCATTGCAGTGTTCCTGTAGAGAAGGCAAACAGGTAATCTGGGGGCAGAGGGTGCAATCTGCGGATAACCAGAGATGCACTGGGAGAGATGATTTTCCCTTCATGGAGTGCATCTGAGAGAGGTGGCATTGCCTCCCCAGGGACAAAGTAGCTGGAGGATGCCATTTCCCTCCCTCACCCCTTACCCTTCAGCATAGGTGGAGAGACATCTGCTGAGGGTGGCTAACCTGGACACTGGCTCTTTAGTGTGCTTTGCTCCAAACCCCACATTCCTGCCTTCCGGTGCAACCACCCTATTGGGTCAAACCTGCATCAACTGCAGTGCAGCGAGACCCTGTCCCAGAAGACCAATACAGATCCCCACCACACCAGGTCCCTAAAGTTTTGAGTTTTAAAACTCAGTAGGCCTGGCTGGGATTGAACATAAATTGCACTGTGCTGGTTCAAGCAAGCAAGCAACCTAGACACATACAGTGTAAAAACAGTGATCAGAAAAACACATAAAACACAGAAGGGAAATTATTTGCTCTTCTGGGAGGGCCTTCCTGACAGCAGGGAACACAAACTCGCCTCTCCAGGGACAAAAGAACTGTCTGGTGCCATTTCTCTCCCCTCATATTTAGCATAAACTAACTTCAGTAAGCAGCACAGAGCCAACACTAGCTGCTTAAATTGCTTTCACCAAGACCCACCCCCCTGCACCATGCTGGTACTGCTTTTATTGGGCAAATGTGCCTGAGAGCCAGTGCAGTGGGCCCCACCCCCTGAAGACCAGCAAAAATGACAACAAGCACCAGGTCTGCTGACTATAGAGTTCTGCAAAACTTCACTTCTACTGGAAAAAGCATCAGGTCACTTTAAACAAGCAGCTCAGAGAACACAATTAAAACATGCCACACTCTCTCCAAGGTCCAAACACTCCCCACTCCAGGTAAGGAGAAACCCTGCAGAGGATTGACCTCAGGAATAGAGCAGCCATAACACAGCAGTAGAGTGCCTGCAGCATACACCAGAGAAACTTCCTAAAACACCAGGCCTGGACATTATACGACTGATTCTTCATAAAACCATTACTCTCAGGAGCAGGAAACGTAACTGGCTTTCTTAAAACACAGAAGAAGACATAGACCAAGGGAAAAAAAAAAGACAAGAAAGAAGAATTCATCTCAAAAGAAAGAACAAGAAAAGATCACATACAGAGATCTAATCAAAACAGATATAAGCAATATGCCTAACTCAGAATTTAAAGCAACAATCATAAGGATACTAGCTGGGTGTGAGAAAAGCATAGAAGACACCAGGGAGTCCCTGACCACAGAGATCAAAGAGCTAAAAACCGATCAGCTTGAAATGAAAAATGCAATAACTGAGATTCAAAACCAACTGGATGTACTACCACAAGGATGGAAGAAGCAGAGAAACAAATAAGTGATATAGAAGATAAAATTATGAAAAATATGAAGCTGAATAAAATAGAGAAAGAAGAATGGTAGATCACAAAAGTAGACTTAGGGAATACAATGATACCATGAAACATAATAACATTTGTATCATAGGAGTCCCAGAAGAAGAAGATAGAGGAAAGGGGACAGAAGGATTATTTCAGGAAATTATAGCTGAAAAATTCCCTACTGTGAGGGAGAAAACAGATTTCCAAATCTAGGAAGCACAGAGAACTCCCATCAAAATCAACAAAAGCCAGTCAACATCAAGACATATCATAGTTAAATTTGCAAAATATACAGGTAAAGAAAACATCCTAAAGGCAGCAAGACAAAAAGTCCCTCACTTATAAGACAAAGTTAGCAGCATATCTCCCCACAGAACCTTGGCCAGAAGAAAGTGACAACAGATATTCAACATGCTGAATGGGAAAAATATGCAGCCAAGAATATTTTACCCAGCAAGGCTATCATTCAGAACAGAAGAAGAGATAAAGAATTTTGCAGACAAACAGAAACTAAACAAACCCTGCAAGAAATATTAAAAAGGACTCTTTGAGTGGAAAAAAGCCTGGAAAGGAACAGAAAATCTCAGTAACCATGACAAAACAAGCAATAAAGTGGCACTAAATTAATCTTTATCAATAATTACTCTGAATGTGAATGCTCCAATCAAAAGACATAGGGTGTCAGAATGGATAAAAAGAACTAAATCCACCTATATGCTAAGAACAAAAACTCATTTTAGATCTAAAAACACCTGCAGATTGAAAGTGAGGGGGTGGGGAACAATTTATCATGCAAATGGACATTAAAAGAAAGCCTGAGTATCCATATTTATTTCAGACACACTAGATTTTAAACCAGAGACTGTAACAAGAGATGAAGAAGGGTACTATATCATAATAAAGGTGTTAACTTGAGAGCCCCCAAATATATAAAACAATTAATAATAAACATAAAGGATTTCATTGATAATAATACAATAACAGTGGGGGACTTCAACACCCCACTTGCAGCAAATGGACAGATCATCTAAGCAGAAAACCAACAAGGAAACAATGTCTTCGAATGACATACTGGACCAGATGGACTTAACAGATATAATCAGAGCATTTCATCCTAAAGAAGGAGAATACACATTCTTTTAGGGTGCACATGGAATGTTGTCCATAACAGATCACACACTGGGTCACAAATCAGGACTCAATAAATACAAAAAGATTGAGATCATACCATGCATATTTTCTGACCCCAATGCTATAAAACTTGAAGTATACCACAAAAAAATTTGGAAAGACCACAAATACATGGAAGTTAAAGAACATCCTAGCAAAGATGAATGGGTTAACCAGGAAATTAAAGAAGAAAAAAATACATGGAAAAATGATAATGAAAATATGACATTGCAAAACCTTTGGGATGCAGCAAAAGCAGCCATAAGAGGAAAATATATGGCAATACAGGCTTACCTCAAAAAGCAAGAAAAGTCTCAAATAGACAACCTAACCCTATACCTAAAGGAGCTAGAAAAAGAACAACAAATGAGAATAAAGTGAAGAAGGGAAATAATAAAGATTAGAGCAGAAATAAAAGACAAACAAAAAACAAGTAGAACATAACAAAGAGCTGGTTCTTTGAAAGAATTAATAAAGTTAATAAACCCATGGCCAGGCTTATAAAAAAAAAAAGACAAAGGACCCAAATAAATAAACTCATCACTGAGAGAGGAGACATCATGACCAACACCAGAAAAATATAAACAATTATAAGAGAATATTATGAAAATTATATGCCAACAAATTGGGCAATCTGGAAAAAATGGATAAATTTATGGAAACATACAAACTACCAAAACTGGAACAGGGAGAAATAGAAAACCTGAACAGACTGATAACAAGTAAAGAAACTGAATTAGTAATCAAAAATCTCCCAACAAACAAAAGTCCAGGGGCAGATGACCACCCAGGGGAATTCTACCAAACAGTTAAAGAATTAATAAAGATTCTCCCCAAACTGTTCCAAAAAATAGAAATGGAAGGAAAACTTCCAAATGCATTTTACAAGACCAGCATTACCTTGGTGCCAAAACCAAAGACCCCACTAGAAAAGATAATTACAAGCCCAACAGGGATGCAAATATTTCTCAACAAAATACTAACCAATTGAATCTAACAGTACATTAAAAGAATCATTCATTTCAATCAAGTGGGATTTATCATGTGCTACAAGAGTGATTCAATATTTGGAAATCAATCAACTTTATACACCACATTAATAAAAGAAAGGATAAAAACCATATTATCTTCTCAATAGAGGCAGAAAAAGCATTTGACAAACTACAGCATCCATTCTTGATAAAGACCCTCAACAAAATAGGGATAGAGGGAACATAACTCAACATCATAAAGACCATATACCAAAGACCCACAGCTAATATAATCCTCAATGGGGAAAAATTTAGAGCTTTCCCTCCATAGTCAGGAACAAGACAGGGACGTCCACTCTCATCGCGATTATTTAACATACTGTTGGAAATCATAGCCTTAACAATCAGACAACAAAAAGAAATAAAAGACAACCAAATCTGTAAAGAAGAATTAAATCTTTCAGTATTTGCAGATAACATGAAACTCTATATAGAAAACCCAAAAGACCACCCCAAAACTGCTAGAACAGATACATGAACTCAGTAAAGTTGCAGTATACAAAATCAACATACAGAAATCTGTTGCATTTCTATACACCAATAATGAAGCAGCAGAAAGAAAAGTTATAACAATTCCATTTACAATTGCACCAAAAACAATAAAATACCTAGGTATGAACCCAACCAAATAGGTCAAAGACCTATACTCTGAAAAGTATAAAAACACCGATGAAAGATATTGAAGGGGCACAAAGAAATGGAAAGACATTCCATGCTCATAGATTGATAGAACAAATATTGTAAAAATGTCAATACTACGCAAGAAAAAGCTACACAGTTAATGCAATCCCTATGAAAACACCACCAGCATCTTTCACAGAAGTAGAACAATCTTAAAATTTATATGGAGCCACTAAAGACCCTGAAGAGCCAAAGCAACCTTGAAGAAGAAAAGCAAAGCAGGAGGCCTTGGAATTCCAGACATCAAGTTATATTACAAAGCTGTAGTGATCCAAACATTATGGTACTGGCACAAAAATAGACACATAGATCAATAGTACAAAGTAGAAAAAACAGAAATGAACTCACAACTATATGGCCAATTAATATTCAACAAAGCAGGAAAGAATATGCAATGGGAAAAAGAGCCTCATGAACAATAGTGTTGGGAAAACTGCAAAGCAATATGTGAAAGAATAAAATCAGACCACTTTTTGACACCAAACACAAAAATAAATTAAAAATGGATTAAAGACCTAACTATGATTCCTGAAACCATTAAAATCCTAGAGGAGAACACAGGCAGTAACCTCTTTGACATTGGCCATAGCAACTTCCTTCTAGATATGTCTCCTGACACAAGGGAAACAAAAGCTAAAATAAACTGTTGGAACTTCACCAAAATAAAAAGGATTTGCACAGTAAAGGAAATAATCAACAAAAGTAAAAGACAACCTATGGAATGGGAGAAGATATTTACAAATAACATATCTGATAGAGGGTTAATATCCAAAATATATAAAGAACTTATAAAACTCAACACCAAGAAAACAAATAATGAAATTAAAAATGGGCAGAAAGCATGAATAGACATTTTTCCAAAGAAGAAATACAGACAGCCAACAGACGTTGAAAAGATGCTCAACATCACTCATCATCAGGGAAATACAAATGAAAACTACAATGAGATATCACCTCACTTCTGTCAGAATGGCCAAATTCAATAACACGAGAAACAACAGATGCCAATGAGAATGTGGAAAAAGGGGAACCCTCTAGCACTGTCGGTGGGAATGCAAACTGGTACAGTCACTCGGGCAAATAGTTATGGAAGTTCCTCAGAAAGTTAAAAATAGAACTACCTTATGATCCAACAATTGCAATTATAGGTATTTACCCAGAGAATACAAAAGTACTAATTCAAAGGGATACCTGCACTTTGGTGCTTATACCAGCATTATCTACAATAGATAAATTATGGAAAGAACCCAAACGTCCACCAACTGAAGAATGGATAAAGAAGTAGTGGTGTGTATATATATATATAATGGAATATTACTCAGCCATAAAAAAGAATGAAATCTTGCCATTTGTAATGACATAGATGGAGCTAGAGAGTATTATGCTAAGTGAAATAAGTCAGAGAAACAAGTACAATGTGATTTCACTCATATGTGGAATTTAAGAAACGAAGCAAACAAAGGAAGAAAAATAAGAGAGAGAAAACAACAAACAGACTCTTAATTATAGCAAACAATCTGATGTTTACTAGATGAGAGGTGGGTGGGAGAATGGCTTAAATAAGTGATGGGGATTAAAAAATACACTTGTGATGAGGACCAGGTGTTGTATTGAAGGGTTTTATCACTATATTATATACCTGAAACCAATATTACACTATATGTTAATAAACAGGAAGTTAAATAAAAACTAACCCAAAAAAGGAACATGGAAGCCACCCAAATGTCCATCAATAGATGATGGAGGAAGAAGAATTATATATATATATAATGGAATATTGCTCAGCCATGAAAAAGAATTAAATCTTACCATTTATCACAACATGGATGGACCTAGAGGATATAAAACTAAGTAAAATAAGTAAACCAGAGACAAATACCATATGGTTTCACTCATATGTATCAAGAATCAAAACAAATGTTATAAACAAGGAAAAAGAGAGACAAACAAACAAACAAAATACCAGACTTTTAAATATAGAGAACAAGCTGGTGGTTGCTAGAGGGGAGGTAGGGGAGGATGGCTTAAGTAGATAAAGGGGATTAAGATTATACTTATCTTGATGAGCACTGAGAAATATATATAATTGTTGAATCATTATATTGTATACCTGAAACTAATGTAACATTGTATGTTAATTATACTTCAATTTTTAAAAGTAAACATTAAAATTTGGTATCCATACATTCTGGTCCCTACAGAAAAGAAATTAGAAAATTTAGTCCCACACTTCTCCAGGACAAACTCTTCACTATTCCTTTCATTTCAGATCTCAGTTAAGGAAGAGCTTTATTCCATTGTATGGAATTGTATGAGTTTTGTTACTGTTGTTGGATGATTAAAAGGAAGAAATAATACTGACAAATTAACACCTACTATGTGTCAAGCATTATGCTAGGGTTTACATCAACTTCATTTAATTCTCTAAATAATTCCATAACTATTATCTTATTTTAAGATGAGAAATTAAGCCTTAGAAAGGATTGTTTGCTGAAGGCCAGCCAGCAGATCCATACAGTAGCCCTCATCTGTCTGACTCTAAATCCACTTTATAGTAGGCATATATTTCTCAACCTAGTTTAAGACAAATGACTTTTCCTTCCTTAATTTCTTTTTTTTAAAGATTTTATTTATTTATTTATTTGACAGAGAGAAACACAGCGAGAGAGGGAACACCAGAGGGAGTAGGAGAGGGAGAAGCAGGCTCCTCACTGAGCAGGGAGCCCGATGCGGGGCTCAATCCCAGGACCCTGGGATCATGACCTGAGGCGAAGGCAGATGCTTAACGACTGAGCCACCCAGGCACCCCCTTCCTTAATTTCTATAAATAGAAGAACACCACCTCAGAGTTGAATAAATAAACTCAACCATAACAGAACAAAATAAGCAAGGGACTAAAGTGGGAATTGTTCATGGTCATCTCACTTGGGGCTTGAACATTTTGTATCTCCATGATTTACCAAACTTGGATAAAGGCAAATCAGACAAAGGGATCTAGGACTTCACACTAGGAGTAATTTTTAAGTTACATGAAAGATACCAAATAAGTGGACTATAATTTCACAACTATAAGCTTAGCACAAATGAAAGGA
This sequence comes from Callorhinus ursinus, assembly GCF_003265705.2. Taxonomy (NCBI): domain Eukaryota; kingdom Metazoa; phylum Chordata; class Mammalia; order Carnivora; family Otariidae; genus Callorhinus; species Callorhinus ursinus. The sequence continues at coordinate 12,369,582 of NW_027397102.1, read as the reverse complement.
AAGAGGAAATGATTAAACAGCAAAGGCTATAATAGAAGAAAACTAAGGAAAAGTGGAACTGGTTTAGAGGGAGTCATTGAAGGCTTTATGGAGGAAAGGAGCCCTTAGCCAGGTCTCAGACTGGGTGGGACCCAGGCAAGAAAGTACATGATAGACACATTTCAGACTAAATCGTGGAGATGGAAATGAAGCTGTCTTGGGATCAGAGAAGAGATAAATCTGTCTGTTAAAAATGAGGTTATAATGGGAACAGTGGAAATAAATAATAACAATAAGTTGCATAGGGCTTACAAGTGCCAGGCACACTTCTAAGTGCTTTATATTAAGTCATCTCATTCTGGCAAAAATCCTGAAGCTAAGGCAGAGTTAAATAATCGACCCAAAGTCACACAACAGGTAGTGACAGAGCTGGGATTTAGAACCTATGAAGTATGATTCCAGAGTTTATGCAATTAAACACTACAATGATACATTAGAAGATACATAAAAGATACATTAGGGGAAATATATATTCAAGTGAAGAGGTATAGGTAGTTGTTTTTTATGTAGTCAAAAATTGAGCTTTTCAATATAAATTATGAGGAAGCAAATATATAGGAAATACAAGTAATACTAGGCAAAGCCCATAAATGGTCAAAATTTTTATATATTTATAACTTATGGGCAATGTGATCTACTGTAAATTATAAATAATGTGAAATATATTTTAAAAGAATTAACAGTATTTACATCACACTTTAAGTAGATCTATTAAATTTTTGTTTTTAATTTATAATCTGATCACATAGAAAGATTAAGTAGAAAAAGTGCTCATAAATTTCAAAGACTTTTAATTAGCCTCTTTTTATCCTAATTGGCATATTACATAAGGTTCAAAATACTATTATCAAACAGAGGTTATAACTATATACATACACAGCTACATCTATACACACTATATATTTAAGAGCAAAGGGGGGTTGCTCTATCTCCATCAACTCTTTATTTTAGCTATTTTGAAGGTAATAATATGTAGAATGTCATATACAATATTAATGTCTCAACAACACGCACTAAGAAATGTGATCCACAGTTACCATTGTTCAACCTGGCATACTAAAATATATGGTAGTATCTGAAATATGTTTAAGAATTATGCTTGAAGTTTAAGACATTAATTTTCAAACCACATATATTTTTCTCTATCATATATGACAAACTGCAGACATTGTAATATAACAGCAGTATTTTTATAATTAAAGATAAATGCCTTTCTTCTTTAAATATGTTGATTTTTCTATTAAACAATGAACACTTCTTAGAAAAATGTGAATAATCTGCATAAAATTATGATTTAAACCTTCCCCCACTTCTTTCTAAAGATAGCAGCCAAAAACTGGAAAAAGTCAGGGTGCCTTTGAGGATATTTAATTAAAATCTAATCCCACATTCTTAAAAGCTCACATAAATTAAGCTGTCATTCAGGAGATTTATGCATTCACATTTGCATATTACATACAATTCATCAATTACTCATGTTTGAAAGCAATGCCTTTCCCAGGGTGCTGAACTGCCAACAGTGCCAACAGGCACATGCACCCACAAAACCATACCAACTGGTACCTTGGAGAAAGCCATTTCTATATGGCCTTTCATTTGCACATCCACAGAGTTCCAAGCATGCTTAAAAAACTATGACTACAATTTGATGGATTCTACTGAGCTAAATTTGTTTGAAAGAGACAATCATTTTACTTAATCTTGGTGCAACTGCATAGTGATAGCAATTCAACAGCCTTCTTGCATTCATGGCAAGTTTTGTTTTCTTTTGTTTTTTGTTTGTTTTCTTTTTTAATTTTTTTATTATGTTATGTTAATCACCATACATTACATCATTAGTTTTTGATGTAGTGTTCCATGATTCATTGTTTGCATATAACATCCAGTGCTCCATTCAATATGTACCCTCTTTTAAAATCAGTACTTTTTAATGGAAACAACTTGACCAAAAATCTGTTACAGAATTTTGAGATGCATTAAAACAAAAGTTTAATGAGAAAAAAATGCTTTTGGAGCACAAAAGAGAACTATTCAACCTTAAGAGATCAAAGGAAGTGGCATTTGATCTGGTCTTTAAAGATGAGTAGGATAAATATGAAGACTGTTTTATAAATGTACATCCTTGTAGAGGGGCCATGCAAATCTTTCTCTGCAATTTCAGTATGTTTCACTCCAATTTCAGTATGTGTGTTGCTGGAAAAACACAAAATCAAAACTAGCTTGAGAATCTCCTAATGTTCAAAGCAGAAAAAAGACCAATAAGAATATGTGAGATAAACATTGTATTTCTACTTATCTATTATATTCTATGGTATACAGATCAGATAGTTTAGTATAAACTGCACATATATATATATAATATTGACTATTAGCCAATCTTAAAGTCTATTGAGTATTAGTTTGTTGCTGAACATTAGCTAGAATATTAAGATAGCAATAAGTGGATTTATTCTATAAGAAAATAGTATTTGCCTTTTATTGCAACTTGCAAAATCCTGCTTTCCTCCTAACAGATAATACTAATAGATGTATATTACATTTGTCATATAAATTTAATGTAAAACCTTATAAGAGGCAGAATTTTTACTATCTGGAATGGGAGAAAATAGTATTATAGGACAAAATATTAAGTGTGCATGTATAATGTTATTCTCTTGACTATAATTTAACCCTGAGAAAAAATATTAGAGCTTGGTTCTGAACAAAAGATTCTCTCACAGGTTATCAGTTTCAGTTAACAATGTGTCTAATATTCCAGCATTCAGTGTTAAGTTCTTCAAGTCTTCCTCAAATCTTCCACTTCTATACCCTATTAAACCTATGTGTTTTAATTATGATTGAGAAGCTAACTGTAGTTGTATTATAGTCAGAAAAAAGTATACAGACACATTTTCAGAATAATTATTCATTATAACAATTAAACTGATCAAATAATATCTAAAATATTTTATTCTAAATAATGCAGTGTAATAGGGACACATACGATTTAAGGTTACTATACCTGAACAGCTAGTGACCATTTACCACTATAATGCTTTTGCCTTACACAATACAGGTCTTAAATCATAATTGCTATTTACAACTAAAAATTGTCTTATAATATCTTTCCCTAAGTGAAGAGTAATGTATTATACCTGCCAAATGTCTCTCTTCAAAAAAAACATATTTCTCCCTTCTTTCAGGAAAAAAAAAGTTAAATGCTATACCCCCCGATAACTTTGTTGTTGTTTTTTATGTTTCAGAGGCACACAGTCCTAATATTGAATAATGTTTTATTGAATGATTATTGAATGATTATAAAACAGTTTTTAATTTCTTATGCTTACTGTGGTAAATTCTTGATTTCTTAAAGAAAGAAAAATGTTTCCTTGGTGAAAAACCACAGCAGAATTCAAACCAAAGGGAATTCAAATTCTGTTAATAAATAAAACCGTCATAATCCAAATAACAAGACTGACATTTTACCAGATGTAGATCAATCTATTCTAAGTTATTCATTATTCTAAACATTAATTAAAAACATCAAAATCCTAGAGGGGAACACAGGCAGTAACTTCTTTGACATCAGCTGTAGCAACTTCTTACTAGATATGTCTTCTGAGGCAAAGGAAACAAAAGCAAAAATAAACTATTAGACTTCAGCAAGATGAAAAGGTGCACAACAAAGAAAACAATCAACAAAACTAAAAGAGAACCTTTGGAATAGGATAAGATATTTGCAAATGACGTATCTGATAAAGGGTTATTATCCAAAATATATAAAGAATTTATAAAACTCAACATCCAAAAACAAATATTCCAGTCAAATGGACCGAAGACATAGACACTTTTCCCAAAAAGACGTACAGATAGCCAATGACATGTGAAAAGAAGCTCAATATCACTCATCATCAGGGAAATACAAATGAAAACTACAATGAGCTATCACTTCACACTTGTCAGAATGGCTAAAATTAACAACACAGGAAACAACAGATGTTGGTGAGGATATGGAGAAAGGAGAAACCTCTTGCACTCTTTGTGAGAATGCAAACTGGGGTAGAAATTCTAGAAAAACAGTATGGAGGTTACTCAAAAAGTTAAAAATAGAACAACACTATGACCCAGCAATTGCACTTCTAGGTATTTACCCAAAGGATACAAAATACTGAATTGAAGGGACACGTGCACCCCAATGTTTATAGCAGCATTATCAACAATAGCCAAATTATGGAAAGAGCCCAAATGTCACCAACTGATGAATGGATAAAGAATCTGAATCTGTGATTCAGTCATATTTATTCAGCCATAAAAAAGAATGAAATCTTGCCATTTGCAACAACGTGGATGGAGCTAGATAGTATTATACTAAGTGAAATAAGTCATTCACAGAAAGACAAATACTGTATGATTTCACTTGTGTGTGGAACTTAAGAAACAAAACAGATGACCATAGTGGGAAAAAGAGAGGCAAACCATAAAACAGACTCAGATATAGAGAACAAACTGTTGTTCCTGCTGAACAGGAAGCCTGACTTGGGCATGATTCCGGGACCCTGGGATCATGACCCGAGCTGAAGGCACGTCTGAGCCACCCAGGTGCCCCTATTTTTAAACATATCTTAAGGATGGAGATAGTGCAAAATATTTTATGCTGAGAATGTATGAACTGAATGAGATATCTGCTCAGTTTAGAGAATATTTTATATATTAGTTTTGTTCCAGTTCAATAGATATAGAAAAAATCTATACATTCAATTCCAGTTCTAACCACATCATTGGATTAAAAAAAAAAACTAGCTCAGCTTGTGGTTTAGTAAAAATAATAATGATAATAATATGGGGGATTGGATTCTACAAATTAGTAAGGCTTACTAAGTTTTTACATAATTATTTGGCTTAGTTCAAATCCTTATTTTAGATAATAACAAAAGGTTAGACTAATGACAAAATTATAGCACTGTGCAAAAATATCTTGTCTTTTGATATATAACATGCACTTTAAGCAGAACATCCTTCCACACTGTATTTTCATTTTATTTCCTCTCTATATTTTATATCTAGCAAAAGTGCCCTAAAATTAACTTATGCAATAAATATCCTGTATAATATTTATCTTCCAGAATATGATGACATTATATGATATATCACTAGCTGTAAAACTTCTGTGTTGGAAAAGACATCACCTAACAAGAAAGATAAATGCTCTATCCATGGTGAAACTCTATCATATGTTGTTTGGGCAAGAAGATAATTGAAAATGACAAAAAGTATGTCAATCAAAATATAGAGATATTAAAATTGCTCAAATACATCTACTGATAATCCACACTGTGCTAAAAGAAGCACAATAATCAAAGTATTTTTCTAAATTATAACTTTAAGGAAGGTCATAATTCTTGCCCCAGGCACAACTAAATATGAAGCTTTTTTACCACTTTTATGGCAACAGTCTCACCATAAGCACCTATCAATTTTGCTGTCCACAACCCTGTTTCAATCAAAATAAGAGCAAGAGTTACATCAGAATATCTATTAATCTCTAACTTACTGAGAGCATCTGTCAGGATAGAAAGAGACAGAAATTAGGTAGGAAACAGATATTGTTAAATTCCCATTGTCAAAAGTGGAAGATAAGACAGTAAAAATCTCAATTCATTTATTTGATATGGCAAATATTTACTGAATTATTAATATTTGCTGTTGATTAGCACTCAGTATAGATATAGTAGAATTTGAAAACTGTATGCACACACAAATAATATGTATATATACACATTTCCACATCATCAGAGCCTAGTAGAATGCATGGCACATGGTAAACAAATGAACATAGAAGAAGGGAAGGAAAAATAAAATAAGATAAAAGCAGAAAGGGAGACAAACCATAAAAGACTCTTAACTATAGAGAAAACTGAGGGTTGCTGGAGGGGAGGTGGGTAGGGTAATTGCATGATGGGCAATAAGGAAGGCACTTGATGTAATGAGCACTGGGTGGTATATGCAACTGATGAATCACTAAATTCTACCCTGAAATTAATAATACACCATATGTTAACTAACTTGAATTTAAATAAAACCAAAAAAATGGAAAAAAGACAAATGGTATATGGTATGCCAAGAAATAATAACAAGAAAATAACAAGATAAATAAAATGAGGAATATTTTACAAAGTCTCAAATATAGCCAAATTAAAAGGAGAGTGCCCTACATATTTAAGTATATAGAACATTACTGTAGTCAGCAATACTCCACACCAAAATTTAAATTAGTGACTTTATGTATTTCCTAGTATTTTGCCTATACTCTATTGTATATCTTTATCCAAGCACTGATAAACTTGGCCCATAACCTTTCAACAGGTACTGTACATTTTTAAGTTAAAGCTACTGTCCAAACAAGAATGCAGTAACCAAGCATTGCTCTGTTAATTCTTTCACATTTTTCTTTTTTTTCCTTTGAGTATAATTTACATACAATGTTACATTCATTTCAGGGGTACAACTTAGCGGTTTGACAAGTTTATACATTATACTATGTTTAACACAAGGGTAGCTACCATCTGTCCTGTTACATCACTATTAAATATCATTGACTGTATTCCTTATGCTGTGTTTCTTATTCCTGTGACTTATTCATTCCATAACTGAAAGCCTGTACCTCCCTCACCCCTTCATCCATTCTGTCCAACACTTACCCCCAACCATCAGTTTGTTCTCTGTACTTATAGGTCTGATTCTGCTTTTCCTTTCTTCATTATTTTTTTTTAGATTTCACATATGAGTGCAATCATATGGTGTTTGTACTTCTCAGTCTGATATATTTCACTTGGCATAACACCCTAGGTCCATTCATGTTGTCCCAATGGCACAATCTCATCTTCTCTATGGCTACATAATATTCCATTGTATATATATTACACATTTTCTTTATCCACTTACCTACTGATGGACAGAGGTTGCATCCATATATTGGCTATTGTAAATAATGTTGCAATAAGCATAGGAGTGCATATATATTTTTGAATTAGGGTTTTCATTTTCTATGGGTAAATACCCAGTAGTGGAATTATTGGATCATATGGTGTTTCTATTTTTAATTTTCTGAGGAACCTCCATACTGTTTTCCACAGTGGCTATACCAATTTACATTCCTATTAACAGTGCACAAGTGTTCCTTTTTCTCCACATCATTACCAAAACTTGTTATTTCTCGTCATTTTGATTTTAGTCATTCTAACTGGTGTAAGGCTATATCCCTTTGTGGTTTTCATTTGCATTTTCCTGATTAGTGATGTTGAGCAGTTTTTCATGTGTTTGTTGGTCATCTCTCAATCTTTGGGAAACTGTCTATTCAGGTCCTCTGCTCATTTTTTAATTGGATTGTTTCTTGGTGTTAAGTTGTATAAGTTCTTTATACAATTTGGACATGAACCCCTTATCAGTTACATAATTTGCAAATATCTTCTCCCATTCAGTATGTTGCCTTATAGTTTTGTTGATGGTTTGCTTCACTGCGTGAAAGCTTTTTTTAAAATTTAAATTCAATTAATCAAGATAGCATCATTAGTTTTTGATATTGAGTACTCCTAATAGTTTATTTTTTTAATTTTATTTTCTTGCTGTAGGAGACAGATCTAGAAAAATATTGCGATGGCCAAAGTCAGAGAAATTACTACCTGTGCTGCCTTACAGGATTTTGGGTTCATGTCTCATGTGTAGGTCTTTAATCCATGTTGACTTTATTTTTGCGTATAGTGTTAGAAAGTGGCCCAGTTTCATTCTTGAACATATAGCTGTCCAGTTTTCTCAGCACCATTTATTGAAGAGACTGCTTTTTTCCCATTGCATATTCTTTCCTCCTTTGTCATAGATCAATTGACCGTATAATCATAGGTTTATTTATGGGCTCTCTCTTCTGTTCCATTGAATGTGTACATTTTTGTGCCAATACCATGCTGTTTTGATTACTACAGATTTGTAGCATATCTTGAAATCTGGTATTGTGATACCTCCAGCTTTGTTCTTCTGTCTCAGGATTGCTTTGGCTATTTGGGGTCTTCTGTGGTTATATACAAATTTTACTATTATTCTAGTTTTGTGAAAAATGCTGTGGCATTTTGATAGGGATTACATTGAATCTTTGGAAATCAATCAACATCTTACACCACATCAACAAAATGAAGGGTAAAAATCATATGATTATTTCAATAGATGCAGAGAAAACATTTGACAAGAATCAACAACCATTTATGATAAAAAAATTTAACAAAGTGGGGTTAGAAGGAACAAACCTCAACATAATAAAAACTATATATGAAAAACCCACAGCTAACATAATACCCAATGCTGAAAAACTAAGCATTCCCTCTAAGGTCAGGAACAAAAGAGGAATGTCCATTCTCACCACTTTCATTCAACATTGTACTAGAAATCCTAGCCACAGCACTAAGACAAGAAAAAGAAATGAGAGGCATCCATATTGGTAAAGAAGAAGTTAAACTGTCACTACTTTCAGATGACATGATACTATACACAGAAAATCCTAAAGAGTCCATCAGAAAACTACTAGAAATAATAAACAAGTTCAGTAAAGTGGCAGAATACAAAATTAATAACCAGAAATTACTAACATTTATATACACTAATAACAAAGTAGCAGAAAGAGAAATTTAAAAAACATCATTTACAATTGAACCAAAAGGAATAAAATACCTAAGAATAAAGTTAATCAAAGAGGTGAAAGACCACTAACTGTAGTCCAAAAATCATAAAATACTGATGAAAGAAATTGAAGATGACACAAACAAGTAAAGATATTTTATGCTCATGGATTGGAAGAATTAATATTATTAAAATGTCATATTACCCAAAACAATCCACATTTTTCATTCTTAAGCAGATTTGGAATTTTATAATCACTTCTGGTTGCTGATAACAAGAAACAATATTAGGTATCTGATGCCAGTTTCCCCAACATGTAAAAAGTAACATGACAACAGCTGTATGACCTCGAAGAAGGTTCATTAACTATAATCTATCATTGTAAAGTACCTACCCCACTTCTACCATCCAACAATTCACTCATGTACTTTTGTTTGCAATGTTAGCTTTGCATTTAGATCGCACAGCTATGTGGAACCACATAGCACAGTCTTCAACTTCTCCAAACCTCTTCCCCTGAATTAGCAAAATGAAATGTATTTCTCAAGCTCTTCATGGTTACCTTCAAGGATCACTATATAGGAAATCAATGACATATAGGCAAAACAAATATATTATCCCATATTTGTATTCAACTATACAGACAGCCCCAATTGCAAGCTCTTTAGGTCGTCTGTCCTGAAAAAACACTGAAAAGGAATATATTAAAGCAAACCTTCTATTCAAATTAAAAATGGAAATCTCTTTCTGAAGTAATAAATATTCTAAACCATCTCTTAAAAGACAAAAGGATTTTGGGGCGCCTGTGTGGCTCAGTTGTTAAGCGGCTGCCTTCAGCTAAGGTCATGATCCCAGGGTCCTGGGATCGAGCCCGACATCGGGCTATCTGCTCTGCAGGGAAGCCTGCTTCTCCCTCTCCCACGCCCCCTGCTTGTGTTCCCTCTCTCGCTCTCTCAGTCTCTGTCAGATAAATAAATAAAATCTTAAAAAAAAAAAGACAAAAGGATTTTATTTATTTGGGTCCTTTCTCTTTTCCTTTTGGTACGTCTGGCCAGGGGATTATCAATCTTATTAATCTTATTCAAAGAACCAACTCCTAGTTCCATTGACCTGTTCTACTGTTCTTTTGGTTTCTAGTTCATTGATTTCTGCTCTGATCTTTATTATTTCTCTCCTCCTGCTGGACTTAGGTTTTATTTGCTGTTCTTTTTCCAACTCCTTTAGTTGTAGGGTTTGCTTGTGTATTTGAGACCTTTCTTGTTTCTTGAGAAAGACTTGTACTGCTATATACTTTCCTCTTAGGACCCTCTTTGCTGCATCCCAAAGATTTTGAACAGTTGTGTTTTCATTTTCATTTGCTTCATTGATTTTTTTTTAAATTCTTTAATTTCCTGGTGGACCCATTCATTCTTTAGTAGCATGCTCTTTAGCCTCCATGTATCTGAAGTTCTTTCCAACTTTCCTCTTGTGATTGAGTTCTGGTTTCAAAGCACTGTGGTCCAAAAATATGCAGGGAATGATCCCAAACTTTTGGTACTGGTTGAGACGTGATTTGTGACCCAGGACTTGATCTGTTCTAGAGAATGTTCCATGTGCACTAGAGAAGAATGTGTATTCTGCTGTTTTGGGATGGAATGTTCTGATTATATCTATGAAATCCATCTGGTCCAGTGTGTCATTTAAAGCCCTTATTTCCTTGTTGAACTTTTACTTAGATGATCTGTCCATTTCAGGACCCAAATAAATAAAATCATGAATAAAAGAAGAGAGATCACAATTAACACCAAAGAAATACAAACAATTATAAAAACATATTATGAGCAACTATATGCCAGCAAATTAGATAATCTGGAAGAAATGGATGCATTCCTAGGGACATATAAACTACCAAAACTGAACCAGGAAGAAATAGAAAACCTGAACAGACCCATAACTAGTAAGGAAATTGAAGCAGTCATCAAAAATCTCCCAACAAACAAGAGCCCAGGGCTAGATGGCTTCCCAGAGGAATTTTACCAAACATTTAAAGAATTAATACCAATTCTTCTGAAACTGTGCCAAAAAAATAGAAATGGAAGGAAAACTTCCAAACTCATTTTATGAGGCCAGCATTACCTTGATCCCAAAACCAGACAAAGACCCCACCAAAAAAGAGAACTACAGACCAATATCCCTGATGAACATGAATGCAAAAATTCTCACCAAAATAGTAGCCAGTAGTATACAACAGTACATTAAAAGGACTATTCACCACAACCAAGTGGGATTTATTCCTGGGCTGCAAGGTTGGTTCAACATCTGCAAATCAATCAATGTGAAACAATACATTAATAAAAGAAAGAACAAGAACCATATGATCCTCTCAATACATGCAGAAAAAGCATTTGACAAAGTACAGCATTTTTCTTGATTAAAACTCTTCACAGTGTAGGGATAGAGGGTACATATCTCAATATCATAAAAAGCCATCTATGAAAAGCCCACAGAGAGTATTCTCCATGAGGAAAAATTGAGAGCTTTTCCCCTAAGGTCAGGAACAGGGCAGGGATGTCCACTATCACCAATGCTATTCAACATAATACTAGAAGTCTTAGCTTCAGCAATCAGACAACAAAAAGAAATAAAAGGCATCCGAATTGGCAAAGAAGAAGTCAAACTCTCACTCTTTGCAGATGATAGGATACTTTATGTGGAAAACCCAAAAGACTCCACCCCACAACTGCTACAACTCATACAGGAACTCAGTAAAGTGCAGGATATAAAATCAATGCACAGAAATCAGTTGCATTTCTATACGTCAACAACAAAACAGAAGAAAGAGAAATTAAGGAGTCGATCCCATTTACAATTGCACCCAAAACCATAAGATACCTAGGAATAAATCTAACCAAAGAAGCAAACAATCTGTACTCAGAAAACTATAGAATACTCACGAAAGAAATTGAGGAAGACACAAAGAAATGGAAAAACATTCCATGCTCATGGATTGGAAGAACAAATATTGTGAAAATGTTTATGCTACCTACAGCACTCTACACATTTAATGCAATCTTTATCAAAATACCATCAACTTTTCTCACAGAAATGGAACAAACAATCCTAAAATTTGTATGGAACCAGAAAAGACCCCGAATTGCCAAGGAAATGTTGAAAAAGAAAAACAAAGCTGGGGGCATCACGTTGCCTGATTTCAAGCTATATTACAAAGCTGTAATCATCAAGACAGTATGGTACTAGCACAAAAATCAACACATAGATCAATGGAACAGAATAGAGAGCCCAGAAATGGACCCTCAACTCTATGGTCAACTCATCTTTGACAAAGCAAGAAAGAATGTCCATTGGAAAAAAGACAGTCTCTTCAACAAATGGTGTTGGGAATATTGGACAGCCACATGCAGAAGAATGAAACTGGACAATTTCCTTACACCACACACAAAAATAAACTCAAAATGGATGAAAGACCTAAAGGTGAGACAGGAGTCCCTTAAAATCCTTGAGGAGAACACAGGCAGCAACCTCTTTGACTTCAGCCACAGCAACATCTTCCTAGAAACATCATCAAAGGCAAGGGAAGCCAGGGCAGAAATGAACTATTGGGACTCCATCAAGATAAAAAGCTTTTACACAGCACAAGAAACAGTCATCAAAACCAAGAGACAACCAACAGAATGGGAGAAGATATTTTCAAATGACATATCAGATAAAGGGCTAGTATCCAAAATCTATAAAGAACTTATCAAACTCAACATCCAGAGAACAAATAATACAATCAAGAAATGGGCAGAAGACATGAGCAGACATTTTTCCAAAGAAGACATCCAAATGGCCATCAGACACATGAAAAAGTGCTCAACATCACTCAGCATCAGGGAAATCCAAACCAAAACCTCAATGAAATACCACCTCACACCTGTCAGAATGACTAAAATTAACAAGTCAGGAAATGACAGATGTTGGTGAGGACGTGGAGAAAGGGGAACCCTCCTACACTTTTGGTGGGAATGCAAGCTGGTGCAGCCTCTCTGGAAAACAGTACGGGGATTCCTCAAAACGTTGAAAATAGAGCTACCCTATGACCCAGCAATTGCACTGGGTATTTACCCCAATGATACAAATGTCATGATCCAAAGGGGTATGTGCACTCCAGTGTTTATAGCAGCAATGTCCACAATAGCCCAACTGTGGAAAGAGCCAAGATGTCCATCAACAGATGAATGGATAAAGAAGATGTGGTATATATCTATATCTATATATCTATATCATCTATCTATCTATCTATATACACACACACATACACACACACACAATGGAATATTATGCAGCCATCAAAAAATGAAATCTTGCCATTTACAATGACGTGGATGGAACTGGAGGGTATTATGCTAAGTGCAATAAGTCAATCAGAGAAAGACAAGTATCATATGATCTCACTGATATGAGGAAGTTGAGAAACAAGACAGAGGATCATAGGGGAAGGGAGGGAAAAATGAAACAAGATGAAACCAGAGAGCAAGCAAACCATAAGAGACTCTTAATCTCAGGAAACAAACCGAGGGTTGCTGGAGTGGAAGGGCGTGGGAGGGATGGGGTGGCTGGTGATAGACATTGGGGAGGGTATGTGCTACTGTGAGCACTGTGAATTGTGTAAGACTGATGAATCACTAACCCTGAAACAAATAATACATTATATGTTAATTAAAAAAAAAACAGAAGGAATCAAGTCAGGGCAGGGAAGGCTTAAGACATCAACTTGATATCCTACAATATTATATATATAGCTCTTCTATGTTGTCAAAATTATGGCCAATTTCATTGGATCTGGTGCCTCTTACTTCAAGGAGCCTATAGGTATCTGTCATAATCTATGGTATCTGAATGTGGACTACTTAGGAATGTCACAAGTTCAAAGCCATTGTGTTGGGTGCTCCAAACATCTAAAAATGACAAGATGGACACCCCAGCCTACCTTCAAAGCTGAGCTGCTAGGAACACGAAAGTATCCCTGTGAGTATCAGGACAGAGGTTTCACAAAGGAGGCAGATATAGCTACTCTCTGTTTTGGACATGGATATGCATGCAAATCTCTGTCCCTACTTCTTTCCTTGAAAGGATAGAAGAATTCCAAGTATACTCACACTCCCCATTTGTGGTTTCTAATTTAGTGGAATTTTATGACATTACCAAATATTTTGCTATTTGTCTGTCTATGTGAACTTAAAACTGTGCTATATTTCAAGTTTTATATTTTCACTAAAGTAAAAATCAAGTACTGTCATAAAAATCCCTGAAAAAAAACTATCCATATTCTTTCTTACACAGAAAAACAATATAAATTTATAAAAACTATTTAGTTTTGAATTATGATTGGTAGATACTTAGGAAAATATCAGCTCTGTTTTTAATAGTATATTTCTGGGGCACCTGGGTAGCTCAGTTGGTTAAGTGACTGCCTTTGGCCTCAAGTCATGATCCCAGGGTTCTGGGAGGGAGCCTCGCTTTGTGCTCCTTGCTCTGTGAGGAATCTGCTTCTCCCTCTCTTTCTGCCCCTCCCCCCACTTGTGTGCTCTCTCTCTCTCAAATAAATAAAACCTTTTAAAAATAGCATATATTTCTTTTTTTAAAAGAGACTTGGACTTTCAGTCATTTTAATTCATTGTAGGTCTTCCTATTCTTAACAGCCAAAAGCTATTCGTCCCTCTATGACCTCTCTGCTGCTATCCCCAATCTTTATCTATACCTCTCTTAAGGCATTTGCACTTCTTCCTTTTTATTTAAGTAATAAATAAATAAAATCATGTGTTATTTCTCCCACTAGATTCATCAAGAGGCAAGGAGGAACTGATTCTGTGCCTACATATATTCCTACAATGCCCAGTATAGTTCTTTGAATATTATATACATGAAAATATAATTATAGATATATAATGGGGTGAAAGATAGTTAGCATGTTTCTCAAAGTACAATAATTAACAGGATGGTTCCAGGAATAGGACATTATTGTTAGTGTCTGTAATTGAGCTTTACCATCAGAATCTGCTCAAAAGTGACAATTTAAATAGTTCTTAAAGTCCTGTGTTTTAATATCCTTCCAAAATATGTTTGAACAATTTCTTAGTTTTGTAAATACAAGCTTATAACAAAATAGGATTTTTCTCAGATGAGCAGAAGTCTTGCTATAGCTTACAGTCATTACTCTGGACATAATTAACCATTGTGCCATACTAGAGATGCAGAGAGCAAATAAAATTGAAATGAAATGAGTACTGATTTCAAGGTATTTCTTAAATTATATTATCATGCCATGTCCTCCTTAAAGATAAATAGAATTTCACAGAGAAATATGTTTAATTGAGGATTTAAAGTAGTTATTTTTCAGTTAATAATGGCTTTGTTGCACCATTACCAAACATTTCCTGCCAGCTCCATAAATGAACAAGGCATCCAAATACCATTTAAAAATATATACTATGTAAATATACATATGTGTGTGTATATATACATAAACATATATGTGTGTGTATATATAACCATTGTGATAATAAACAGTTTGCAATGATACATAGGCATTCTACAATTCTTCATGGAAATTGCAGACTTCTGTATTTATTTGCAAAAAGGAATAAAGAATGTATTAATTAGGTAAACAATATGTGTGCAAATCCCCTCTTGCAAAAATATGCTCATTGCAATGAAAATCATATGATGCCAACTGACTTTCTAATTTCAGTTTTGTATTCTGTGTCCATCATCTGCACTGATTTCACCATATGCATTCTTCTTTTGTGTCAATGTAATGCAAAAATATGACAACGAAAACATTACTCTCAAGGAAAGAATGTGCTCTGTTCTAAGGAAAATATTTGTTTTATACAAAAATACATCAAACAGAAATGTAAAAAACTATTCAAATTCTCAGAGCGGTGCCAGGAAGATGGCAGAGTAAGAGGACCCTAAGTTCATCCCATCCTATATTTACAACTAGATATCACTCATATCCAAGTCAATAAACCAGACAGCAATCCAAAGACTAGCAAAACAAACTCCACAACTAAATGTAGACAAGAAGCTACAACAGAGAGATTAGGAAGGACAGAAATGGTGGTCGGTAGCTGCCTGCAGGAAGGAGGGAACTACTGTCCCAGAGAGGGAGAAGCACCAGGGAGCCCACCCAGGAAACACAAATCCCCTTAACATCTAGCCTTGAAAACCAGAGGAGCTGAATTCTGTGAGTTTTTATAAACAGTGGAACTTAGAGGCTGGAGCTTTAAAAGTCAGTGGAATCAACACCGGAGGAGCCATGAGGATAAGTGTTAGCCAGGTCTCCATCATTAAAAAGACAACAGCTCAAGAAGAGACAACATAGAAGGGACAGCTTGCACAATGGGAGGGAGATCTGTTTATACAGATTTCAATGCATGTTGGGGGAACTTCTCTGGGAACAAAGGAGCTGGCAGTCAGTCACCATTTTTATCCCCCAACCCACAGCAAAATCACAAAGCCACCTGCAGATGCAGCACTGCAGAGACACTTGCTACCCAAACTGCTGGCAGAGTGCCATGCCCACAAGTTCTATTGAGGGCTCCTCCTGGACTCGGTCCTAGGCTCAGCATAATTTTTGTTAATGCTGCACATCTCACCCAGCTGCTGCACACAGATGTGGATTTCCTCAACCACTGCACTCTATGCCCAACCACCACGCACACAGACGCCACATGGCACAACCTGCCACCAGGTGCAGACACTGGGCCCAGCCACTGTGCACAAAAGGCTATGGGCCCCTGGCCTACTGTGAACCATGCCCCCAGCTGCTGTGCTCAGGGAATCACCTAGGACTAGCAGCTCATTGCAAATTTTCCTAACACTGTCACCCCAACCCCAAGCCCTTCTGCTGTCATGCCCCAACAAAGCCAGCGTGCCTGGATCTCACTAACATCACAGAGAGCAAACACAACTCATAACAGGCAAAGTCAGTGCAGACATCTGGACTGAAAGGAAAAGTGACTCAGACACAATAGCACAACACAAGCAACATACATGGCAAACTCATGAAGTGGCAGGTTCTAATGAACAGGAATACTGCACTGCAGGGCACTACAGGAACTCTTCATAAAGCCAATACTTTCAAGAGCAGAAGACAAAGCTAACTTCCTTAACACAAGGAAACACACAGAGAGAAGTAAACAGAATGAGGAGACAGAGGAATATTTTCCAAATGAAAGAACACAAAAAATCACAGCAGAAGATATAGCCAAAGAGAAATAAGTAATATGCTTCATGCAGAATTTAAAGTAATCATCATAAAGGTACTCACTGGGACATTGGAGGAAGAAGGCAGCAAAATAGGAGAACTCTAGGATCCTCTGGGCCCATGAACACTAGATAACTATCAAACCATCCTAAATACCCCAGAAATCAACCTGAAGACTCACAGAACAAACTCCACAATAAAAGGGAGAGAAGAGGCACATTGAAGAGGTTAGGAAGTGCAGAGACATGGTTTAGGGGAGAAAGGAATCTTGGGTGCTGCAGAGGGGAGGAAGCCATAGTCACCGAGAAGGGTGGGGGGATGTAGCACAGAGGAGAACACACAAAGGGAACATGCCTTCAAAGCCATTGGCTTGGAAAGTGAGTAGGAATGAATTTTGTGAGTTCCTACAACCAGCAGGGCTTAAAGTCTAGAATTATAAAGGTCAGCAGGCTTGACTGAGATACACCTGAAGCGTACTGTCCTGCTTCTAGAGAGAAAGCAGGAAAACAGCTCAGAAGCAGACAGTGTGGAAACAACAATTTTAAGAACAACAGGGGCACACAAGGGGGAGATAATTCTCTCTTCCTGGACATGTCCCTGAGAGGTAGCATTTATGGAGATGCCTCTCCAGCCAAAGCTGCTGGCTGGCACAATTTAACTCCCTTCCTCCTCAACATAAACACAGAGCCACCTGCAAGAAGCAACCCAGCACCAACACTGGCTGCCTACTTGTTTAGACCAAGCCCTACCTTCCTGAGCTCAAGCTGAACTACCCTTCTCAGTCAAGCTTGCCTCAGTCCCAGCCCAGAGGAACCCTCCCCCAGAAGACAAGCAAAACTCTTGTCCACACCACCACAGCCAACCAGACAGTTCTGAAGGCTTTAGTTCTGGTAGAAGAGGTGATAAGTCTCATTAAACAAGTAGACCAAAGCTCACCTATTTAAAACACACCACATTCATGCAAGGGATCAGAAATCATTGACAGCTAGCAATAAGGACCTCTGCAGACAACTGGTCTGAAGGATAGAGCAGCCAAATCACAACATCACAGTGCATGCAACACACACTAGAGGCACTCCCTGAAGTGCCAGATCCCGGGCACTACAGGAACTCATCTTCCTAAGGTCATTACTTTCCAGAGCAGCAGACATAACTGGCTTTTTTAACACAGAGAAGAAGGCAGAGACTTAGATAAATGCAAAGACAGAAGAATTTATCCCAAATGAAAACAAAGTAAAGTCATGGCCAGAGTTCTAGGTGAAACAGATATAAATTACAAGAAAGATGGAGAATTTAAAGCAATAATCAGAAGGATACTAACTGGACTTGAAAAAAGAGTACAAGACATGAAATAGACCCTTACCACAGAGAAAAAAGAGTTTTAAAAGAATCAATCAGAAATGAAGAATGCAATAAGTGAGATTAGAAACAAGTTTGATGCAATTAACAGGAGGCTGGAAGAAGCAGGGTGAAAATTGTGACATAAAAGACAAAATAATGGGAAATAATGAAACTAAACAAAAGAGAAAATTATGCAACATGAGAATACACTTAGGGAAATCAGTAACTACATCAAATGTAATAACATTTGTATTATAGGAGTCCAAAATGAAGAAGACAGAGAAAGGGGATAGAAAATATATTTGATGAAAAAATAGCTGAAAACATCCCTAATCTGGGGAACAAAAAGTTATGCAGAGTCAAGAGGAACAACAAACTCCCATCAAAATCAACAAAAGCAGGCCAACATCAAGACGTATTGTAATTAAACTTACAAAATACAATGATAAACAAACAAAAAAAAAATAAAAGAAGCAAAAAATAAAAAAAAAAGAGGTCGTTAACTTACAAGGAAAAGCCCATAAGGCTGCCTGGAAATATCTCAACAGAAACTTGGAAAAAGAGAAGAAAAAGGCATGATATAGTCAAAGTACTGAAAGGGAAAAATATGCAGCCAACAATACCCTATCCAGCAACACTATCATTCAGGAAATAAGGTGAGATAAAAAGTTTCCCAGACAAATAAGAACTAAAGGAATTCATGACCACTACAACAGCCCTGCAAGAAATATTAAAGGGGACTCTGAGTGAAAAGGAGAGACCAAAGTAGACAAAGACAAGAGAGGATCAGAGAAAATTTCCAGAAACAATGACAAAACAAGTAATAAAATGGCACTAAATACATATTTATCAATAATTACTTTGAATACAAGTGAACTAAATGTTCCAATCAAGACATAAGGTGTCAGAATGGATTAAAAAACAAAAAAAAAAAACAAGACCCATCTATATTCTGCTGATAAGAGATTCATTTCAGACCTACATACACCTGCAGATAGAAAGTGAAGAGATGAAGAAATTTTTATCACACAATTGAATGTCGAAAGAAAGCCAGAGTAAAAAACAAAAAAAAAAAAAGAAAGAAAAGAAAAAGAAAGCCAGAGTAACAATACTTATGTGGGACAAACTAGACTTTAAAACAAAGACTGTAACAATAGATAAAGGAGGGCACTATATCATAATAAAGGGAACAATCAAGCAAGGAGATTTAACAATTGTAAATATTTATGCCTCCAATATTGGAGCACCCAAGTATATAAAACAATAATGAACATTAGGGAACTAATTGAGAATAACACAATAATAGTAGGAGAGTTTAACACCCAGTTACATCAAAGGACACATCATCTAAACAGAAAATCAAAAAGGAAACCATGGCTTTGACTGACACACTGGATCAGATGGACTTAACAGATATATTCAGAACTCTCCAGCCTAAAACAGCAGAATACACATTCTTTTCAAGTGTGCATGGGACGTTCTCCAGAATAGATCAAATGTGAGGTCACAAATCAGGACTCAACAAATACAAAAAGACGAAATACATACCATGCAACTTTTCTAACCACAACATGACGAAACTATAAGTCAACCACAAGAAAAAAATTAGAAAGATCACAAATACATAGAGGTTAAACAACATGCTATTCAACAATGAAAAGCTCAAACAGGAAATCAAAGATGAAATTTAAAAATACATGGACAGAAATGAAAATAAAAACACAATGATACAAAACCTTTGGGATACAGCAAAAGCAGTCCTCTGAGGGAAGTATAGAGCAATAAAGGCCTACCTCAAGAAGCAAGAAATATCTCAAATAAACATTCTCACATGGTATCTAAAGGAACTACAAAAAGAAACACAAAACCAGAGGAAGGAAGGAAATAATAAAGTTCAGAGCAAAAATAAATGATATAGAAACTAATAAATAAATAAATAAATAAATAAATAAAACGGATCAATAAAACCAGGAGCTGGTTCTTTGAAAAAAATTAATAAAATTGATACATAAAAGCACAAATGAGAGGGGAGAAATAAAAACCAACACTAGAGAAATATGATTATAAGGAAACATTATGAAAAACCATATGCCAACAAATTGGACAACAAGGAACAAATGGATAAATTCCTAGAAACATAAAAACTACCAAAGCTGAAAGAGGAAGAAATAGAAAATTTGAACAGACTGATAACCAACAAAGAAATTGAGTCAATAATCAAAAAACTCCCAAAAAACAAAAGTCAAAGTCCAGATGGCTTCAAAGGAGAATTCTACAAATCATTAAAAGAAAATTAATACCTGTTCTTCTCAAAATGATCCAAAAGATAGAAATGGAAGTAAAATTTCCAAACTCATCTCATGATGTCAGCATTACCCTGATACCAAAGCCAGATAAAGAGCCCATCAAGAGGAGGAGCAAGATGGTGGAGGAGTAGGAGACCTAAATTTCCTCTGGTCCCAGGAATTCACCTAGATAGGGATCAAACCATTCTGAACACCTACAAACTCAACAGGAGATCGAAGAAAAGAATAGAAGCAACTCTCTGAACAGAAAAGCGACCACTTTCTGGAAGGTAGGACGGGCGGAGAAGTGAATCCCAGGTGATATTCGGGAAGGTAGGCGGGGGGGGAGGGGTCCTCCATCAGCCAGCTCCCGGCAAGTAATAGAGCTGAGGAACACAAAATTGGAAATTTTAGAAGTCAGCTCTGCTGAGGGACATCGCTCCAGTGGCTAAATGGGGGGTGGAACCCTCACTGGGACAGTGTGGTCTCAAACCCTCAGGGTCACAGAAAGTCTGGAGGTGACTGAGTGTGGCAGAGCACCCAGGTATCAGAGCAGGGAAGCTGGCTGCAGAGACGGGGCTGAGGAGTGGGGTCTCAGCTCAGGGTTGCCATAAACTGTGATCTGCTGCACAGTCAGGCCACTGCTCTTCCAGCAGGGACACAACAAGTGGCAGAATGGGGGACACTCCCCTTCCTCCCCCTAGGAGGAGCAGTGCAGGAGCACACCACAGGAATCAGCTGGGTTAGGAGACTCCACCAGTGCCAGAGATAGAAACGATCTGTCACAGGCTGGGTGAGCACGGAGTGCGGCCGGAGACCAGGGACACGAGAGTGATTGATTGCTTTACTCTGGGGACTCACTGAGCAGTGGGGCCCAAAGTTCTCGCTCCTCTGGGGTGGATATTGGGAGGCTGCCATTTTCACTCTCATCCTCCAAAGCTGTACAGAAAGCTTGCAGGGAACAAAAGCTCCCAAGAGCAAACCAGAACAGATTACTTAGCCCGGCCCTGGCAAGGGCAGGGCAATTTGGCGACCAGCAGACATTTGAGAACCATGGCAACAGTCCCCTCCCTGAGAATATCAGCAAGAACAGCCAGCCAAGACCAAATTTACCAATCAATGAGAACGGCAGAAAACCAGCACTAGAGGAACACAGCACATAGAATTCATGACTTTTTTCACCTGATTCTTTAGTCTTTCACAGTTAATTTTTTTAATTTCCTTTTTTTTATTTTTCTTTTTCCCTTTTTCAACCAACAACTTACAATCCCTTTTTTAAGAAATCTTTTCCATTTTTCATTTTTAGAATCATATTCTATCCCTTCATAGTAGTTAACCTTAGTTTTAGTATATATATATATATATAAGTTGTTTTCTCTTTAAAATTTGGAATACAGTTTTTTCTAACAGACTAAAATATACCCTAAATCTCTAGTGTATGGCTTTGTTCTACTCTCCTGCCTGATCACATTCTCTCCCTTTTTTTTAAATCCTCTTCTTTCTTTTTTCAACCAACTTCTTATCAATTCCTTTTATAAAATATTTTATTATTTTCATCTTCAGAGTCATATTCCATCCCATCATCGTATTTACCCTTATATTTGTACATATATAAGCTTTTTTTTTCTTTAAAATTTTGGGAGGCACTTTCTTCTAACAGACCAAAATACACCCAAAATCTAGTGTGTGGCACTGATCTATGCACCAGCCTGATCATATTTGATCATATTCTGTTTTTGTTTGTTTGTTTGTTTTTTATCATTTTATTTTTTTCTTTCTTCTTTCTTTCCCTTTCTTTTCCCCCGGTTTCAGGTCTCTTCTGATTTGTTTAGTGTATATTTTTCTGGGGTCGTTGTTACCCTGTTAGCATTATGTTCTCTCATTCATTTATTCTCCTCTGGACAAAATGACAAGACAGAAAAAATCATCTCAAAAAAAAGAACAAGAAGCAGTACCGACTGCCAGGGACCTAATCAACAGGGACATAAGATGTTGGAACTAGAGTTCAGAATGATGATTCTAAAGATACTAGCTGGGCTTGAAAAAAGCATGGAAGATATTAGAGAAACAATTTCTGGAGAAATAAAAGAACTAAAATCTAACCAAGTCGAAATCAAAAAGGCTATTAATGAGGTGCGATTAAAAATGGAGGCTCTAACTACTAGGATAAATGAGGCAGAAGAGAGAATTAGTGATATAGAAGACAAAATGACAGAAAATAAAGAAGCGGAGAAAAAGAGAGATAAACAACTACTGATCACGAGGGCAGAATTGGAGAGATAAGTGATACCATGAGATGAAACAACATTAGAATAATTGGGATTCCAGAAGAAGAAAGAGAGAGGGGGGCAGAAGGTATATTGGAGCAAATTATAGCAGAGAACTTCCTTAATTTGGGCAAGGAAACAAGCATCAAAATCCAGGAGAGACAGAGTACCCCCCTCAAAATTATTAAAAATAGGTCAACACCCTGACATCTAACAGTAAAACTTACGAGTCTCAGAGACAAAGAGAAAATCCTGAAAGCACCTAGGGAGAAGAGATCTGTAATCTACAATGGTAGAAACATTAGATTGGCAGCACACCTATCCATGGAGACCTGGCAGGCTAGGAAGGACTGGCATGATATATTCAGAGCACTAAATGAGAAAAATATGCAAGCAAGAATAGTATATCCAGCTAGGCTGTCACTGAAAATAGAAGGAGAGATAAAAAGCTTCCAAAACAAAAAATAATTAAAAGAATTTGCAAAACCAAACGAGCCATAAAAGAAATAGTGAAAGGGGTCCTCTAAGCAAAGAGAGAGCCTAAAAGTAACATAAACCAGAAAGGAACACAGAAAATATACAGTAACAGTCACCTTACAGGCAATAAAATGGCACTAAATTCATACCTTTCCGTAGTTAACCTGGATGTAAATGGGCTAAATGCCCCAATCAAAAGACACAGCCTATCAGAATGGATAAAAAAAACAAGACCCATTGCAAGAGACTCAATTTAGACCCAAAGACACCACCAGATTGAAAGTGAGGGGGTGGAAAAATACTTACCATGCTAATGGACACCAAAAGAAAGCTGGGGTGGCAATCCTTATATTAGACAAATTAGATTTTAAACCAGACTATAATAAGAGATGAAGAAGGACACTATATCCTACTTAGGGTCTATCCAACAAGAAGATCTAACACTTGTAAATATCTCTGCCCCTAACATGGGAGCAGCCAGTTATATAAGCCAATTAATAACAAAAGCAAAGAAACACAATGACAACAATACAATAATAGTGGGGGACATTAACACCCCCCTTACTGAAATGGACAGATCATCTAAGCAAAAGATCAACAAGTAAATAAAGATTTTAAATGACATACTGGACCAAATGGATTTTACAGCAATATTCAGAACATTCCATCCCAAAGCAACAGAATACATATTCTTCTCTAGGGCACATGGAACATTCTCTAGAATAGATCACATCCTAGGTCACAAATCAGGTCTCAAACAGTACCAAAAGACTGGGATCATTCCCTGCATATTTTTAGACCACAATGGTTTGAAACTAGAACTCAATCACAAGAGGAAAGTCGGAAAGAACTCAAATACATGGAGGCTAAAGAGCATCCTACTAAAGAATGAATGGGTCAACAAGGAAATTAAAGAAGAATTTTAAAAATTCATGGAAACAAATGAAAATGAAAACGCAACTGTTCAACATCTTTGGCATGCAGCAAAGGCAGTCCTAAGAGGAAAGATTATAGCAATACAAGGCTTTCTCAAGAAACAAGAAAGGTCTCAAATACACAAACAAACCCTACACCTAAAAGAGCTGGAGAAAGAACAGCAAATAAAGGTTAAACCGAGCAGGAGAAGAGAAATAATAAAGATCAGATGAGAAATCAATGAAATAGAACCAAAAGAACAGTAGAACAGATCAACAAAACTAGGAGATGGTTCTTTGAAAGAATTAACAACACTGATAAAGCCCTGGCCAGACTTATCAAAAAGAAAAGAGAAAGGACCCAAATAAATAAAATCATGAATGAAAGAGGAGAGATCACAAACAACACCAAAGAAATACAAACAATTATAAGAACATATTCTGAGGAGATATATGCCAGCAAATTGGATAATCTGGAAGAAATGAATGCATTCTTAGAGATGTATCAACTACCCAAACTGAACCAGGAAGAAATAGAAAACCTGAGCAAACCTATAACCACTAAGGAAATTGAAGCAGTCATCAAAAATCTCCCAAGAATCAAGAGCTCAGGGCCAGATGGCTTCAGGGGAATTCTACCAAACATTTAAAGAAGAATTAATACCTATTCTTCTGAAATTGTTCCAAAAAATAGAAATGGAAGGAAAACTTCCAAACTCGTTTTATGAGGCCAGCATTACCTTGATCCCAAAACCAAAGACACCATCAAAAAATAGAATTACAGGTCAATATCCTCGATGAACATGGATGCAAAAATTCTCACCAAAATACCAGCCAATAGGATCCAACAGTACATTAAAAAGATTTTTCACCAAGACCAAGTGAGATTTATCCCTGGGCTGCAAGGTTGGTTCAACATCTGCAAATCAATCAATGTGATACAATACATTAACAAAAGAAAGAACAAGAACCATATGATCCTCTCAATAGATGCAGAAAAAGCATTTGACAAAGTATAGCATCCTTTCTTGATCAAAACTCTTCAAAGTATAGGGATAGAGGATAAATACTTCAATACCAAGAGTATATGGATAAAGGCTACATACCTCAATATCATAAAAGCCATCTATGAAAAACCCACAGCAAATATCATTCTCAATGGGGAAAAACAGAGAGCTTTCCCCCTAAGGTCAGGAACACAGCAGGGACGTCCACTATCACCACTGCTATTCAACATAGTATTAGAAGTCCTAGCCACAGTAATCAGACAACAAAAATAAATAAAAGACATCTGAATCAGCAAAGAAGTGAAACTCTCACTCTTTGCAGATGATATGATACTTTATGTGGAAAACCCAAAGTATTCCACCCCAAAACTTCTAGAACCCATACAGGAATTCAGTAAACTGACAAGATATAAAATCAATGCCCAGAAATCAGTGACATTCCTATACACCAACAAGACAGAAGAAAGAGAAATTAAGGAGTTAATCCCATTTACAGTTGCACCCAAAACATAAGATGCCTAGGAATAAATCTAACCAAAGAGGCAAAGAATCTGTACTCAGAAAACTATAGAATACTCATGAAAGAAATTGAGGAAGAGACAAAGAAATGGAAAAACGTTCCATGTTCATGGATTGGAAGAACAAATATTGTGAAGATGTCCATGCTACCTAGAGCAATCTACACATTTAATGCAATCCCTATCAAAATACCATCCACTTTTTTCAAAGAAATGGAACAAATAATCCTAAAATTTGTATGGAACCAGAAAAGACCCCGAATAGCCAGAGAAATGTGGAAAAAGAAAAGCAAAGCTGGTGACATCACAATTCCAGACTTCGAGCTCTATTACAAAGCTGTCATCATCAATACAGTATGGTACTGGCACCTAAACAGACACATAGATCAATGAAACAGAATAGAGAGCCCAGAAATGGACCCTCAACTCTATGGTCAACTAATCTTCGACAAAGCAGGAAAGAATGTCCAATGGAAAAAAGACAGTCTCTTCAACAAATGATGTTGGGAAAATTGGACAGCCACATGCTGAAGAATGAAACTGGACCATTTCCTTACACCACACACAAAAATAGACTCAAAATGGTGAAAAACCTAAATGTGAGACAGGAGTCCACCAAAATCCTAAGGAACACAGGCAGCAACCTCTTCGACCTCAGCTGCAGCAAAATCTTCATAGAAACACCACCAAAGGCAAGGGAAGCAAGGACAAAAATGAACTATTGGGACCTCATCAAGATAAAAAGCTTTTGCACAGCAAAAGAAACAGTCAAGGAAACCAAAAGACAACCAACAGAATGGGAGAAGATATTTGCAAATGACATATCAAATAAAGGGCTACTATCCAAAATCTATAAAGAACTTATTAAACTCAACACCAAAAGAACAAATGATCTAAACAAGAAATGGGCAGAAGACATGAATAGACATTTTTCCAAAGAAGACATCCAAATGGCCAAAAGACATATGAAAAAGCGCTCAACGTCGCTTGGCATCAGGGAAATCCAAATCAAAACCTCAATGAGATACCACCTCACACCAGTCAGAATGGCTAAAATTAACAAGTCAGGAAACGACAGATGTTGGCGGGGATGTGGAGAAAGGGGAACCCTCCTACACTTTTGGTGGGAATGCAAGCTGGTGCAGCCACTCTGGAAAACAGTATGGAGGTTCCTCAAAAAGTTGAAAATAGAGTTTCCGTACAACCCAGCAATTGCACTACCGGGTATTTACCCCAAGGATAGAAATGTGGGGATCCAAAGGAGTACATGCACCCCGATGTTTATAGCAGTAATGTCCACAATAGCCAAACTATGTAAAGAGCCAAGATGTCCATCGACAGATGAATGGATAAAGATGAAGTGGTATATATATACACAATGGAATTTTATGCATCCATCAAAAGAAATGAAATCTTGCCATTTGTAGGGACGTGGATGGAACTGGAGGGTATTATGCTGAGCAAAATAAGTCAATCAGAGAAAGACATATATCATATGATCTCACTGATATGAGGAATTTTTAACCTCAGGAAACAAATTGAGGGTTGCTGGAGTGGTGGGGGTGGAAGGGATGGGGTGGTTGGGTGATTGACATTGGGGTGGGTATGTCCTGTGGTGAGTGCTGTGAATTGTGTAAGAATGTTGAATCACAGACACGTACCTCTGAAACAAATAATACATTGTATGTTAAAATCAAAAAAGAAATAAAGAAGAATATAGCAGGAAGGGAAAAAGCAAGGAGGAGAAATTAGAGGGGGAGACGATCCATGAGAGACTATGGACTCTGAGAAACAAACTGAGGGTTCTAGAAGGGAGGGCGGTGGGTGGATGGGTTAGCCTGGTGATGGGTATTAAAGAGGGCATGTAGTGAATGGAGCACTGTGTGTTATACGCAAATAATGAATCATGGAACACTTCATCAAAAACTAATGATGTAATATATGGTGATTAACATAACAATAAAAAATAAAAATTAAAAAAAACTAATGATGAAATGTATGGTGATTAACATAACATAATTAAAAAAAAAAGAATCTATCAAAAAAGAGAACTACCAGCCAATATTCCTGATGAGTATGGATGCAAAAATTCTCAATAAAATACTAGCAAACTGAAGCCTACAGTAAATTAAAAAACATTCACTGTGATCAAGTGCGATGTATTCCTGGGCTCCAAGTGTAGTTCAGTATTTGCAAGTCAATCAATTTATGTTAATAAAAGAAAGGTAAGGGGCGCCTGGGTGGCTCAGTCGTTAAGTGTCTGCCTTCGGCTCAGGTCATGATCCCAGGGTCCTAGGATTGAGCCCCACATTGGGCTCCTTGCTCAGTGGGAAGCCTGCTTCTCCCTCTCCCACTGTCCCTGCTTGTGATCCCTCTCTTGCTATGTCTCTCTGTCAAATAAATAAATAAAATCTTTAAAAAAATAAATAAGTAAAAGAAAGGTAAGAAACTTATGATTCTTTCGATAGATGCAGAAAAAACATTTGACAATGTACAACATCCATTCATGATAAAAACCCTCATACAAAATAGGGTTAGAGGGAACATATCTCAATATCATAAAAGCCATTTGTGAAAAACCCACAGCTAATATCATCTTCAGTGGGGAAAATCTGAGAGTTTTACTTCCAAGGTCAGGAACAAGACAAGGATGTCCACTGTCACCACTATTGTTCAACATAATACTGGAAGTCCTAGGCACAGCATCAGACGACAAAAAGAAATAAAAGCCTTCGAAATCTACAGCAAAAGTAAAGCCTTCACTATTTGCAGATCACATGATATTCTATATAGAAAACACAAAAGACACCATGAGAAACTGCTAGAAATGATGAATGAATTCAGTAAACTCACAGGATATAAATAAGTCAATCAGAGAAAGATAAGTATCATATGATCTCACTGATATAATTTGGGAGAAACAAGACAGAGGATCGTAGGGGCAGGGAAGGAAAAATGAAACAAGATGAATCCAAAGAGGGAGACAAACCATAAGAGACTCTTAATCTCAGGAAACAAACTGACGGTTGCTGGAATGGAGGGTAGTGGGAGGGATGGAGTGGCTGGGTGATGGACTTTGGGGAGGGTATATACTGTGGTGAGTGTTGTGAATTGTGTAAGACTGATGAATCACAGACTTGTACCTCTGAAACAAATAGTTCATTATATGTTAATAAAGAAAAAGATTAAGTAAAAAAAAAATCAATGTACAGAAATCTGTTGCATTTCTATATACCAATAATGAAACAGCAGAAGGAAAATTAAGGAATCAATCCCATTTACAATTGCACCAAAAACAATAAGATACCTAGGAATAGGAATAAATCTAACTAAAGAGGTGAAAGAACTGTACTCTGACAACTATAAAACGCTAATGAAAGAAATTGAAAATGAAACAAAGAAATGGGAAAATATTCCATGCTCATGGATTGGAAAAAGCAATATTGGTAAAATATCTGTACTACTGAAAGCAATATACACATTTAATGCAATCCTTATCAAAATACCACCAACATTTTTCACAAAGCTAGAACAAACAGTCTTAAAATTTACATGGAACTACAGAATACCCCAAATCAGCCAAAGCAGGCTTGAAAAAGAAAAGTGAAGTTGGAGGCATTGCAATCCGAACTTCAAGTTATATTAAAAAGCTGTAATGATCAAAACAGTATGGCACTGGCATAAAAATAGACACATTTCAGTGGAAGAGAATAGAAAACCCAGAAATAAACCTATAACTATATAGTAAATTAATCTTTAACAAAACAAGAAAGAATATCCAATGAGAAAAAGAGTCTTTTCAACAAATGCTGTTGGGAAAACTGGACAGCAATATGCAAAGAATGAAACTGGGCCACTTTGTTACATGATTCATAAAAATAAATTCTAAATGGATGAATGACCTAAATGCGAGACCTAAAACCTTAAAAATCCAAGAGAAGAACACTGGCTGTAACCGTTTTTACATACGCCAAAATAACTTCTTTCTAGATATGTCTCTGGAGGAAGGGAAAAAAAGGCAAAAATAAATTATTGGGATTTCATCAAAATAACAAGATTCTGCACAATGAAGGGAAAAATATCAACCAAACTCTAAGGCACCCTGTAAATGGGAGAAGATATTTGCAAATGGCAGATCTTATAAAGGGTTATTATCCAAAATATAAAAAGAACTTATAAAACTCAACACCCTAAAAATGAATAATTCAATGAAAAATGGGCATAAGACATGAATAGACATTTTTTCCAAACAAGATACCCAGATGGCCAACTGACACATGAAAAAATGCTCAACCTCACTCATCATCAAGGAAATAGAAGTCAAAACTATAATGAGACATTACCTCACACCTGTCAGAATGTCTAAAATCAACAACACAAGAAACAACAGGTGCCAGAGAGGATGGGGAGAAAGGGAAACCCTCTTGCCTTGTTAATGAGAATGTAAACTGTTGCAGGCACTCTGGAAAATAGTATGCAACTTCCTCAAAAAGTTAAAAATACAACTACCCTATGGTCCAGTGATTGCACTACCAGGTATCTACCCAAAGATTTAAAAACACTGATTCAAAGGGACTCATGCACCCTAATGTTTATAGCATCATTATCAACAATAGCCAAATTATAGAAAGAGCCCAAATGTGCACCCATGATGAATGGATAAAGAGGAAGTGGTATATATAATGGAATATTAGCCATAAAAAGAATGAAATCTTGCCACTTGCAATGACATGGGTAGAGATAGAATAATATGCTAAGTGATAAAAATCAATCAGAGAAAGACAAATACCATATGCTAATACCATATGATTTCATTCATATGTGGAATTTCAGGAACAAAACAAATAAGCATAAGGGGAAAATAAAGAGAAGGAGGCAAGACAACAAACAGATTCTTAAGTATAGAGAGCAAAGTGATGGTTGCCAAAGGGGAGGGGGGCAGAGAGACAGGTTAAATAGGTGATGGGGATTAAGAAGCGCACTTGTTGTGATGAGCACTGGGTGTTTTATGGAAGGGTTAATCACTATATTGTAAGCCTAAAACTAATATTTCACTGTATGTTAACTAACTGGAATTTAAATTATAAGAAAACATGGAAAAATAGATACTCACTGGACTTCAGTAAAGGGTGGAGGACATCAGTGAGACCCTTGACAAAGAGATAAAAAATAACATATCAGAGATGAAGAACTCAATAAGTGAAATTAAAAATATAATAGATGGAATAAATAATATGCAACAGGAAACCGAGGAACATAACAATGATCTGGAAGACAGAGTAATTGAAAATAATGAAGCTGAGCATGTGAGAGATAAACAAATACTTCATAATGAGAATAAACTTTAAGAAATGGTTCCTCCATCAAGCATAGCAATATTCACATTATAAGGATCCCAGGAGGAGAGAGGAAGGTGGGCAGAAATCATATTTGAAGAAACAATACTTGAAAATTTCCCAAATCTGGGGAGGGAAACAGATCCAGATTCAGGAGGCACAGAGATCATTTTAAAGATTGTAAGAGAAAACACATTTACATACAGAAGAAACCCCATAATTATTTCAGGTGTTTCAGCAGATTTGCAGGCCAGAAGTGAGTGGCATGATGTATTTGAAGTGCTGAAAAGAAAAATCTGCAGCCAAAAATATTCTATTCAACAAGGATGTCATTCAGAATAGAAGGAGAGATAAAGAGTTTCCCAGGTAAACAGACTTAAAAGAATTCATGACCACTAAAACAGCCCTGCAAGAAATGTTAGGTGGGATTCTGTGAGTGGAAAACAAAAAACAGTAAGTAAGAGTAAGAAAAATTGGAAGCACAAAGTAAAAGGATGTAAAATATGATACCAAATATCTAAACCATGGAGGGGAAAAGAGTAAAGAGTGAGTTCAAAAATAAGCAACTGTCTAGTTAATATAGACTGCTATATGCAGGAGATGTTATATGTAAGGTGAATGGTAACCACAAATCAAAAAACAGTAATACTTCTTTTACAACTAGTGCCAAGTGATGGGAATCTCTCAGGACAACTGGCACAAGCACCACAATATTGGGGGCAAGAGAAAGTCCTACCATAAAAAGCAGAAGTATGAGCAAGGATGCCCCACTCTCAACACTAAGATTGGCCCCTGCCACATTCATACAGTCTACATGTGGGGAGCCAACAAGAAGAACCATGCTTTGAGGCTGGATGTGGGGAACTTTGTCTGGGGCTCTGACTGTTGTATGTGTAAAACAAGGATTAAAGTGTTGTCTACAATGCATCCAACAAGGAACTAGTCCACACAAAGATCCTGGTGAAGAACTGTATCATGCTCATTGACAACCCACAGTGGTATGAGTCCTGCTATGCACTGCCCCTTGGCCACAAGAAGGGGGGCAAGCTGACACCAAGGGAGAAAGAAATTAAAAAAAAAAAAACTCAGAAAATTCAAAATAAATATAATGAAAGAAAAAAATGCCAAAATCAGCAGTTTTCCAGAGGAGCAGTGCCAGCAGGGCAAGCTTCTTGCATGCCTCATTTCAAAAACAGGCCAATGTGGCCAAGAAGATGGCTATATGCTAGAGGACAAGGAGGTAAACTTCCATCCGAGGAAAAGAAAATCTCAGAAAGGCAAATAAATCTTCCTACTTTCTATCTTTGAACATGTAATAAAGGTGTTTATTATTCTAAACAAAAGCACTAATAGGTATGCAAAAAATAAAGAGTAAGATACAAAAATATATCACTAAAAATCCCCAGCAAACCATGAGAGACAGAAAAACTACAAAAACAACAACAAATCAGGTAGCAAAATGGCAATAAATACACACCCATCAATAATTATTTGGGGGGCACCTGGTTGGCTCAGTCAGTTACGTGAACACCTTGTGATTTCAGCTCAGGTCATGATCTCAGGGTTATGAAATCGAGCCACATTTTGGGCTCTGTGCTCAGTAGAGAGTCTGCTTATCTTTCTTCATCTGCTCCTTCCCCTGCACTCTCGCTCTCTCTCACTCTCTCTCAAATAAATAAATATAATATTTTAAAAAATTACTTTGAATGTAAATGGGCTAAAAGTTTCAATCAAAAGAAATAGGGTGACAGAACAGATTAAAAATAACAAGACTCATCTATATTATTCCTACACATCTTAGACCTAAAGATACCTGCAGATTGAAACAAGAAGATATGACAATTTTAATATTTATGCAGTGCTCAAATACATAAAACAGTTAATAACAAACATAAAGGAACTAATCAATACTAATACAATACTAGGGCCTCTAACACCCCACTTGCTTTGGTGAACAGAACATCTGAACAGAAAATAAACAAGGAAACAGTGGCTTTGAATGATACATTGGAACAGATGAATTTAACAGATATATGCAGATCATTCTATCCTAAAACAGCAGAATACACATTCTTTACAAGTGCACATGGAACATTTTCCAGAATATATCACATATTAGGTTACAAATTAGGCCTCAACAAGTACAAAAAGACTGAGATCATACCATGCATATTTTTGACCACAACACTATGAAACTTGAAGTCAACCACAAGAAAAAATTGGGGAATACCACAAATAACATGGAGGTAAAGCAACATACTATTAACAATGAATGGGTCAAACATGAAATCAAAGAAGAAATTTAAAAAATACATAGGAACAAATGAAAATGAAACCAATACCTTTGGGATACAACAAACACGGTCCTAAGAGGGAAATATAAAGCAGCAGAGGCCTATCTTAAGAAGTAAGAAAAATCTCAAATAAAACAACCTGACCTTACACCTAAAGGAACTAGGAAAGGAAAAACAAATGAAGCCTAAAGCCAGTAGAGGAAGGAAATAATAAAGATTAGAACAGAAATAAATGACATAGAAATTAAAAACAAACAAAAACAACAACAGAGAACAGATCAATGAAACCAGGATCTGGTTCTCTGAAAGGACCTACAAAATGGATAATCCTCTAGCCAAACTCATCAAAAAGAAAAAAAAAAGAAAAGAAAAAAGAAAGGAACCATCTAAACAAAATCACACATGAGAGAGGAGAAATAACAGCCAACACCACAGAAATATGAACAAATGTAAGAGAATATTATGAAAAACTATATGCCAACAAATTGGACAAACAAGAAGAAATGGATAAATTCCTGGGAACATATAAATTACCAAAATTGAGGGGCACCTGGGTGGCTCAGTCGTTAAGCGTCTGCCTTCGGCTCAGGTCATGATCCCAGGGTCCTGGGATCGAGCCCCGCATCAGGCTCCCTGCTCAGCGGGAAGCCTGCTTCTCCCTCTCCCACTCCCCCTGCTTGTGTTCCCTCTCTCGCTGTGTCTCTCTCTGTCAAATAAATAAAATCTTCAAAAAAATTACCAAAATTGAAACAAAAAAATAGAAAACTTAAACAGACCAATAATAAGGAAAGAAATTGAGTCAGTAATCAAAAAATTCCCCACAAACAAAATTCCAGGACCAGATTGTTTCACAGGCGAATTATACCAAATATTTAAAGAAGAGTTAATACCTCTTCTTCTCAAACTATTCCAAAAAATAGAAAAGGAAAGAAAACTTCCAAAATCATTCTATGAAGCAAGTATCACACTGATACCAAAACTAGGTAAAGACACCACAAAAAAAAGGAGAACTACAGACCAATATCCCTGATGAATATAGATGCAAAAATCCTCAACAAAATACTAGCAAACAGAAACCAACAATATATTTAAAAAAAATCATTCACCTTCCCAGTTGAATCATCCCATTCAAGCAGGATTTAGTCCAAGGATGCAAGAATGATATCCACAAATCATTCACTATGATAACATCACATCAATAAGAGAAAGGATACAAACCATATGATCATCTAAATAGATGTAGAAAAATGATTTGACAAAATACAACATCTATTTAGAATAAAAACCCTAAACAAAGTAGGGTTTATGTTTACCTCAACATAATAAAGGCCATATATGAAAACCCACAGTAAGCATCATACTAAACGCTGATAAACTGAGAACTTTCCCCCCAAGGTCAGGAAGTAGTCAAGGGTGTCCACTCTCACCACTTTTATTCAACATAATTCTGGAAATACTAGCCACAACAATCAAACAACAAAAAGAAATAAAAAGCATCTAAATTGGTAAGGAAGAAGTAAAATTTTCACTATTTGCAGATGCCAAGATACTATATACAGAAAACCCTAAAGAGTCCAACAAAAAGCTACTAGAACTGATAAATGAATTCAGAAAAGTTGCAAGATACAAATTAATGTGAAGAATTCTGTTACAGGGGCACCTGGGTGGCTCAGTTGTTAAGCGCCGGCCTTTGGCTCAGGTCATGATCCCAGGGTCCTGGGATTGAGCCCCGCATCCGGCTCCCTGCTCAGCGGGAAGCCTGCTTCTCCCTCTCCCACTCCCCCTGCTTGTGTTCCCTCTCTCACTGTCTTTCTCTTTAGCAAATAAATAAATAAAATCTTAAAAAAAAAGAATTCTGTTACAATTCTGTATACCAATAATGAGGTACCGGAAACAGAAAATAAGAAAACAATCCCACTTAAAATTGCACCAAAAACAATAAGATACTTAAGAGTGAACCTAACCAAAGAGATCAAAGACCTGTACTCTGAAATCTATAAACAAGAATGAAAGAAATTGAAGATGACATAAAGAAATGGATAGATACCCCATGCTCATGGATTGGTGGAACAAATATTATTAAAATATCTATACTACCTAAAGCAATCTACACATTTAATGCAAATCCTATCAAAACACCACCAACATTTTTCACAGAACTAGAACAATCTTAAAATTTATATGGAACCACAAAAGACCCTGAAGAGACAAATCAACTTTGGTAAAGAAAGCAAAGCTGGAGTCATCACAATTCCATACTTCAAATTGTATTACAAAGCTGTAATAATCAAAACAGTATGGTACAGGCATAAAAATAGACACATAGATCAATGGACAGAACAGAAAACCCAGAAATAAACCCACAATTATATGGCTAATTAGTCTTTGACAAAACAGGAAAAATATCCAATAGGAAAAAGATAGTCTCTTCAAAAATGATGTTGGGAAAACTGGACAGCTACATACAAAAGAGTGAAACTGGACTACTTTCTTTCTCCATAGACAAAAACAAAATTAAAATGGATTAAAGACCTAAATGTGAGACCTGAAACCATAGAAATCACCTGGGTGGCTCAGTTGGTTAAGCAATTGCCTTTGGCTCAGGTCATGATTCCAGGGTCCTGGGATCAAGCCCCACATCAGGCTCCCCCTGCTCTGTGGGCAGCCCACTTCTCTCTCTCCCTCTGCCTGCCACTCCCCCTGCTTGTGCTCTCTCTCTTTCTCTCTCTCTCTGTCAAATAAATAAATAAAATATTTTTTTTAAAAAAAAGAGCAGAGGCAGTAAGTTTTCTGACATTGGCCATAGCAACATTTTTCTAGATATGTCTCCTGAGGCAAAAAAATAAATAAAAGCAAAAATAAACTATTGGGATTACATCAAAGCAAAAAGCTTCTGCACAACTAAAAGAAAACCTATGGAATTGGAGAAGATATTTGCAAATGACACATCCAGTGATGGGTTAGTATCCAAAATATATAAAGAGCTTATAAAACTCAACACCCAAAAAATGAATAATTCAATTAAAAAATGGGCAGAAGACATGAACAGACATATCTCCAAAGAAGACACCTAAATGGCCAATAGGCACATAAAAAGATGCTCAATATCGCTCATTGTCAGAAAAGTGCAAATCAAAACTACAATGTCATATCACCTCAAACCTGTCAGAATTGCTAACATCAACAAAACAAGAAAAACAAGTGTTGTTGAGGATGTAGAGAAAAAGGAACCCTTGTGCACTGTTGGTTAGAATGCAAACTGGTGTATCGACTGTGGAAACCTGTATAGAGGTTCCTCAAAAAGTTAAAAATAGAACTACCCTATGATCTAGTAATCATACTACTGTGTATTTACCCAAAAAATACAAAAATTATAATTATAGGTATACATGCAACCTTATGTTTATTGCAGCATTATTTGCAATAAAATTATAGAAGTAGTCCATGTGTCCATCGACTGATGAATGGATAAAGAAGATGTGGTATAGATACACATTTTTAAAATATTTATATTTTTTAGAGAGAAAGAGTGATTGGGGAGAGGAATATTTATATTTTTTAGAGAGAAAGAGTGATTGGGGAGAGGAGCAGAGTGAGATAGAGAGAGAGAATCTCATGCAGACTCCCCATTGAGCATGGAGCCCAACATGGGGCTCGAAATCATGAAACTGAGATCATGACCTGAGCAGAAATCAAGAGTCGGGTGCTTAGCCAATCCAGCCACCCAGGCACCCCTACACAATTTAATATTATTCAGACATAAAAATGAATCAAATCTTGCCATTTGCAAAGACATGTATGGAGCTAGACAGTATAATATTAAGTGAAGTAAGTCAGTCAGAGAAAGACAAATATCATATGATTTCACTTATATGTAGAAGTTAAGAAACAAACAAACAAACAAACAAACAAAAAAAACCACGGTGGGGAAGAGATTCAAACCAAGAAAGAGACTCTTAAGTGTAGAAAAGAAGCTAATGGTTAACAGAGGGGAGGTGGGTGGGGGGATGGGTAAAATAGGTGAAGGGGATTAAGGAGTGTACTTGTCATGTTGAGTACTGGTTGTGTATGAATTTGTTGAAACACTGTATTGTATACCTGAAACTAAAATAACACTGTATTTTAACTATAGTGGAATTTAAAAGAAAAAAAGAAACTATTTCATTTAGAGTGAGCTACTGGTGTACCCTCCTTATATATTTATAGCTTAATCTGTTATTTTTTCCTTCTTTTTTATTCTCTATCTTATTATATTTGTTTTTATATCAGTATTTTATTCAGTTAAATGGGAAACCAACAATGCTTTTTTCTTTATGTGAGTAAACAAGAACTCTTTGGTGACAATGCAAGTTGATAGCCTCCTATAATTTCTACAGAAAGTTTTTGGTCAAGGTTCTGCCCATACTTTCCAAACTTATTATCATTTTGCTAAGAAATTTTGACTCTATTATTTTTCCATAGATGATAGAGGAAATGTATCCAGTGAATAAGAGACCAAGGCTTTGAAAGGGTGAATGTCAAAAGTAAATTAGACCTTTGATGACATGAACTCCAAGGAAAATCAAATGGAAATTTCTTCTATGAATTTGTAATTGCATACCAGAAAGCAAAGAATAAGATAAACATTTTTCTGTTTGTTTTTCACTTTCATGGAACTCCATCCTTATATGCTTATAGATGGTCACATTTTGCTGACATTTACAAACATTTCATGTTGATCTTACATGAGTCACATCAATCACCTATACAGTTTCAATGACACTTTGTTAAATTGTCATGAAATATTTATAGAGAATTTGAGAAAAGTAAAGAAGTTGTAGTTAAGCTTTTAAGGATGTATTGCTCCTTTTCTGAGGTGCAATATCACTTCTAAAACACCATTAAGCTTTTTCTAGCAATAAAAAATCTTTCTTTCACAATTTTATTTGCATAATCTTCTTCTTCCAAACACTGGAGGTGGGAGTAAGAAGGATAACCTTACCCTCAATTTAATACTCCTTAGATGTAATGGTTGTCCACTGATCCCATGTTAAGAAACACTATGTGTAAGTTAACAGTATTTGGAATTTATTCACTAAAGAACAATTGAATAAATGAATCTTTAATCCATTCATGCAAACAATGTTTCCCTCAAACACTTGAGTCATTGTTTTCTGAATTGGGATATATGTGGATGACAAAGATGACACAAGTCATTCCTCACACATTATCAAGGTATTCAAGTGGAAGAGTGTTACTAAGAAGTTATGCTGGAATTCATAGATTTTTTTTAACAAGTATAATTACAATTCAAGACCATTTAATTCAATTTTAAGCTAGCAGCTGCATTAAACATTTGGGTAGTTTTTTTGTTTGTTTTTTTCATTAAATTAAAAATCAGTATTCATTTGAACTAGATTTATAAGGAGTCACTAAAACTAGTAATTTGTGCAAGGAAAGAAATAATAATGTTATACTGCAATTATGTTTGCAATTATATATCTCATTGTGATGGGAGAATAGGTAATAAAAATTTTGTAACATCATGGATCTCTTTTTTTTTCATTTTATATGTGAATTTGGTGAAAAGTGTTAATTTAGAATATAATTCCATATTGAAGCACTGTTCTAGTCCCCCTTGTAAGTTTCCTTGCTTAATGCTCTACTTACTGACAGATAAGCATTATTTCCCTTGTTATCAGTTCTCAGGAAAAATTTAAAACTTTTTAGATCATTGAGTTTTGTTGTCTGTAAAAGAAGGGTACATTCTAGTAATGAATAATTAATAATTTTAAAATTTTAGATCCTCATGTTTAAAAGAGCAACTTATATATGCTAAAACCCCAAAATGTAAGTGCTTAGTAGAGTATCTTGCATGTGTTAAGTGCATACTACTTATTCAGCATTAAGGTATGCATTGGTTATGTTTCTAAAGGTGAGATTTGATCTGTAGTATAATCAAATATGTGCTTTAAAAAATAAGCTCTATATAACAGAATTCAACTTTACAAATGGTTAGAGTACACAAACCATTCTTCAATGAAAGAAAGCCCAGAGCAAACTTACATTTTAAACATAACATTCATAATTTATTGACACATAAGAGTTTGAAATTTAGTAATTTTATAGCAATAAAAATAATATTCCTATATAGAGTTAACATGTACAGTCCTTTCCTATTTCAAAATCAAAATTTCTCCCTTGATAATATTTATTAAATTGCTGTTACACTTATTAATATGAAAAATTTTTTTTTAGTTTCTTTCTTTAAGAAAACACAGTGATCCCTATAATGCTTTATTCCAGTGATAGCAGGTTGAGGTTTTTAGCTTTTTATTCTTTTATTTTTAAGTAACAAATTCTTCACTTATTATGAAATCAAAAAAGAAGTTTCTGAGTTATTAAGATTTAAGGGGAGCAAACCTGATTTTCAAATTAAGGTTAAACTAGCAATTCAATTGTAGAAACACATTTTGAGAATCACTGGACAATTTTATACTAGTTAAACAGTAAGTAATGAGGAAATCAATAATATAATACAAAGACAGCTTCTTATTATAGGCTTATTAAAAAATTTCAAGATCCTGTTAATGGTATTTTCATTTTATCAAAGAGAATTTGAGTAAAGAAATTTAACTTTAGGAATAGAAATTCTAAGCACTCTACTTAATAGCACCAGGTCTACACATTTACTATCACATCAGAGCTGTTTTCATTACAAAACTATTGCCATTCTAATCATTAGATTTGGTAAACTGAAATTTAAAGGCCTCTCATTCACTAAGTGAAACTAAACATTATCTCAAAAAGGTGAGACGACAAAGAACGAACTAGGTCCTTTAAATTATCTTTAATATTTACAAGTTAAGTTTGCTAAGTTAAAGGTCAGAAAAATATATTTGCATTCTACATTACTTTGTCACACAAACTTAGAGGTTATTAAAATACAATTGAATCCTCATGAATTCAAATGAGCAAACATATAAAGCTTACAGCATGGTGCCAGGTACATAGTGGGAGTTCAAAGAATTTTTTTAAATAACTGAAAAAACTTTCTCAGAAAGCATTCTAAAGTCAGGGTTAAAGTTCTTGCAAAACTATACTTAACCCTTAAAATTTTTTTTGAGTGGCATCTAGATGTCTTCTAATAGTTAATAGTTCAATACAGCTTCTATAAATATTTTATTCTGATCTACACATAAACTTCATACGAAAATCAGTTTTACATGGGTAAACTTGTTATAAAAGAAGAACAAAAGAACATGTTATTTTTATGTTTGAAGTGAAAAAATTATTTTTGGAATGCTTTCATGATTTGAAACCAGTTACTTATGATTAAAAATACCCCTCTTAAGGAAGGCACTTATGATGAGCACTGGGTGTGGTATATAAGTGGTAAGTCACTAAATTCTAGACCTGAAATTAATATTATACTGTATGTTAACTAACTGGAATTTAAATAAAAACTTGAAAAAATAAAAATAAAAAATAAAAACATATTTCTTATTGCTTTTATTTAAAAATATTTTCTATTGTTAAAATGTCAATACTATCCAAAACAATCTACAGATTTAATGCAATCTCTATCAAAATACCAAAAGCATGTTTCACAGAACTAGAAAAAATAATCCTAAAATTTGTATGGAACCATAAAAGACCCCAAAGAGCCAAAGTAATCTTGAAAAAGAAAAATAAAGCTGAAAGTATCACAATCTGACATTTCAAGATATACTAAAAAGTGAGTATAGGAGGCAAGATGGCAGAGGAGTAGGGCATCCTATTTCAACCAGTCCCCTGAATTTAGCTGGATATCTAGCAAACCATTCTGAACACCCACGAAATCAGCCTGAGATGTAAAAATATATATCTGGAATTCTACAAGCAGAATATCTCCCATGGTTGGGAGGTAGGAAGGGCGGAGCCATGATTCTGCAGGCAGATATAGGAAAATAAACAGAAGGGGGAGGGAGCCACCATATGCTGACACCAGGAAGGTGATATAACACCAGAGCGCAAAAGCGCCCTGTGCTGGGGACCAGGCACAGACTCGCACACCAGTGGCGGTGGAGAAAAGGACTTTATTCCAGCCCCAAGACAGGATCCAGGAGCCGGGGGTGTGTGCTCGCGAACCAGGGGCTGCTCGTGGTTTTACAAGCACAAAGGTGGAGATGTGCCTGGCCCTGGGATGGATCTCTGAGAAAGTTGCTGGCGCACAACAGGGAAGGTTGCAGTTTTTAGCAACACAGACACAAATGGAGACTGTGTGTTCTGGAGACCTCAGTGAAGAGCAGACTGCGATTTCTCTGTTCTGGGACAGAGGTTTCAGGGCGGTCACTTCTGCTCTGACATTTGGAAGAGATGCAGAAACCTGCCAGGGAAAGCCAACAGAGAACAAAAGCTCAAAAAAAAAAAAAAAACAGTTTTCACTGAGCCCCCCCCCCCCCCCGACAGGGGGCAGAGCAACTCTGCCCAAACAGGGTTGCCTGAATAACAGCACAGCAGGCCGCTTCCCCAGAAGAGCGCCTGGAAGAACAAGAGGACAACAAACCTAAGGTCCCTATAAGACAGATGCATCTTGCTTCAATGGTGGTTAATACTTTGGACTCTGTACATTCCCTCAACCACCCCTTAACAGAATGACTAAGAGGAGGACCCCCCAACAAAGAAAAGAATGAGAGACTATGGCCTCTCCCACAGACCTAATGGATATGGATATAAGCAAGATGTCAGAGATAGACTTCAGGGTAGCAATTATGAAGTCAATATCTAGGCTTGAGAAAAATATTAGCAACAATATAGAATCTCTAAGGGCAGATTTAAGATCTAATGAGGCCAAAATTAAAAATGCTATGAATGAGATGCAGCCTACACTGGATACTCTGACAGCCAGGGTAAATGAAGCTGAAGAATGAATTAGTGAGGTAGAAGATAAGATGATAGAAAAGAAGGCAGCTGAGGAGGCCTGGGATAAACTATTTAAAGCCCAGGAGATCAGACTGAAAGAGATTAATGACACCATGAAACGTTCCA
Source organism: Callorhinus ursinus (assembly GCF_003265705.2). Taxonomy (NCBI): domain Eukaryota; kingdom Metazoa; phylum Chordata; class Mammalia; order Carnivora; family Otariidae; genus Callorhinus; species Callorhinus ursinus. The sequence goes on along the minus strand of NW_027397102.1, from coordinate 12,327,201 downwards.
ATATCAGAATTATTGGGATCCCTGAGGGGGTGGAGAGAGAGAGGACTAGAAGATGTATTTGAGCAAATCGTAGCTGAGAACTTCCCTAATCTAAGGAAGGAAACAAGCATTCATGTCCAAGAGGCAGAGAGGACCCCTCCCAAGATCAATGAGAATAGATCAACACCTCGACCTATAACAGCAAACCTTGCAAATCTTAGAAACAAGGAAACAACCCTGAAAGCAGCTAGGGGAAAGAGATTTCTTACATACTGAGGGAAGAATGTCAGAATAACATCAGACCTGTCCACAGAGACCTGGCAAGCCAGAAAGGGCTGGCAAGATATATGCAGGGTACTAAAAGAGAAGAACATGCAGCCAAGGATACTTGATCCAGCAAGGCCGTCAATCAGAATGGATGGAGAGACAAGGAGTTTCCAGGACCTGCAGAAAATGAAAGAATATGTGACCACCAAGCTGGCCCTGCAAGAAACATTAAGGGGGGTCTATAAAAGGAGAAAGACCCTAAGAGTAGTATAGACCAGAAATTTACAAAGACAATCTGTAGAAACAGGGACTTCACAGGCAACAGGATGGCACTGAAATCATATCTTTCAATGTCACTCTCAATGTGAACAGCCTAAATGCTCCCATGAAATGGCACAGGGTTGCAGATTGGATAAAAAGACATGACCCATCCATAGGCTGTCTACAAGAGACTCATTTTGAAACTAAAGATACATCCAGACTGAAAGTGAGGGGATGGAGAATAATTTTTCATGCCAACAGAACTCAAAGGAAAGCTGGGGTAGCAATTCTGATATCAGAAATATTAGATTCTAAGCTAAAGATAGTAGTAAGAAGTACAGAAGGACACTATATCATTTTTTTTAAAGATTTTATTTATTTATTTGACAGAGAGAGTGACAGAGCACAAGCAGGGGGAGCAGTAGAAGGAGAGGGAGAAGCAAGCTTCCCGCCGAGCAAGGAGCCTGATGCAGGGCTCAATCCCAGGACCCTAGGATCATGACCTGAGCCGAAGGCAGACACTTAACCATCTGAGCCACCCAGGCGCCCAGGACACTATATCATTCTTAAAGTGTCTATCCAACAAGAGGATCTAATAATTGTAAATATCTGTGCCCCCAACATGGGAGCAGCCAACTACATAAGCCAACTGTCAACCAATATAAAGAATCATATTGAAAATAACACCTTAATAGTAGGAGACCTCAACACTCCACTCTGAGCAATAGACAGATGATCTAAGCAGAAGATCAACAAAGAAACAAGAGCTTTGAATGTCACATTGGACCAGATGGACTTCAGAGATATACAGAACATTCCACCCTAAAAACAACAGAATACTCATTCTTCTCGAATGCACACAGAACTTTTTCCAGAATAGACCACATACTGGGTTACAAATCAGGTCTCAACCAATACCAAAAGATTGAAGTTATCCCCTGCATATTTTCAGACGACAATTCTTTGAAACTGGAACTCAATCACAAGAAAAAATTTAGAAGGAATTCAAACACTATGAAGCTAAAGACCACTCTGCTCAAGAATGTTTAGGTCAACCAGGAAATTAAAGAACTTAAACAATTCATGGAAACCAATGAGAATGAAAACACATTGGTCCAAAACCTATGAAATACTGCAAAGGTGGTCCTAAGGGGGAAAAACATAGCCATCCAAGCCTCACTCAAAAAAGTAGAAAAATCCCAAATGCACGAGCTAACCTTATGCCTAAAGGAACTGGAGAAAAAACAGCAAATAAAACCTAACGAAGCAGGAGAAGAGAAATAATAAAGATTAGAGCAGAGATCAATGAAATAGAAACCAGAAAAACAGTAAAGCAGATCAACAAAACTAGAACCTGGTTCTTTGAAAGAATTAATAAGATAGATAAACCTCTGGCCAGACTTATCCAAAAGACAAGAGAAAGAACCCACATTAATAAAATTATGAATGAAAGGGGAGAGATCACGACTAACACCAAGTAAATAGAAACAGTTATTAGAAATTATTATCAATGACTATACGCCAATAAACTGAACAACCTGGAAGAAATGGATGCTTTCCTGGAAACTTATAAACTACCAAGACTGAAACAGGAAGAAATTGACAATCTGAATAGACCGATAACCAGTAACGAAGTTGAAGCAGTAATCAAAAAACTCCCAAAAAACAAGAGTCCAGGAGCAGATGGATTTCCAGGGGAATTCTACCAAACATTTAAAGAAGAAATAATACTTATTCTTCTGAAGCTGTTTCAAAAAATAGAAATGGAAGGAAAACTTCCAAACTAGTTCTATGAGGCCAGGATTACCTTGATCCCAAAACCAGGCAAAGACCCCGTCATAAAGGAGAATTACAGACCAATATCCCTGATGAATATGGATGCCAAGATATTCAACAGGATCATAGCCAATAGGATCCAACAGTACATTAAAAAGATTATCTATCACGACCAGGTGGGTTTTATTCCTGGGATGCAAGGGTGGTTCAATATTCGCAAATCAATCAATGTGATAAAACACATTAATGAAAGAAAAGACAAGAACCATGTGAACCTCTCAATTGATGCAGAAAAAACATTTGATGAAATACAGCATCCTTTCCTGATTAAAACTCCTCAGAGTGTAGGGATAGAAGGAACATTCCTCAATATCATAAAACCATCTATGAAAAGCCCACAGCAAATATCATTCTTAATGGGGAAAAGGTGAGAGCTTTTCTCTTAAGATCAGGAACATGACAGGGATGCCCACTCTCTCCACTATTGTTCAACATAGTACTAGAAGTCTTAGCCTCAGCAATCAGACAACAAAAAGAAATAAACAGTATTCAAATTGGCAAAGTCAAACTCTCTCTCTTCACAGATGACATGATACTTTATGTGGAAAACCCAAAAGACTCTACCCCCGAATTCCTAGAACTCATACAGCAATTCAGTAGTGTGGTAGGATACAAAATCAATGCACAGAAATCAGTTGCCTCTCTATACACTAACAATGTTACTGAGAAAGAGAAATTAAGGAATCGATTCCAATTACAATAGCACCAAAAACCATAAGACACCTAGGAATAAACCTAACCAAAGAGGTAAAGGATCTGTACTCTAGAGACTACAGAACTCTTATGCAAGAAATTGAGGAAGACACAAAGAGATAGAAAAACATTCCATGTTCATGGATTAGGAGAATAAACATTGCTAAAATGTCTATGCTGCCCGGAGCAATCTACACTTTCCATGCCATCCCTATTAAAATACCATTGGCATTTTTCAAAGAGCTGAAACAAATAATCCTAAAATTTGTATGGAACCATAAAAGACCCTGAATCGCCAGAGGAATGTTAAAAAAGAAAACCAAAGCTGAGGGCATCACCTTGCCTGATTTCATGCTACATTAAAAAGCTGTGATCACCAAGACAGCATGGTATTGCTACAAAAACAGACACATAGATCAATGGAACAGAATAGAGAGCCCAGAAATGGACCCTCAACTCTATGGTCAACTAATCTTCGACAAAGCAGGAAAGAGTGTCTAATGGAAAAAAAGTCTCTTCAATAAATGGTACTGGGAAAATTGGACAGCCACATGCAGAATAATGAAACTCGACCATTCTCTAACACCATTCACAAAGATATAAACTCAAAATGGATGAAAGACCTCAAAGTGAGACAGGAATCCATCAAAATCCTAGAGGAAAACATAGGAAGTTACCTCTTCGACATTGGCCACTGCAACTTCTCTCATGACACGTCTCCAAAGGTAAGGGAAACAAAAGCAAAAATGAACTATTGGGACTTCATCAAGATAAAAAGCTTCTGCACAGCAAAGGAAAGAGTCAACAAAACTAAGAGGCAACCCACAGAATGGGAAAAGATATTTGCAAATGACACTATAGACAAAGTGCTGACTTCCAAGATCTATAAAGAACTTCTCAAACTCAACACCCAAAAAACAAATAATCAAGTCAAAAAATGGGCAGAAGACATGAACAGACACTTCTCCAAAGATGATATACAAATGGCTAACAAACACATGAAAAAATATTCAACATCCTTAGCCATTAGGGAAATTCAAATCAAAACCACATTGAGATACCACCTTACACCAGTTAGAATGGTAAAAATTAACAAAGCAGTAAAAAACAAATGTTGGCGAGGATGTGGAGAAAGAGGAACTCTCTTACACTTTTGGTGGGAATGCAAGTTGGTACAGCCAGTCTTGAAAACAGTATGGAGGTTCCTCAAGATGTGAACGATAGAGCTACCCTATGACCCAGCAATTGCACTACTAGTTGTTTACCCCAAAGATCCAAATGTAGTGGAAAAAAGGGTTATATGCACCCCAATATTCGTAGCAACAATGTCTTCAATAGCCAAACTGTGGAAGGAGATGAGATGTCCTTCAGCAGATGAATGGATAAAGAAGATGTGGTCCATATATACAATGGAATATTACTCAGCCATCAGAAAGGATGAATGCCCACCATTTGCATCAACATGGATGGAACTGGAGGGGATTATGCTAAGTGAAACACGTCAAGCAAAGAGAGACAATTATCATATGGTTTCACTCATTTGTGAAACATAAAGAATAGCACAGAGGACATTAGGGGAAGGAAGGGAAACTGAAGGGAGGGAAATCAGAAGGGGAGATGAGCCATGAGACTATGGTCTCCGGGAACAATCTGAGGGTTTCAGATGGGAGCGGGTGGGGAGATGGGGTAGCCCAGTGTCGGGTATTAAGGAGGGCATGTTTTGCAATGAGCACCAGGTGTTATTCACAAATAATTAATCATTTAATACTACATCAAAAACTAATGATGTACTGTATGATGACTAACATAATAAAAATAAAATAAATAAATAAAACAAGGATAATCATAATACCTTCCTAATAGGGTCGTTTGGGTGATTACGTGTATTACTACATGGTAAGCATTTGGACTACATGGCACACAGTAAGCATTATTATTCAAAATTATATTTTCTACACCTGTACCTGAAGTGATGTGAATAAAATATATCATCCTATGCAAATCCTACGTCCCAGGTTTGATTATGTCATCTCAATAAAGAACCTCATCAGTTGAAAAAAGAAAGGATATATACTAAAATGTTGTACTAATCAAAACTGTATGGTTCTAGCATAAAAATAGACACACATATCAATGGAACAGAATAGAGAGCCCAGAAATACACCCATGATTATATGGTCGATTAATCTTAGACAAAGGAGACAAGAATATGCAATGGGAAAAACCCTCTTCAACAAATGATGCTGGGAGAACAGGTTGGCTACATGCAAAAGAATGAAACTGGACCACTTTCTTTCACCATACACAAAAATAATCTCAAAATGGATTAAGGACCTAAATGGGAGACCTGAAACTATAAAAATCCTAGAAGAGAGCTCAGGCAGTAATTTCTTTGACATCAGCTGTAGCAACATCTTTATAGATATGTCTCCTTAGGCAAGGAAACAAAAGAAAAATCAACTATTGGGACTACATCAAAATAAAAACATTCCACATAGCAAAGGAAACTAAAAGAACTAAAGACCACTTACTAAATAAGAGAAAATATTTGCAAACTGCATATCTGATAAAGGTTTAGTATCCAAAATATATAAAGAACTTACACAATTCAACTCCAAAAAAACAAATAACCCAATTCAAAAAATGGGCAGAAGACATGAATTGACATTTTTCCACAGAAGACATCCAGATAGCTAACAGGTACATAAAAAGATGCTCAACATCATGCATTATCAGAGAAATGCAAATCAAATCCACAGTGAGATATCACCCCTACCTGTCAGAATGGTTAAAATCAAAAACACAAGAAACAAGTGTTGACAAGGATGTGGAGAAAAAGGAACCTTTTTGCAATGTTGGTGGGAGTGCAAACCAGTGCAGCTACTGTGGAAAACAGTTTAGAAGTTCATCAAAAAAATAAAAATAGAATTACCATATGATCCAGTAATTCCACTACTGGGCATTTATCCAAAGAATATGAGAACACTAATTTGAAATGATATATGCATCCTTATGTCTATTGCAGTATTATTTATTTGCAATAGCCAACTTATGGAAGCATCTCAAGGGTCCATTGATAGATGAAAGGATAAAGAAGATCTATTATACATAGACAATGAAATATTACTCAGCCATAAAAAAGAATGAAATCTTGCCATTTGTGACAACATGAATGGATGTAGAAGGTAAAGTGCTAAAAGAAATAAACCACTCAGAGAAAGAAAAATACTATATAATTTCAATCATATGTGGGATTTAAGAAACAAACAAACAAGAAAAAAAGAGACAAACCAAAAACCAGACTCTTAACTATAGAGAACATATTGATGTTTACCAGAGGAGATGTAGGTGGGGGATGCGTGAAATAAGTGAAGGGGATTAAGAGTACACTCATCTTGATGAGCACTGAGTAATATATAGAATTGTTCAATTACTACAGTAATTGATTGTAACTGATTATTGTACACTTGAAACTGATATAACACTGTATATTAACTATACTAGAATTAAAATTACATGTATTTATATATAAAGTAAATATGTAAAAATATTTTTAAAATATATACAAATGCATAAGTGATAAATAAATAATAATATATAATTATTATCATTAATGTCAAATTGAAGAATTCTTTTTGACTTGGAGCTCTTCCCAATGTTTAGCTTTTTTATGAAAATTTAATTATGTAAAATATAATACAAAAATAGCATAAACTATAAAAGATCTTTAAAAGTAAGAGGAGGAGATTGGATGTTTCATTTAAAAGCTTAGACTCTGAGATGGTAAAAAGAGCAATGTGTAAGAGGATTTAAAGAGCAAAATTTGCCTTTCATGTAATTTGCCAATCAAATTTCCCAGAACAATTGACTAAATATAGTTACTAAATGAAGGGAGGTGTTTTATTCAAACTCAACCACTGTGTTATGGCATATTTCATGGATGTATTGGTAAGTATTGCCAGGGACAATCCACTTTTGAATCTGCCATCCTCCAAACAAATACCAATGGATAAAAAAGTTTCACCCTTCTCTCACCAGACTAGGCCTTAAAATGTTAGCTTCAGAGCCTTTGAACCTTCTGCTCTCTCTGCCCAAAAATTTCCTGCCCAATATGTAGGTTGCATGGTCACTCATTTTATTCAGGCTCAAATGCCTCCTTATTAGAAAAACCTTTCCTGACAATCCTAATTGAAAGAACACCCCAAATCATTCTCATTTTGTTTTCTCTGCTTTATTTTTCCTCGTAACACTTACTTCCTATGACTTGCAATTTATTCTTTACTTGTCGATCATCTATCTGCCTCAACTGTAACAGAGGTGTCATTATGTTTTGTTCATTATTACATTTTTGTGCCTAGAACAAAACCCAGCAAATGTGTTCAATAAATATTTTTAATCAATCAATCAATAAATTTCAATTTAATAAATTAATAAACTTGTATTTAGGTACACAATACATATATATTTACACAACAGTGTAAGTTAAATTGATTGATGAGATTCTTTCATGTGGGTGACTTTGCCCCTGAATGCCTAGCTGCTCTCAACCAGTCATAAACACAGTTAATACATATAAAAGGCCATGCCTCACAATCCTTTTTCTCTGTCTGGCTGATATAAAAAGCATGTAGTACTCTGGCCCCTACAATTGTTGTTACTCACAGAACTGCTATCTGTCTTCACGAAAGAGAATTCCTTGAGTACCACAAGACATCAGTATTACAACTATATTTAAGTATGTCTAGCCATATCATATTCAAACTGCAGAAAATTAAAGATAAAGAAAAAATCCTGATAGAAGTCAGATTCAAAAACACCTTCCCTATAGAAGAGCAAAGATTAGAGCTAAATTTGACTTCTCAGAAACCATGCAAGCAAGAAGAGAGTGTGTTGAGAGAAAAAAACAAAACAAAACACCAATCTAGAATTCTGTATTCTGTGAAATTATCCTTCAAAAGTTAAGAGGAAATAGACTTTCTCAGACAAGAAGAAAGAAAGAAAGAAAGAAAGAAAGAAAGAAAGAAAGAAAGAAAGAAAGAAAGAAAGAAAGAAAGAATCTGTTGCCAGTAGATCTTCCTTGCAAAAAAATGTCAAAATAAGTTATTCAGAGAGAAAGAAAAAGAAATAGGTCAGAAATTCAGTCCACATAAAGCATGAGAATTAGAGAAAGAATAAGCGAAGGTAAAATAAATACTTTAACTTTTGTTTTTCTTAATTTACCTAACAAATGACAGTTTGTTCAAAATAATTACAATGTATTCAATGATTATAGCTTATATATAAGTGAAATTGAATGATAGCAATGGTACAAAGTACAAGAGGGAAGAATTAGAAATATTTTGCTATTATAAGGTAGTTGCCCTAATTGGGAAGTAGTATAATGTTATTTGAAATTACATTTGGGTTCGTTTTAAATGCATATTGTATACATTAGGGCAATCACTAAAAAAAAGTAGAAAAAAAAGAACAAGTATAATTAATATACTAAGAAATAAGAGAAAATGGAATGATATAAAATGCTCATTTAAAATGAGAGAGGGCAGAAGAAGGGTAGAAGACAAAAATAGAAACAAATAACAAGGACAACAAATAGAAAAAAGTAATAAATATGATAGATATTAATCCAACTATGTAAGTTATCATTTTTAATGTGAATGGTCTAAAATGTACCAATAAAAAGATGGAGATTATCAGAATGGATCAAAAAACAAGAACTGAATATATGTGTCTACAGGCAAGCCACTTTAAATATAAAGACACATGTAGATTAAAAGTAAACGAATGGAGAAAGATATACCATGCTAACACTAATAAAAAAAAAACTTGATTAGCTATATTAATTTCAGACAGAGCAGACATCAGAACAAGGAAAATTATTAGGGTTAAAGAGGGCCATTACATAAAGATAAAAGGGTCAATTATCCAAGAAGACACAACACTTGTTAATGAGTATGATCCAAACAACAGAGCATCAAAATATGTAAGGCTAAAACTGATAGAACTGCAAGGAGAAATAAATGAATCCACAATTATAGTCTTAGACTTCAACGGATCCAACAGGCAGAAAATCAGTAAGGACATAGTTGAACTCAACAGTATCATCAACCAACTGGATATAATTGGCATATACAGACTGCTTTAAAAAAACAGCAAAATATGTATTTTTTTCTCAAGCCAACATGTAGCATTCACCAAGTTAGACCACATTCAGGACGATAAAATACACCTCAACAAATTTAAAATAAGAGAAATTGTACAATGTCAGCTCTCAGACCATAATGGATTTAAAGTAGAAATCGATAACAAAGCCAGAAAATCCCAAATACCTGAAGACTAAAGAGCACACTTCCACAAAACACATGTAGCAACAAAACAAACTCTCTAAAAATTTTTTTAAATATTTTAAAAATATTTCAAACTAAATGAAAATGAAAATATAACTTTTCAAAAGTTGTGGGATGCATTGAATGCAGTATTCAGAGGGAAATGTAGAGCACTGAATGCATATATTTTAAAACAGTAAATATCTGAAATCAGTAATCTAAGCTTCCATTTTATGACCAGAAAAAGGAGCAAATTAAATCCAAAGTAAGCAGAACATAAGAGATAGTAAGTGAAATCGAAATTAATGAAAATGAAAACAGGAAATCAATAGAAAAAAAATCAACAAAAGCAAAAGTTGATTCTTTGAAAAGTTCAATAAAATCAGTAATACTCTAACCATGCAAACTATGAAAAAATAGAGAAGACACAAATGTTGCTAACATCAGAAATGAAAGAGGAACATCACTACAGATCTCATGGATATTAAAGGATAGTAATAGAATATTATGAACAACTCTATGCCCACAATTTTATAACTTTTATGAAATGGACCAATTCTTTAAAAACACAACCAGCCAAAGGAGGTTAAAATGGTGGAGGACACTATGCTTGCCTCGTCCCTTGAACACAGCAAGATAAATATCAAATCATTCTGAACAGCCAGGAAATCAATCTGAGGACTGAGAATAAACTGCACAACCAGAGGGATAGAAGAGGTCACATTGTAGAAGGTAGGAGGGGCAGAGACATGATTTGGAGGAGAAAAGAATGGTGGATGTTTCAGAGGGGAGGGAGCACTGATCACAGAGAAGGGGGGGGGAAACACTGCACAGAGGATCACATGAAAAACACTTGCCCAAAACCATTGACTGGAAAAACAAGAGGGGCTGATTATCATGAGTTTTTACAATCATCAGAGCTCCAAAACTGGAGTTTTAGAAGTCTGTACCATGGTCGATGTGGACCCTGGTGAGTACGGCATTGCTCCTGTGGAAAAGAACAGAGGCCCAGAAGTGTATTGCACTATCTATCTGTCTCAAGATCCCCTGGGATGCACTGGGAGAGATATTTCCCTCTTCTTGGAGTGAATCTGGGGGAGGCGGCATTACTTATCAGGGGTCAAAAAAACCAGCAGGCAACATTGAGCTTCTCATTTCTTAGCATAGGTGCAGAGACACCTGTTAAGGGCAGGTAACCTGGACAACTGGCTTTTTGCTGTGCTTTACTGTACGCTCCAATCTCCTGTGCATTAGTGTGATTTCCCTTCTGTAACAAACATGCATCAGTCCCAGCACTGTGACACATTCCCAGAGGACCAGTGTGGGTACGTGCCATGCCAAGTATCTACAGTTTGGAGTTTTGAAGCTCAAATAGCCTGTCTGAGATAAAACACATGTGTACAGCATTGCCAGGTGAGCAGATGGCCTGGACCCAGACAGGGTGAAGGCAGAGATCTGAGGAATGGCTGGGACACATGAGGGGAGGTTGTTCATTCATTCTCAGGTCTTCCTGGAGAGTGGTGGGCATACCCTCCCCCCTCCAGGGATGAGGAAGAGGGCATGTGCTATTTTCCTCCCACCTATCAGCACAGATCTACTTCAGTGAGCAGAACAACACCAACAGTGGAGCGAGCCCTCAGACACTTAAACCAAACCCCACCCACTGGCTCTCTGCAGGTGCTTCTTTACTAGGGTAAGTGTGGCTGAGAACCAGAGCAGGAGGTCCTTCCCCAAGACCAGAAAAATACCCAGCACACACTAAGTTTACTGACCATAGAGTGCTGCAAAGCTTCAACTCTAGTGGAAATTGGATCTGGCCTCTTTTAACAAGCATTCCCAAGCACATCTAGTTAAAATTCAACACACACTGTGGGAGGGATGGGGTGGCTGGGTGATAGACATTGGGTAGGGTATGTGCTATGGTGAGCGCTGTGAATTGTGCAAGACTGTTGAGTCACAGATCTGTACTTCTGAAACAAATAATGCAACATATGTTAGGAAAAAAGAAAAAGAGGAAGATAGCAGGAGGGGAAGAATGAAGGGGAGTAAGTCGGAGGGGGAGACGAACCATGAGAGACGATGGACTCTGAAAAGCAAACTGAGGGTTCTAGAGGGGATGAGGTTGGGGCAATGGGTTAGCCTGGTGATGGGTATTAAAGAGGGCACATTCTGCGTGGAGCACTGGGTGTTATGCACAAACAATGAATCATGGAACACTACATCAAAAACTAATGATGTAATGTATGGTGATTAACATAACAATAAAAAATTTAAAAAAAGAAATACTGACAAAGGAAAAAGAAATTCAACACACACTGACCAAGGTCTGAACACTCCCCACTGCAGGCAAGGAGAAACTCTGCAGAGGACTGTCCTGAGGGAAAGAGCAGCCAAAATACAGCAGCAGAGTGCACACAGCATACACCAGAAAAACTTCCTGAAGCCCCAGGCCATTTTTAATATAGCCATTACTCTCAGGAGCAGGAAACATAACAGGCTTTCCTATCACAGAGAAGAAAACAGAGAACTAAACAAAATGCCACAGTGCAGGAATTCATCCCAAGAGAAAGAAAAAGAATAGGTCATGGCTGGGTATCTAATCAAAACAGATGTAAGTAATGTGCTTGATCCAGAATTTAAAGCAACATTCATAAGGATACTAGCTGGGTGTGAGAAAAGCATAGAAGACAATGGGGAGTCCCTGACCACAGAGATAAAAGACCTAAAAACTAGTCAGGCTGAAATAAAAAATGCTATAGCCAAGATACAAAACTGACTGGATGTACTTGCCACAAGAATGTAAAAAGAAGAAGAACTAATAAGTGATATAAAATACAAAATTATGGAAAACAATGAGGCTGAAAAGAAGAGGGAAAGAAAAATATTGGATATGAATGTGGACCTACAGAATGCAATGACCTCATAAAGTGTAATAACATTCGTACCATAGGAATTCCAGAAGAAGAGAGGGGAAAAGGGCCAGAAGGTTTATTTGAGCAAATTATAGCTGAAAACTTCCCTAATCTGCAGAAGGAAACAGATATCCACATCCAGGAGGCATACAGAACTTCTATCAAAATCAACAAAAGCAGGCCAACACCAAAACCTAACATAGTAAAATTTGCAAAATATAGAGATAAGGGGAAAAAAAAAAACCCTAAAAGCAGCAAGGGAAAAGAAACCCATAACATTCAAGAGAATACAAATAAGGTTAGTAACGGACCTATCCACAGAAACATGACAGGCCAGAAAAAAAAGTGGCATGATATACACAATGTGCTCAATGGGAAAAATATGTGGCCAAGAACACTTAATCCAGCAAGACTGTCATTCAGAATAGAAAGAGAGATAGTTTCCCAGACCAAAAAAACTAAAGGCGTTCATGACCACTAAATCAGCCCTGCAAGAAATATTAAAAGGGACTCTTTGAGTGGGAAAGAAAGACCAAAAGTGACAAAGACTAGAAAGGAACAGAGAAAATCTCCAAAAACGACTTTACACGTAACACTATGGCACTAAATTCATATCTATCAATAATTACTCTGAATATAAATGGACTAAAAGCTCCAATCAGAAGACATAGGGTGTCAGAATGGATGAAAAAAAACAAGACCCATCTATATGCTGCCTGCAAGAGGCTCATTTCAGACCTAAAGACATCTGCAGATGGAAAATGAGGGGATGGAGAACTATCTATCATGCAAATGGACACCAAAAGAAAGCTGGAGTAGCCATACTTACATCAGATAAACTAGAGTTTAAACCAAAGACATGAAGAAGGGCACTATATCATAATAAAGGGATCTATCCAACAAGAAGATCTGATCATTGTAAATATTTATGCCGCCAAATTGAAAGCACTGAAATATATAAAACAATAACAAAAATAAATAAACTCGCTGATAATAATACAATAATATTAAGGGACTTTAATACCCACTTACAACAATGGACAGATTCTCTAAGCAGAAAATCAACAAGGGAACAATGGCTTTGAATGCATATTGGACCAGATGGACTAATATATATATTCAGAACATTTATCCTAAAGCAGCAGGATACATATCTTTTTGAGTGCACATGGAACCTTCTCCAGAATAGATCACATACTGAGTCACAAATCCATCCTCAACAAATACAAAAGTATTGAAGCCATACCATACATACTTTCTGACCACAGCACTATGAAATTTGAAGTACACCAGAAGAAAAAAATTGGAAAGAGCATGATACATGGAAATAAAGTAACATCCTACTAAGGAGTTAATGGGTTAACAAGGAAATTAAAGAAGAAATAAAAAATACATGGAAATAAATAAAAATGAAAACATGACAGTCCAAAACCTTTGGGATGCAGCAAAAGTTGTCATAAGAGGGAAGTATATAGCAATACAAGCCTACCTCAGAAAGAAAAATCTCAAATTCACGACCTAACCTATACCCCAAGGAACTAGAAAACAACAGCAAATGAAGCCTAAATCGAACAAAAAAGGAAAATAATAAAGATTAGATCAGAAATAAATGATATACAAACAAACAAAAACAATAGAACAGATCAATGAAACTAGGAGCTGGTTCTTTAAAAGAATTAATAAGATTGATGAATCCCTAGCCCGATTTATCAAAAAGAAAAGAGAAAGGACCCAAATAAATAAAGTCATGAATGAGAGAGGATAGATCACAACCAACACCACAGAAATACAATTATGAGAGAATATTATGAAAAATTAAATGCCAACAAATTAAGCAATCTGGAAGAAATGGATAAATTCCTAGAAACATGAAAACTACAAAAGTGAAAGAGGAAGAAATAGAAAATATGAACAGACCCATATACAGCAAAAAAAAAAAAAATAGATCAGTAATCAAAAATCTCCCAGCAACAAAAGTCCAGAGTCAGATGGCTTCCCAGGGAATTCTACCAGATATTTAAAGAAGAGTTAATACTTATTCTTCTCAAACTGTTCCAAAAAAAAAAAAAAATAGAAATGGAAGGAAAATTTCAAAACTCATTCTACAAGGCCAGCATTACCTTGGTTCAAAGAAGTACAGGCCAATATCCCTGATGAAAATGGATGCAAAAATTCTCAACAAGATACTAGCAAATCGAATCCAACAATACATGGAAAGAATAATTCACCACAACTAAGTGGAATTTATTCCTGGGCTGGAATAACCCCCAGCAAATATAACCTGATTGTGGAAAAAGTGAGAGCTTTTCCTTTCCAGTCAGGAACAAAACAGGGATGTTCACTCTCACCACTGTTATTTAACATAGTATTGGAAATCCTAGCCTCAACAATCAGACAACAAAAAGAAATAAAAGGCATCCAAATTAGCAAGAAGTCAAACTTTTACTATTTGCAGATGACAAGATAATAGAAAACTTGAAAGACTCTACCAAAAAATTGCTAAAACTGATATATGAATTCAGTAAAGTCACACGATACAAAATCAATATATAGAAATCTGCCACATTTCTGTACACCAATATTGAAGCAGCAGAAAGAGAAATTAAGGAATCCATCCCACTGACAATTGTACCAAAACCCATAAAATACCTAGGAGTAAACCTAACCAAAGTGGTGAAACATCTGTATTCTGAAAACTATAGAACAGTTATGAAAGAAATTAAAGAGGACAGAAAGAAATGGGAAGACATTCATTCCATGCTCATGAGTTGGAATAACAAAAATCATTAAACTGTCTATACTACCCAAAGCAATCTACTCAATGAATGCAATCCTTATCAAAATACACCAGCATTTTTCACAGAGGCATAACAAATACTCCAAAATTTCTATGGGGTCATAAATGACCCCAAATAGCCAAAGCAAACTTGAAAAAAAAAAAAAAAGCAAAGCTGGAGGCATCACAATTCTGGACTGCAAGATGTATTACAAAGCTGTAGTCATCAAGACAGCATGGCACTGGCACAAAAACAGACACATAGATCAATGGAACAGAACAGAAAACACAGAAATTGACCCACAACTGTATGGTCAACTAATCTTCAGCAAAGTAGGAAAGAATATCTAATGGAAAAAAGAGTCTCTTCAAAAAATGGTTTTGGGAAATCTGCACAGCAACATGCAGAAGTGTGAAACTGGACCACTTTCTTACACCATACACAAAAATAAATTCAAAATGGATGAAAGACCTATATGTGAGACAGCAAACCATCAAAATCCTAGAGGAGAACACAGGCAGCAACCTCTTTGATCTTGGCCATAGTAACTTCTTACTAGATATGTCTCTGGAGGCAAGGGAAACAAAAACAAAACTGAACTATTGGGACTTCATCAAGAAAAAAAACTTCTGCCCAGTGAAGGAAACAATCAACAAAACTAAAAGGCAGCCTATAGAATGAGAGAAGATATTTGCAAATGACATGCCTGATAAAAGGTTAGTATCTAAAGTGTATAAAGAATTTATCAATCTCAAGGTCACCTGGGTGGCTCAGTTGGTTAAGAATCTGACTTTGGCTCAGGTCATGATTTCATGGTCCTAAGATCAAGTCCTGGGTCAGGCTCCCCAGTCAGTGGGGGGCTAGGGGAGTCTGCTTGTCCCGCTCCCTCTGCCCCTCCCCCTGCTCATGCTCGCTCTCTCTCCCTCTTAAATTAATAATTAAAACCTTAAAAAAAATAACTGATCAAACTCAACACCAAAAAATAAATAATGCGGTTAAGAAATGTACCCCAGAAGATGGGGTGCCTGGGTGGTGCAGTCGGTTAAGTGTCCAACTCTTGGTTTTGGCTCAGGTCGTAATCTCAGGGTTATGAGATCAAGCCACGTGTTGGGCTCTGCACTCAGAGTGGAGTCTGCTTAAAACTCTCCAGTTAGAATGGCAAAGATTGACAAGGCAAGAAACAATAAATATTGGAGAGGTTGTGGAGAGAGGGGAACCTTCTTACACTGTTGGTGGGAATGCAAGTTGATACAGCTACTTTGGAAAACAGTGTGGAGGCTCCTCAAGACATTAAAAATAGAGCTACCCTATGACCCAGCAATTGCATTCCTGGGTATTTACTCCAAAGACACAGATGTAGTGAAAAGAAGGGCCATATGCACCCCAATGTTCATAGCAGCAATGTCCGCAATAGCCAAACTGTGGAAAAAGTGGAGATACCCTTCAACAGACGAATGGATAAAGATGTGGTCCATATATACAATGGAATATGACTCAGCCATCAGAAAGGATGAATACCCACCATTTGCACTGACATGGATGGGACTGGAGGAGACTATGCTAAGTGAAATAAGTCAAGCAGAGAAAGTAAATTATCATATGGTTTCCCTTATTTATGGAACATAAGGAATAGCATGGAGGACATTAGAAGGAAGGGAAATATGAAGGGGGTAAATCGAAGCAGGAGACAAACCATGAGAGATTATGGACTCCAAGAAACAAACTGAGGGTTTTAGAGGGGAGGGGAGTGGGGAGATGGGTTAGCCCAGTGATGGGTACTAAGGAGGGTACATACTGCATGGAGCACTGGGTGTTATATGCAAATAATGAATCATGGAACGCTACATCAAAAACTAATGATGTACTGTATGGTAACTGTATAACATAATAAAAAAAGACTCTCTCTCCCTATCCCTCTGTCCCTCTCCCCTGCTCTCTCTCAAATAAACAAATATTTTTTAAAAATATGCAGAAGACATGAATAGACATTTTTCCAAAGAAGACATACAGATGGGCAACAGACACATGAAAAGATGCTTAGCATCACTCATAAAGGAAATACAAATCAAAACCATGATGAGATACTACCTGACATCTGTCAGAGTGGCTAAAGTTAACAACATAGAAAACAATTGATACTGTCCAGGATGCAGAGAAAGGGTAACCCTCTTACATTCTTGATGGGAATGCAAACTGGTGCAGCCACTCTGGAAAACAGTATGGAGGTTCCTCAAAAAGTTGAAAATAGAATACCCTACAATGCAAAAATTGCACTACTATGTATTTATCCAAAGGGTATAGATGTGACTCAAAGGGGCACATGCACCCCAATTTTTATAGCAGCAATATCTACAATATCCAAAATATGGAAAGAGCCCAGATGTCCATTGACAAATGAATAGATAAAGAACAGGTAGTGTACACACACACACACACACACACACACACACACACACACACACACACGAATATTACTCAGCCATCAAAAAGAATGAAATTTTGCCACTTGCAATGATGTGGATGGAACTAGAGGGTATTATGCTAAGCAAAATAAGTCAGTTAGAGAAAGACAAGTATCATGATTTCACTTGTATGTGGAATTTAAGAAACAAAACAGATGAACATAGAGGAAGAAAAAAAATAGAGGAAAACCATAAAAGAGACTCTTAACAAAAGAGAACAAACTAAGGGTTGATGGAGGGGAGTTGGGCTGGTGGATGGGCTAAATAGATGATGGGTTTTAAGGAGGGCATTGTTGTAATGAGTGCTGGGTGTTATATGTAAGTGGTGAATCACTAAATTCTACTCCTGAAAGGAATATTACATTATATGTTAACTAACTAGAATTTAGATTAAAATTCAAAACATTAAAAAATAAAATGATATAAAAATAAAAATAATAAATAATAAATAAAAATATAAGAAAAGCATAATCAGCCAATGCTCTTATAAGAAGAAATAGCCAATCTGAAAATATATATCTATTAAAGAAATTGATCAATAATTATTAAACTTTGAAAATAGCACCAGGCCTGAGGTGGGTTTACTGGTGGATTGAACAAAACCATTAAGAAGTTATATCATTTCTCTAGTATATCTTTCAGAGGGTAGAAGCAAAGGAAATACTTCCTAACTTATTCTCAGAGACCAAAATTACCCTAACATCAAAACACAAAAACTTGGGGCACCTGGGTGGCTCAGTTGTTAAGCGTCTGCCTTCGGCTCTGGTGATGATCCCAGGGTCCTGGGATCGAGCCCTGCATTGGGCTCCCTGCTCAGTGGGGAGCCTGCTTCTCCCTCTCCCACTCCCCCTGCTTGTGTTCCCTCTCTCGCTGTGTCTCTCTCTGTCAAATAAATAAATAAAATCTAAAAAAAAAAAAAAACTAGAGAAAAATTTTATGAGAGAACTACAGACTAAATCTCTCATGATACCTCAGCAAAATATTAGCAAATCAAATTCAACAATGTACAATAAGAATTTTACACCAAGACCAACTGTGTTTTATTCCAGGTATGGTTCAACTTTTGAAAATTAATGTACTCCATCATATCAACAAGCTAAAAAAGAAAACTACATGTGTTATATTTGTGCTTATGTTTTCTCTATTTAAAAAGTTAGGCAGAGGAAAATGCAACTGGTCTCAGGTCCATTTTGCCACAGGAATTTATTCTTGAGCAAGATGAAAACAAGAGTTAGCTGTTTTTTAGAAAAAGTTGAACACTACTGAAGGGTTGCATTTATATCCTTAATTTAAATTAGTAGTTGATAAAAGTTTTCTTATGAATATAACTTCTGAACTTTTAATATTACATTAACAGAAATTTTAGAATTATGGTATAGTCCTATGGGAAATCTATAATTCAAAGGACTGCTCAAATTTCATAATACATCATAAACTAATTAAGTGTTGATTAGTGAACCAGAGATCTCCCTTGGGGCAATTACAGAAGATATCATATCAAGGTATTCTAAAATATATTTACTAGTATACAAAATTCATTTAAAAATCACTCAATACTCATAAATTATGGAATAAAAAATTCATAAATGCAAAATGCTACAAATTTAGTGGTGACAGATTTCACTTCTTTGGGTCACTAATCCCTTGTTAAAACACAGGCATAACCCACTTCATGCTATTTTGTACATTCATAGTTTCATTTATTTGCAAAAAAGGTAGCTAAGCCACTTTCAGAATGACCACACAATTTTGTTCTGACATTTTTGGCCAGTTTTCTGTAAGAAGAGTATACAAACTGACATTCTACTAAATGCAAACACATTTATGTATACTGAGACAGGGTCATAGGCCTTTAGAAATAACGTAAATTCAATCTTCTATCTAAATCTGCGATTGCATATTCCTTTCATAATTAATCCAAAATAGTCCCTACTGGGGTATGCCAAACCAAAAAGAAAAAAAAAAAGCTATTGGGAAATTTCTTTGAAATCACACTTCACAGGTTTTTGAGAACTTAATATTGAATATTAGTCACGTTTGCTCTGATTCAAGTCAAATTTAAGTTTTAATATTTTATTATTTAAGTTTCTGCTAATAGACAAACCGAATTTAAAAGTTCAAATTAAGCTTGGAAATACACAAGTTTTCAATATAAGCTGCTGATAATTTCTGAAAGACTCATATTTAATCACAATTTGAAAACTTTTAATTAGGGTAAAGCTCTCATCTAGTCATGTAAGTGTAAAATTTTGTAAATCTAAAAATAAAATTCCAGAGGAAAGTAATTTCATAGATAAGTTTCTTTAGATGTTTACAATAATAAACCCATAGGCTGGAGAAAAACAAGTCTGCCTAATACAAAATCTCATTCTGTAAATGAGATGCAACATTTTGAGTCTCCAATATTCACTGTTACATGTAAGTCATACACAACTAAAATGTCTGTAATCAAGATATTTCCCTGAGAAAAAAGATATTTGCCTGTATTGTGCTAAGTGAAATAAGTCAGACAGAGAAAGACAAATACTGTATGGTCTCAGTTATATGTGGAATCTAAAAATAAATTCATTGAAATAAAGGATAGAGTGGTGGTTACCAGAGGCTGAGGGATTGGAGATATGGAGAAATGGTCAAAAGGTGCAAACTTTCAGTTATAAGATGAATAAGTTCTAGGGATGCAACATATAGCAACATATAGTGACTATAGTTAACAATACTGTATTATGTAGTTGGAAAATGCTGAGAACAAAGCTTTAATGTTCTCACCATAACAAATAACAAGATAGTAATTATGTGAGTTGAAGGATGTGTTAATTAATCTTACTGTGGTAAACATTTCCCAATACCTATGTGTATTAAATCATCATATTTCACACCTTAAATTTACACAGTGTTATATGTCAGTTATATCGCAATAAAGATGGAAAGAATAGACATTTACCTGGGACATCTGGAACACGTAAGTGTTCTTCCAAGTTTCACATGAATGACATTTCTTCTCAGTCTGATATTCTGATCCTTCTTATTTTTCTCAATATACATTACAGCTATAGAGGGAACTACATATCAGCTTTTAATAATGGCAGAAACCCTCTTTTTTGAGAGAGGATTACTGTCACTCAGTACCAGGGGAAACAGAACCCTGAGCTCATTTGGTGGTTTTTTTATTTAATATTCTACTCTAATTTGTTCAAAACTGTAGCAGTAAAAAAGGTCATGGTAAGATGTAAATACTCACTGAATTCTTTTTTGTACCTACAAACAAAATAGAAAACAAAACCCTTTCATTTCTTGTCACTCAAACTTTTCCAAGTTATTCTGTTATTTAACATTTCAGCTGACTTTAGGGACTTTGTGGACCTCCCTGATAGAGCATGTTTCAGTGGCAGCCAACAGGGTACCCTCAGCATGCTTGTCAATCCAAATAAAACTGGAAGATAGATTTCTTTTTTGTTAAAATGAGTTTTCTCTGGACCTTAAAACTTTTTACTACAGACTTGACAATCCAGAAAGAACAAACTTTTTTTCACCAAGACCATAAAAACTCAAACTAAATATGGAAAATTCTTTGTTATAATTCAAAACCTTTTTTAAAAAGTTTTTACTTTAATTCCAGTTAGTTAATATACAGCATTATATTAGTTTCAGGTGTACAATATAGTGATTCAACACTTCCATACATCACTCTGTGCTCATCACAAGTGCACTCCTTAATTCCTATCAAATATTTTACCCACCCCCCCACCCACCTCCCACCTGCTAACCATAAGTTTGTTCTCTATACTTAGGAGTCTTTCTTGGTTTGACTCTCTCTCTTTTTTTTTCCCTTTGCTAATTTTTTTATTTCTTAAATTCCACATATGAGTGAAATCGTGTTATTTGTTTTTCTCTGACTGACTTATTTCCCTTAGCATACTACACTCTAGCTCCATCCACATCGTTGCAAATGGCAAGAGTTCATTTTTATGGCTGAGTAATATTCCATTGTGTATATATATACCACTTCTTATCTATTCATCATTCGGTGGACACCTACGCTGTTTCCATCATTTAGCTATTGTAGATAATACTTCTATAAATATTGGGGTACATATATCCATTTGAATTAGTATTATTGTATCCTTTGGGTAAAACCCATTAGTGCAATTGATCTATTTTTAGATTTTTGAGGAATCTCCATACTATTTTCCAGAATGGCTGCACCAGTTTGCATTCCCACCAACAGTGCATGAGTGTTCCCTTTGTTTCACAGCCTTGCAACACCTGTTGTTTCTTGTATTGTTGATTTTAGCCATTGTGAAAGATGTGAGGCTATATCTCATCGTCGTTTTTGATTTGTATTTCCCTGATGATGAGTAATGTTGAACATCATTTCTGTGTCTGTTGGCCATTTGGATGTCTTCTTTGGAAAAAAATGTTTATTCATGTCTTCTGTCCATTTTAAATTGGATTATTCCTTTTTTGGGTTGTTGAATTTTATATGTTCTTTATGTATTTTGAATACTAACCCTTTATAAAATATGTCATTTGTAAATATGTTCTCCCATTCTGTAGGTTGCTTTTTAGTTTTGTTAATTGTTTCCTTTGCTGTGTAGAAGCTTTTTATTTTCATGAAGTTCTGATAATTTTTGTACTTTTGTTTTCCCTGCCTCAGGAGACATATCTAGAAAGACGTTGCTATGGCCAATGTCAAAAATATTACTTGCTTGTGTTCTCCTCTCAGATTTTTGTCATTTCATGTCTCACATTTAGGTCTTTAACCATTTTTAATTTATTTTGTATATGATGTAAGAAAGTGATCCAGTTTCATTCTTTTGCATGTTTTCCCAATGTCATCTTAGGTTTATCACAAAGAGAATAATAAATGGTATCTTTACAAGTTCAACTTTATGAGTTGTTTAAAAAAGTATAAGTCAAATGTATGACTTCTGCAAAATTCAAAACAGCCCCTGTTCAGGCACCTGTGCAGCTCTGTCAGTTAAATGTCAGACTCTTGATTTCAGCTCAGGTCATGATCACAGGGTCCTGGAATCAAGCCCCTCTTTGGGCTCTGCACTCAGCAGGGAATCTGCTTGTCTTCCTCTCCTTCTGCACCTACTCCTGCTCACTGTCTCTCTCTTGATTTCTCTCTCTCAAATATTTTTTTAAATGTTCAAAACAGCCACTGTCTACTTATGGTACTAATTATACAACTAGTCTTAAGCAAATAATCTAATCAAGAATCTTAAATTTTAAGAGACTGTAGAAATGACTGCTGGTATTATTCTCATTATACTGCTCTTATGTTGTTTTTAATATATTTGTTATGATTTTATGGTGATATAATGATTTTATAACAGAGTTTCTGAGTCACTCTGTGTAGGGCATTCAGACTCATGCATTTAAATAATTCTATCATTTCATTCACTACACTACCTATGACAATCATCACATTCACATTTTCTGTCTGATCTTTCATCTTCTCAGTTGGATACAAGTCTTCAAAACCTCACATTATTCTTCCTTGTAACTGATGACTATATATTATGAAAAATTTTGTGGTATTTAAATCCATTTGAACACAACATTCTAAATGAGACACTATTTGCCTCATTTTTCTTTTTTGCCTCTTTTCCTCAATTTGTTTTAAAAATTATTCTGGTTATGTATACTATATAACCCATTATTTCATCCTTAAATAATTCAATAATACAAATTTGGCTAAATAATAATGACCCCAATTTTCTCAGGTGCACAAATTTATGTAAGTCTGGCTATACACTTTTTAAAAAAACCATCATGGGAGGAATGTAATTTTGCCTTCTGCAGCTTCTGGTCTTCCCTTGGAGAAGCTAACAACCCATTAAAAAGTTACTATATATGATTTCTATGCCTAAATTATTCACTCCCAAGCCTAAAGAACAGAGGAAATTTACTCAATGAAATCAATAGTTAAAATCTAGACAACTTCAAGACATCAAGCTGTAGAGTTTAGTTCCTCACAACAGAATGAATGTTTATACAGAAGGGGGCATGCACAGTGGCTGCAACTTTGAATAGGATAATAAGCTAAGTTTTCTAGGTAACAAAAAGTAAACCATATTTTCAACAATTTTATAAGACTTCAACATCACTTAAATTGACTTTTAGTATGTCTCTTATTATTGGTTGGAATAGATGAATGGCTTTTAAGTTACATGGGTACATTTTCTATTCTCTGTGGGAATGGGGTTGAAAGATCAGAAACAGCAAGAGAATGTTTTTCTGGTCCTTGGCCTTCCATGCTTCATTTTTAGAGAAGGTGAATCAGGACAAGACAATCTTTCAATCAAATATGACCAGTAAAATAATAAGCATTTTCATTTCTCAGGCTCCAGGAAATGCACTAAAGACTTAGACACTTTATGTTCGGTTCTCTTCTAGGTAGCAAGTCCCTAACTACCACACACAGAATAATTGCCAGATTTAGATATAATTGAATTAAAACAGTTTGGACAAGCACTGTTAGATAAAAAGAAATACAATGTGAGTTACATATGTAATCTTAAATTTTCTAATAGCCACATTTTTAAAAAGAAAGAAATCAGTGAAATTAATTTTAATATTTTAGTTAACCCAGTATAAAGTCCACCATATAATCAATACTAAAAATTATTAATGACATATTTATATTCTTTTTTTTTCACATTAAGTCTTCAAGACCTAGTGTGTACTTCACACTTACAGCACATCTCAATTTGGACTAGCCACACTTTAAGTGCTGAAGAGCCACATGAAGTTAGTTACTACCTAGCATATAGGACAGAGCAGGTTTAGAGCCACACAATATAAAACTATCACACAAACTATAAAATGCATTACACAAAATATAATGTAAACTATAAACAAAGTTTAGTAATACCAGATAAGTTAGCCTATACTTCCTCAAACCTTGCCACAATATTGCATAAATTGAAAGGAATCTGTCACAAGAGTTCATTGAAATCAGATGAATTCTATAGAAACCTGTTTGAAAATATTCTGCATTTTGTTACAGTACTGACAAAAAGAAAATTCTCATTTTCATCTCCAAAGGTTATTTTATTGCTTTGTCTCATTTATCTTTATGAAATTCTAAAAGTTATATGTTTCAGAAAAGAAACAGCATCAATTTAGAAATCCACTTCAAAAGTCATTTTATTAACAACAATGAAGGCATTAAGAAGCCTTGTCTTTTTTTCTTTGAATTATATTTTTAAAGATTAGAACTTCATCCTCCAAAACATCTGTAGATTACATTTGAAGTCGTTTATTTCATGGGATGCCTGGGCTAAGCATCTGCCCTCTGCCCAGGGTCCTGGGATGGAGTCCCACATCGGGCTCCTTGCTCAGCAGGGAGAATGCTTCTCCCTCTGCCTGCTCTGCCTGCCGCTCCCCCTGCTTGTGCTCTCTCTCTCTCTCTGACAAAGAAATAAATAAAAATCTTTTTAAAAAAATTAAAAGAAATCATTGTTTATTTCAATACCCCAAATGTTTTTATTTTCCCAAATCCAAATAAGATTTTGCCTACTGGAATCTTAGTGGACACAATTTATAGGAAGTATGGGGGGAAATACAATGGGTAAAAGAAAAAAAATAATAGGGCCAAGTGAAAGTCAATTCACAGAGATTCTTCACACTATTTATATAGTTTTGTTAATATCCCAATTTTAGTGTTCATCAGAAAAAAGTATAAAAGTTTCATCTGCATTTTTCCAAGTTCATAAAATCTAAAATTTTATAGAGGACAAATTGAGAGACAATCTAACCTGGCCTTTATTTATATATTCAACAAGCTGTATATGCAATGCACCATGCCAGGTGGTAAGGATACAATGAAAAGCAAGTAGATCAGGCCTTGAATTAATGGAGTCTCCAACCTACCCTTCATTTATATAAAAGGGGAGAATTACCAATTAATATTACCTTCAAATTATAAAATACATTAATAAAAATAACAAGTTTAGGGACTAGCTCCAATACTATTGATACATGAATTTCTAGACAAGTCCAGATTTTTCCAAAAAAGTAAATAATGAACTTAAGAATATAAATTTAAAGAATATACTATATATTCTTCTCTGACACAAAAATTCTATATCAATATTTTTTAATGTTAAAAAACATTTGTTAAATAACTAAAGAAGAAACTGATTAAGATATCTTTTCACTCTAGGCCACTCATTTGACTGTTTCCCAGTTCTAATAATAGACACTCTCAGTTGGCTGCAGGAATTGTATTTGCAGAATTAGAACAGCCCATAAACTCATAACATCATCAATAATAATTAGTCACCCATTGCAAGCAGGCCAGCAATCAAAAAGGCATTAGCAGTGGTGGCTTTTGTAAAAATAAAAACAAAACAAAACAGCACTTTAACACATGAATTCAGTTGCATATTGTGAAAATATGCAACTATAAATTATCATAAACTTAATAATCTGTATTATGTCCATTGTTTATTTGAATTTTTGTAATGACATTTCTTGAAGAGAATAAGCATGATATCCACTTCAGTGGCTATTATTTAATCTTAAATTTTCTAGTTTAATTTGGGATTTTATTCAATATGTTTACATTATATTTAAGCTATTGTCTTTTTAATTTTTAAATTGTATAATATGGGAACTAAGAGTTTTATTTCATCTCTCTTGCTAAATTGTTTATATCTTCTGAATTTAACAGTTTCACTGTAGTTTTGAAATAAACAAGTAGTCTTCTAACTTCTAAATAATGTACAAACTTCTGTTTAGGTGAATTGGGATTTGAAGAACCCTCTAAATTTTTTCATCGCTTAACCTGAAAAGATTTCAACATCCGTTTCTGAAATTAAAGAAATACTGACACAACCTTAATCTTTTGTCTTCTAAAATAAACTTCCAACTATTATCTTTCCTGAAATAGAACAAGGAAACTTAAGTCCAAACATGTACATAAAAGTTTCCCTTATATTGTCAATTAGGCCATTTGATTCAGATTTTTCTAGCCTTGGTTGTTTTTAATTTCCATTTCTTGAACCAAGTTAGTAAATATTTAATGGTATTTCTTTTTACAAATTATATATTTAAGACTTTTAATTTATATTTGAAAGATTTATCATTATTTCATGACAAACATGGTTAGAATAACACTTCTTTTTATAAACAAATTGTTCTTAGGGATCTAAAGTCAACTTTAGTTTCAGCAAAGAAAAGTCTAAAATTTAGAGCATTTCCAAGTAACAAGCCAGCCATGGTCTCTGAACTTGTGGAAATATTTCCAAGACACTGCGAACAACTGCTGTTCCTAACAGTTATAGTCCCAGAATGGACTTTTTTCCACAGACAATCCATCACATACTGAAACCAAATTTATTTCACAGAAATAAATCACTGATAAAAAGAAGTAGCAAAACTCTCCCTAGAGTCGAAGAACTAATCCTCAACAATTTTCTATTGATCCTGAATTTATAAAAGATTTTACCCAATTCCCAGCCTTATTTCTAGAAAAAAATCTAAAACCTACATCTCTCCCTCAAACATAAAACAGTACTTTGTAAACCAACTAAGAGGTATGATCCATGTCCAATATACAACCAACCCTAGACTTCAATCTACAGCATAACCTGTCTTTAAAGATAAAGATAAAGGACAGACTCATTAAGGTAAGAGTAAATTGCTCTTGCAAGTTATTAAATGTAACAAAGAGTTCCTATCATCTGGATTGAATTCTTTTGAATGATATAAGTGGAATCATCAGGCAAAAGAAATAACAAAAGAAACCTCACAAAAAGGGATGTAGTCTAAATATTTTACTACTGCTTCTGCATTTTGCTGATAGGCACTCTCTAAATGAAATCTATAGAAAAAGCAAATACAGTATCAGCTCTTCTAGAGGGTCTAAACTGGATTTAATTTATTCTTATTAAATGTTTTTCTAGTTTCTTATTTACATATTTCTGCTTTGTTTTCATTTATTTTTATCCTGTTTTGTAAATAAAAGCAAATGAAAATATTCAGAATGCATAAATACCTCGGGGAGATCCTGTACCTTGTCTTTTTGGGGTTAGACTGAGGAATGACAGTTAGACTGATAATACTAGTTCTACAAGCCAGCATTCTGATAAGCATAATGAATTAAAATATTTTAACCATGATGACAAGAAATTATCTTCTCTCTGAAAGAGAAAGCTGGAGGCAGACAGAGAAATATAGGCAAAATCTTTAAAATTCTACAATTAAGCATCTAGAAATGGGGGAGGGATTATATAACTGTATAAATTTAGCAAAGTTGTTCAGGGTTAGGAATACATTACATTACAAAGTTATCTCATAAATCTTCTACAAAAGGCTTTTCTGTAGTAATTATAGCTTCTAAAAAAATTCCTTCTGATGATTAAAAAAAGTTTGTAGAGAAACACCCTAGACAATATAGCCAAATCAACCCTCAGAACTGGTGTGACTTGTTCTTAAGTAGAGAGAGAAAGCAAATTAGAGTTTAAGGAAATAACTATAGTTATCAAACAAGGGAGAAAAAGAGCACACATGGAGTGGGAAAAAAACTGCTAGGTGCATGTTCATACACACACACCACATACATACACATGTAAGTAATGTCACCCCCATCAACAGATGGAATTGCAGCAGTACCATCAAATTTAGTACTGTAATAAATATGATTTTGCCTAGCTAAATTTATGCACATACCAAGCCATATAGGGAAGATGAAATATTAGCTCAACACTCATCATTCAATTTCATGACTAAAGTATTTGCTATTTTAAAATCATGGCACTATTACATGATTGTTCCAATATACAAGTCTCCTAAGCATGCAGTTTCAAAAATATTATCATTCCTTTGTATGAATTTATTTTTTTATCTTAAACCAGTCCACCACCTGCTCATCCCAGTTCTTATAATCTCCAACTTGTTCTTTCACCTTTTAGCATGCTAAGCATAGTTATTTGCCGCTGTCAGGAAAGCTGTCATCCTACCCCATTATCTGGGTCACACTGTACCTTAAACCTTAACTAACCTTAATTTATCACTTCATTTAATAATGTGTGCTTCATAGTTCTTCATCAGAACTCTTTAGACTAACTAAAGCTGATCTTTTAACCCTGCACCCTTAAATATAACTTGGGTTGAGTATGGCAAATTCCTTTCCTCTCCTTCAAGGGCTTCACTCAAATTGCACAAGAAAAGCTATTGCTAGGATTCCAAAAATTGCCAAATCATTTCATCACTATTCCTACTAATAATTCCCAAATATCTTTCCCTTCTTGAAACTTTCTAGAAAGATCAAAGGAGAGATCATTTTCTTATATCCAGATGTAATCAACATAAACTCTCAAAATTAATTGTACCTTTTTCTACTCCCAAAAAGAATTTATCTACTATCTTCATACCTAAAATACATTTATCCCTCCCAAGTATGTAACGTAAACATTTTACCTATCTGTATATTTCTTCAATGTTTTATCCTTTCACATATCCTTTAGGTGTTGACATACATCAGACTTGTCTTCAATTTCAAAATCCTTCAGGAAGACATCACTGTATTCAGATCATCTACACAAATTCTAGCTAGCATGGAAATATGGCAAATACATGCCTACTGGATGGCATTTGATATGATAAAGATGATGAACCTAATCATTATAATTATTTTCTATTATATATCATTCTTAACAGTATGACATTATTTTTGAGGGTTGCATGAACTCTCTGAGGCCAGTAGGGCAGTATAATAAGTAACTACTCAAGTCTAATAATGGTTGGATGATGATTTGAAAAAAAGTTATTTGCAATTTAGCATTTGACTTATCATGAATATAGACTGTTTTTTTAGAATACTGGGTTAGGCCAAAGCAAAGGATTTTTGTTTTGTTTTGTTTAAGATTTTATTTATTTATTTATTTAACAGAGAGAGAGAGAGAGAGAGAGAGAGAGAGAGAGAGAGCACGAGCAGGCTCCCTGCTGAGCAAGGACCCTGGGATCATCTGAGCCAAAAGCAGACATTTCACAAAGACAGACATTTAACCAACTGAGCCAGCCAGGTGCCCCAAAGCAAAGGTTTTGATTACTGTATAGGCCAGCAATTGCAGATTGTTTCCTAACACCAGTCAGGTTTCTGCAAAGGCACACCATTGGGGGAAAAAATGAAGGGGAGAAGATGAGATAATATAGCCTGAGTTAAGCAAAACAAAATAATTTTTAAAAAACATTAAAAGCATGACTCAAAAGGGTGATTTTAATGTATGAGGGACAATCAATTACAGGGTAGCCATTCCCTGTAAGTATCACAAAAGTTTCCAAATATGGCAATGCTATTCTATCAACTTCCTCAAGAAGAGGAAGGAAAACTATAGCCAAAGAAGGTAAATAATGGAATCAAAATATAAAACAAACCAAGGGGAAATAGTCTTTTAAAACTATCCTGTCAGTTGATTCAGGGAAAAGACAAAGAAAATGATTAAATAGAAATTGTGTAAGACTGTTGAATCACAGACCTGTACCTCTACAACAAATAATACATTATATGTTAAAAAGAAAATAAAAGAAGATAGTAGGAATGGAAAAATGAAGGGGAGGAAATTGGAGGGGGAGACGAACCATGAGAGACTATGGACTCTGAGAAACAAACTGAGGGTTCTAGAGGGGAGGAGGTGGGGGAATGGGTTAGCCTGGTGATGGGTATTAAAGAGGGCACGTACTGAATGGAGCACTGGGTGTTATATGCAAACAATGAATCATGGAACACTACATCAAAAACTAATGATGTAATGTATGGTGATTAACATAATAAAATTTTTTAAAAATGTAAAATAAAAAAAAGAAACTTGGATCTGTAACTTTTTTCCCGATAGACTATTTACTTGACTCATTCTACCATTTATGCTATCTGTGTCAGTTCCCTTCTGTTCTGCACTAACTTAACATAAAGTCTCTTAATTTTAAGGATGTCATATTATTAAATACTAACAAATAATGAACTATATTTACACAGTGAGAGTTTTTTCCTCTAATTTTCAATGTAGTTCCTACATGCACATTATTGTCATAAATTTAAGTTTTTCAGCTTTATTCTGGCCCATTGCCTCAACCCTCCTCCATGACTAAGCAGGTCTTGTTTTCAGTACCTCCAGATGGAATAAACAAAGTATAAGCAATTCTTTCACATGTCTAAGAATTTTCCCCTTCCAGCTAAAAGCTAAATAGCTTTCAAAAATAGAATTATTTTATAATATAAATTGATTTGACAAAAGAAGGTGATACCAATACATTTACACTACAAATGATTTTTTTAAACTAATTTAGAAATTAGCTATATAAATTAATACTTTATGAAAAAACTTCCACTAACTAACCCTCATTTCCAAATAATAAATTTTTGTGTTGGGAATTTAGGTTTATCCTTAAAGAGGTTAGCAAGGCAAAGAAAATTCTTTTACCAGGTCCTCACTCAAAAACTTTTAACCTGTTTCTCTTTCTAGACAAACAGAATTGGTCTTCATTCTTTTTTTTTAAAGATTTTATTTATTTATTTGACAGAGAGAGACACAGCGAGAGCAGGAACACAAGCAGGGGGAGTGGGAGAGGGACAAGCAGGTTTCCCACTGAGCAGGGAGCCTGATGTGGGACTTGATAACAAGATCCTGGGATCATGACCTGAGCTGAAGGCAGAGGCTTCTCTGAGCCTCTGAGCCACCAGGTGCCCCAGAATTGGTCTTCATTTCTCAGACACATCCTATGCTTTCTCATCACTTCACTCTTGTGCAATTCCCTCCATCTGGAATATCCTTAATTTTAATCTCCACCCATTTCAAATCAATCACCCTTCAAGGTAATGCTCAAATACTATGTTTTAAATCTTCCCTCAGCCATTAATAACCCTGGCATCCTTGATCTGTCACTCTAAAAGGACTCTACTGAGCACCACCTAATTCCTGGGCCTGCTTTAAAGATCTATGAGATAACACGTGTTAAACCACTTACTAAATTATGAAGCACTATACAATTGTAAACTATAGTTGCAAGCATTCTAAAAATACTTGCTGGATACATGAATGAAAGCATCTGCTTATAACCATGAAATATTTTCTTAATCTTCAAGCTCTATGAGGAGATGCCATAAAGTTTATATTCATAATTTACAGTTTACTTGCATTGGAAGTCTGGGTCCAAGTGTACATTATGAAGTACTGTGTGCTTTGGCACATGATAAATTATGAGAAAGGGAAACTCTAGAAAAGAAACATACATTTTATGCTTGTATAATTGGATGAAAATTAGTTTCCACCATCGGTTCCTAAAAACTCCTACATAATATATAATTATTTATATTTTTCCTTGGGTTTGATTCATTATATAAAAAGTCATTTGAAAAAATTTAAGGGCAGCATACAATATACTAAACTTCTTTAAAACTGTTCAAGATATTTTATTATTAAAAAAAATAAAATATGATCAAGATTATTTAAATCTAAGAATTCATAGGCTCAAAACTTTCATTAATGTATGTTTTAATGAAGCAAATGACTAAACATTTACAATTTCCGATGTTCTTTCAATTTTACATAAATGTAAAAGGAATATTATTACTAACTTCGATATGAAAGAATATACTTTAGGTGCATGTGAATATGATTGCGGGTTAGACAGAGGGTAAATTTTCTGTAATGCAGTTGTAGCATAAAATAAGTGGCTGGGAAAATGGCAAGTTCTGTTTTTTGTTTATGTAAAGGTGTCCTATTACAAAAAGAAAATGCTTGGGCACAAATACATGTACAGTACTTGTGATTTTATTGGGCAAGTCAAAAACCGTACAAAATATTTTAAGGAAGCCTTCTCTAAAAATGCTAATTTATATTTCCATAAGGAAAAGTAAGTGTGCATGTCTATGTCTATTACAAAAATCGGGGCACCTGGGTGGCTCAGTCGGTTAAGCAGCTGACTCTTGATTACAGCTCAGGTCATGATCTCAGGGTCATGGGATAGAGCCCCACATTGGGCTCCATGCTCAGGGTGGAGTCTGCTTGTATCTCTCCCACTGCTCTTCCCTCTGCTCATGCACATACTCTCTCTCTCAAATAAATAAAATAAATAAAATCTTTAAAAAACATTTATTAACAGGGTCTCCTGGGTGGCTCAGTCGGTTAAGCAACTGCCTTCAGCTCAGGTTATGATCTCAGGGTCCTGAGATGGAGCCCCCCACATTGGGCTTCCTCCTCAGTGGGGAGCCTGCTTCTCCTTCTCTCTCTGTTGCTCCCCCTGCTTGTGCTCTCTATCTCTCTCTCTCAAATAAATAAATAAAATCTTAAAAAAATTTATTAACAGTCTTCCTCCTCATTTATGCATCACAAGACAATAAAGTCATCAGTGATGTTTATTTCTGGTCAAAAGAAAAGTATCTTAATCAGACACCTAGAGCGTAATAAAATATAGACACAAAAATTGTTGTTGCTTATTTAACTGGTATATGGTACTGGTACCATGCATTTACTGGCATGCCTTCCTCTAACTGAGATAAATATGAATGACTAGCCACTTTGCTTTATGCCTTAAATGTTTTTGTCCTCTATCAGGAACTGGAGCCAGTAGGAAAACTGTATAACTAAGATGCTCATTGCAGGTGAGACTGCATTTATTGAGCACTGATGTATGTCAGGTCCCACTTAATCTCCACACAAGTACAGTTCAAGATACATACTATTTTAATTTTGCAGCTGAGGACACGGAGCTCAGAGAGTTTAGGAAACTTGCCCCAAGTCACAATAGCTAGAAGATATAGTGCAAGGATTTTTTTTAAGATTTTTATTTATTTATTTGTCAGAGAAAGAGAGCACAAGCAGGGAGAGCAGTAGAGGAAGAGGGAGAAGCAGGCTCCTCACTGAGCTAGGAGCCTGATGAGGGACTCGATCCCAGGATCCTGGGATCACGACCCGAGACGAAGGCAGATGCTTAACGACTGAGCCACCCAGGCGTCCCTAGTGCAAGGATTTAAACCAAGATTTCTCTGATGCCAAAGTCTGTGCCCTTTGTACAGACCATGTACAGACCATATTATCTCCTGAAGCTGAGTATTGCCTGCATGCTTTTATGGTTGCCTCCCTTCAATCTAAGAATCAGGAGATTACCTACAAAAACAACTATGTATTTAGTGATGTTACCATCTCACATGATTTTCTGAAACCCCCAACAACTACACTTTCATGAAATTCCCATTCCACATTGCACAAGGGCATTGCTGCCTTTTTAAACAATTAAGTAAATCTAGAGCTCTTTATTCCCACATTCCTGATGAACAGATATTTGTGCATCTTTTTGCCACTATCATAACTAGAAATGCAACTTGAAGGGACTCAAGTTTCAGTCAAGTAACAGAAAGCTCATTTATAATAAATGGACACACACACCCCTCAGACAGTCTCTTTTTTAAAAAAAATATCATATATAAACTGCAGCAAGAAACACATAGTACATATATATTTGATATATAATAAGCATATAAATGAATAAACAAATATAAATAAATATGTTTATAATAAATTCAATTAAGGCATTGAAGATGCCTTAAATGAAGATGCCTTAAAATCAGAGGATAAATGACTTGAATCCATTCACTGTTAAAGTCAATTGTCTGAGCTGTACTCCTCTCACCCTACCTAGTCAATCTACCCGGTCAATCTCAAGAACTTAAACTGACCACTCATTTCTTTAAATAAGTTCAAAGACACATTTATCTTCATCCCTCTGCGGAATTTCATTTCTGAGACAAAAAGAGTTTTCTGTACGTACAATCTTGTTAAATTCCTAAACCTTTGTCTTTCACTCTCCCACGTTTTGATTGATTTTTCTCTGTTTCCCGGTTATGACTCCCATTTTGGTCCATCAGCTTCTCAATAAGGGCCAGCAAACATGTTTGACTACAAACAAAGGATATAAGCAAAAACAGACTGAGAAACTTTAAAAGAGGAATGAAACTAATGAGTTTATTTTCTTCCTTCTCCTGGTAGTTTCTAGAGGCAGTAATACCCTCTTATATATATCAAACATTTTGGTAAAGTTTCTCAGTGCATCAGGTGGATAACTCTCCCAAACAACCTCTAATAATTTCCTCCTGGTAGAAAATATATTATAAATTCCCCTTGCTGGAAAATATAACTAGAACCAATGCACAATGGCAGCCACACATTTTCTCCAGATAAAATTTTGTGCTGAGTACAAATCACTCTGGTGACATTTTATTTTTTATAAATTTGAGGGAAATCTTCTTATAAGTATTTTCATATAACACATAAAATTGAATGTCAGTACCAAGAATGAAGGGGAAGGGAGACAGTGAATGAGGAAGGAATTTAAGAACAAACTACATCAAGCCAAACTCAAAAGCAAAATGATCCCCTGAACTAAAATTAAAAATTCATGATGTCCTGTTATCTAAAGTTACGATGTTATTAAAATAGAATATAAATATAATGGGAAAACATAGTTCACTTTTTCTTATCACAGGAAAAATCAAAGAAAAGATAATTTAGAATTACACCAAATGAAAACAAATATGAACTGATTGTTTCCAAAAGGGTTCTGTTCTCCAGTGACAGATGCACATCATAGAGAGCAATGAGGAAACTATATAAACTTGACTAAATATTTCTAACCAGATTCTCCATAAATGAGCTCTGAGTTGAAAAAAAAAGAAGATAAAAATCCCAGCTATGATAATCTCAATCTGCTTTGCCTCATCTTTTCCACCAATGCTAATCTATTTAATAAGACACATGTGTTTAATACATATTGGCAATTAATCTAAACAAGGAGAACATTGTTTTCTTATAAACTAACACTTAATAAACTTACCAAGGCTATATAGCTCATGAAACCATTCTCGTGTCCCAAGCACAACTTTAACAATAAACTGTATGATTAATATAAATGGACAGACCCAGCAAGTGTGGCGGAAAGATGGGTTGAACCATCAATTAAAGGTTCTCAGAGACAGGACAAAACAAGGACACTGTGGAGGTCAGAATAGCAAAGATGATGTAAGGGAAAATAGGGTAAATTAGAACATTCTTTGGGAAAGGAAAAGGTGAAAAAAATAAGCATAATCATGATCTGCATCCCAGTTCCAAACTCATTTGGTTTGGGGTTTGAGGCAATAAATTTCAAATTGATATCAGGAATTAATCTAATATCAATAGGAAGAAATCCATCAAGCTAAAAATCCTAACTTTTGGAAAACTGTACTAGAAGATTATTTTTCTAATTCCCAGACACAGTAGGATGAAATCGATTTAGTTTCCCATGTTTTTCTAGAGGTTTGTGTAATTCCCACTATATCCACACAGTAGAAAACTATTAGAAAAGCAAGTAGTCAGTTCCAACTAGGAACAGCTGTTATTATTCAATTAAAATTCACAAGACCAAAATATTAATTTATTAGGCAACAATGTTTAATTTAGGCAACCAAAACAACATTTTCTAACAAAGCATTATTTTTAAAAGGAGGCTCTCGTGATTATTTGGCATAAATAATTTAATGTAACAGAACAGTTTACTGTTGATATGCAAACAACTTCATCCCATATTGAGAAATAGCTATTTAATATGAATCCAAGTATAAAGGATTGTTCCTTAGTAAAAACTGAACTTCATTGACAGCTTCCCAAATATTTCATTTAGTAAAGTACTGCTGTACTAGACAGTGGGAAGATTATCTTTTGCTATCAAAGAAGCAAGTTAATAAAGTGACAATAACAAAGTGATGTATCTGTCAAAGTTTATAGATAAGAATGTCAAGCTGTAGGTTATCAGCCTACAGCACTGACAC
The DNA here is from genome assembly GCF_003265705.2 of Callorhinus ursinus. NCBI lineage: Eukaryota > Metazoa > Chordata > Mammalia > Carnivora > Otariidae > Callorhinus > Callorhinus ursinus. Next base: position 12,290,877 of record NW_027397102.1, on the reverse strand, counting down.
TGTTCATATATCATAGCTCCCCAACACACTCTGTCAGCCTTGTTCATTTTCAGTCAGGGGTTAAATAATGACCATGTACCAAGAATGCCTTGGGGAACTACCTGTTTACTTCAGAGCAAGTTTTCAGTTTCTTTTGTTTAGTTTTTTGTTTGGACAGAGGGTATTCATCAAATTGAAACAAGCTTTAGATCAACTATATGAAAAATATTAGTTTTACTCCCTTTCCTATATTTTCTATATTACTCTTAGTATATCCATATGAAGTGCCACTCTGTCCAGTTACTACTCCAAATGCTTCAGTCATCAGTGGTCACTTAATCATGAATAATCTTTTAATCAGCTGCATCACACATTATACCTATGTAATCTGAGATGGGTGATAAAATATGTAATGGTCTGTAAAAATAATTAAAATTATTCAGCCTTGTATGAGTAACTTGATGAATCCTCAGCAAGGAAAAGTGATGTTCAGTTCTCTCTATTCAACAGATAATTAGCCAAACATTCCTCTCCCTTACTAATGTCAAAAATTAAACTACTCCCCTGGAGCATCCTGGAAGGATAAAAGAAGGTAGGCTCTTGAAGGACCTGTAAAGACTCAATATACTTCTATTTAATTTAATATCACCTTCTGCCTTAGTTCAACCATTTCTTTTGTTCAATTCTTATTTATTTAATCATTCATTTATTTTAGTTATTTATTAGGCATCTACTAATATGCACAATATTGGATCTAGAGTATCAAAACAAATTTCTTGACACTTGTCCTCCAGAAGTTTACAATATAGTGAGGAAAACAAAACATATATGGTGTTTATGACTAATCGCAGTTCAAAGGCTGTCTTGTGTCCAGGTCCTATTAGGAATAGCTAGAAAGTCCACATCCCAGGAGAGCTCCTTCCAGATATATTTTTTCTATTCCACTTCAATTAGACTCCTATTTCTCAAGTCCCAAGATCCTCACACAAATGCAGCTGGTTTACTTGTGAGGTTATCATAACTAATTTTTAATTGAAGCACCTATCACAATCCCAGTGAAATGATTTAATATGCTACTTTTAGTAAAAAAAACATTTATATAAGAATAATACTTTTAGAGAATTTGTTTCCTCATCTGAAAAAAAAGAGAAAAATAATATCTATTATTGCCCTTTTCACATGGATGGCCTGAGAAATAAATGGATTGGGAATATCAGAAAGCTGTATAAAATAAAAAAAAATGCAAGTCAAAGAAGAAGCATCATTGTCAATTGCTCAACCAGTGCTCAAGAACTGTTTAAATCTGGATGTGCAAAATCCACATCCATCCTTGAGATGGAATATTCTGCCTATCCTTTTCATATGTAATACCCCTGTTCTTAAACCTTTGGAATTCAAGGCCCTAGAAAAAACTGCCTCAATTGACTTATCACACTTGTCTCCCTTCCTTTCTCTGCATCTTTGGGTATGGTATACCCTCATCTAGAAGCTCTTCCCCATTCATTAGCAATTGAATACAGTTCAACATTCAACAAAAGCTCAATGCCATTTTCTTATCCATGGTTTTACAGAGGGTTATAGGTCACAACGATCTCTATTGCCTCAAAACTTTTGTCTGTACTAATTATGTCAAATTTGTAATCCCAGACAATAAATTGAAATTTATAGATTTTGTGTTATAATAATAAGAAAAACCACCCCTCAGGGGCTTGGGTGGCTCAGTCAGTTAAGCTTCCTACTCTTGGTTTCGGCTTAGGTCATGATCTCACGGGTGTTGGGATGAAGACCTGCATGGGGCTCCATGCTCAGTGGAGAGTCTGTTTGAGATTCTCTCTCTCTCCCTCTGCCCATCCCCCCACTCCCCATTCACTTTCTCCCTCTCTCCCTTTCTCTCTAAAATAAATAAATCTTTTTTGAAAAAAGAAGAAAAAAAGAAAAATCACCCTTGGTTGATTGAGTACTGAGGGATAGGCACTTTGCATGCATTATATCTTCTCACAACAAGGCAATAATTTAGAGAATAATTATTATCCTTTTCTATAAATAAGAAAATTGAGGCTCATCAAGATTATGTAAGTGGCAAAAGATTATGTATTATGAAAATTGAGGCTCATCAAGATTATGTAAGTGGCAAAAGATCACAAAGCAAGTGATCCAGACCTATCATGCTCATTCAAGTTTGCTATGTTGTTTTCCCAGCTAGATTTCCAAACTTCCAAACTTTATTCTCTGCACCTAGCACAGCATTATCAGTTCTCAATACTGTTGATGAATGAATGGATAAATGCACTTATTTGATTATCACATTAGTATATTAACTAAAACTTTTCAAGCTAAATCATGTTAGTTCAAGTTTCTGTGCTCAAGTAGTTTTACTTTAGGTGGCGAGAAAAGAAGAAAAAAGTTAATTCAGTCTGACACTAATTCTAAAGTTTATGTCTCATGAGTTGATTCACATGCATTTTTTTCCCTCTATAGTTTCTTTCTGGGTCTTTGAAATTCTTTGGAAGAATTTCAAGTTGGGAAGTTTTCATTAAAAAAAGAAAATCTAGAGTAAGTGATTTTAATAAGATTTTTAAAATTAGGATCTAACACTCTTCTTTTGCCCATGGTCCAGATATACATGCTATTCTCTGCAGAAATGGAAAATAGGGATATAGATCTGTTTCTGGTGTTAGAACATGAGTAAAAATCTGGAACATATTTTCCCCAGCACTTGACCAAAGTTTATAATAAGGAGTGATCATTCTCTCATATATTCTGGACATATCTTAATATTTCTGAACTAACATAAATTATGTCTATGTCTTAAGTCATGTTGATGTAAACTAAAACCATGCCAGTTTCATGAGCAGTACATCTAATGAACTTCTTAATTAAATTTACAGTCTTGTCAGTACCATATTTTACTGTTATTTTTAGTAATGAATGTTCTAGGAACATCTTTTATTCCTATAATTCTATTATTTTCCTTTGCTATAAAAACCCAAAGTGTTCTTTGGATAAAGCATTTTCCTATTTAAGAAGAAATAATAAACCCTACATTTAACATATGTCTTACTACTTAAACTTGTTAAAAACTCATATTGCCTTCAGTAACATATTTTTACATTTATTTTTAATTGTTTGAATAACTCACAGCAAAACTATTCTTTTTATTACCAACCTCAACTTGTCCTATACTCATAGGTTGTCAAAATAGAGTTAAGTGTAATACTTTTGAGTATTTTCATTATGTCATTTAGTGCACTGGGTGAAAGAACTGCTTTTTCAGGGTTTTAGGGTTCATTCTGTTATAATAGAATTGTTTTCTTTTTTTTTTTTGCAACCTATACTACTAATACTTTTTTAAAAGCAACCTTGCTTCTCTGAAGAATAAACCAGGGATGATATGAATCATCATTTTTTTAAAGATTTATTTATTTATTTGAGATAAAGAGACAGAGAGAGAGAGAGAATGTGGGGGAGGGGCAGAGGAAGAGGATGAGAGAAACTTAAGCAGACTCCATGCTGAGAAGAACCTGATGCAGGGCTTGATCTCATGACCCTGAGATCACGACCTGAACCAAAACCAAGAGTCCACCACTTAACCAAGTATGCCACCCAGGCACCCATGATTCGTCATTTTAAAAGGTGACTATTTGTGAAGTTTTTCTTCCTATACAAAGAACTTCTGCACATTGACCTTACCCTTGCCCCAGGAACTTACAAATACAATGAGGCAAGTACATACAAAACCTGAAGAGCTATGCATCCCCACACTCTCATTCAATCTTATTTATAGGACTTGCTACTTGAATGAATAAAACCACAGTTAAAGGCATTATTACATGGTTAAAATATATCAGCCTACTCAAGTGTTATCTGTTTACTCCCCCACACCCCTCATACTACTAGACTAGAGGCTAAGTAGGTGTTTTCCTTGCTCCTCATTATTCATTCCAGATCATTTTCACTTTCTCCATAAAATAGTCAGCTTTGAATCCCGCATTATCAAAATATATCCTCAAACAGTCCTCCTTTTTAGAAGTCATCTACTGATTTACAGGTGATTCCTTCTAATTCTTTGAAATTTTGCCACCTGGATCATTCTCTGATTTTAGAACTATTCCTATTTTAATCCTTGATTTATTTTTTAAAGATTTATTTATTTGAGAGGGGAGGGCAGATGGAGAGGGAGAGAGAGATGGAGAGATGAAGAGAATCTGCCTGACTCCCCACTGAGTATGAAACCTAGTGCTAGGCTCAACACAGGGCTCCATCTCATGGGGCTTGATCTCACAACCCTGAGATCATGACCTGAGCCAAAATCAAGTCAGACCCTTAACCACCTGGGCCACCCAGGATCCCCTATAATCCTTGTTTAAATATCCTACTAGATGAGGTCCTTCTACAATATAATTCTGTTAAAACGAAGTAACATCATATCACTCTTTTCAAAACCTTTCAATGGCTTCTCATTTCTTTAAAAGTAAAAGCAAGAGTCTATATGTTCTGGCCCCTTGTCACCTCTTTTGTGTAATCTTCTACCACTGGATCCCTTATTCACTTTGCTCCAGTCACACTGCCCTTCTAGCTGTTCTTTGAAGAAGTCTGTCAAAACTCCTACCTGAGGACATTTGTGCTTATTATTCCCTGTGCCTGGAGGGTTTTCTCCTAGATGTCCTCATGGCTGGTTCCCTCCCAACTTTCAGATCTTTCCTTAAAAGTCACCTCAGTAAAGTCTTCCCTAATCACCTTATCCAAAACTTCAATTCATTCCCTTTCTCAAATTTCAAATCTGCCTTTCCACCTTTATTTTTCTCTTTAGCACTTATTACTATATAATATAATATTATTTTACTAGTTTATCTTGTCTGTTGTCTGTCTCCACCCACTAGAACATAAGTTCCTTGTGTACAGGGATTTTCTTCTGTCTGCTTTATTCATACTGTTTGTTGGTTACCTACACCAGTACTTGGCATGTATAGGTACTCAGATTTTTTTAAATAAATTTAAAGAAAGAATAAATATGAGTGATGCACGACAAAGAGTGTAAGAAGAATTCAAAAAAGAGAGAATATTTTCTGGTGTTCCCTTCCTTTCAAGGAAGGGTCCATGGAGGAAGTGACTTATAATCTAGGCTTCAAAACATGGGGGAAGCATAGAATATAGATAATTATAATAAAAGGCATTTTCCCCTTTATATTTCAAGAAATTGAATTTAACTGTGTTTAAATACCAAGTTGTTTAAATAAATGGTTCAATAATAAGATGTTTTCTTTTCTATGATGTTTTTATATGTTTATGAAATTACATCTATTTTTAGCCTTTGTCCCTTACGTGTTCTGAGAAAGTCAACCAAATATTGATATTTATGGAATACTACTGCCTTACTAGTTTATCTTTTTTGGTTGCTTTTAGCAAGCCAAATGTCACTGCTTGTTGATGCATGTTCATGAATAAATATTGATATTTTCTCATATTATTTTTCCCTCTTTATGCAACAGCCAGGTAACTCTGCCCCTTCTCTTCTTTAAAGCAACTATCGGGGTGCCTGAGTGGCTCAGTCAGTTAAGTGTCTGCCTTCAGCTCAGATCATGATGCCAGAATCCTGGGATTGAGCCCTGCATTGGGCACCCTGCTCAGTGGGGAGTCTGCCTCTCCCTCCCCCTCTGACTGTCGCCCCTGCTCATGCTCTAGCTCTCTCTCTCTCTCATATGAATAAATAAAAAATCTTTCCAAAAATTAAGCAATTCTCAACTTCATGTGAAAAATGTTCACATGCTTAATAACTAATCACATTAAAAAATTATCTCAAATGTCAAAAAATAACTTGATTAATTATGTATACCTTAACTAAGGCTGCTGAACACTTGGAAAAGCTATGCATTTAGAAGATTAAAGTGAGGGGTGCCTGGTGGCTCAGACAGTCCTGCTGCTCCCCCTACTTGTACTCTCTCTCTCTCTCTGTGTCAAAATAAGTAAAATCTATTTTTTAAAATATTTTATTTATTTGACAGAGAGAGACAGCAAGAGAGGGAACACAAGCAGGGGGAGTGGGAGAGGGAGAAGCAGGCCTCCCGCCGAGCAGGGAGCCCGATGTGAGGCTCGATCCCAGGACCCTGGGATCATGACCTGAGCCAAAGGCAGACACTTAAGGACTGAGCCACCCAGGCACCCATAAGTAAAATCTTTAAAAAAAAAAAAAAGATTAGAGTGAAATTGCTTAGAAAGAAATACTGTAATATATTCAAGTTATTTCTTCCAAATGGAGATTCGCCTAGTCCTTTGATGCTATATGTTAGAGGTAGTCATTATAAATCATACTGCTGGGGAAAAAGATGGTGGAGGATTAGGGGACCTTATTTCAACTGGTCCCCGGAATTGAGCTGGATATCTACCAGACCACTTTGAGCACTCACGAAATCAGCCTGAGATGTAAGAAAATAGATCTGGATTTCTACAAACAGAATATCGTGGGCAGTTGGTTTCGAGGTTCAAAATGGGGAGCCATGATTCCGCAGGCAGATATCAGAGGATAAATGGCAACAGGAGGGAGCCTGGCTGTAGGTGTAGGAGGGCAGCCCTCGGGACGGAAACCCGGAGCGGGGGGTTCATGCGGGCGAACTAGGAGCTGCTGGCAGTTTTAGAAGCACAAAGGGCAGAGATGTGCCCCGACCTGGAGGCAGGACTGGGAGTGCTGCAGAGGGGCGCTCAACCCAGGACACTGCAGTTTGTAGCAGCACAGACAGAAATGGAGACAATGTGACCTGGAGAGATCACTGAAGAACAGACTGCGATCTCTCTACTCTGAGGCAGAGGGTTGGAAATTGTGTCTTCTGCTCTGACTCTTGGAAGAAACGCGGAAAGCCACCAGGGAAAGCCAGCAGAGAATGAAAGCCCCAATAAACTGACTCTCACTGAGCCCGTCCCCCACCACAGGGGGCAGGGCAACTCTACCCAAACACAGTTCCCTGAGTAACAGCACATGAGGGCCCTCCCCCAGAAGACAGGCTGGGAGAACAAGAGGCCAGCAACCCTAAGGTCCCTAGAAAAGAGGTGCATCTTGATTGGGTTCTGGTCAATAATTTGGAATCTATACAATCCCTCAACCACCCCTCAACAGAATGACTAGGAGGAGGAACACACAAATTAGAAAAGACTCAGAGATTATGACTTATGCTGCAGATTTACAAGTGGATACAGATATAACCAAGATGAATTCAGGCTAGCAGTTGTGAAGACAATAGCTAGAATGGAGAAATCAATTAATGACAACATAGAGTCTCTAAGGGCAGAAATGAAAGCTGAATTGGCAGAACTTAAAAATGCTATCAATGAGATCCAATCTAATCTAGATAATTTAACAGCTAGGGTAAGTGAAGCAGAAGAATGAATAAGTGACCTGGAAGACAATTTAATAGATAAAAAGGGAAAAAAAGGAGGCCAGGAAAAAACAACTCAGAATCAATGAAAACAGAATCAGAGAAATAAGTGACACCATGAAGCTTCCAATGTCAAAATAATTGGAATCCTAGAGGGAGTAGAGAGAGAGAGAGGACTAGAGGATGTATTTGAGCAAATCATATCTGGGAACTTCCTTAATCTGGGGAAGGAAACAAACATTTGTGTCCTAGAGACAGAGAGGACCCCTTCCACTCAAGGAAAACAGGCCAACACCTCAGCATGTAATAGTAAAACTCGCAAATCTTAGAACCAAAGAAACCATCAGTTAGGCAGTTAGGGGGAAGAGATTCCTTAAGTACAGAGGGAGGAACATCAGAATAACGTCATAACTATCCACAGAGACCTGGCGAGCCAGAAAAGCCTGGCAAGACATATTCAGTGTACTAAACGAGAACATGCAGCCAAAAATACTTTATCCAGCAAGACTGTCATTTAGAACGGATGGAGATGCAGAGCTTCCCAGACTGGCAGAAATTGAAAGAATATGTGACCACTAAGCAGGCCCTGCAAGAAATATGAAGGGAGGTTCTATAAAAGGAGAAAACCGCAAGAGTGATATATAACAGAAATTTACAGGGACAATCTATAAAAAACAAGGAAACATGATGACAATTAATTCATATCTTTCAATAATCACTCTCAACGTGAATGGCCTGAATGCTCCCACAACCGCACAGGGTTGCAGATTGGATAAAAAGACAGGACCCATCCATATGCTGCCTACAAGAGACTCATTTTGAACCTAAAGATGCATCCAGACTGAAAGTAAAGGGATGGAGATCCATCTTCCATGCCAGCGGACCTAAAAAGAAAACTGGGGTAGCAATACTTATATCAGACAAATTAGATTTTAAACCGAAGTCTGTAGTTAGAGACATAAAAGGACACTATATCATTCTTAAAGGGTCTATCCAACAAGAAGATCTAACAATTGTAAATATCTATGCCCCCAACATGGGAGCAGCCATCTATATAAGCCAACTGTTAACCAAAATAAAGGATCATATTAATAACAATATGTTATTTGTAGGAGACCTCAATACTCCACTCTCAGCAATGGACAGATCATCTAAGCAGAAAATCAACAAGGAAGCAAGAGTTTTGAATGACATTCCAGACCAGATTGACCTCATAGATATTTACAGAACATTCCACCCTTAAACAAAAGAATACTCCTTCTTCTCGAGCACACATGGAACTTTGTCCAGAATAAACCAGATACTGGGTCACAAATCAGGTCTCAACCTATACTAAAAGAGTGAGATTATTTCCTGCATATTCTCAGACTACAATGCTTTAAAACTGAACTCAATCACAAGAAAAACTTTGGTAGAAATTCAAACACTTGGAAGCTAAAGATCACTCTGCTCAAGAATGTTTGGGTCAACCAGGAAATCAAAGAACTGAAGCAATTCATGGAAATCAATGAGAACGAAAACACATCAGTCCAAAACCTATGGGATACTGCAAAGAGAGTCCTAAGGGGGAAATACATAGCCATCCAAGCCTCACTCCAAAAAATAGAAAAATTCCAAATTCACCAACTAACTCTACACCTTAAAGAACTAGAGAAAAAGCAACAAACGATGCCTAAGCCATGCATTAGAAGAGAAATAATTAAGATTAGAGCAAAGATCAATGAATTAGAAACCAGAAACCTAGTAGATCAAATCAACGAAACTAGAAGTTGGTTCCTTGAAAGAATTAATAAGACCAAAAACCACTGGCCAGACCTATCCGAAAGAAAAGAGAAAGGACCCAAAATAATAAAATTATGAGTGAAAGGGGAGAGATCACGACTAACACCAAGGAAATAGAAACAATTAGTAGAAATTATTATCAACAACTATATGCCAATAAACTGAGCAATCTGGATGAAATGGAGGCCTTCCTGGAAACATATAAGGTGCCAAGACAGAAACAGGAAGGAATTGACAAACTGAATAAGCCAAAAACCAGGAACGAGACTGAAGCAGTGATCAAAAACCTGCCAAAAAACAAGAGTCTGGGGCCTGATGGATTCCCTGGGGAAATCTACCAAACATTCAAAGAAGAAATAATACCTATTCTCCGGAAGCTGTTTCAAAAAATAGAAACAGAAGGAAAACTTCCAAACTCATTCTATGAGGCCAGCATTATCTTGTTCCCCAAACCAGGCAAAGACCCCATCAAAGAGGAGAATTTCAGACCAATATCCCTGATGAATATGGATTCCAAAATCCTCAACAAAATCCTAGCTAATAGGATCCAACAATACATTAAAAGGATCATCCTCCACAACGAACTGGGATTTATCCCTGGGATGCAAGGGTGGTTCAACATTCGAAAATCAATCAATGTGAGAGAACACATTAATAAGAGGGAGAAGAACCATATGGTCCTCTCAATTGATGGAGAAAAAGCATTTGACAAAATACAACATCCTTTCCTGTTTAAAACTCTACAGAGTATAGGGATAGAGGGAACATTCTTCAAGTTCATAAAATCCATCTATGAAAAACCCACAGCAAATATCATCCTCAAAGGGGAAAAGCTGAAAGCCTTTCCCTTAAGATCAGGAACACGTCAAGAATGCCCACTCTTGCCAGTATTGTTCAACATAGTACTAGAAGTCCTAGCAACAGCAATCAGAAAACAAAAAGAAATAAAAGGTATTCAAATTGGCAAAGAAGAAGTCAAACTCTCTCCTTTTGCAGATGACAGGATACTCTATGTGGAAAACCCAAAAGACTCCACACCAAAATTCCTAGAACTCATACAGCAATTCAGTAATGTGGTAGGATACAAAATCAATGCGCAGGCATCAGTTGCTTTCTTATACACTAACAATGCAACTGTAGAAAGAGAAGTTAGAGAAACGATTCAATTTACAATAGCACCAAAAACCATAAGATACCTCTGAATAAACCTATCCAAAGAGGTAAAGGATCTATACTCTAGGAACTACAGACCTCTCATGAACAAAATTGAAGAAGACACAAAAAGATGGGAAAATATTCCATGCTCATGGATTGGAAGAATAAACATTGTTAAAATGTCTATGCTATCCAGAGCAATCTACACCTTCAATGTCATCTCGATCAAAATTCCAATGACATTTGTCAAAGTGCTGGAACAAACAATCCTAAAATTTGTATGGAATCAGAAAAGACCCCGAATCACCAAGGAAATGTTGAAAAAGAAAAACAAGGCTGAAAAACAAAAACAAGGGCATCACGTTGCCTGATTTCAAGCTATATTACAAAGCTCTATCTCCAAGACAGCATGGTACTGGCACAAAAACAGACATATAGACCAATGGAAGAGAATAGAGAACCCAGATATGGACCCTCACCTCTATAGTCAAATAATCTTCGACCAAGCAGGAAAAAACATGCAATGAAAAAAAGACAGTCTCTTCAATAAATGGTGCTGGAAAAATTGGACAGCCACATGCAGAAGAATGAAACTCGATCATTCTCTAACACCATATACAAAGATAAACTCAAAACGGATGAAAGACCTCAATGTGAGACAGGAATCCATCAAAATCCTAGAGGAGAACATAGGCAGTAACATCTTTGACATCACCCACAGCAACTTGGTTCAAAATACATCTCCAAAAGCTAGTGAAACAAAAGCAAAAATGAACTTTTGGGACTTCATCAAGATAAAAGGCTTCTGCACATCTAAGGAAACAATCAACCAAACAAAGAAGCAAGGGACAGAATGGGAGAGGATATTTGCAAATGACACTACAAATAGTGCTGATTTCCAAGATCAATAAAGAACTTCTCAAACTCAACATCCAAAAGACAAATAATCAAGTCAAAAAAATGGGCAGAAGATATGAAAGACACTACTCTGAAGAAGACATACAGATGGCTAACAGACACATGAACAAATATTCATCATCATTAGCCATCAGGGAAATTCAAATCAAAACCACATTGAGATACCACTTTACACCAGTTAGAATGGCAAATTGGACAGGGAAAGAAACAACAAATGTTGGAGAGGTTGTGGAGAATGGGGAACCTTCTTACACTGTTGGTGGGAATGCAAGTTGGTACAGCCACTTTGGAAAACAGTGTGGAGGTTCCTCAAAAAATTAAAAATAGAGCTACCCCATGACCCAGCAATTATACTCCTGGGTATTTACCCCAAAGACACAGATGTAGTGAAAAGAAGGGCAATATGCACCCCAATGTTCATAGCAACAATGTCTGCAATAGCCAAACTGTGGAAAGAGCCGAGATATCCTTCAACAGATGAATGGATAAAGAAGATGTGGTCCGTGGGCGCCTGGGTGGCTCAGTTGGTTAAGCGACTGCCTTCGGCTCAGGTCATGATCCTGGAGTCCCGGGATCGAGTCCGGCATCGGGCTCCCTGCTCAGCAAGGAGTCTGCTTCTCCCTCTGACCCTCTTCCCTCTCATGTTCTGTATCTCTCATTCTCTCTCTCTCAAATAAATAAATAATATCTTAAAAAAAAGATGTGGTCCATATATACAATGGAATATTATTCAGCCATCAGAAAGGATGAATACCCAACTTTTACATCAACATGGATGGGACTGGAGGAGGTTATGCTAAGTGAAATAAGTCAAGCAGAGAAAGGCAATTATCATATGGTTTCACTAATTTGTGGAACATAAGGAATAGCATGGAGGACATTAGGAGAAGGAAAGGGAAAAATGAAGGGGGAAAATGGGAGGGAGCGATGGACCATGAGAGACTATGGACTCTGAGAAACAAACAAGGTCTTAGAGGGGAGAGGGGAGCGGGGATGGGTTAGCCTGGTGATGGGTATTAAGGAGGGCACATACTGCATGGAACACTGGGTGTTATACGAAAACAATGGATCGTGGATCACCCCATCAAAAACTAATGATGTATTGTACGGTGACTAACATAACATAATAATATTTAAATAAATAGATAGATAGATAGATAGATAAATAAATCATACTGCCTTCCTTACACATGTAGACCAAAGCCAAATTATGTCTTTAATATGTGCATTTGAAGTCCCAATTGAATTCAATAGTAGCTGCACTCACATCTATAGTAAAATAAAGCTAGTCCAAGCAGAGATCATGCCCACATATAATAAATAAATGACAAATATAAAACACTTTCCTAAAACAAAGCAGTTTATTGAATCACTGAATCAAAGTAGAAGTTCATGCTGTTGTTCTTAAGTCATATAATGCAACTACAAACCTTTCCAAACATTCTTGGGCTATATTTTCTGAACTTAATTGTGAACACTTAACTACATGATATTTTATATCTTACATCTCAAGGGAAGCCACAAGGAATATGCATTCTTGAAATTCATGGATGTTGGTTATTTTATTTTTTAAAAACATCTTTTATGAGATGTTTTACTGCATATGTTTCTTTAAAGGTTTGGAATTAAAAGAAAATATTCTTTCATATATTATAAAGAACAGAATTTTCACTGTTACTTAATAGCTTGAAAATACCTAATTATTCAAAACACATCCTTTAATCAAGTATACTTTTCTATAATAATGAAATCTGACTAGCATCAATTAAATACATTTTTCACTTAAATTCAACCTTTATTTTGAGATACCTATAAATTCTCATGCAATTATTGGAAATAATACAGGGACACCCAGTCTAACTTTTACACAGTTTCCCCCAATGGCTTGCAAAACTAGAGAAAAATATCACAAGCAGGATACAGATACTAATACGGTCAAGATACAGAACAATTCCATCACCACAAGGATACATTCTTGGTACCCAGTTATAGCCAGATTTACCTCCCTTCAATCTCTATCCCTAATCTCTAGGAACCTCTAATCTGTTCTCTATTTCTATAATTTTGGCATTTCAGTCACAGTATGTAACCTTGTGGAATTGGCTTTTTTTCTTTCTTCAAGTTTTTATTTAAATTCTAGTTATTTAATATACATGGTAAAATTGGAATAGCTATAGAATTTAGTGATTCATCACTTACATATAAAACACAGTGCTCATCAAAACAAGTGCCCTCCTTAATTCTCAACACCCATTTACGCATACCTCACCCAACTCCCTCCATCACCCCTCAGTTTGCTCTCTATAGTTAAGAGTCTCTTATGGTTTGCTTCCCTCTCTTCCTTCCCATATATTCATCTGTTTTGTTTCTTAAATTCTACATATGTCTGAAATCATATGGTCTGTGTCTTTCTCTGATTGGCTTATTTCACAGCCTACTACATTCTAGCTCTGACATCATTGCAAATGGCAAGATTTCATTCTTTTTGATGGCTGAGTAATATTGTATATATATAACACATCTTCTTTATCCTTTCATCAGTTGATAGATATTTGGACTCTTTCCATAAATTGGCTATTATTGATAATGCTGCTATAAACATTGGGTGCATGTACCCCTTCGAAACAGTATTTTTGTATCCTTGGGGAAATATCTAATGATGCAATTGCTGGATCTAGGGTAGCTCTATTTTTAATGTTTTGAGAAACCTCCATACATATTCCTGCAGCATAGGAATAAATCCAACTTGACCATGGTGAGTAATTATTTTAGTGTACAGTTGGATTCAATTTGCTAGTATCTAGGTGGGAATTTTTGCATCCATATTCATTAGGGATATTGGCCTATAATTGTCCTTTATTGTGGGGTCTTTGTCTGATTTGGGAATCATGGTAATGCTGACCTCATAGAATGAGTTTGGAAGTTTTCCTTCCATCTCTATTTTTTGGAACAGTTTGAGAAGAATAAGTATTAACTATTCTTTAAATATCTGGTAGAATTCCCGTGGAAACCATTTGGCCCTGGACTTTTTTTTGGGGGGGAAATTTTTTATTACAGATTCAATTTCTTTGCTGGTTATGGGTCTGTTCAAATTTTCTATTTCTTCCTATTTCAGTTTTGGTAGTTGGTATGTTTCCAGGAATTTGTCCACTTCTTCCAGATTGCCCTGTTTTTGGCATATAATTTTTCATAATATTCTCTTATAATTGTTTGCATTTCTGTGATGTTGGTTGTGATCTCTCCTTTTTCATTCATGATTTTATTTGGGTCCTTCCTCCTTTCTTTTTGATGAGTCTGGCTAGGAGTTTATCAATTTTATTAATTCTTTCAAAGAACCAGCTCTTGGTTTCATTGATCTATTCTACTGGGTTGTTGTTGTTGTTTTTTAATATATCACTTATTTCTGCTCTCATCTTTATTATTCCTCTTCTGCTGGATTTAGGCTTTATTTGCCATTCTTTTTCCAGCTCCTTTAGGTGTAAGGTAGGTTGTGTATTTGAGACTTTTCTTGCTTTTTGCTGTAGGCCTGTACTGCTATATACTTCCCTCTTATGACTGCCTTTACACAACCTAGAGGTTTTGGATGGTCATTTTTCCATTTTCATTTATTTCCATGTATTTTTTTATTTCTTCTTTAATTTCCTGGTTAACCCATTCATTCTTTAGTAGGATGTTCTTTACCTTCCATGTAGTTGTGGTCTTTCCAATTTTTTCTTGTGGTTGACTTCAAGTTTCATGGCATTGGGGTCAGAAAATATGCATGGTATGATCTCAACCTTTTTGTATTTGTTGAGGCCTGATTTGTAACCCAGTATGCAATCTATTCTGGAGAAGGTTCTATGTGACTTCTAAAATAATGTATATTCTGTTGCTTTAGGATGAAATGTTCTGAATATATCTGTTAAGTCCATCTGGCCCAGTGTGTCATTCAAAGCCATTATTTCCTTGTGTGATTTTCTGCTTAGATGATCTGTCCATTGCTTTAAGTGGGGTGTTAACGTCCCCTACTATTATTGTATTATTATCAACAAGTTTATATTTGTTATTAATTGATTTATATATTTGGTGCTTCTAATTTGGGAGCATAACTATTTATAATTGTTAGATCTTCTTGTTGGATGAACCCCTTTATGATGATATAATGCCCTTCTTCATCTCTTGTTACAATCTTTGGTTTAAAATCTAGTTTGTCGATAAAAGTATGGCTATTCCAACTTTCATCTTACATCCATTAGTATGATAGATGGTTCTCCTTCCCTCACTTTCATTCTGGATGTATCTTTAGGTCTAAAATGAGTCTCTTGTAAGCTGCATATAGATGGGTCTTGTTTTTATCCATTCTGATATCCTATATCTTTAACTAAAGCATTTAGTTCATTTACATTAGAGTAATTATTGATAAATAAGAATCTAGTGCCATTGTATTACCTCTAAATTCGGTGTTTCTGCAAATATTCTCTGTTCCTTTCTAGTCTTTGTTACTTTTTGTCTTTCTTTACCACTTATAGGATCCCCTTTAATATTTCTTGCAGGGCTAGGATAGTGGTCATGAACTCCTTTAATTTTTGTTTGTTTTGGAAGCTCTTTATCTCTCCTTCTATACTGAATGACAGCCTTGCTGGATAAAGTATTCTTGGCTGCATATTTTTCCCCTTGAGTATGTTGAATAAATCATGCCACTTTCTTCTGGCCTGCCACATTTTTGTAGAGAGAGCTAATGCTAACTTTATTTATCTTCCTTTGTAAGTTAGGGATTTCTTTTCCCTTGCTGCTTTCAGTATTCTTTCATTTTCTCTGTATTTTGCAAATTGTACTACAGTATGTCTTGGTGTTGGCCAACTTTTTTTGAATTTGATAGGAGTTCTCTGTGCTTCCTGGATTTGGATAATGCTTTCCCAGATTAGGTAAGTTTTCAGCTATAATTTCCTCAAGTAAACCTTCTTCCCCTTTTTCCCCCTCTCTTCTTCTGGAACTCCTATGATATGAATGTTATTAAGCTTTATGGAGTCACTGAGTTCCCTAAGTCTACATTCATGATCCAATACTTTTCTTTCCCTCTTCTTTTAAGCCTCATTTTTTTCCACAATGCTATCTTCTATCACTGATTCGTTCCTCTAATTCAGCCATCCTCATTGTCATTTCATCCACTCAGTTTTGCATCTCAGTTATAGCATTTTTTTTACTTCAGCCTGACTACTTTTTAATTCTTTCATCTCTGCAGAAAGGAATTCTCTAGTGTCTTCTATGCTTTTCTCAAGCCCTGCTAGTATCCTTATAATTGTTGCTTTCAATTCTGTTCATACATTACTTATATCTGTTCTGATTAGATCCCTGGCTGTGACTTCTTCCAGTTCTTTTTTTTTTTGGGGGGGGGATTCATTGTCTCCAGATCTTGGCATTTTGCCTAGACCTCTGTCTGCTGTGTGTTAGGAAAACCTGTTCCATTTCCTGCCCTGAGAGTAATGGCTATACTAATAAGAGGTCATATACTGTCCTAGGCCTAGCACTTCAGGAAGTTTTTGTGTTGTATGTTGTGTGCACTCTGCTGTTGTGTTTTGGCTGCTCTTTTCCTCATATCAGTCCTCTGCAGAATTTCTCCTTGCCTGCAGTGTGGAGTGTTTGGACCTGGGCCAGTGTGTGGCAAGTTTTAACTAAGTGTGTTTTTGTCTGCTTGTTAAAAAAAGCTAGATTCTACTTCTCCTAGAGCTGAAGATTTGCAGCACTCTATGATCAATAGCCTTGGTGCATGTAGGGCATCTGTGCTAGTCTTCTGGAGGAGCAGCCTGCGGTGCTGTTTCCTGGGCCAACTTGCTCTTGTAAAGATACACCTGCAGGGCTCAGTGGGGTGGAGCTTGGTTTAAGCTGCTCCATCTTCCACTGGAGGCATTATGTTTCTCACTGAAAGCTGTCCGTGCTGATGGTAGGGGGAAAATGGCATCATCCCACTATCTCATCCCCAGAGAGGAGAGTTCATGCCCACCACTGTTCAGGAAGCCCTCACAGAAGAGTGAACAATCTTCCCTTTTGTATCCCAGGCTTTCATCTATGTCCAAGCCATCCATCTACCTGGCAGCACAGTATCCCTTTGTTTTATCTCAGGAATGTGGCTGGGATTCAAAGCTCCAAATTTTAGGAACCCAGCATGGTGCAGACCCATGCTTATCCTCTGGTGGAAGGTCTCACTGCACTGTGGCTAGTGCTAGTTTGTCCCAGAAAAGTAGTTGCATGACTGCACAGGCCTAAGAGTTTATGGTAAAGCACAGCCAAAAGCTGGTTTCCAGGTTAGCTGCCTTCAGTTGGTGCTTCTGCTGCTATGCTATTTAATGGGGCTGTTCAATGGTGCCCACCTTCTATTTTGTCCCCTGAGAGGCAGTGTCACTTCTGCCAAATGCACTCCAAGAAGGGGAACTATTTCTCCCCATGGGATCCAGGGGATCCTCAGACCATGTTGTCCACTCCTGGGCCTCTGCTTTCTTTTCTCACAGAACACCGCTAAGCCCTCCAGGCATGACCCTGGTGATGGTATGGACTTCTAAAACTTCAGACTTTGAGCTCTGCTGCTTATAAAATCTTGTGATAGTCAACCCCATTCCCTTTCCCAGTCAGTGATTTGGGGGAAGTGTTTTTCTTGTTCAATCCCCTGCACACTGCTCTCTCTCTCTCTCTCTCCTCTCTGTCCATAATCAGGACTCCCTCCCCTCTGCAGCACCTGTAATTCTGTTCTCCCCCACATCAACTCTCTGCAGCTCCTACCTTCCACATGTGGCCATTTTTCTCCCTCTAGATGTGCCATTTGTTCTCTCAGTCCTCAGATTGATTTCTTGGGTGTTCAGAATGATTCGATATTTATATGGCTGTGCTGGAGGGACAAGGATAGCATATTGTCCCCCTACTACTCCACTATCTTAACTCCTCCTTCAAACATATTTTAAATTATTCAAACTATTTAGCACTTACTCAGTTTAAAATGATGCTCTGTTCCATTTCATAAAACATAATTGATATTCTTTGAAAACATTAAAAGCATTAATACTGAATATAGATGGGAGAACACATTAATTCTGAGTCAATTACCACACCTCTGTTGATGTCATAGACCTACCCTCAAGGAACTTACAACGTAAATATATATGCAGTTATGGTAGTATGTGAGAAATGCCCAAAAGTGGATAAACTAAAATGCTATAAGGTTTAGAGGAGGAAGGTGATCATTTTTCCCTGGAATCATCATAAAAGTCTTCATGGAAAAGGTGGTAGATGTATCACAGGTTTCATTTCAAAAGCCAAGGAATGAAAGGACACTCATAGCAGTGGAAATTAATAATAATAATAATAGCTGAATTTATTAAGTGTTAACTATATGTCAAACATTGAGATAAGTGCTTAACATGTATTAACTCATTTATCCTTACAACCACCCACTCAGGCAGATACTCCTATTTTTCCCATTTTACAGATAAATTGAGGTTAAATGATCACAGAATTAATACATTCATCCAGACTGAAGTCTATTTCCAGCTGCTTATAGGCATTACTAAGTCAATGAATATAGGTTCTCATGCTCTGACTCAAGATTAAGCTTCCTTCCTAACTCCATCATTTCTGTCCCCATTCCCTCAGTCTACCTGGCTTGCAGAAATTATCTTCTATCACAATCCACATCAAATAATTTACCTATCCATCAGAATTTTCCCTTTGCAGTCACCTTCAAATATACTTCTTCCTCTTCATTCCCATAGCTATTATAATCACCCAGATCCTTACCATCTTTGCTTAGCTAAGTATCCAAACCCTCCTCTAGTCTATGTATTTCTTTAACAAGCATTTATTGCATCTCAAGTAACATACTGAGCAATAAGGATACAAAGATGAATAAAACATACTTCTTAAACTCAAAGAGTCTAGGTGATAGGCATATATAGAAGAGTAAGCAGGTGTAGCAGAATTAAGGTCAAAAGTATGGTGAAAAGGGGAACAGAGTGTGTTCCAGGTAGAGAGAACAGTGTTTATGAAAATCTGAAAGTGAGAAAGAAAATGAAATCTTCAATGGCACCAAAGTAATTGAATTGATATTAAGGGGAACAAGTAACAGAGATGAGATTAAAAAGTAGGCAGTGGTTAGATCCATAAAGTGTAGCATTTCTCATTTCTCCACCTCAACACTATTGATGTTCCAGGCTGGGTAATTCTTTGTTTTTGGGGAACTTCCCTGGACATTACAGGATTTAGCAGCATTCCTGGCTTCTACCCACTAGATGGCAGTAGCACCTCCACCCCCCCCCCCCAGTATGACAACCAAAAATGTGTCCAAACATTGTCGAATGTTTTGTAGAAGCAAAATCATCTCCAGATGATAACCACTGATATAAGGTCTTTAAAATCATATTTAAGATATTTGGACTTTATTCCAAGATCAAGAGGCGTAGTGGTGTGCCACAGTGTAGAGGAGGGACTAATTCTCACCATCAGTTAAGAATGGAGATAAAGATGCAAATAAGGAGACTATTCAATATCTAAATGTTATTCTTATTATTCCCCAGTGTTATCACTTCAGTGTAAGTGAAGCAGAGTTCTACAGTGTTCCCATCATAGGCTGTAATTATTTGTATCTGTGTGCCTTTTTTCACGTGGGCTCTCGAAACCTAGAATAATGCACTTTTTTGACAATTCAAATTTCCTAAATTAATTTAAGGTCTGAGTTGGAATATTCTTACCTCCTGACTTATTGTCCTCTATGCAACCATTTCAAAAAATTTACCTTATCATAAATAGCTTTAATTCTTATGCCTGAAGTCTATATATAATGCCATATCATATTTTTTCTTCCAAGTTTTTATTTAAATTTAAGTTAGTTAACATATAGTGTAGTATTGGTTTTGGGAGTTAATGATTCATCACTTACACACTTTCTTAATTTAATATTTTGGGTTTATTCTCAGTTGACTCATGTTTATAGTTAGTCAACTGGATTATAAACTCCTAGAAAATAGAGACAATGTGTTCTCCATCTTATATCTATTCCAGATCATTGAGCAGAATCTTGAGCCAAAAGCAAGTGTCATTTTAATTGAATTAAGAATCATGTTCTCTTGTGTGATTTCTCCACCACCTAGAAGAAGATTCAGAATCAAAATTAGCTAATTTTTTATATTAATTGAGGTAAATCATTATGACATTGAATGGTAGACTTTATTTTCTTAGCTATTAATTGAGATCAAAATTATAAACTCTGAGCATAGTCAGAGTTAATTAAGGATTTTGTATCCCTTCAGAAAATGTATAAATAAAAAGTATTAATGCATAAATACCAGAGATCCTACTTTATACAATTGGCTTATCCTGGAAATGAGTATTATGGATTTTTATCCTCACAAAGACTAAAATTTGATAAGAAATAAGTGCTTGGAAAATTCCTTACATCCATATTTTTTAAAACCTCATGTATAAAAGCTAGGTTAATTTTGATGTTCATGTTTATGTTATATTCGTGTCATTTAAGTTGGATAGTTTCAGTATTTTACATTCAATACCTCCAATTGTTAATGTTTCTACAAGTCCTTATAAATCATGGACCAATTCCACCCGAAAGGACCTCAGAATGATCATCTGATCTAACCCTTTGTTTCAATCAAGTAGGTGGTTGAATAATCCAGGATACTTTGTAGACGTCCAAATATCAAAAATTTTCATTTTTGATAAATTGACAATAAAACCAAGGAAGGAAGTTCATTGTATTTCCAATATTTTAAATAATTTACAGATTGTTTAACAGAAAAACTGATAGAGGATCTCCTGTAAGTAATACTAACATGTTACTCCTCAGCCTACCAAACACATGAAAGTCATTTTATAACATCCAATTACATATTTATTCCACTAAAGACCTTAACATTAAAATCAAATTTTAAAAATCATCTTTCTTCTGAGCTTAAAGCTAGTCAATGTATAGTGCCTCCCTTTCTCCTTCTCTCACCTTCCTATATAAGGGTATTATAAGACACAGTAACTTTAAACAACCTAACAGCTTGCACTCAAACTTAAGAGCATTACAGATTTTCTTTGAAGGCTTAAGTGACAGAAACAAATCTGTCCATTTTCAGCTACTGAACATGCTTACTAGTTTAACAGAGTTTTTTTTACCAAAGACTTTGCTAGCTTTCACTTTGTCAGATGATTTTAAAATCTCTACAACACTTCTATCCTGCATCAAATAAGATCTAATTGATTAAGATATGAGTAGACTTTCTTGTATGTCATGTTGGAAACTTTTCATAGGAACCCACAAGCCCCTGATATGAAAGTAACCAAGGGGTGCCAATGATGAAAGACTTTGTTGCCTTGGTGTCATCTCATAAATCATCAATTATTGTCTGTTATTATGAGTGTGACAACCACATACTGTCATAAAAGGATTTGCATTTTCATCTAGTTTGAATTTTTTCCAGACATCATTTGCTTTGTAAAAGAAATGTCATGACAACCATAGAACACTTAAGCTTGTTATGAAGTGTTCAAGCATTCTTTTGGACTCAGTCAGTTTGGCATATTGGCATCCCAACCTCTTTTGCATTATTGAGTTGTTTATCTTTATAGTTCATAAATATATTTCTAAACATGGGTATATAGCATAATAGGCTAAGTCCAACAGAAGCAGTGCAACTCTTTGGTTGCTATGACAACATAAACTGATCAATTTCCTGTCACTGTTTTAAAAGAGGCACTCTCCTGTGGCCATAAATACTAATTACAAACGCAAGCCATTTGCTATCATGTTCAGTTTGCAGATTAAAGCAGTCCATGCCCAATTTATCATTTAACATGTCCTCCCACATTTGTAGTGTGGTACAGAATAAATAATAACTTCCCTTGTTTACAAAATTTTCAACTTAATTTCACTAATTATTTTTGCAGTTGCTGGAACTTAGCTGTGCTGCTGCTACAAATTCAGTAAACTCAGTGGATTTTCAAAGTGCAAGTAAAGATTTCTAAAATTAAAGTTGAAATGTTTGCTTAAAACTCCTTCCTGTAAATGCCTATTTTAAAGAAGGTGGTTATATTGGATTTATGAACGTTACAAAATTTTGAAGAGCACATGAGTGTCTTGTCCCACAATCTATTCATTTCAGTTAAATGAAGAGCTAATATATTTGGCTAAAACCTACAATGAATAGTTTTATGAAGGTACTAGTTGATACTCTGAATGGGAAATCTCACTTTTAAAAAGAAAGTAGTAGGTTCAGGGGAAAAAGGAAAAATCCATCAGGCAAATGCATAGTACCATATAATCTTTTTTTTTTTCTTTGAGAGAGAGAGAGCACATGTACAAGCATGAGTGGTAGGGGAGCGGCAGAGAGAGAGAGAGAAAGAATCACAAGCAGGCTCCATGCTCAGCACAGAGCCCCACATGGGGCTTGACCTCACAACCTTGATCATGACCTAAGCTAAAATCAAGAGTTGGATGCTTAACAAACTGAGCCACCGAGGTGCCCCCATAGCACTATATAATCTAATATGAAGTCCCCCCTTCTCCACCTACACACTTATTTTATACAAGCCTTAAATTAAAATTTATACTTCATCTTTTGAAAGGGAAGGAGACTTGGTGGGGGGAGAGAATTTCTAACCATCTCAGTATGTGAATAAGAGCAGTGCTACAAATTGTTAAAGTATCTTTGGAGAATTTATACCTCTGACCAACACCTGTAAAAATTTAGGATACCATTATCCTATATAGCATTTTGAAAGTAAAGCACTTCTATTTTTCAGTATCCATGAATTTCATGACAGACAAATCTTTGCTATATGTATCATGATTTATATATTAAGAGAAGAAAGACTTCTAAACTAATCTTTTCTATTTTCTCACTAAGTCACAAGCCTAGAATTTGATTTAAATATTTTTACAATTTCCAAAGCTGAATGGGTTCTTTCTGGACTTCAAATAATCACCTAGCATTTCTAGGAAGGCTGGCATTTTCTCAAAATCAAATATAATAAGCATGCTCCAATTGATTCTCTGAAAAGAGAAGCTGATACCTAAAAAGTTTACCTCTGGAAACACCTACAGAATGCATTGTTTTGTGGGGGATTAGGCAAAATGAATGATATGAGATCCCTGTTCCTGTTACTATCTGTACACTACTATCCTCACCAAAATATATTTCTTAACAGGGCCTGCCCTACCACCCTCACTGCAGCTCTACCCAATAACTACTGTTAATCAACACAAATTATACATCCAAAGAAAGTAAAAATTCTTTAGTTGGTCTCCTGTGGTTGCAAAGGAATGACAAAGCACTTCCAATTGCTTCTAAACCAAGCAGCTGTAGCCTCAAACTCTAGGGCTCTGAAGGCTTTCTGACAGCCTGTGCTCACAGGCACTTCTCTTCTTCTAGCACCAGCTCAGTGACTCTGCAGCAGGAATTTCACATCACCACAGTGTTGAGGTGAAAGCTCCAGTGTTCTTATTAAAAAAAAAAAAAAATCTGGTCAGCTTGAAGCAATGAAAACTAATCTGAATGCAGCCAGTCATTGACTGTGAGCACATGCTCAGCAAAACAAAGGCTGGCATCACAAGGATTTTTTGCATATATATAGCCACTTCAACTGTACGTTTCTACCTGCATTTTGTTACATGGACTCCTAATTTCAAAAAAGAAAAACACTTTATAAAATATCATAAGCTGCTATGCAGCACTTGGAAATAGAAAATAATGTAAGAAATAGTAATACCATTTAATTGCTCAATAAATATTTATTTAATATTGAAGACTAAATGTCAGGAAAATATGCTAGATACTGGATATAAAAGTGGTCAGCAAAACAAAGGCATGGTTCCTACCTTCATGGTGCTTATTACATTTCCACAGCATTTCAGCATTTCCAAAACATTCTGACATATGTTTGCTCATTTTTTGCTCTTCACAATAATCTTGTGAGGGACATTCATAGATCCATTTTATAGACAAGAAAACAGAGACTTATAGATGTTAAATTATTTGCCTGTGATAATAGAGCTAGTTGTTGGTATAGAAAGGATTAAACACAAGATGTGTGACTACAAATTCAGGTGTCTTACCATTATAGTGCATTTCTGAAAGTGTGTTTCATAGAATGCTGGTTCTCTGGATAAAAAGTTTCCTTTAATCAAAAAAGACTGAGAAGTCTTGCATATTATATCTTCTCTTACAGGTTCATTGAGCAAATTAACAAACTGTAGGCTCTGAGAAGACCTGTGATAAATTTTTATTTGTATTTAACCCCATATTTTCCAAACTTGTTTGACTACAAAACCTCTCTGAGGGAAAAAAAAATGAATCCATGGTGACTCAGGAACTGATGATAAACTACTATATTGGATGCAGAGTAGGCGCAGGTTGCAGAAAGGACATGTATGTTGGAGAGTTTCTAAATCTATACTTGACCATGAATGTTTGTGACTACTGAAAACTACAAGGTTTTTTATTCTCTCCTTATTAAATATTATGAAAGAAAGGGCAGATGTGTGTGGTGAAACAATGAAGCTTATATGCATTATCAAAATGATAGAAAATATAGGGTACCAGCAAGAAAATGGAACTGAGAGAGTTCCCCTAACCTTCTTTCTTAGCCACCTCCAGTAATTGCTCAGAATTGGAAAGATCAAATTGTCCCTTAACCAAAACTTCCTGTAATGGCTGATTCTAGGACTAGGGCAAAAAATATACAAGATGAGCCTGAAGCATTACATAGTTGTAGAAAGTAAGAAAGTGCTTAAAAAAAATACACAATGATTGGAGCATGTAAAAAGTACATATGGGCAACTAGAAGAGCTCTTACTGGCCAAACCTGGAAAAATTTAAGCAATAAAATAAATATCATAGTATTGGATTATATCCAAAGTATAAAATAAATACCTAAGTCCATACTGAAATAAATGATTAAATAAATAATTAAATAAATAGATAATAAATTACAAATAAATAATGGAGAAGGAACAACTCTCCCATGCAGAATTCCAAATAAATTATATTGATACTCTGTGCTTAAGAAAGTGAAGCAGGGGCGCCTGAGTAGCTCAGTCAGTTGAGCCTCTGACTTCTGGTTTCGGCTCAGGTCATGATCTCACAGTGGTGGGACTGAGCCCCAGGTCGGGCTCCTCACTCAGCATGGAGTCGGCTTGAGATTCTCTCTCACCCTCTGCCCCTCCCACACTCGTGCTCTTTCTCTCTCTCTCAAATAAATAAATAAATCTTTAAAAGAACAAAAGTGAAGTAAAACTCCCCATCCCTTAACTGTGGGCTGTACATAGTGATTTCCTTCCAAAAACTTCCAGAGCAATAGAAAGAGGGAGAGGGAGAAAAGTAACTTCACAGTAGAGAAACCTGACAAACACTACATGAGCCAGGTGATCAGGGTCAACTGCCACAGTAATAAGTTATAATGATAGTGTGTACCCTTGATATGATGTGATGAAAATGTCACTTTACCTCTGTGGTCTTCTTCCCTCAAACACAATTTTACAATGAGAAAAACACCAGACACACCCCAATTGAAGGGCATTCTACAAATACCCAACCTGTACTCCTCAAAACTGTCAAAGGCATCCAAAACTAGGAAAGTCTGAGAAACTGTCATAACCAAGAGGCATCTAAGGAGACATGATGACTAAATGTAAGGTGGTATCCTACTTCCTGGAACAGAAAAGCGACATTAAGAAAACACTGAGGAAGTCTGAACAAAGTCTGAACTTTAGTTAATAATGGTGTATCAGTAGTGCTTCATTAATTGTGACAAATTGATTCATTAATTATAAGATGTTAACAATAGGATAACTGAGTTCAGAGTGAATGGAAAGTTTCTGTACTATTTTTGCAATTTTTGTATAAATTTAAAGCTGTTCTAAAATAAAAATTTCATTAAAAGAAAAAAAAAAACACTGCCTCTAACCACCTTGTTTGTGCCAAGCCCAACTTTATTAAAAATTCCTTTATCTCTATACAAATCGTAGTTTAACTTAACTCCAAAAACACAAGCAGTGATTTTTGAAGCAGGAAAACTGGACAAATACAAATTAAGGAAAGCATAATTTGTTTTTAATGCAACCAAAAGTAAAATATGTATATACTATTTTTTAATGGGCTGCCTCAAATAGATGTCCCAAATCTTTTCATATGATGTTCAGTAGGTGCTTTACTGCCAAATGTAAATCATGATCAAAAAATAAAAACCACTTTATACTTAATATGTTAGATATATCAATATGTGATTTAATGGGTATTTGTAAAACTCTTACAGCATAAAGAATATAAAATCACTATTTTTGTTATTTAGGCTAATTTCACCTTAAAGCAACATAACTGTACAGATCTGCTAACCAATTGTATTACAGTAATATATTATTTGGCTAGAACTAGCCATTTAAAATGAAAATGTCTGGGGCGCCTGGGTGGCTCAGTCGCTTAAGGGTTCAACTCTTGGTTTTGCCTCAGGTCATGATCTCAGCGTCCTGAGATGGAGCCCCACTTCAGGCTCTGCATTCAGTGTGGAGTTTGCTTGTCCCTCTCCCTCTGATCCTCCCCCAGCTCTCTCTCTCTTTCTAGTATAAGTAAATAAAATCTTATTAATTAATTAACTGAAAATGCCCAAATCATTTGATTTCCATCAATAAAAATCAAATAATTTTATTTTAATACTTAAATAAAAATAGTGTCTGTGGGGAGAATATTTTATAATGATGTATCAGTTCAAAATGCTTTAAATTCTCCTACTTGTAACAAATCAAAACATGGCTGCTGTTATTAACAGCCTTCAGTATTTTATATGTTTTAAACAGCTTTCATGTATTTTTTTAAAAATCTAGAACACTGTATATATCAGATGATCTAGCACTTTGTATTGTGGATTATGAATAATATATCATTTACATAAATCAGTTGATTGAGTTACATATTTTTTACATCTCAGTTTTCTAATGGATTTATTTAAAAACAATGTTTTATGTTTTATGGCTAAATCATTTTATACTTGCTCCCTCTTAACATTAGGATTAGTTAAAAAACAAAAATTCCAGATGATCATCTAAAGTAACAGCAGATCTTTGGAGTCCAAATATGCTGTAAGGAGAACTCTTGCAGCAAATGTATTTTTTGTATTGAAAACATAGTGTTATCAAAAACACTAAGCACGACTAGTCTTCAGGGTACTTCACATTATCTATCTTCAGGACTGTAGAGCACATTGCCATGGAACATAATTCCTTCAAGGACTACAAACCAAAGAATGGCCATTTTGGCATAGTAGTCCCATTTCTTAACATTATTTTGTAGCATTCATCAAGATGTATTACAAACCCTACCAATTTAGGAACAATGCATTGCCTTTTTAAATACATTCATACTGGGTCTTAGAATCAACTCTGTTTCAGCACCTAGTTGGTTACACTGACAAATTTAAGATTAGGGCTATACAATTTTAGAAAATGTCACCACTATCTTTGTAAAATAATGATATGCTCCTCATTGCATAATAATAGGTGGTTATCAGCCTTTCCTTTTTATCCTGTCTCAGTCATTTAGTTAAATCTACCCTGCCCCTCCAGAGAAATTCATGGTCTGTCACCTACCCACTGGTGTCTAGACTTAGGGATATTTTAGCAGTCCCTTCATTTTCACATCACTAGGCAACTCTTCTAAGTTAAAAAAAAAAAAGACAGACTTCACCTGAACATTCAGACAAGCATCCTACTACAAAGTACATTTTCCTTCTATAATTCCACTTTCCTTTCATTTATATTAAAGCAACACACAGTCTGAGACCTAATATATTGTACCTTCACATTATTAAATGTAACATGCAGAACATTACACATTATTATTCTACACATGACCAAGAAATTTTAGTATTCACAGGATTATGGTAATTAAGTCTTCCTTCACTTTGGGTGATGTGACACTTGCTTGACTATAATGTCAATCCACTTAAAGTCTGTGTAAACAACATTATCTTAGTCACTCTGCATTATATTTCCAACTGTGAGCAAACTTACAAGGTCAGAGTGGACAAGAATGTAGGTAATCCCAAGGAAACTTCATGTAAATGACTTGCTCAAGGTTCAAACTGGGTTTTCAATAATAGCAAAAAGGAGTATTTACCATACTATATTATAGTATTATTATTTAGATACCATCCATGGCAAAACACATGGGAATTCTTGGAGACAGAGGTAAAAATAAAAATGTCCATTGTTTTAATGTTTTGTAGACAAAAAATAAATGTTGTTTGCCAAGGCTTTGTTTAGGCTAACAAATATGTAGTACTCCATTAAAAAAGGAATATTACATATTCCTTATTATTTTGTAAAGATCCATTAACATCTCAAATATAAAGAGCACTTTTTAGAAACACAGATGATAAAGGCAATACAACAATACTTGTATTTCCACCTTTCCTGTTTTTTTTTTAAGATTTTATTTATTTATTTGGGAGAGAGAAAGGTGAACTCAAGAGCATGAGCAAGGGGAGGGGCAGAGAAAGAAACTGAGCAGGGAGCATGATGAGGGTTTCAATCCCAGAACCATGGGATCATGACCTGAGCTAAAGGCAGACGCTTAACTGACTGAGCCACCCAGGCGCCTCGCCCCCGCTTTTTTTTTTTAACAGAGCCATGATATTTATTTTCTTAAAGTAATGATTTTTCAATAGTTTTGTCAGCCACTTAGTGTATTATGTCCAAGAAGTGCTGTTGTGAAAATGCTCTGACTTATAAAACTAGCTTAAAGGTTTTGCAATATCTTGTGTTTTAAGTGATTTATTTAGTGCTTATTGAAAAAGTTAGATAACCTAATTAAATCTCCATGTAGGATAGGTAGGATCTAGGCAAAATTAATCTAGATTAATTTGGCACAAGTTCCTCTGAACTTGTGGAAGTAACAGAGAAAGGCAAATAGTGGTTTTCAGACTCTGCTTAAACTATAAAATGGGGTGCCAATTAGCAAAAATAACAATGGAATTTCTTAAA
The DNA here is from genome assembly GCF_003265705.2 of Callorhinus ursinus. Classification (NCBI taxonomy): domain Eukaryota; kingdom Metazoa; phylum Chordata; class Mammalia; order Carnivora; family Otariidae; genus Callorhinus; species Callorhinus ursinus. The sequence continues at coordinate 12,261,678 of NW_027397102.1, read as the reverse complement.
TAGGAGTCCCACAGTCAGTTCACAAATAGGCGAGTAGGTACAAACCCTCAAAAACAAGTTACATGGGATTCTCCAGGCTTATTGTCACATTTGAACAATGAGGTATACATATTTGAATTGTATGAACCTGGAGATCATCTGAACAAAGTGTATGAACCACATTTTTCTTGTAATATCTGATTTGAAACACTGTAGGAACTCAGTTCACTCCCCAGGAATGCCATTATCAAAAATTTTTCCCAGGACTACTTATAGAGAAGTCCCTAAAAATGTCATCATCACAGGAGAGTAACTGATTTAGATTTTGTTTGCCGGAATTGCCATCTTCCATAAGTAGAAATTTCACTAAAAACATAACTCTATTCATGTTTTCAAAGATTTCTTTTTAAAAGTAATTGAATAAAAGTAATTGAAAATAATAGGTATTCTGTGATAGAGATAGGATATATTTGTGTGTGTAAATGTGTGATGATATGTGAGTGTGTGGTAGGCTGATAATTCTTGGAGTTTAAGTAAAATCAGTTTCAACTAACTACCTTTTATTTTATTTAAAGATTGTATTTATTTGTCATAGGAAGAGAGAGAGAGCACAAGCAGGGGGAGCCGCAGGCAGAGGGAGAAGCAGGCTCCCCGCTGAGCAGAGAGCCCGATGCTGGGCTCGATCCCAGGACCCTGGGATCATGACCTGAGCCAAAGGCAGACGCTTAACCTACTGAACCACCCAGGAGTGCCCCAACTGAATACCTTTTATAATTTAATCTCTTACAATATTAGACAGTTTTCTAACTGGACATTCTTACCAGTACACATGGAATCTAAGAAACCCAAAAGCTCTTTGTTAAACTCTAGGGTACAGATCCAGCTCATTCCAATAAAAAATCTCCCCAAACACAAAATTCAATTAGTTACCCCCCCATCCAAAAAGAAAATATGACAGAATAGTCAATCTGAGTCCTCCCTCTACTTTAAGTAGCTATGTGCAGCACAATAAAAGCATTATTGGAATCAAATCTTAAATGAGTTGAAAATATTAAAGACCTCTTCTCTGAATCTGAAACATATTTAAAAAGAACTTGAGGAGAAACACAAAACCATAATAAATTGTAGTTGGACTTTCATTATATTTCAGCATTTGTAATGTGATGATTCAGAATGGGAAACATTGAATATTAATTCAAGATGGTGTGTGGCTACTGTCTAGTCATAATGCTGAGATTCTGCTCCAATCTTCTATCCCACTCCCACCCCAACTGCCCTTAAATTAAGAGAAACACAAAGATAAATAGGATAAATAAGATAAACATGATCTTAACTATGCCAGAGAGTGTTATAACACTTTTCACAAATTGATAAAATTCAATTTTGTCTTTATGTTTTATGCACAATAAGTAAATTATAGCTTCAGGGAAAAGGGAACATATGCATTATAGATCAAAGGTTATGTAATATGTCTCTAAGAGACTGTTTAGTCCAACATCCTAATTTTACAGATATGGCAACTGAGGTCCCAAGCCACAGAGTTATTTTCAGTGTTGTTTTAAGTCCATGGACTTCTGACTCTTTCCAAAGCTCTTCCTGCTATACCACACTCTCATCAAATGAGGCTTTATGGGAAAGTGCTTTGTAACCTGGAAAATACTTTACAAATTTTAAATAGTATTTTTATTCATATCCGAACTACATATGTTTTAAAATGAAGAATAATGACACAAATAGTTTCAGTAAGCATTGTTATGTGCCCTAAGTGATCAGAATCAGTGTTTAATCTCTGGGTATAATCATGAAAGAGAATCAATAAAAATAATTATTTTTTTCTTCAAAGGAATTGTTTGTTAAAAATATCTACCACGGGGGCACCTGGGTGGCTCAGTCAGTTAAGCATCTGCCTTTGGCTCAATCATAATTTTTGGGGTCTTGTGATCGAGCCCTGAATCAGGCTCCCTGCTCAGTGGGGAGTCTGCTTCTCTCTCTCTCTCTCTCTCCCCCTCTGCCCCTCCCCCACACTCATTCTCTCACTCTCTCTCACTCTCTCTCTCTTTCTCAAATAAATAAAATCTCTAAAAACACTCTACTACATTGGTAAAATTTGGGAAAATAGGAATTATTGCATAACACTAGTGGGAATGTAAGTCAGAACGATTTTGGAGAGCAATTCAACAATAACTATTAAACTTGAAGATGTGCATAGTCCACAACTCAATGATTTCACTTCTAGGTTTATACCCCAGAAAAATTCTCCCACAAAGGCACAAGAAAACATGATGTCCATTTACAGCACTCTATGTAATAACAAAAAATTGAAAACAATCTAAATGTCCATCAATATAGTAAAGAATAATCAAACTGTGGTGTACTCATGCAATTAGATAGTAGAATGGACAATTAAAAAATAAATGAATGAACTAGATCAGCATGTATCAACTTAGATAAATCTCAAAAACATAATGTAAAAACAATGATTACAAAAGAATAGTATAGTACCAAACCATTTAGGTACATTTTAAAAACACAAAAACTAATACTGCATATTGTTTGTGCATAAATACACATATGATAAAAAAAACACTAAGCAATAATTCACACAAATTTTAAAACGGTGGTTAACTCTAATGAAGGGTGGAGGAGAAAGGAGATTAGCATTAGTTATATCAATAATGCTTTACAGATACCTTTTTTTAAAAAATGAGCTTTGAATCAAATGTAACAAAATGTAGACTTGGTTATTGGTCCACAAATGTCTCTCATTATCTCTTGATTTATTTGAGCTATTTTATGATCAATCTTGCTAATTTATTACACAATCGAAATGATGCTACCAAAATTGATTTCAGAAATATATATATATATAATGAAATGAGGTGTTTTGGTAATTAGTCTGATTCCAGTTGTCAGGTTATAAAATATATTGATCCAAAGTATATGAACTTTGTAATCAGACTGCCTTGATTTAAATGCTGGCTCTGATATTTGTAGGCTGTGTGGTCTCAGATAAGTCATTTAACCTTCTCTGTGCCTCAGTACCATCATCTGTAAAACAAGGATCACAATAATATCACCTACCTTGTAGGGTTGTTATGAAGATTAAATGAACTAAAATAACCTGGGATATCATGTCTGAAAAATGTTAGATATTATTATGTTCTGGCAAAAATAAGAGTAGCAGTTGTTCATCAAATTTTTTCCTGAATTACCTTATTTATATGTCTACACTGGTTAAATGTATCAAATAATCACTCATTTCTTATATTCTCTACCTCTGAGGACTAACCAATTAACTAAGAATTTCCAGTTGTTAGAGTTTTTAGAGAACAATTATAATTAATTAGTATATTTAAGCATTGTTCAACCTATCACACAACAGATTACTTGTGGTCAAAACTATTTGATGAGCTACAAAGGGAAGCACTGTCTACAAAAATTCTATTTAGTTAAACATCACCTATTTTGCACATCATATGTATTGACAAGTTGTCCAACAATTTCTCATCTTTCATATATGTCTGTGTTAAATCTGCAACTAGAATAATTTGTTGACAAATGGGAGGCTTTTTTAAGTTAATTTAGAATTTGAGACTGTGCATTCCTTTCTTTCTCTAATTTCACTTTTCTCTTTTTTTAGTCCTCTGATAAGTTTCTCATCAGAAATGATAATGTTAACTGATCACCCTTTTTAAAAATATTTTATTTATTTATTTATTTGACCAAGAGAGAGCACAAGCAGGGGGGAGCAGCAGGCAGAGGGAGAGGGAGAAGCAGGTTCCCTGTTGAGCAGGGAGTCTGACGTGGGGCTTGATCTCAGAAGCCGGGATCATGACCTGAGCCGAAGACAGATGCTTAACTGACTGAATCACCCAGGTGCCCCTTAACTGACCACCCTGACTAAGGATTTATAGTGCACATCATAGGAGCCATTAAAACAATGAAGTTTGGTTTTTTTTTTCCTTTCTTTTTTTCTAGAAAGATTGGAATTAACTGTTTCCTTTTTAGACAAATACACTTTTGGATTGCCAGTGATAAAAGGGGCATACAAATGTTAAAAGCATTGTGGCACAGTGGGATTATGTGCTAAGGTCCATGGCAAGACAGACAAACAAGTGGAGTTTCAGATCAATCAAACAGTTACCTCAAACAAAAATTTCAGATGACCAACTTTTGTTTTATCTTTGCCAATGCCAATGAAAAGTTCAGATGAAGTTTTATTATGTTAACTACTTACATTTCTTTTATTTCTTTAACCATTTGTAAAAATAAAGGAATTTTGCTAGAAGAAATTGGAAATTTGTTGAAAGGCAAGTCAATTTAAAATTAAAAGAACACATACTATATATAGTTTTCTTCCTATTAAAGCACCATGAATTAGGTTTTAAATAGAAGCCATAATTATGTTATGTGACAGAACCTATATTTAAATGTTCTCTTTGGAGATGGCACTAATGATCTTTCATACCGCATTTCATTGATAAATATGAAAGCAAAAAAAATCATAATTTTATCTTAATTTTCAAACCATATTAAGGGAAAACTATCTTGGTTATTTCCATATAGTAAGGAAAAAATCATGACGTGCATAACCACCATTTTGAGTCCCAGGAGAATTATTTACAAGCACTCCACTTATTTTTAATTCACTTTACATGAATTTTCCATGATCAAGATCTTCGGGTGTATTTATAACATACTGTGATTTTTTTTTTAAACTGCAGTACCTAGAGGATTTACAATTTAAAACAGGTCGCAAGCTGACAGCCCATGGGCTAGATACAGACCATAGATGATTTTCTTCAGCCTACATAGTTATTCTTTCTTTTCCTTTCTTTATTTTTTTGGTTTTGTTTTTGCTTTTATTGAGTTGGTTACCAACATTTAAGAATTAGGGAATTTCATATAAAAATCTGCATTCCTGGCTTCTCTTAAAAACTCAGAGTTTAATAATATTTGGCCTACATTCCCACATGGTGGCAATCAGCTACACTGAGTAATAGCTGACACCTTTGGAAAGAATATATACTCTCTAGGTCACCCTAGTCCCCACCACTTCCTATTGCTTATGGCCTTTCATTTACATTACCAGCCTTGCATCAGTAAGCATTAGAGTTTGCGACTCTCCCATTTCTCTGTAGTTTATGTAAGTGAATCAGTGCATATACTTTTAAGAACATTTCATGGTTTTTCTCAGATTACAGCAAATGTAAAAACTCATTACATATATATGTACATATGTAATGTGTGCTCTGATTAATCTAAAATAAATCTATACAGTTATAAACTACTGATATAATTAATTTAATGAAGAGAACATTATATTAATTTGCATGTCATTTTACCAGGAAAATTAAAATAAAATGAAAGTCAATTTCAGTGTCTGAATTCAATTGCATTCATTTAAAATACAAAAACATTTACTTTCAATATCCCAAACCTAAACTCAAAACTCAAACTATGTAAAGTTTTTCAGTTAAAATCATTCGTTAATGAAATCTAGTGGGTTCTAGTCTCCCCCAACACGAAAGTTACAGTCTAATAGAAAGTTTGGCACTTAAGGAGGCACATCCACTGCTTCAGGTCACTTGGGTATTATTTAGTGTGCATGATATTTAAATAATATTTAGAATAGGAAATGTCCCAGATATTACAAACATCACCATAGTGGTTTTCATTTTCTAAATTGAAAACCCACACGGCATGGTCCCCATCTCCCCCATAACCCTATGGCATTTTTGTTGTAGAAAAAAATATGGATAAAACATATTATCAAGGGCAGCCCTGAAGAAATTGGGGAAAAGTCACCAAAGGGTGATTTAACCTGAGAAAGGTATATGGAAGAGAAGAGGGGGCACAATTGTCAGGCAATATCAAAATGTACTTTTGTACTTTATTACCATGGGTTGCCCTCCTTTTCCCTTGCTTCTTTGAGTTACTGTCCATTATTCTCCACATTACAACCTAAAAGGTATAAAGTCTAGAGCAATATGGTATCTCTCATTGCAATTCAACTGAAATTGCCATAGATAATTTTAAGAAGTTTCAAACATAAATCTTCTTAGACTTCCAATTTTTTAAAAAAATGTATTTTTAGAAAAAAATAATTTCAAATATTTTAGAACTACTAGCATGCTTACAGAATATATCCATGCCTAATGCTTAGAACAGCTCCACAAGATTAGATGGCTTATTTTTTTTCCTTTATTGCTTTACCAGCACACTTAATAACCTGTGCTGCCCTGCAAAAGTGAATGTACCTTCCTAAGCATTCCAGAGTCATGGGATGAGTGAATTACCTTCTCGTTATTTTACACAGGTGTCATGGTTTTTGTGTCAATGACCCTCACTCAACCCACATCAACTTTGCAGCCTTTTCCTAGCTTCTGCTTTAGTTCCCAGGAAAGAAGTTGTTCCCTGTGACTGGAAGTCATCTCCCCACTGCATGGTCCTAGGATCCATTCCCAGTTAATACATATGAATGATTACTGCCAATAATGAAAGTGTGAAGACCCAATTAACTAGTACCCTCAAATGGATAGACAGGGTCTAATTAGCTATTTGGATTTCATATTTCTTATTATTAATTAAGGATTAATAAAGATTCAGCATTTGCTCTGAAAATTTTAAATGGCTCTACTTTCCTACCTTAATAATTACAGTACAGGGAACAAAATTATTGAAGTTGGGTTGAATCTATACCGGCTCCAGGACATTCCCAGGAAGTTGATTTTTAAAAAATAAATACATAAATACCTGTTAACAGCTTGTTTTCTTGTCATTTGCCTCTTCCTTCTAAAAGGAGAGTATAGCAAAAAATAAATAAATAAAACTGGTTAATTGAGAGTTCTGGTTAGTTTGCTTCCAATTAATCAAGGCTTTATTATATTTCACAAAAAAAAAAATCTTGTTCAATTCTTCAGGAACTTTAGATAGGTTACACACAATGAAACACCAGAAGGGAAGAGCACAAAGAAGGTAAGAAAGCCTGAATTGTTATTGTTAAGATAATGTTTTAAATATATGGACAATGCTATTGTAGTTCTGGTCTAATCCCCACTGAGTAAAGAATAATGTGAAATGTCATCTTGTTTAGGGCTTTTCCATATATGAAGGCAAGGAAAAAAGGTTATAGATTTCTGTTGAAAAAAAAAATGGCCTCGGGTCGTAACAATTCCTAAGAAAGTTTCTGCAATATTGTGTCTTCTTCCTTTCTCTCAAGAGTCTTCTTCCCATTTCAATGGGTATTCCAATATATTTAGGAGGAAAAAAATCTCTTTCTAGGGTTTTGCCCCCTATTTTCATTTGGCCAACAGGATGATGAAAGTGAACCAATATCAATGTTATGCCTTAATTTTCTAAACATGGAGCTATTAATCACACAGCTCACTATACACTTATTTCTGGAGCAATAATAAACTATCTTACATCCTTCCCAAAAGGGTTACACACGCATACACACACACACACACACAAAGTCATACACACACCCATACAAAATAAACACATACAAAAGAGATTAATAAAAAACCCACAAAATTAGTTTAATTAACAAAACAAACATTCTTTCTAATAGTATAGTATTTCCTAGTGTTTCCAAACTCTTTAGTGAGGAACTATAAAATCTAAAACAACATGCTGCTTCTGGGGAAGATGGCAGAGTAGGAGGATCCCTGTACCCTACTTGTCACCTCATCTTGTGGTTACACCTAAATAATATCCACATCAGAGTAAATAAACCAGAAAATAACCAAAGACTGGCAGAACAGACTCTCCATAGCTAAATGTAGAGAAACCACATCAAAAAGGGTAGAGAGGGCAGAGATATGGTCAGGACCCAAACTCACCCATAGGACTGTCCATGGGAGGGAGGGACATCTTGGGCTAGGAAAAGAGAGGAGCAGACCCTATACCAGACACCAAAGGCATTAAGGACCCATACTGGGAAGATGAATTCCCATAATATTTGGCTTTGAAAACCAAGAGAACCTGTTTTGTGAGTTCTTACAATCAGTGAGTCTTAACACCTGGAACTTTAAAATTCAGCAGCTCCACTCTGGGAAAGCCAGAGAGTGATTGGAACCTGAGTCCCTGCCCTTAAACAGCACAATAAACAGCCCCACTGAAACGCAGCATAGAAGCAACGGTTTGAACAATGCCTAGGGTATACAGGAAGGAGATTTATTTACTAATCTCAGAACATGTGCTGGGGGAGGGATCTTTGGAAGACTCCTAGAATAAAAGAGCTTGTTGGTGCAATTTCCCTCCACTTCCCTACAGCCTACCTACCCAGACAACTGTGGGAACCAGTGCAGGATGAGCACTCTCCACAAAGCTTGCCTGACCCCTGTGCTCTTTTACAGACCATCCCCTCCATCCCAGACTGGGCAGTTTTCCCAGGGTGGCTGGGGGTCTCCTTCTGCAGTGGAATAGCCTAGATCTTCCTGGCACTGTGTGCCCCACCCCACATTCTCCTGTGGACATGCCCCTTCCAACATGCCCTTGGCAGGAGACCATCCAAAGGAGTGCCACAAGCCTGATAGAGTGAAGCAAACCTGATAGAGGTCAGAAGTACTCCAAAGTGACTCCTGCCCCAGGAAAAGAAGAAGATAACCACAAACACCATTCCGACTGCAAACCCAGCAGTGGGCTGGGAGCACACATCTGGTCTGACTGAAGGACCCACCCACCAATGACAGCTTCTCAGGGGACAAAACAAGGAGAGCACCCTGCACTTTGGTGCTGCCACAGCTCTGGCAAATGCATGGTCTGATTCAAATCAATCTTAAAGTGGCCCCAGATTTGCCTCCTAACAACAGAGGGATCAAACCCCGACCACGAGGCAAAGAGAGCCACTGCAGACAACTATACTGAATGCAAAAGCAGGGTACATGCAACAAACATAGAAGACACCCCAGAAGTGCCAGGTTATGGTGAACCAGGGACATTGCATTGCAGAGCACCACAGGGCATCTTCATACGGCCACTACTTTCAAGAGAAGGAGACATAACTGACTTTCCTAACACAAAGAAACAGACACAGAGAGTTAGACAAAATGAGGAGACAAAGAAATGTGACATGAAAAAAGGGACAAAATCACAGCAAGAGAGCTAAATGAAACAAAGATAAGTAACATGACCAATAGAGAATTTAAAGTAATGATCATAAAGATATTCACTGGACTTGGAAAAACAGTGGAAAGCCTCAGAGTGACCCTTAACAAAAAGATAGAAAACATAAAAAGAACCAATCAGAAATGAAGAACTCTGCTGCTCCCCATGCTTGTGTTCGCTCTCTGTTAATAAATAAATAAATTAATTAATTAATAATAAATAAAATCTTTAAAAAAAGAAATGAAGAACTCAATAACTGAAATTTAAAATGCACTAGAGGAAATAAAAACTAGACTAGAGGAAGCAGAACAGACCAGTGACATGGTGGACAGAGGAAAGGAAAGCAATCAAGCAGAATGTGAAAGAGCAAAAATAAAAATAATAAATGAAAATAGACTTAGGGAACTCAATGACACCATAAAGCATAAAAACGTTATCATTATAGGGATCCCAGAAAGATAAGAGAGAGAAAAGGGGGCAGAAAATGTATTTGAAGAAATAACAGCTGAAAATTTCCAGAATATGGGAAGGAAACAGAAATCCAAATCCAGGAGACACAGAGAGCCCCCAATAAAATCAACCCAAGGAGGTCCACACCAAGACACACACTTATTAAAATGGCAAAATGTGGTGATAAGAGGGAATTTTAAAAGCAGAAGGAGAAAAGAAAACATTACATACAAGGGAAACTCTGTAAGGCTATCAGTTGGTTTTTCAGCAGAAAGTGTGCAGGCTTAAAAAGAGTGGCATGATATATTCAAGTGCTGAAAGAAAACAAAACCTGCAACCAAGAATATTCTATCCAGCAAGGCTATCATTCAGAATAGAGGAAGAGACAAAGAGTTTCTCAGACAAACAAAAGTTAAAGGTATTCATCACCACTAAACCAGCCTTCAGGAAATGTTAAAGACGACTCTGAGTGGAAAGGAAACCTCTGTGTAGGCCAGAGTGGAAAGCAGGAGTAATAAAAGTAGGAAGCACAAAAGCACTAAAATTAATTATAGCTATCAAAATCAGTCAAAGGATTCACAAAATAAAAGGATATAGAGTACAACACCATATATCTAAAATGCTCGGGGAAGAGGAGTAAAAATGTTGTGCTTTTAGAATGGGTTCAAACTTAAGCAACCATCAACTCAATACAGACTGCTATATGCATGAGATGTTATATATACAAGCCTAATGGTAATAACCACAAATCAAAAACTGGTGATAGGCAAAAAAAAAAAAAAAAGAGAAAGGAATCCATGTATATCACCAAAAAACAAAAACAAAAACAAAAAAACAGCAAATCATGAGAGAAGAGAGCAAGAGAAGGGAGAAAAACCACAAAAACAAGTAACAAAATCGCAATAAATACATACCTATCCATAATGACTTTGAAGGTTAATTGACTATATGCACCATTCAAAAGATATACGGTAAAAAAAAAAAATGGATAAAAGAGCAACACCCATATATATGCTGCCAACAAGAGATTCATTTCAGACTTAAAGACACATGCAGTCTGCAAGTGAAGGGATGGAAAAACATTTACCATGCAAATGAAAGTGAAAATAAAGTGAGAGTAGTAATGCTTATATCAGACAAAATAGACTTTATAAAAAGACTTTAACAAGATAAAGAAGGACACTACATCATCATAAAGAGAAGAATTCAACAGGAAGATATAACAGTTGTAAATATTTATGATCCAACATGGGAGCACCCAAATACATAAAGCAGCTGATAATAAACATAAAGGGAGTAATTGATAGTAATACAATAAAAAGGTATTTTAATGCCCCAATTACATCAATGGACAGATTATCCAAGAAAATCAACAAGGGAACAGTGGCTTTGAATGATACATTAAATCAAATGGATCTAATAGATATATTCAGAACATTCCATCCCAAAACAGCAGAATACATATCCTTTTCAAGTGCACATGGGACATTTTCCAAAACAGATCACAAAACAAGTCTCAACAAATTAAAAACGATCAAAGTCATACTATGCATCTTTTCCAATGACAATGCTATGAAACTAGAAATCAACCATGAGAAAAAACCTGGAAAGAACACAGATACATGGAGGTTAAATAACATGCTACCGCACAATGAATGGGTCAACAAGAAATCAAAGAAAAATAAAAAAATACATGGAAAGAAATGAACATGAAAACACGATGGTCAGAACAATTCTAGATGCGGCAAAAATGGTTCTAAGAGGGAAGTTTATACCAATAGAAGCCTACGTCAAGAAGCAAGAAAAATCTCAAAGAATCTAACCTTACACCTAAAGAAGCTAGAAAAAGAACAAACAACACCGCAAAAGAGTAGAAAGAAAGAAAAATTAAAGAGTAGAACAGAAATGAAAGAAATAGAAACCAAAAAAAAAAAAAAAACAAATAGAACAGATCATTGAAACCAGGAGCTGGGTTTTTGAGAAGATCAACAAAGTGGATAAACCTTTAGCCAGATTCATCAGAAACAAAAAAAAAAAAAAAAAAAAAGGAAGGGACTCAAATAAAACCAGAAATGAAAGAGGAAAAATAAATAACAACCAACACCACAGAAACACAAAGGATCATAAGATTTTGAAAAATTATATGCTGACAAATTGGACAACCTAAAGGAAACAAATAAATTCCTAAAAACATATGACTCCTAAAACTGAACCAGGAAAAAATAGAAAATTTGAACACACAGTTATTAGTAATGAAACTGAGTCAGTAATCAAAAAACTCTCAACAAGTAAAAGTCCAGAACCAGATGGCTTCACAGATGAATTCTACCAAACATATAAAGAAGAGTTAATACCTAGTCTTCTCTCATTATTCCAAAACATAGAAAAGGAAATACACTTCCAAATTCATTCTATGAAGCCACCTTTACTCTGATACCAAAACCAGATAAGGAAAACTATAGGCCAGTATCTCCAATGAACATAGATGAAAAAAATCCTAAGAAAAATATTACCAAACCAAGTCCAATAATACATTTAAAAAATCATTTAACTCGATCAAATAGGATTTGTTCCTGGGATGCAAATGTGGTTCAATATTCACAAATCAATCAATATGATGTGTCACATCAATAAAAGTAAAGATAAAAACCACTTTGATATTTCCATAAATGCAGAAAAAGCATTTCACATCCATTCATGATAAAAATATTCAACAAAATATGTTTGGAGGGAACATACCTCAATGTAATAAAGGCCTTATATGAAAAACCACAGCTAACGTCATACACAATGGTGAAAAACTGAGACCTTTTCCTCTAAGGTCAGGAACAAGACAAGGATGTCCACCCTCATCATATTTATTCAACATAGTACTGGAAGTCCTAGCCACATCAATCAGACAACAAAAAGAAATAAAAGGTATTGAAATCAGCAAGGAAGAAGTAAAACTTTCACTATTGCAGATGTCATGATACTATATATAGAAAACCCTAAAGACTCCACCCAAGAAACTACTAGAACTGATAAAAATTCAGTAAGGTCGCAAGATACAAAATGAATATACAGAAATACGTTGCATTTCTGTACACTAATAATGAAGTAACAGAAAGAGAAATTAAGAAAACAATCCTATTTACATTTGCACCAAAAAGAATAAAAAAGCAAGAATTAAACTTAACCAAGGAGGTGAAAAACCTGTATCTGAAAACTATAAAACGCTGATGATAGAAATTGAAGATAACAAAAATGGAAAGATATTCCATGAGCATGAATTGGGAGAACAAATATTATTAAAATGCCTATACTATCCAATCAAGCTACAGATTTAATGCAACCCCTATCAAAATACCAACAACATTTTCCACAGAACTAGAACAATCCTAAAATTGTATGGAACCAAAAAAGACCCTGAATAGCCAAAGCAATTTGAAAAAGAAGAACAAGACTGGAAATATCACAATCCCAGATTTCAAGATATACTACAAATCTGTAGTAATCGAAATAGTATGGTACTGGCACAAAAATAGACATATATCAATAGAACAGAATAGAGAGCTCAGAAATAAACCCACGATTATGTGGTTGATTAATCATTGAGAAAGGAGGCAAGAATATGCAATGGAAAAAGGCAAATGGTGTTGGGAAAACTGGACTGCAACATGCAAAAGAATGTAACTGAATCACTTTCCTACACCATACACAAAAATAAACTCAAAATGGATGAAAGACCTCAGTGGGAGACCTGAAACCATAAAACTCCTAGAAGAGAGCACAGGTTATAAATTCCCTGACACTGGTCATAAAAACATTTTTCTAGATATGTCTCCTGAGGCGAGGGAACCAAAAGCAAAAATAAACTCTTGAGACTACATCAAAATAAAAAGCTTCTGCACAGCAAAAGAAACATTCAACAAAACTGAAAGGCAACCTACAAAATGGAAGAAAATATATGCCAATGACATATCCAATAAAGGGTTGTATCCAAAATATATAAAGAACTTATAAAACTCAACACCCCAAAACAAACAATCCAAATAAAAAATGGACAGAAGACATGAAAGACATTTTTCCAAAGAAGGCATCCAGATGGCCAACAGACACATAAAAAGATGCTCAAAATCACTCATCATCAGGGAAATGCAAATCAAAATCACCATGACATATCATCTCATACCTGTCAGAATGACTAAAATCAAAAACACACACAAAAAAACAGGTGTTGGTGAAGAGAAATAGGAACACTCATGTTGTTGGGAATGCAAACTGGTGCAGCCACTGTGGAAAACAGTATGGAGGTTCCTCAAAAAATTAAAAATAGAGGGACATCTGGGTGGCTCAGTCCGTTAAGCATCTGCCTTCAGCTCAGGTCATGATCCCAGGGTCCTGGGATCGAGTCCTGCATTGGGCTCCTTGCTCAGTGGGGAGCCAGCTTCTCCCTCTGCCTGCTGTTACCCCTGCTTGTGGGCCCTCTTTCTCTCTCTCTCTCTCCCTCTCTCTCTGATAAATAAATAAATAAAATATTTTTTAAAAATAGAATTGCCATATGATCCAGTAATTCCACTGCTTGGCATTTACCCAAGAATACAAAAACACTAATTCAAAAACATATATGCACCCCTATGTATACTGCAGCATTATTTACAACAGCCAAATTATGGAAGCAACCCAGTGTCCATTCACAGATAAATGGATAAAGAAGATAAGGTATATATATAGATATTGGAATAGTACTCAGTCATAAAAGATAATAAATTCTTGGACTTGCAACAACATGGATGGATCTAGAGGATAGAAGGCTAAGTGAAATATGTCAATCAGAGAAAGACAAATACCATATGATTTCATTCATATGTGGAATTTTAGAAACAAACGAACAAAGAAAAAAAGAGAAACAAAAAAACTAAACTCTTAACTATAGAGAACAAACTGATGGCTACCAGAGGGGAGTTGGGTGGGGAATGGGTGGAATAGGTGAAGAGGTTTAAGAATATATTTATCCTGATGAGCCCTGAATAATGTATAGAATGGATGGATCCTATATTGCACCCCTGAATCTAATATAATACTGTATGTTAAGTGTACTGGAATTAAAATAAAAAATGAAAAAATAAGTACATAAAAATAAAACAACATGCTAACATCTATAAGGACTTTAATTTGGCTCTTTTGAGCTTTAGTGCACTTTTTAGTGGTACAGAAACAGGAACCTCCCTATAATGCCCACAACAAATACATATGGTTTGTTCATTACCCCTCTGTAATCTCTTGCAATAGCATTTTTGTTAAGTCTCCTTTTAGTAAGTCAGTCAGGGAAAGACCAATACCATATGATTTCACTCACATGTGGAATTTAAGAAACAGAACAAATGAACAAACAAAAAAAGAGACAAAGAGACAGACTCTTAACTAAGAGAACAAACAGATGGTTACCAGAGGGCAGGTGGGTTGGAGAATGGTTGAAATAGGTGAAGGGGATTAAGAGTACACTTATCTTAATGAGCACTGAGTATAGAATTGTTGAATCACTATATTGTACACCTGAAACTAATATAACCCTGTATGTTAATTTTATTGGAGTTAAAAAAAATTAAATTGGAAAACATCTCTCTTTTTGTTGTTTGCTTGTTTGTTTTGAAAGACAACTGCTTTTCTGCTTAAAGGTCTCTAGAAAGATTTCTAAATAAACCATAAATGCAAACATGTACCTGGGGTTGCTAGGGAAAGGGAGGCAGGAATGGAGGAAGGTGAAATTTTTTTTTAAGATTTTATTTATTTATTTGACAGAGAGAGACACAGCGAGAGAGGGAACACAAGCAGGGGGAGTGGGAGAAGGAGAAGCAGGCTTCCCGCTGAGCAGGGAGCCTGATGCGGGGCTCGATCACAGGACCCTGGGATCATGACCTGAGCCGAAGGCAGACGCTTAACGACTGAGCCACCCAGGAGAAACTTTTTTTCACCTATTCTTGTGTTCTGCAGCTTGACTGTCAGAACTACTTGATTTTGCTTTCTAGTTCACTCACCCAAACTGTTTTGAAATGACACTTTCTCTTTTTTTATTTTTGAGAGAGAGAGAAAGGCGGGGGGGGGGGGGGGGTAGAGGGAGAGGGAGAGAGAGAAAATCCCAAGCAGATGTAGGCTGTCACGGGGCTCCACCTCATGACCCTGAGATCATGACCTGAGCTGAAATCAAGAGTTGGATGCTTGACCAACTGAGCCACCTAGGCACTCCAAAATGACACTTTCTTAAGGTAAAATATACTTACTCATGCATACCAAATCAATGATAATGTGTACTTTCTTAATTCAATGAGCTGTATATTATTGGATTGGAGGACTTATTTTTCCTTTTACCAGAGATTCCCCCTCTCTTCTATATGTAGAAAACTTCCTGAACTCAAAAGAACTTTTTCAGCTATTACTATATATATATATATATATATAATTATACTAAGTCCCCCAAAAAATCATTTAAATCTTCTGTGACCTGAGATTCATAGATTATTTAAGTTTAGACTTTAAATTGCCAAATACTAAAACTTTCTTGTTAGAATTATCCAATAAATATATAAATGTCCATGAATTAACTGTTCTTTTATTAAGGATTTAAAACCTTCTTAGAAATTAGGAGTTTACTTGACTTTAAAAATTGTTTCGTTTGCCTTGTCAAGTGTGAGAATGTATTTTACAATACTGCCTAACACTAGCTATGGCTCTAGGACTTTAGGGACTACAAGTTAAATTCGTATACTTTATTTTTGACATTCAAAATAAAATGTGACTTCTATACTTCTGAATTTGTTCATTCTGTGTGTCACTTAATTTATTTTAGATTTCCTTATACTTTGCCAAGTAATCAGCATTTTGGAAAATTTTACTGAACAAGCAGATGATGCTAAAAATATTATCAGATCAGTATAAAACAGCTCTCATCTGCATTTCCTGGAGTTGACCTAGAATGTTTCATATCCCCCTCTAATATCTCTTATTCTCCTGAAATTACCTTTCTGCAGCCTCTCCCCACTTCTAATCTGGCTGTAAAATGTAAACCACGAATAAAGGGCCTGAAATTCACTAGAACTTATCTTTGTGGCTGAAATATACATATGACCACATTCTTACGAAAATACTGACAAAATGGTGTTACACATGTTCAAGAACACTGGACCAGATACTATAATCAATATATCACTACCACCAACAGAATTATTACCAACCAAGGTCCTACAACATATGGTGATAAGTAGTAAGGGTCTCTACACAGCTTACCAGCTCCAATCATCATCATTGCTGCACAGCATCAGAACACCAATTTTCCCAACTCTAGATAGACTGTCCCCCACATACAAGTTATGACTAGAAGTTGAGTCTGCACTGGCTTAGACCCAAGAATTAAATAAATGAGAGAAGGCTGTGTTTTGAATTTGTCAGGATCATTTTTACCCTGAACTGCTGATAAATACATGTTCATACTCTGATTCTTCTAACTTGCAGTGTGTGGATACAAGGCAACAAAGTTAATGACAATGATTGCTACCCAGTACCCTTCTCTGATTGGTGTCAGTTTAGTAGAAGAATCAGAGATATGGAATCCTTACTTTTTTTAAATTTTTTTATTGTTATGTTAATCACCATATATTACATAATTTGTTTTGGTGTAGTGTTCCATGATTCATTGTTTGTTCATAACACCCAGTGCTCCATGCAGAATGTGCCCTCCTCAATACCCATTACCAGGCTAACCCATCCCCCAACCCTCCTCCCCTCCAGAAACCTCAGTTTGTTTTTCAGAGTCCATCATCTCTCCTGGTTCGTCTCCCCCTCTGACTTACTCCCCTTCATTCTTCCTCTCCTGCTATCTTCTTCTTTTTCTTTTTTCTTAAAATATGTTGCGTTATTTGTTTCAGAAGTACAGATCTGTGAATCAACAGTCTTACACAATTCACAGCGCTCACCGTAGCACATATCTTCCCCAATGTCCAGCACCCAGCCACCCCATCCCTCCCACCCCCGACCACTCCAGCAACCCTCAGTTTGTTTCCTGAGATTAAGAATTCCTCATATCAGTGAGGTCATATGATACATGTCTTTCTCTGATTGACTTATTTCACTCAGCATAGCACCCTTCAGTTCCATCCACGTCGTTGCAAATGGCAAGATCTCGTTCCTTTTGATGGCTGCATAATATTCCATTGTGTATATATACCACCTCTTCTTTATCCATTCATCTGTCGATGGACATCTTGGCTCTTTCCACAGTTTGGCTCTTGTGGACATTGCTGCTATAAACATTGGGGTGCACGTACCCCTTCGGGTCCCTACATTTGTATCTTTGGGGTAAATACCCAGTAGTGCAATTGCTGGATCGAATGGTAGCTCTAATTTCAACTGTTTGAGGAACCTCCATACTGTTTTCCAGAGGGGTTGCACCAGCTTGCATTCCCACCAACAGTGTAGGAGGGTTCCCCTTTCTCCACATCCCCGCCAACATCTGTCGTTTCCTGACTTGTTAATTTTAGCCATTCTGACGGGTGTGAGGTGGTATCTCATTGAGGTTTTGATTTGGATTTCCCTAATGCCGAGCGATGTTGAGCACTTTTTCAGGTGCCTGTTGGCCATTTGGATGTCTTCTTTGGAAAAATGTCTGTTCATGTCTTCTGCCCATTTCTTGATTGGATTATTTGTTCTTTGGGTGTTGAGTTTGATAAGTTCTTTATAGATTTTGGATACTAGCCCTTTATCTGATATGTCATTTGCAAATATTTTCTCCCATTCTGTCGGTTGTCTTTTGGTTTTGTTGACTGTTTCTTTTGCTGTGCAAAAGCTTTTTATCTTGATGAAATCCCAATAGTTCATTTTTGCCCTGGCTTCCTGTGCCTTTGGTGATGTTTCTAGGAAGAAGTTGCTGCGGCTGAGGGCGAAGAGGTTGCTACCTGTGTTCTCCTTTAGGATTTGGATGGACTCCTGTCTCACGTTTAGGTCTTTCAACCATTTGGAGTCTATTTTTGTGTGTGGTGTAAGGAAATGGTCCAGTTTCATTCTTCTGCATGTGGCTGTCCAATTTTCCCAACACCATTTGTTGAAGAGACTGTCTTTTTTCCACTGGACATTCTTTCCTGCTTTGTCAAAGATAAGTTGACCATAGAGTTGAGGGTCTGGAATCCTTACTTTTGAAACCTAAACTTAGACCACAGAATCACATTTAACAATTGAAAAACAGCATACAAAACACATGACAAGAGGCAACAAAATATCATAAAGTGAGAAGACCAGTTAAGAACTCAGAGAATCATTGGATTTAGGTTTTTTAGTCCTTTTGAAGATAAATTGAAAATTCACTATCAAATATCACATAGTAAGTCCTACCTCTGATGTGAGGGTAACTAAATAAAGTGCTACATTCACTAATTATTCTAATAGGGAAAGTTACTTAAAACAGAGCATTTTATAGATATGGACATCCTTTGAGATGATCTACTCCAGTGAATTTGAAACTGGACTCTAAAGAAAATTTAAAGTGCTGGTGGTTAGTAGAAGGAAAGATAAGAGGGAGTCATTCCTTTTCATCTCTTCAATTAGTAGTGAAGCCCTTCTTTTCTCTACATGATATATTGTGAGTCTGAACTGCTCTACTTTACTACCCACCACCACCACCACCACCATTTGACAGATGAAAAAATTAGCCCCTGAGATGTTCAATGTTTTGGCCAATGTTACATAGAAAATTAGTGTCAGAAGTCGTCTGACTCCTAATTCAAGATACTGCCCCTGACCTGAATTCATCACCCTGCTTCCTCTACTATATATTAAGGAAGCACTTTTTGAACTCTCCCCCAAAGATTATCATATCTGTTTTATTCTCATGGGAACATAATAAAGTCGACAGATGTGCTATACATTTAGACAAGATCTGTGTCTCCCTTGATCTCTAAGCAAGTGCTTTTTCTACACCACACTACTTTTAAAGCAAAGGTTGCAAACTGGAAAACCAAGGCTGCCAAACATATTTTGTTTGGTCTGCCCAGAGCTATGAAAATCTGAGAATTTTATATAAGATCTGAATTTCCAATAGATTCTCTAAAAAAAAAAAATCTTCCAAAAGCTCTGGTCCCACATATTTACTGGCTCAGCACAACTAGATGAAGT
Source organism: Callorhinus ursinus (assembly GCF_003265705.2). Taxonomy (NCBI): domain Eukaryota; kingdom Metazoa; phylum Chordata; class Mammalia; order Carnivora; family Otariidae; genus Callorhinus; species Callorhinus ursinus. The sequence continues at coordinate 12,241,992 of NW_027397102.1, read as the reverse complement.
AGAGAAGCAATGGCTATCCATAGACAGAACATGCACTCTTCTGTCCCCTACAGAATTGTGGATCCACAATGTCCTATGACCTTATATGTGGCCCTATAATTTAATATATGTCATCTCCCTGGTTCCAGTAGGGATTTGAGTTCTATGGCCACTATTTTAAAGTTTGTGGATATAATTTACTTCAAACATTAGTCAATTTCTTCATAGAAAATATGAGATAACTGGAAACTTGCATATATGTGTACACTATTGATTGAGGGTACACTAAAAGTGCTAGATTGTTATCTAACTAAAGGGTCATATGCACTTTCTTTAATAAGGAAACGCAAGCCTTCAACCCTTGAAGTAGAACCATTTTACTATTTTTTCACATACAAAAAAAAAAACAACAAACCTAAAGCAAGTTGTGTTAAATGAAAATAGATTCAATAAGAAACTCTGATTATACTGAGTCACCTTATCTTTCAGAGTAGTAGCTATATTTAAAATTCTAACAAATCAATAACACGTTTCCTATGTTTCAATATATGTATACATTGTGAAATGATTGTATACCTTAAATATAATTTTTGTCAATTATACCTCAATAAAGCTACAAAAAATGTTTCTTATGTTTTGAAATAGGAGTCACCTGTTAACCTGGCATGTATTGCCATATTTTAGGGACTACCAAATTAGGCTTTACCAGTTCCTTACACATACAAGAACTTTTAGTCATGTTACTTCTTTTTCTGGCCCAATATGATAAACAAAATATTGATTGGGAAAAAATGTAACAAATAAATAGGACATAAGTCAAGCAATGCTCTGTCCCTCCCCCAATTTCATCTGTAGAGTACAAACGGCCAGTAAATATGCATTGATAAAACATTTTTAGGTTCTCTTTGAAGATGTGATTAAATCATATTAGCTGTTGCATTTCCACTGTTGGAGCTTTTAGGGAGCTTTTCTCACTCTCTTAGCTAATAACTTTATTCATTTTATATGTCAACTCTTGCTCCCTATAGCAGTTATAAAGCTATTTAATCTCTTTGGGAATCCCAGAATTTGTTTTATAAGTATGTAGGTTAAAAAAAGGGACTGAAAATATCTTTTAATACAAAAGTATAAAAATAAAGTCCTGGATATGTTAAGCTTACTTAAGTTTCCAGAAGATATCCAAACAAACTTTGCATCACTTAATTCTACAAAGACACATTCTTCTGACTCAACCAACCATTTTCATCAGTTCAGGAATTTATTTTTCCTACAACTATTTGGGAATAACAAAACCCTTGGTCATATTAAATATCTGCTTCTTCTGAAAGACTTTGGTGCATAAATTTGACTCTTTTAAAAGTCAGTGAGATTTAAAATCAGAGTCCAGAGAAAAAAGAGAAAAGAAAAATTTAATATGGGATGGGGTAATAGTAAAATAAATAAGCCTATGGCATTTTTAAAATTTGTACAAAAGGAAGCTTCAGGATATATATTGTATTAACAAAGGCTAACAATATAATTTAAAGACTGCAAGGCTCTATGCCAATTGTGTCTCACAGATGATCTTTTACACAAACAGAACTTTGTCAATCCAGTCTGTAGAGTCTCAGTAGGTTCAGTGATATTTCTCATATGTCCTACAATAATAAAGAATCTCAGAAATAGAATTATAGTTCAGAACATCAAATGTGTTTTTCATAGCAATGATCATAAAAAATAACATGTTCTTTTCCCAATACAGTAATAATTATATTCAGTATGCACAATATGAGTATATGTCCCATCAAGGAGAACAGTTAAATATCTTTAGTGGTACTATTAATGCATCTCAAATAGGTTTTTCAATAATATATTTCACATATTCAAACTCAAAAATATCAGTCACACAAATGAACTGATTATTAAATAGCTTACCTGAAATCATTTATATTGTATAAAACTATAAACATCCCTCAGAATCTTCATACATTTTAAATCTCTTATTGCTGTGACACCTTTGTCCTCAATAATTCTGTTGTAAATTTTTTTCCTTATAGTCTTACTATCCATGTTTGTAGGTTTGGCTAAAGACACAAAGAGTGACACTTTGAATCTTGTCCTTTGATCTGTATGGGGGTTCTAGCCAGCCTTTTATAAAAGCATTTTAAAACACTGAATACTAGTTATATTTCATGTCTTCTAGTTGAGGATCATGTCTTGTTATTTTATGTTCAGAATGACTCACAGAAAGCACTAAGGAAATGTTCTGGAAGCCAAAAAAAAACATTTATGGTAGATATATATTAAAACCCTTGAGGGACACCTGGGTGGCTCAGTCAGTTAAGCGTCTGCCTTCGGCTCAGGTCATGATCCCAGGGTCCTGGGATCGAATCCCACATCGGGCTCCTTGCTCAGCAAGGAGCCGGCTTCTCCCTCTGCCTGCCTCTGTCTCTCTCTCTCTGATAAATAAATAAAATCTTTAAAATAAATAAATAAATAAATAAAACCCTTGAGGCATTGAATACAATTACTTCTTTACTAGCCTCTAGTTAGCTTTAGGTTTGATGGTTTGATATCGCACTGAGATAATAGTAAGTTGACCCACTTTCTAAATAATATGCTGCCTATGTAGAGAAATTAGTAGCAGCCTCCAATACTGAATTGCTAAAATGGTGTTTCCTTCATAGCATTTATAACAATGTGTAAATATTTTATCTATTTAGTTGTTTTAGATCTATCTTCCCTATGAACATGCAATCTCCATGTAAGAATGGGTTTAGGTTTCTTGTCCACTGTTTCACTCCAAAACCTAACAAAGATGTTGGCACAGAATGGGCATCCAGTAAATATTTGCCGAATAAACTGAGGATGGCTATGTGAAGGGATACTTTACTCATTCAAATTTATCACTGTAGAGTCTTCAAACTCATTTTCACAAAACATCTTTTAAGAACCTATTTCTACTATGCAGCATAGTTTAATCATTGATGATGATGCTTAATTTATATAAGGATAGCCATGGTGCTTTAGAATCTGAGTAAACTTTCACTGAGCACCTAAAGTTGATCAGAAACATCATGAGCCCAAACTTAGTTGATGACAACAAATATACTGAATTATTGAAGAATAAAAAATATAGATTCATTATAAAGTTATTCAGAGAGAAAAAAAATTCTAAAATTTTATTTTAATTATACCTTAACTTTTTTTTAACATTTGTCTTGTTTAGTGAAGCTTAAATTGGATGTAAAATGCTGACAGTTCTGTAAGTATAACTCAGCTAAGCTGTTTCTAAGAAAATGAGTTTATTTGCCAATTGATCATTCTTGGTAATCCTATCTGGTTTAGTCTAGCGCAGATGAAGACAATCAAGCAGGGTTAAAGCAAAGGAATCTTGGCCTAGACATACTCTCAATGTATTACTAAAAGGCAGGAGTGGGAATGAAGAGGATTACTTACTTTAAAGTCTATTAAATCCCTTAACATTCATCCCCCTTAATGTAATCCCTGACAAGGGCTACTCTACTATCTAAAATTAAATAATTAGGGGCACCTGGGTGGCTCAGATAGTTGTGTCTGCCTTCGGCTCAGGTCATGATCCCAGGGTCATGGAATCGAGCCCCACATCGACCTCCTGGCTCAGCGAGGAGCCTGCATCTCCCTCTGTCTCTCTCCCTGCTCATGCTTTCTCTCTCTGTATCTCTGTGTCTCAAATGAATAAATAAAATCTTTTAAAAAAATTAAATTAAATTAAATTAAATTAAATTAAATAGCATGTTCTTCACAAATTATGATACCAGAAGCAGTTACTTAAAATTAAAAATGATTATCTTTTGAAAAACTAGATCTAGCTCTTTTTTGTGTCTAAAATCATATGTTAAACAATAACATCTTACTGTTACATAGTTTTAAAGTTAATGGAGCATTTATTCTTTATTAACTAATGGAGTAAACTCTTCTGTTGTAAAGTGGATTTGAAACATTTTCTCACTTTTAAATATCTAGAAGCTGAAACTGAAGTGTTTTATGTCTGATTCCATGCCTTCTACTTTTTCTTGTTGACAATATTTATCTATCAGAATATGACTGAAATACTGTTTTGATACTATTTTTTTGATCATCTTGTCACTTTCATGATATGTAAAGAACCAACTTCTTTAAGAGTTAAAGGAAGTTCATCAAACATGCTTATAATTGATATCTAACAATTTTTTTACTGATCCCATGGAGGCCACATTTATCTCTTCATACTATGAATATCAGCCTCTTAGTTCAGTATTTATTCTACAAATACTTACTAATCATCAACCATGTACAGAAGGCTCTTTGCTATGGGCTATGTAGAATACAAGGATTTTCAAGCATGGTTCCTAATATCAAGAATATTACAGTATAAAAAGGTGATAAATCATAGTCCCAAATTGTTACATTGAAAGTCTGTGAAGGATAAACCACACAATTTCCTGGCATAGAGTAGGCACTCAAGAAAATCTGATGAACAAATGTTGAATGCGTGGGTGATATAAACTAAGCATTATAAGAATTTAAATGAAGGTATCTCTTTTACCTGAAGTGGTAGTCATTATAGAAGAGATGAAATTTGATTTGAGTCTTGAAGATAGGTTTTGAAAACCAAAGACAAAAAGAGGACAAAAACACTTTAGGAAATTGCAACTGAAAGGATGGGCAGAATGAATTGTTACAAAAGAGTTTGGAGGTGAGACCAAATAGGAGGTTACTGCAGGGTTCTCAACATAAAATGACCAAGTTTTGACTGATATGAGAATCAAAAAGAAGGGACATGTGCAACAAAAAGTCTAAAGCTAGCATTAATATGATTGGAAGCCTAAATTTACATGGAAACAGTGTATAGAATAGAGCAAAGGAGAACTCTGAGTTTATGACTTTGTTTCCATGAAAAGTTATTTTCCAACTTGCATGAAACCAAGTTATAAATGAATTTTCAAATAACCACCTTCTGGAAGAATAGTGTTAACAGAAAGAACACTGAACAAGGCATAAAGAGAGTTGGGTATTAGTCTCAACTATGCAACTAACGGCTGTGTAACAATGAACAAATGACTTCCCTTCTTTACATCCCAGTATCCTAATTTGTAAAGCCAGGGTTAGACAAATTGACCACAGTGGCCCATCATAGCTCAAATACCCTATGGTTCTCTGATTCTTAAATTGCTGACTATCTTGCTAAAATACAGGTAGATTAAAATGAATTTCCTCTAAGAAGTTAGTGGCAATTGCAGCTTAGTTCCCACTCCTAAGATATACTATTTTTCCTTTGATTTATAAACAGTTATCAGAATGACTGTTAGTGGTATTCAGTTAAGGGCATCTTCTTTCTATGTTGCAGAGAAACATTGACTGAAAATTCTTCAGACATTTTACTTCATAGAGGAAATCAGTAGAACATTATTCTACTAACATGCTACAGAAAGATGGACTTAAAAACCTGAGGAGTACAGATGTTTGTTTTAGAAATTTTCACTTCTACTAAAATTCATACATCTTTTTTACAATAATCTGTGTTGTAATAACAAACAGAGTTGACATTATCTATCTATATGTATATTGAAGTGAGTTTATTTTCAATTAAATCTTCTTCAACCTTTGCTCTTTAAAGGTTGCAGAAACTCAGGATTCTGTCTTGTCTTCACAGCTCGTACCTTGCAGCCCTAAGGTCAATCTAATTCCCCTTTTCAAATGCTACATCTTTTTTTTTTAATATGGTAACCAGAACTAAACATAGTATTTTAAGTGTGGTTGTAAGAATGCTGTAATCTCATCCTATATCCTTTAAATTTTTAGATCTTTCTTATAACCATGTATGCAGGTAAAAATAAGCTGTCATTCATCAAGAAAGCCAAAGTTATTTTCAGTTCTCCTTTGGGTAGTTAGTTTTATCTTGGACTTCCTGATTGGAAATTCTTATAAAGAGAATAAATTACCTAGTTTGGCTAACAGTTGCAATATTAAAACACAGCACTCTTACTGACTTTGTCTACCATCCTTTTCATCCTTCTCAGATAAAAGTAAAAGGACATATGTACATTTTCATTTATTTATTGATATGTTCACATCACCCAACCCCATGGGTGTCTGTTGATTTTATCACTTAAAATTCAAACAACTAAAAGCAAGAACCATAATTAATGGATATCTCCCTGTAATGTCTAGCAAAAGATCATGCAGACAAAAGCACCTAATTACAAAGTGATTATAATGAACATTTAAAAGGACTGTGAAACTTTCTGACCCTTACATCTACTGTGAATAAGTTACTATATTCCTTTCTATTAGTAAAATCAGGTCAAATACTATATGCTAATATTAACATTATCCCTGGTGGACTCATTTTTGTCATTTTTAAAGTACATAAACTGAACTATGGCTCCTTCCTCTCTGCTCACATAGCACTTTGTGCATGCTTTTGTTAATAGCATTCAGTCATAATGCGTCTCCCTCAGTAGGTTGTGAGAGCAACAAAAACTAACTACTAAACACCCCCTTAATCAGCTCCAACATTATAAAACATTATTAAAGTCTTTAGAAGACAAATGTTTAATAAAAAGTATTTGAGATGATGGTATTTATTTCAAATGTGAATGTCAAGATAAAGTTTATTTTTTTCAGGCCTTATATCAAATCTTTGATGTAATGAAATATTGCTGTTTTTACCCACATTATTTTTAATTGACAAGCAAAATAAGACAGGTATGCGGAAACTTATTTTATGTTCACTTCAGTTGCTGCCAGGTAACTGGAGGGTTTAAGCGGGGGCAAGCGGGGTGCCTGGATGGCTCAGTCGTTAAGTATCTGCCTTTGGCTCAGGTCATGATCTTAGAGTCCTGGGATCAGCCCAACATCAGGCTCTCTGCTCAGCGGGAAGCCTGCTTCTCCCTCTCCCACTCCCCCTGCTTGGGTTCCCTCTCTCGTTGTGTCCCTCTCTGTCAAATAAATAAATAAATAAATAAATAAATAAATAAATAAATCTTTAAAAAAGGGGGGGAGGAGAAGAAACATGGGATAAATACTAGGAAGTGTGCGTAAGTACCACTGTGGTTTTCTTTGTCCTTTTTCTACACTTTTCTTTTCTTTTTTAGGGTGTTAACATTTATATAAAAAATCTTGATGATGGTATTAATAATAAACATCTGCAGAGAGTTTTCTCCAGTTGGTACAATCACTAGTGCAAAGGTAAAGCATATGATATATATATATTTTTTATTTATTTTAAGATTTGGAGAAATCCATGCACATAGATATACATATATAAATTTCATTGGAGTGTTTTTCTTTTTTTAAAAAAAAGATTTTTATTTATTTATTTGACAGAGATAAACACAGCAAGAGAGGAAATACAAGCAGGGGGAATGGGAGAGGGAGAAGCAGGCTTCCCACGGAGCAAGGAGCCCAATGCGGGGCTGGATCCCAGGACCCTGGGATCATGACCTGAGCCGAAGGCAGACGCTTAATGACTGAGCCACCCAGGCACCCCATTGGAGTGTTTTCCTTGTTTTGTAAATAAATAATCAAGTGGGTTTCTTTCTTCCAAAAAAATCAATTTCATTTTTCTGGAAATCAAGTTTTTGCTTCATTGCTTCAAAAACGTATTCAAATTTGAAGTGGATATTGTAGCTTGATGGTTTATTATATTGCCTTTTAATGGAAATTTAAAATTAATCTTTATTTCTTTATGTTTATTAGTCCTCAGATTTTAATGAATACTATTAAAATCTTTATAAACAGAGAGTTTGAATTTTTGTCATTCTCTGATTTTAATACTTGTTACGATGCCATAAATTTTGAATTACACAAAGTTTTCTACAATTGAAATTTCCTTCCCCGAGGATTATTGTATTCCTTCCACACCTTTTATAGTTTTCTGTTGCCTCATAAGTGTTCAATATCATCTCACTCCATTTTTATGCATATTTTTTGCCTTTATCTCTTGATCCCAAACAAAGAAAAGAATAATTTGCCCTTGGTGAAAATCAATATACTGACACTATCTTCTATTTTAGGCACCAATTTTAACATTTTGGCAAAATCAAACGGGTCCACCAAGTCTCTAAATAAAATTTCCAATATATGGGTATCTAGTCAGCTTATTCAAATATGACTCTTGTACCTAAGTTCACATCAAGGGATGTGATTAGCACTAAATGAGTGCCTATGAAAGCTATTAGCTATTCCACTCCCTAATATTTTCTTTTGGTCATTATGTTTGTTTAAGTGACCAGTGTTTTTTTTTTCTCTTTCTCAGATTATTTCTTTTGTATATTTTCAGATTATTCCTTTTGTAAATTGACTTTATCAATTACTAGAGGTTACTCATATAAACTATCTCCTCAAATAATGCATAATCATTTTCTTTATTCAAACATAGCTCTCTCTCTCATATATATATATATTCCACCTATTAGAAGATATTCCCCCTTAAGTCTAAAACTTCACCAGTTATGAATTTTTCCTAGTTTCATCAGCAAACTTGCCACAGGGTTTTGGAGAAAACTCTTCCAATCATTTTGTCTCTTGATTCAAACAAATTTTAAAAGAATAAAAAAATGAAAGACAGTGAAAGAATAAAAGAAAGAAAAGAACTCCACTCTCCTCTTAGTTATGTGAATATGAACCACTGCTAATGGAAATGATTCAATACTACCCTGCATGCATTTGGGGTTCTTCCCACCATCACATCATGCTTCTCCTTATGTCTCTAAGTTACCTCTCATTTAGGACTCCTTAGCATTACATTCTTTCTATTCCACAATGTAGAAAGTATAGCAGTCCTCACATTGAAAATCAAGGATTTCAGACTGTATCTTCATCTCTCCAGGGCAACTAGGTTTCTTTTTTTCCCTTGTATTCATTGTAGCAATCCCATATGAGATCTTTAAACTTTTACTCTACTTACTTGTAAGGTTCTTGGTCTTATACTTATCAAATCTTGAAGAATGTCTTTGTATCTGTGAATGCTTCCCCCTAAATGTCACATCAAGTGGCAAAGACCACCCAGTTATTTCTGAAGGTGCATTCATAGTAGGAAACAATACATGCTCATGAAAAGCATGTCCTTATTCCCTGATACTGACCATTTATCCATTACAAACTGCAACAAATGGAAATAAAACAAATAATAGCAATGTCACACAAAATAGGCAAACAGGTCTTAAATTATTCACACACAAAATATAGAGCATTAGTGGATGGGGAAAAACTCAAAGGTGCTGAAAGTCTTGACTTTCTATTAAAAGCATTATTTCTGGGGTGGAGAAAAAATGGCAGAGGAATAGGGGACCCTATTCCAACTGGTCCCCGGAATTGAGCTGGATATCTACCAGGCCATTCTGAGCACCCACAAAATCAGCCTGAGATGTAAGAAGATCTGGATCTCTACAAACAGAATATCGCAGACGGTTGGTTTTGAGGTATGAAGCGGGGAGCCGTGATTCCACAGGCAGATATCAGAGGATAAATGGCAGTGGGAGGGAGCCTGGCCATGGGGATCCTACACTGATGGTGAGTGATAGCTTCCTGCACTGGGGACAGGGTACAGACTCACAGACTGGTACCGGCAGGGAAAGGACTTTATGGCACCCCCGGGAAGGAAACCTGGAGTGGTGGGGTCATCCGTGCAAACTGGGAGTGGCTGGTGGTTTTAGAAACACAAAGGGCAAGACGTGTCCAAACTTGGAGGCAGGACTGGGGGTGCTGCAGAGGGGCGCACAACCCAGGACGCTGCAGTTTATAGCAGCACAGACAGAAACGGAGACAGTGTGGCCTCCAGAGCTCACTGAAGAACTGGCTGCGAACTCTCTGCTCTGAGGCAGAGGGTTGGAAAAGGTCTCTTCTGCTCTGACTCTTGGAAGGGACGGGGAATTCCACCAGGGACAACCGCAAGAGAAAAAAAGCCCCCAAAACTGGTTCCCACTGAGCCTTTCCCACTCCACAGGGGGCAGGGCAACTCTGCCCAAACAGGGTTGCCTGAATAACAGCAGAGAAAGCCAGCCCCCCAAAACACAGGCTGGAGGAACAAGAAGCCAGCAACCCTAAGGTCCCTAGAAAATAGGTGCAACTTGCTTGGGGTCTGGTCAATAATTTGGACTCTATACATTCCCTCAACCACCCCTCAACAGAATGACTAGGAGGAGGAACCCCTAAAATAAGAAAGACTCAGAGATTATGACTGCAGATTTACAAATGGATGCAGATATAATCAAGATGTCAGAGATGGAATTCAGGCTAACAATTGTGAAGACAAAGCTAGAATGGAGAAATCAATTAATGGCAACATAGAGACTCTAAGGAAAGAAATGAAAGCTGAATTGGCAGAACTTAAAAATGCTATCAATGAGATCCCATTTAATCTAGATAATCTAACAGCTAGGGTAAGGGAGGCAGAAGAACGAAATAGTGACCTGGAAGACAATATAATAGATAAAAAGGGAAAAGAGGAGGCCTGGGAAAAACAAATCAGAATCCATGAAAATAGAATCAGAGAAATAAGTGACATCATGAAGCGTTCCCAAAAACTGATGATATATTGTATGGTGACTAACATAACATGATAAAATTTAAAAAATTAAAAAAAGGTCTATTTCTTTAAAGGCCTTAGTAGGAAGGAAACTAATGCCCTATTTTAATAATCTTGGGTATTAAAATAAAATAGAAACAATGTGCAATGCAAGAATAAATGTTTTTTAATTGTAGGAAACAAATTCATTTGTAAGTTACAAAAAGCCTGCAAATCAAATAGCTTTTTCATATCATTCAAATAGTACTGTGGTCCAAACATTTATCTGCTAAACATATGTGTGTATATTTCAAACTTACATATATATATATATATATATATATGTATATACACACATATATGTGTGTGTGTGTGTGTGTGTGTGTGTGTGTGTGTTCCATCCAGAGAAACAAAATCTTAATACCAGACCACATGAATTTTCCAAACTATTTTTCATGGAAAAAATATAATTTTATAATTAACTGTCATTATTACAATTTCAATTTTGATGTCTTCTTAAAAAGGAGAAAAAAGACTAGTGAAAACAATCATATGTATATGCAATTAAATAAAAGCAAGCTGTCTTCATAGAAAACTTTTGAAAATCAGTTATAAGAATATTAAACGGTGGTTATGCAAGCCACATTGTCACCACATATGGAAATTTACTTCACCACCTTGTCATATGACATTATCAACAAGATCATTTATATGATCAAAATATTTTAAAGCTAACCATATCATATTCTAGTGAAAAATTTTAAGCGATATGGAGCTGTCAGAAGGATCTTGAGACAGAAAATTTTCTTTGGAATATATTCAAAGCACCAAGAACTCCTTCAAAAAGAAAAAAATGAGGCTTGATGTCAATTTCTTCTTTTCTAATTACTACCTTTCCAAAAAACATATCATTAAGAAAATCTGATTCTGAATAAAGCACTTAAATTTGATGTTGAAACCCTAGATTATATGATAGACTTCAAATATAATCTAAACACACTTGTCTAGTTGGAAAATTTTTATGAAGGAAATATGCAATGAAATAGGAATAAATTCTAAAAAACTAAATTTCTTGACAAATAATTTTTCTCTGGAACCCATTTTCTTTTGGGTTGAAAATTGATCAATATTATATTTATATACTAGATTCTGGGCTTATTTTCCTATATTTGAAGTAGCCAAAGAGCCAGAAAAAAATTGAAGCACCAACTGTCAAGCCTATGCCATCTCACCAAAGGATTTTTGCTAAATACTGATGGACTGCTCTCAACTAAACTATTATTATGATTTTTAGAAAACAAATATTATCACAATTAAAAATAAGTCCAACTGTAAAATATAGAATATACTATGGAAAAATCACCAAAGGATTTTTGCTAAATACTGATGGACTGCTCTCAACTAAGCTATTGTTGTGATTTTTAGAATACAAATATTATCACAATTTAAAATAAACCCAACTGTTAAATATAGAATATACTACTGAAAATCATCTATTTAGTAACTGGCAAATATACAGTATTTTAGAGTCATTGTCCTTTCAGAGTTCAGCAACTTCATGACATGTTAGAGTGATAAGCAATTCTGTTTGTACCGGCTCTAGAAAAGGGAGAGATTACATGTCTTAGAAAACATGGAAGTATACGTTTTCCTTTCAGTTAAGAAAATTATTAGAATGAAGTGGGGAAATGTCAGGGAATTAAGACTTTTCTGTCCTTTGCAAACAAATTCCCTCAAATTATCCATATGTTTTAACTGTGCATCTCATGAATATTTTTTCAAAACAATCCTCTTATTTGAACTTCTTTATTTTATTTAATATGTCATCTTAAATTTATTTTAATTTCTTTTAAAGGTTTTAGTTAAAATTCATCACTTTTACGCTTTATTTTTTTTCCAGTATGGTTGATTGAAATTTCTTTTTGCTAACTTTTTTTTTTAATTTTAAGTTCAGTATTGGTTTTTTTAAAAGATTTTATTTATTTATTTGAGAGAGAGAGAATGAGAGATAGAGAGCACGAGAGGGAAGAAGGTCAGAGGGAGAAGCAGACTCCCCGCCGAGCAGGGAGCCCGATGCGGGACTCGATCCCGGGACTCCATGATCATGACCTAAGCTGAAGGCAGCCGCTCAAACAACTGAGCCACCCAGGCGCCCCTAAGTTCAGTATTGTTAACATACAGTGTTATATTAGTTTCTGTTGTACAATATAGTGATTGAACAATTCTATACATTACTCAGTGTCCATCAGGATAAGTGTAGTCTTAAATCCCTTCACTATTTCACTCATTACCCCACCCACTTCCCCTCTGGTAACCATCAATTTGTTCTCTATAGTTAAGAATTTGTTTCTTGGTTTGTCTCTCTTGCCTTTTTTTCCCTTTGTTCATTTGTTTTTCTTAGAATTCCACGTATGGGTGAAATTATATGGTATTTGTCTTTCTCTGACTGTCTTACTTTGCTTAACATTATACTCACTAGCTCTACCCATTTCATTGCAAATGACAAGATTTAATTCTTTAATTATGGTTTAATTTAATTCTTTAATTCTTTTTGAATAATATTCCATGGTATACATATATATATATATATACCACATCTTCCCTATCCATTCATCTATCAATGGACACTTGAGTTGCTTCCATAATTTGTAAATACTTGTAAAAATGCTACAGTAAACATAGAAGTGCATGTATCCCTTTGAGGTAGTGTTTTGTAGTTTTTAGGTAAATACCCAGTAGTGAGATTACTGAATCTTAGGGTAGTTCCATTTTTAACTTTTTGAGGAACCTCCATAATGTTTTCCACAGTGGCTACACCAATTTGCACTCCTACCAAAAGTGTACAAGGGTTCCTATTTTTCCACATCCTCACCCACATTGTTGTTTCTTGTGTTGTTGATTTTAGCCATTCTTACAGGTGTGAGGTGATATCTCATTGTAGTTTTGGTTTGTATTTCCCTGCTGATGAATAATGTTGAGCATCTTTTCAAGTGTCTGTTGGCCATGTAGATGTCTTCTTTGAAGAAATGTCTGTTCATGTCTTATCCTTATTTTTTAAATGGATAATTTATTTTTCGGGTGTTGAGTTTTATAAGTTCTTTATATATTTTAAATAGTAACCCTTTATCAGAAATGCTCTTTGCAAATATCTTCTCCCATTCCAGAGGTTGTCTTTTCCTTTTGTTGATTGTTTCCTTTCCTGTGCAGAAGCTATTTATTTTGATGTAGTACCAATAGTTTATTTTTGCTTTTGTTTCCCTTGCCTCAGGAGACATATCTAGAAAAAGGTTGCTATGTCGAATGTCAGAAAAATTACTGCCTCTGCTCTCTTCTAGGATTTTTGTAGTTTCAGGTCTCACATTGAGGTACTTAACCTATTTTGAGTTTATTTTTGTGTATGGTGTAAGAAAGTGGTCCAGTTTCATTCTTTTGCGTGTAGCCATCCAGTTTTCCCAGCATCATTTGTTGAAAAGGCTGTGTTTTTCCCATTGCATATCCTTTCCTACTTGTCAAAAATTAATTGACCATATAAACGTGGGTTTATTTCAGGATGCCTGGGTGGCTTAGTTGGTTAAGCATCTGCTTTTGGCTCAGGTCATGATTCCAGGGTCCTGGGATCAAGCCCCAGGTCAGGCTCTCTGCTCAGCTCAGTCATTTATTTATTTATAAATAAGTAAAATCTTTTGTTTTAAAGTGGGTTTATTTCTGGCTTTCTATTCTGTTCCATTGAACTATGTGCTTATTATTGTGCCAGTACGACACTGCTTTGATGACTACAGCTTTGTAGTATACTTAAAATCTGTAATTGTGATACCTTCAGCTTTATTTTGCTTTTGCTTTTTTTAAAGATTTTACTTATTTGACAGGGAGAGAGAAAGAGATCACAAGCAGGGGGGAGCAGCAGAGGGAAAGGGAGAAACAGGCTCTACACTGAGCAGGGAGCTCAAATTGGGGTTTGATCCAAGGACCCTGGGATCACGATCTGAGCTGAAGGCAGATGCTTAACTGAATTGAGCTACCTAGTTGCCCCAGTTTTTCTTTTTCAAGATTGTATGGCCATTCAGGATCTTCTGTGGTTTCATACAAATTTTCAGATTCTTTGTTCTAGTTCTGTGGAAAATGTTGGTATTTTGATATGGATTGCATTAATTGTGTAGATTGTTTTTGGTAGTATAGACATTTTAACAATATTTGTTCTTCCAATTCATGAGCATGGCATATCCTTCTCCTTTTTAAAAATATTTGTTTATTTAGGGCGCCTGGGTGGCTCAGTTGGTTAAGCAACTGCCTTCGGCTCAGGTCATGATCCTGAAGTCCCGGGATCAAGTCCCACATCAGGCTCTCTGCTCAGCAGGGAGTCTGCTTCTCCCTCTGACCCTCTTCCCTCTCGTGCTATCTCTCATTCTCTCTCTCTCAAATAAATAAATAAAATCTTTAAAAAAATAAAAATAAAATAAAAATGTTTATTTATTTATTTGAGAGAGAGATAGAGAGAGTGGGAAGGGGCAGAGGGAATCTTCAAGTGGACTCCTCACTGAGTGCAGAGCCCGACTTGGGGCTAGATCCCATGACCCATGAGATCATGACCTGAGCCAAAACCAAGAGTTGGACACTTCACAGACTGAGCCACCCAGGCACCCCTCTGTCTACTTGTTTGTGTCATCTTCAATATCTTTCATCAGTGTTTTCAGAGTACAGATCTTTCATCTTCTTAGTTAAGTTTATTCCTAGGTATTTTATTATCTTTGGTGTAATTGTAAACGGAATTGCTTTCTCAATTTCTCTTTTTGTAGCTTCATTATTTGTATATAAAAATGCTACAAATTTCTGTACATTGATTTTGTATCCTACAACCTTACTGAATTCATTCATCAGTTTTAGTAGTTTCTTTGGAGAAGTCTTTAGGGTTTTCTATATATAGTATCATGTCATCTGCAAATAGTTAAAGTTTTACCTCGTCCTTGCCAAGTTAGGTGCCTTTTATTTCTTTTTCCAATTGCTGTGGCTAGGATTTCCAGTACTGTGTTAAATAACAGTGGTGAGAGTGGACATCTCAGTCTTGTTCCTGACCTTAGGGGAAATGCTCTGTTTTTCACCATTGAGTATGATCACTTTTACACTTTACACTTTAGCCAGTTTTTTAGTTTATTTCTTGCCTGTCTACATTTTTATGTCAATTCTGTACATATATTTATAATTTAATAATTTCAGTTATTAAAATTAATGCCATAAAGATGTTCTCTTTCTATCTCTGAATTTATACCTCACAATATAGCTAAAATCCTGAACTCTAAATTCTACATTAATCTTTTTGGGGCCATAATGACTTCTTTGTAAGATTCCCAACAGGACTCTTATTTGAATATTTAGGTTTAAAGAGTAACTAGCATTGTTCTAAAAAGTAGCACATCTTAAACACAATAGATATTTGCTGAGTGAAAAGCAAGAGTAACCCAAGGATTTTTATGACATAATCTCAGTATGTTTTGCTATAAGTACAATCATTTGTAGGGAAGGAGATTTACTAATATGGACAAGATGTTTATTTACTCTTTCATAATTATTACAATTGTAACCATCACAATAATATCTCATAAGTTAATTTGCTTATTTTTGAATTTAAAATGAGGTCTTTTTCTAAATTCTGCAAAATAAATTCTTTTGTGTCTGCCATATTTAACTTAATACCTAAAGGAGAAAAATGGATATAATTTATTCCGTATTCTGTTCAACTGAATTTTCATTTTAAAATATTAATCATTCTGTCAAATGATATGTTAAGCACTGTGTTTGGAACATTTTACAAAAAGGAACAGTTTATTAAATTTATGTATTTTCATAATACATAATATGCTTGTATCTGATGAATAAAAAAATTATAAGGCCTTAGTACACCAGTTAAGTTCACTGCATTTCAACATCTTACAAATAAAGCCCTTAAACACTGTACTTAATTATGAAATTATCTTCTTTTATAGAAAGGAAGTGTTGTCCCTCCTTATAGGTTTTGAAACACTGAAAATTTTGTTGATCTTATATTCTTGGGGAAAAGAAGAAAACCATGTTGGTAAGAAGTGTCCATTTTAATCCATGTGCTTGTGTGTGTGTGTGTGTGTGTGTGTGTGTGTGTATTTCCCCCTTATATTCCATCTATCATTCCTTCATTGTTTTATAGAAAGATGTCAACAGAATGGAAGTGTGCAGCACAGGGGACCATCCTTGGGAAAGAGATCATTCTGCAGGGTGACAGTGATCATGATACTGAAACATCTGATTGAACATTATTATCCTATAAATGTTTATAGTGTCTAAAGGAACAGAAGACATAAAGATATATAACACATTAGATGCCATTATATGGATGTTATATAAACAATGAATATTTAATTAGAGGAAAAAATCTTAGAGAAACCACAAATCAAAAATGAACAGAAGAATCGAATGTATTCACTAGGCTGGCAGAAGTAATCATTCTGGTCAGCTAAAACCGGAATTTAACACTTTCTTACCTTCTTCTTAGTTTCAATGTGACCATACAAGTTTATGCTTTCTTTCCCTGATCTGAGGATATCAGAAAACTTTGTGTTCTAGGATAATACAAAATATCACAGATTACAGAAGGTGGATGTTTTTAATGTATAGTATTGGAATGTAGCTCAGCTCACAGGTGACATTTCCATATGAAACTAGTAATTGCAATAGATTCCATCTTCACTTTTATTTCAGCTTTGCCAATTCTTTATTTTAAGTACCACTTAAACCCCCATGTGGGGCTTGAACTCAAGACCACAAGATCAAGAGTCACAAGTTCTACTGACTAACCCAACAGGGAGCCCCTGCATTTATATTTTTAAGTTGATAATAACATTTAGTTTTTCTAGAGAGAAGACAGCAGAATAGGGGACCCGTGTTTCAACTGGCCCCTTGAATTTAGCTAGTTATCTGTCAGATCATTCTGAACACCTGTGAATTCAACCTGAAATCTAAGAAAAGAATTCTTGCAATTCTACAAATAGAAAAGTGACCACTTTTTGCAAGGTAGGAGGTGTGGAGACATGAATCTAAGGGGATATATTGGAAGATAAACTGTGAGGAGAGGGAGCCTCCATAAGCTGGCTACTGGAAAGTGATATAGTGGCAGAGCAGAACTTTTAGAAGTCTGCTCCTGTGAGGGACATTCTTGCCTGAAAGGTGCTCAGGTGGCAAAGCAGGGCAGAATCCTAGGTGGGACAGTGTGGTCTCAGGATCCTCAGGGTCACAGAAAGAGTGGGGGTGCCTGAGTGTGGCAGAGTTCCCAAGTATTGGCGTGGAGTTAGCTGGCTACAATTAGTGAGCCCTGAGGTGGCTTCTCGACTAGGTATTGCCATAAACTCTGAACTCCCACAGGCAGGCAATCAATCTCTAAGCAGAGGCCCATCAAGCCACAAACACTGGGAGACCCTGTTTCTTTCCCTGGGAGGAGCAGCAGAGGTGCACACACAATCAGGCAACTGCTCCCCAAGCAGGGGCCCAGTGAGCCATGGGGTGCAGTGAAACCCCCCTCCCCTCTGGGAGGATTGGTGCAGGTGTGCACTGCAGGAGTCTACAGAGTTTGGCACACAGAAAAGGGACTGATTGCCTTTCCCAGCACTAAAGAGTGGGATCAGTGATTGCACTAAAGAGTGGAGGCAGCGATCATTCAGCTCCTGGGCTGGAGATTGGGGCGCTATCTTTTTTACCTTTTGTTCATCCTCTAAAGTGACATGAAAAGACTTCAGGGAAAAAAAACCACATAGAGGAACCCAAAGCAGTGTATACTGAACCTGGCCCTCTGGCAAAGGGTGGTGCAACTCCACCCAGGCAAAGACACCTGAGAATCAGTGCAGCAGGCCCCTATCCCAGAATACAAGCAGGAACATCAGTTGACTACCAAGTTTATGGATTACTCAGAACTGAAAAACTCTTGTGCTAGGGAAAAATAGCATATTGATTTCGAGGATTTTTCTCATGAGGGTTTAGTCTTTCATATTAAAATTTTCTTTTTCTTTTTCCCTTTTTTCCTTTTCAACTAGTTTCATATTTTATCAACTCTTTGATTTTAAGACCGTTTTTTAAAAGATTTTATTTATTTATTTGGCAGGGAGATAGAGAGAGCCATAGAGCACAAGCAGAGGGAATAGCAGAGAGAGAGGAAGAAGCAGGCTCTCCACTGAGCAGAAAACCCAATGCAGGGCTTGATCCCAGGCCCCTGGGATCATGATCTGAGCCAAAGGCCAACACTTAACCACCTGAGCCACCCAGTTGCTCTTTTAAGTCTGTTTTCAATTTTCATTTTTACATTTACATTTTATAGGTATATTCTTCATTTTGGGCTTCCTTTCACTGTATTTAATTCCACATACATATATATAATATATAAAGTTTTTCTATCCCTACAAATTTGGGATTTAGTGTCTTCTAACACACATACCAAAATATAACCAGGACCAAGTGGATCACCCTATTTTGTCCACTTGTGAGATTATACTGTTTTTTTTCCCATTTTTTCTTTTCTTTTTTGATTTCTGACTCTTCAGATTTCTCTAGTGTGTATTTCACTGCAGTTGTGGTTGATATTTCTGTTTTTGTTTTCTGGTTCATCTATTCTTCTCTGGACAAAATGACTAGGAGGATAAATTCACAGCAAAGGAAAGAACCAGAGATAATATAGCCATCTGCCATAGATCTAATCAATAAGGATGTGTCAAAAATGGAATTCAGAATAATGATTATAAAATTATTAGCTGGATTTTTAAAAAGTATAAAAGACACTATAGAATCTCTTAGTGCAGAAATATAATCTAATCAGGCCAAATTTAAAAATCCTTTAACTGAGATGCAGTCTAAAATGTATGCTCTAACAGCTAGGGTAAATGAAGCAGATGAGAGAGTCAGTGACATAGAAGACAAGATGATGGAAAGGAAGGAAGCTGAGAAAAAGGGAGAAAAGCAGCTAATGGACCATGACGGGAGGCTTTGAGAAATCAGTGATACCATAAAGCAAAACAATATTAGAATTTTGGCGGTCCCAGAGGGAGAAGAAAGAGAGAGGGAGAGAGGGCATATTTGAGCAAATCATACCTGAGAACTTCCCTAATCTGGGGAAGGAAACAGGCATTCAAGTCCAGGAGCTACAGAGAACCCCCCTCAAAATCAATAAAAACAGATCAACACTCCGACATATAATAGTGAACCTTCCCAATTTCAGAGATAAAGAGAAAATACTGAAAGCAGCTCAAGAGAAGAGTGCCTTAACCTAACAATGTAGAAATATTAGACAGGCATCAGACTTATCCAGAGAGACTTGGCAGGCCAGAAAGGGCTGGCATGATGTATTCAGGATACTAAATGAGAAAAACATGCAGCAGAGAATACTTTATCCAGCAAGGTTGTCATACAAAATAGGAGAGATAAAAAGCTTCTGGGACAATCAGAAACTAAAAGAATTTGTGATGACTAAATGAGCCCTCCAAGAAATATTAAAGGGATCCTATAAACGAAGAGAGAGCCCCAAAATAACATAAACCAGAAAGAGAGACAATCTACAGAAATAGGGACTTTACAAGGAATAAAGGGCACTAAATTAACTTTCAATGGTTACTGTGAATGTAAATAGGCTAAATGCTCCAATCAAAAGACACAGGGTATCAGATTGGATAATAAAGTAAGACCCATCCATATGTTGTCTACCAGAGACTCATTTTAGACCCAAGACACCTCCAGATTGAAAGTGAGGAGGTGGAGAACAATCTATCATGTTAATGGACATTAAAAGAAAGCTGGGGAGACAATTCTTATATAAAACAAATTAGATTTAAAACCAAAGACTGCAGTAAAAGATGAAGAGGGACACTATATCATAATTAAAGGGTCTATTCAACAAGAAGATCTAACAATTATAAATATTTATGCTCCTAAAATGGGATCAGCCAATTATATAAACCAATTAATAACAAACTTAAAGAAACATATTGATAATACAATAATAGTAGGGGACTTCAACACCCCACAAACAGCAACAGACAGATCATCTAAGCAGAAGATCAACAAGGAAACAATTGCTTTGAATTACATGTTGGACCAGATGGACTTCACAGATATACACAGAGCATTTCATTCTAATGCAACAGAATACACATTTTTCTTGAGTGCACATGGAACATTCACTTACTGGGTATAAATCACTTACTGGGTAACAATCACTTACTGGGTAACAAATCAGGTCTCATAGATACCAAAGATTGGGATTATTCCCTGCATATTTTCAGGCCACAATGATATGAAACTTGAACTCTATCACAAGAGGAAATTTAGAAGGGACTCAAACACATGGAGGTTAAAGAGCGTCCTGTTAAGAATAAAAGGGCCAACCAGGAAATTAAGGAAGAATTTAAATAATTCATGGAAACAAATGAAAAAGAAAACACAACTCTTCAAAACCTTTTGGATGTAGCAAAGGCGGCCCTAAGAGGAAAGTACATAGTAGTACAAGATTTTCTCAAAAAATTAGAAAGATTTCAAATACACAAGCTAAACTTACAACTAACAGAACCAGAGAAAGAATATCAAATAAAGCCTAAACCAAGCAAAAGAAGAGAAATAATAAAGATTGGAGTAGAAATCAATTAAATAGAAACCAGAAAAACAGTAGAACAAATCACTGAGACTAGAAGCTGGTCCTTTGAAAGAATTAATAAGATTGATAAACCCCTAGCCAGACTTATCAAAAAGAAAAGAGAAAGGATCCGAATTAATGAGCTCATGAAAGAAAGAGGAGAGATCATGACCAACACCAAGGAAATACAATTTTAAGAACATATTATGAGCAACTATATGCCAACAAGTCAGGCATTCTGGAAGAAATGGATGCATTCTTGAAACTTATAAACTACCAAAACTGAAACAGGAAGAAATGGAAAACCTGAACAGACACATAACCAGTAAGGAAATTGAAGCAGTAATCAAAAATCTCCCAACAAACAAGACTCCAGGACCGGATGGCTTCCCAGGGGAATTCAACCAAACATTTAAAGAACAAATACCTTTTCTTCTGAAGCTGTTTCAAAAACATAAATTGGAAGGAAAACTTCCAAACTCATTCTATGAGACCAGCATTACCTTGATCCCAAAACTAGGCAAAGACCCCACCAAAAAAGAGAATTATAGACCAATATCCCTGATGAACATGGATGCCAAAATTTGCACCAAGATCCTAGCCAATAAGATCCAACAGTACATTAAAAATATTATTCACCACAACCAACTGGGATTTATTCCTGGGCTACAAGGGTGGTTCAACATTCACAGCTCGATCAATGTGATATTTCACATTAACAAAAGAAAAGACAAAACCATATGATCTTCTCAATTGATGTAGAAAACGCATTTGACAAAATACAACACCCTTTTGGATTAAAACGCTTCAAAGTGTAGGGATAGAGGGAACATATCTCAATATCATAAAAGCCATCTATGAAAAGCCCAAAGCGAATGTCATTCTCAATGGAAAAAAACAGAGATCTTTTCCCCTAAGGTCAGGAACATGACAGGGATGCGCATTCTCACCATTGTCATTCAATACTAGAAGTCCTAACTTCAACAATCAGAGAACAAAAAGAAATAAAAAGCATTCAAAATGACAAAGAAGAAATCAAATTCTTACTCTTCACAAATGACATGATACTTTATGGGAAAATCCAAAAGCCTCCATCCAAAAATGCAAAAACACATACAAGAATTCAGCAACATGGCAGGATATAAAATCAATGCGCAGAAATCAATGGCATTTCTACACACTAACAATGAGACAGGAGAAAGAAAAATTAAGGAATCTATCCCAATTATAATTGCACCAAAAATCATAAGATACTTAGGAATAAACCTAACCAATAGAGTTAAAGGATCTCTACTCTAAAAATTAGAGAACACTTATGAAAGAAATTGAGGAAGACACAAAGATATGGAGAAGGACAAATATTGTGAAAATGTCTATGCTACCCAGAGCAATCTACAGATTCAATGTAATCTCTATGAAAATACCATCGACATTTTCACAGAGCTGGACCAAATAATCATAAAATTTGGATGGAACCAGAAAAGACCCTGAATAGCCAGAGGAATGCTGAAAAAGAAGAAGCAAATCTGGTGGCATCACAATTCTGAACTTCAAGCTATATTACAAAGCTGTAATCATCATGACAGAATGGTACTGGCACAAAAACAGACAAACAGATCAATGGAACAGAATAGAGAACCCAGAAATGGACCCGCAACTCTATGGTCAACTAATCTTTGACAAAGCAGGGAAAAATATCCAATGGAAAAAGGACAGTCTCTTCAACAAATGGTGTTAGGAAAATTGGACAGCCACCTGAAGAAGAATGGAACTGGACCATTTTCTTACACCATACCCAATAATAAACTCAAAATGGATGAAAGACATAAATGTGAGACAGGAGTCCCTTAAAATCCTTGAGGAGAACACAGGCAGCAATTTCTTTGACCTTGGCCACAGCAACTTATGGTAGACACATGTCCAAAGGTAAGGGAAACAAAACAACAAATGAACTATTAGGACTCCATCAAGATAAAAAGCTTCTGCACAGCAAAGGAAACAGTCAACAATACTAAAAGGCAACCTAAAGAAGGGGAAAAATATTTGCAAATGACATATTAGATAAAGGGCTAGTATCCAAGATCTATAAATAACTTATCACACTCAACACCCAGAAAACAAATAATCCAGTCAAAAAAAATGGGCAGAAGGCATGAACAGATATTTCTCCAATGAAGACATCCAAATGGTCAACAGACACATGAAAAAATGCTCTTCATCACTTGGCATCAGGGAAATAGAAATCAAAACCACATTGAAATACCAACTCACTCCAGTCAGAATGGCTAAAATTAAGATGTGAGGAAACAATAAATTGTGGTGAGGATGCAGAGAAAGGGGATCCCTCCTACACTGTTGGTGGGAATGCAAGCTGGTACAGCCACTCTGGAAAACAGCATGGAGGTTCTTCAAGAAGTTAAAAATAGAGCTACCCTATGACCCAGCAATCGCACTACTAGGTATTTACCCCAAAGATACAAGTGTAGTGAAAAGAAGAGGCACCTGCACTCCAGTGTTCATGGCAGCAATGTCCACAATAACCAAACTGTGGAAAGAGCTGAGATGTCCATCAACAAATGAATGGATAAAGAAGATGTGGTACATATATACAATGGAATATTATTCAGCCATCAGAAAGGATGAATACCCACCATTTGCACTGATGTGGATGGAACTGGAGGGTATTATGCTGAGTGAAATAAGTCAATCAGAGAATGACAGTCATATGGTTTCATTCATATGTGGAATATAAGAAACAGTACAGAGGATCATAGGGGAAGGGAGGGAAAACTGAATGGGAAGTCATCAGAGAGGGAGAAAAACCATTAGAGACTCAACTATGGAAACAGAATGAGAGTTGCTTATGGTTGGGGGATGGGGTAATTGGGTGATGGGCATTAAGGAGGGCACAGGATATGATGAGCACTGGGTATTATATGCAACTGATGAATTATAGAACTCTACAGCTGAAACTAATGATGTACTATATGTTGGCTAATTGAATTTAAATTTAAAAAGTTAATAGCACTTATTTTCAGCATCAGAATCAACATAGATTAATCTTACTTATAATTAAATTACCTGTAAGAAACTAAAAGTATGCTTTTTAGTTAAACATACATAAGACAAAATATAATGGTCCTACTTTTCTCCCTTTTTCTGATGGCACGTTCTTGAGCAACAGATAACATACATTAACATGTCTCACTTCCCACTGGCTATGAAACCTGGTTCTGTGACACTAGCTCATCATTTTTAAATCTGATCTGAATGTTTTAAAAATGAAAACTTCAATGATATTCTGCAGACCTAGACTCTTATCAAAGGAACTCAAGTTTCCATCCAACCTCCATTTATCAGACTGTTACTAGCATATGCCAGCAAAAACTGGACTTACACAAGTGCATTAAATTTCAATTTTAACAGAATGTTTGTAGAATCCCATCACCAGTCATTTGCAAAACTGAGACTATGTATGTTTTCTTTTTATGATCAAGAATAATCAAAGATGAGCCGAGAGGAAGAAAGAGCTCCTAAGAGGGGTTTTTCCCTATTCACTTTTGCTACCATGCTGCTGGGTACTCTTTCTGACTGAGATTCTCATGATGAGTCTGTTCAGCAGCATTTGCAGGTAGCCAAATGATAATAGGGCATAAAGAAGGGGATTATCAGTTAACAGCAGGGTAGGAGGCACCTTGTCACAACTCCATTATTGCTACTCAGATTTGGGGTGTGTGTGTGTGTGTGTGTGTGTGTGTGTGTGTGTGTGTGGGCTCAGAGGGTTAATTTGGAAAACACATTTCTGTCTCAACTAAATCTATTCTGACTAGTACTGTAAATAAGCTCATTTAACAAATGGAGAAAGTGATTAGAAGAAACACACATACTCAGAGAACGTTAGCTAGTAATAAAGATCTTCTAAAGTGAATGTTTTCTATCTCTTACAATTTGACTAAAAGATAGAATTATTTCTAATGATATGTTTTATATAGAGAAATATTGGTGTTAAGCCAATTTTAAATAATAGACTATACTCGAACTCAACAAAATCCTGCAGGGGAAAGACGGGGGAGTAGGGTGGAAGGAAAAGAGATAGGGAAGATGAAGAAATATAAAATAGGGTGTGTGAAGGGGAAAGCAATCCATAAATCTAGTCTCCTCACTACCTGTAATTCCCATCACCCCACCCACAAACACCTTCTGTCCAGAAAACTCTTAATCATCCTTAAAAACTCAGGTCAAGTGTTACCTCCTCTGTCCCTACAGGACTGACCTAAGCCCTTTGTTTTGGACTGAAGGAGAGAAGATTGCTGTCAATACTTTTGCATGATGGGTATGCAGAAAAAAAATGGAAATTCATAAACAAGATCTCTATTGCTATCATTCAATCAGTTCATTCCATTTAATCAAGAATACATAGCTCTAGAAATTCAATTTCATCCACTGGTTTACAGGCAAAAATAAGAATGAGCTTAAAAACAAAGATGTAATACTAAAGCATTACCTCAGTAAGGCTATGTGTTTGGAAAAGCCATGAAAAAGTTTGGTAAAAATGGTATTGCTTCATTGTAATTTATCTAAATATATGAAGAATGTCACATAATAAAATTTTACTCAAAAAACAGGAACATTACTTTTTGGACCCAATCCTGTAAGTTATACTGGCTATTATAAGAGGAACACTTACCTATATGCTTCCTTATAGAGACTTCAGGTTGCTTCCCATGTGTAAAATATTGAGTGCCCAGACAATTTAAATCTCTAAAAGGAAGGAAGAACTTTTCTTTTTACTCTATCCTAAAACTAAAGGACAGAACCAAGTGCCAAATGATTTGTAATACTGTTTGTACATAAAAAAATAGTAAATGCAGAGGTTTCATAAATACAGATTTATTTATTAAACATAATAAAGACAAGTTAATATAGATAAGAAAAGGCACTGAAAAAATCAACTCAGAGGGCTACCATTCAGCTTAGCTTCCATGGTTCATTAGTTCTTGGTTACATTTATAAAAATGATTGTGGGGTATGAGATGCAAAAGAACCTTAATGAGAAGATTCACAGAAAAACAAAGATTACTGTAAAAAAGTAGCTTCCCATTCAAACTTTAACACCTTAATCTGAATGAGATCAATTTGATGTGTACGAATATTTAACCAAATTCTTGGAATTTTGTTCTTTTCCATTTTGAAAATTAATAGGGACCAGAATTCAAAGCTGAGTAGAATAGAGCTATGTTTATAATAATAAAAATGTTAAAGATGGGAATGCTTTTTTGAAATAGTCCAAATTCTCAGGTTCACAGGAGCTAATATAAGTTATGTTCACCTTAGTAAGCAAAACCTTTATTCCATTTTTAAAAACCTGTTTTGTTAGATTTTACAAAAAGAAAATGTTACATCCACCTAAAAAAATCTAAAATATACTACAATTTCCCTCATAACCCATTTAGCAAACATGAATTTTGCAGCCATGATGCACAAATGATTTTGTAAAAAACAGAATTAAATTCACTTATAAGAGTATATAAGTGGCATAAAAAATGAAATACCCCTTTTTACCCTTGTAAGACTGTAATTTTACTGGCAGTTCCAAGGTACACTGAAAACAAAGGGTAAACATTTTTATAAACAATGGTTTTCAAAGGAACATTTTAAGCAATGAAAAATCATTGGAATGTTTAGGTCTAATGAGAGCCTTAAAGAAGAGTTCAAACTGGGGTTGCAGCCATCTTACATCTGAATTAAACTCTGGTGATACCATTCACAATAATGGTTTGATGTCTCATGCCTATTACCCAACAAATGCACTTCTAATACTCAAGGTTAAAAACCTAAACATCCTGAGTCAATATCACAAAGTGTAGATCTATCATGCTAAGTAAAGAAAAATAAGAAATACATTACTCATAAGCCTAATGGCAAAGCATGTCAATTTTATCAACATTCCAAGATGAAAAGGTCTGAGTAGGTTTACTCCCAGATTCTGTCTATAAATGAGATAACCTTCAACTAAGATAAAGACAAATAATGGCACACTGACATGAAAACTGTGCTTCCACATTAGATGCCATGAGCATAATTCTCTCTGGAAATATATCTGCATTCATTATAATGAATGGTCTTATGAGTGTATCTGCCTGGAGTGCCTTTCTGAATATGTGTTCAGAAACTGTGTATTTATAAAAATTAGACTTCAAAAGGCTTAAGAATCAATGCTTTATACTTGGAAGCGAAAGGTGAGGAGGAAAATAAGATCTCGAACAGAAAGCTTAAATTGTAAATATTAAGGAACTTTTCTCTATAGCATAAACTGGTGGGGGAGAAGGGGAAACAGGCAGTATTCAAAGTGTTTGATTCATAGAATGAAACCTGTCTGGGTGTTTAAATAAATAATGTTGATGTCTCAGCTGCAATAGGAATATTTATGTTTCTTTGAAAGATGATGGTGAGCCTTTAGTTATTGTACCAATCATATTTAGCAGATGGTCAAAGAAAAGTACCTTCAAAAAGTTGCCCAGAGGGCGCCTGGGTGGCTCAGATGGTTAAGCGTCTGCCTTCGGCTCGGGTCATGATCCCAGGGTCCTGGGATCGAGTCCCGCATCGGGCTCCCTGCTCCTTGGGAGCCTGCTTCTCCCTCTGCCTCTCTCTCTCTCTCTCTCTCTGTCTGTCTCTCATGAATAAATAAATAAAAAAAATCTTTAAAAAAAAAAAAAAGTTGCCCAGAGGGTTATATAAACCAACAAGCCAAAACAGCTGGCAGCTGGTGCATGAAATCAATAATGAGAAAATGAATTCTACTGTATCTTTGTATTCATTGTCTAGTTGAAGACAGTGAAGACAAGAGAAAGCGAGAGGGAACTTATGAACTTCACAAATGGGCTGAATGCACTGTGTGTATCTAATTAGAAAGAAACAAACCTCATGGAGTGAGTCCGTAAAACTAAAGAAATTGTGTGTGTGTGCAAATGTACTCATGTGCTGAGTGGAAAGAAGTATGGAGATATAACTGTCCTTTATAGCTACTTCAGCTATAGTGCTGTGGGTGATTCAATGCTTATTTTATGGTCTCAGGAAATCCAAATTACACTTAATTAGAGGAAAATATTCAAAAGATGGAATAAGCAATACTAATGGGATAATGATGATTTGGATATTGATGGTTTTCCCTCACTTGTTAGTCTTCTAATTTCAAAAGCATTTCTTAAATTAAAAAATTCCCACTGTACATCACAGAATCCTTCTGAAACTAGTTAGTAACTACTTCTACCAGAAGTATCACTATCAAAAAGTTTCTCTTATTCTTTTCACACTGATAATCCTTAAATATTTAAGGGAAATGGCAAATGGAGCTGTGTGTTTTAAATTACAAACAAGTTCTCCCTGAAAACCTTATGTCTGAAGAGCACTAAACAATTAGGACATGACATTAAGATAGGAAAATAAATAAAAGTATATTCATGTTTATAACTCTGCATTATACTGAAAAACTAGTACAAATATTTGTGAAGTCACAGAGAATATCCTGAACTCTAACATGAAATAGTCTATGTTCCCACTGATTGTGTGCAGTCAAATTTCTCCCACAAGGTCTCAGGGCATAAAACTACCACCAAAAAAAAAAAAAAACTCAATAGGGAATCTAAATTTTAATTTATATTTACCAAAGAAAAATGTTATTTGAATGGGGAAAAGGGAAAAACAATGTAAAACTTTTCAAACTGATGTTTCAGATATATAGACAGAAAATAAGAAAGACCTTTGTAGTATAAAGATAGCACAGCCTGTTCCAGTCAGCATTTTATCTCATTGGGTTTTACCTTAAGATGAAAGTGGTACATACCACTTCAACCTACACTAAATATTTTATTTTATAGGAGTTTGTCTTCAGAAACTAATGATGCTCACAGTTCTACCTTACTTCATTTTTATGACAAATAATGGATAGTTCTCTTGTGCACACAGAGACTCTGAGTTTGTCCTGAGATATGGAAGTGACACTTCCTGTGGGAATCAGGGATAGGACAATGGAATTCATGTTAAATTATTTGGTTTTGGCCAAGGAATGTTTTCTATAGTAAATAAAACTTTGGCATTCAGCCCACACAAAAAAAGAGATAGAAACAAGATGAATTTATACCTAACTAGGGGTTGGGTACATTATTGTGCACTGTATATTACTACTCAGGCAAACATGTTTTACCATAATAGCAATTCTGACATAATTAGATTAAAAGAGGGATATCTTTTTTGATGTTACTTGTACTTGAGTTTCAAAATCATCACTGTCTGGTTTACATTTAAAAATATACGTAAACAAGGTTTTTACAGCACCCCAGTTTAAATTCTGTTATTCACAGAGATTCTACATAAATAAAGCACAACTATCATTATTTTTAGGTTTTTATTTAAATTCCAGTTAGTTATGATACAGTGTAATATAAGTTTCAAGTATACAATATAGTGATTACACTTCCGAACTACACCCAGTGCTCATCACAACAAGTACACTCCATCATCCAAATAACTCCATACCGATTTCACAGTGGCTGCACAATTTTGCATTCCCACCAACAGTGCAAGAGAGTTTCCCTTCCTCCACAATCTCGCCAAGACCTGATGTTTCTTGTGTTGTTCATTTTAGCCATTCTGACAGGTGTGAGGTGATATCTCATTGTAGTTTTTTTGTTAATGTTTTTAATTTTATTATGTTATGTTAGTCACCATACAATACATCATTAGTTTTTAATATGGAGATCCAGGATCCATTGTTTTCGTACAATACTCAGTGCTCCATGCAGTACTTGCCCTCCTTAATATCCATCACTTGGCTAAACAATCCCCCCTCCCCGTTCCCCTCTAAAACCCTGTTTGTTTCTCAGAGTCCATAGTCTCTCCTGGTT
Source organism: Callorhinus ursinus (assembly GCF_003265705.2). Classification (NCBI taxonomy): domain Eukaryota; kingdom Metazoa; phylum Chordata; class Mammalia; order Carnivora; family Otariidae; genus Callorhinus; species Callorhinus ursinus. Next base: position 12,211,967 of record NW_027397102.1, on the reverse strand, counting down.
CATCTCTACCTCGTATTTCCCCCTTAATTTTTCCCTTCCTTCTCCTAATGTCCTCCATGCTATTCCTTATGTTCCACAAATAAGTGAAACCATATGATAATTGACATTCTCTGCTTGACTTTTTTCACTTAGCATAATCTCCTCCAGTCCCATCCATGTTGATGTAAAAGTTGGGTATTCATCCTTTCTGATGGCTGAGTAATATTCCATTGTATATGTGGACCACATCTTCTTTATCCATTCATCTGTTGAAGGGCATCTTGGCTCTTTCCACAGTTTGGTTATTGCGGACATTGCGGCTATGAACATTGGGGTGCATATGGCCTTTGTTTTCACTACATTTGTATCTTTAGGGTAAATACTCTCCAAGTAGTGCAATGGCTGGGTCAAAGGGTAGCTCTATTTTTAAATTTTTGAGGAACCTCCACACTGTTTTCCAAAGTGGCTGTACCAACTTGCATTCCCACCAACAGTGTAAGAGGGTTCCCCTTTCTCGACATCCTCTCCAACATTTGTTGTTTTTTCCCTGTCCATTTTTGCCATTCTAACTGGTGTAAGGTGGTGTCTCAATGCGGTTTTTGATTTGAATTTCCCTGATGGCTAATGATGATGAACATTTGTTCATGAGTCTGTTAGCCATTTGTATGTCTTCTTCAGAGAAGTGTCTTTTCATGTCTTCTGCCCATTTTTTGACTTATTTGTTTTTTGGGTGCTGAGTTTTAGAAGTTCTTTATAGATCTTGGGTACCAGCCCTTTATCTGTAGTGTCATTTGCAAATATCTTCTCCCATTTTGTGGGTTGACTCTGTTTTGTTGATTGTTTCCTTTGCTGTGCAGAAGCTTTTTATACTAATGAAGGCCCAGAAGTTCATTTTGCTTTTGTTTCACTAGCTTTTGGAGAAGTATCTTGAAAGAAGTTGCTGTGGCTGATGTCAAAGGCGTTACTGCCTATGTTCTCCTCTAGCATTTTGATGGATTCCTGTCTCACATTGAGGTCTTTCATCCATTTTGAGTTTATTGTTGTGTATGCTGTTAGAGAATGGTCAAGTTTCATTCTTCTCCATGTGGTTGTCCAATTTTCCCCGCACCATTTATGAAGAGACTATCTTTTTTTCCATTGCATGTTTGATTTATATTTCCCCAATGATCAGTCATGTTGAGCATCTTTTCATGTGTCTGTAGGCCAAGTGTATGTCTTCTTGGAAAAATGTCTATTCATATATTCTGCCCATTTTTAATTCAGTTATTCCTTTTTTGGGTGTTGAGTTCTTTAAACATTTTGGATACATACCCTTTATCAAATATGTCATTTGCAGACACTTTCTCCCATTCCACACATTGTGTTTTGGTTTGTTGATTGTTTACTTCACTGTGCAGAAGTTTTTTTTTATGTTATGTTAATCACCATACATTACATCATTAGTTTTTGATGTAGTGTTCCATGATTCATTCTTTGAGTATAACACCCAGTGCTCCTTGCAAACCGTGCCCTCTTTAATACCCATCACCAGGGTAACGCATACCCCCACCCCCCCCCTCTAAAACCCTCAGTTTGTTTCTCAGAGTCCATAGTCTCTCATGGTTTGTCTCCCCCTCCGATTTCCCCCCCTTAATTCTTCCCCTCCTGCTATCTTCTTTATTTTTTAAAGATATAATGTATTATTTGTTTCAGAGGTACAGGTCTGTGATTCAACAGTCTCTACACAATTCACAGTGCTCACCATAGCACATACACTCCCCAATGTCTATCACTCAGCCACCCCATCCATCCCACCCCCCACGACTCCAGCAACCCTCAGTTTGTTTCCTGAGATTAAGAATTCCTCATATCACTGAGGTCATATGATACATGTCTTCTCTGATTGACTTATTTCGCTCAACATAACACACTCCAGTGCCATCCACGTCATTGCCAATGGCACGATTTCATTCCTTTTGATGGCTGCATAATATTCCATTGTATATATACACCACGTCATCTTTATCCATTCATCTGTTGATGGACATCTTGGCTCTATCCACAGTTTGGTTGTTGTGGACATAGCTGCTATAAACATCAGGGTGCACATACCCCTTCCAATCCCTACATTTGTATCTTTGGGGTAAATACCCAGTAGTGGAATTGCTGGATCGTATGGTAGCTCTAATTTCAACTTTTTGAGGAACCTCCATACTGTTTTCCAGAGTGGCTGCACCAGCTTGCATTCCCACCAACAGTGTAAGAGGGTTCCCCTTTCTCTACATCCCCGCCAACATCTGATGTTTCCTGACTTGTTAATTTTAGCCATTCTGACTGGTGTGAGGTGGTATCTCATTGAAGTTTTGCTTTGGATTTCCCTGATGCTGAGCGATTTTGAGCACTTTTTCATGTGTCTGTTGGCCATTTGGATGTCTTCGTTGGAAAAAAAGTCTGTTCATGTCTTCTGCCCATTTCTTGATTGGATCATTTGTTCTTTGGGTGTTGAGTTTAAGAAGTTCTTTATAGATTTTGGACACTAGCCCTTTATCTGATATGTCATTTGCAAATATCTTCTCCATTCTGCAGGTTGTCTTTTGGTTTTGTTGACCTTTTCCTTTGCTGTGCAAAAGCTTTTTATCTTGATGAAGTCCCCATAGTTCATTTTTGCCCTTGCTTCCCTTGCTTTTCGTGATGTTTCTAGGAAGAAGTTGCTGCGGCTGAGGTTGAAGAAGTTGCTGCCTGTGTTCTCCTTTAGGATTTTGATGGACGCCTGTCTCACATTTAGGTCATTCAACCATTTTGAGTCTATTTTTATGTGTGCAGTAAAGAAATGGTCCAGTTTCATTCTTCAGCATCTGGCTGTCCAATTTTCCCAGCACCATTGTTGAAGAGACTGTCTTTTTCCACTGGACATTCTTTCCTGCTTTGTCAAAGATTAGTTGACTGTAGAGTTGAGGGTCCATTTCTGAGCTCTCTATTCTGTTCCATTGACCTATGCGTCTGTTTTTCTGCCAGTACCATACTGTATTGATGATGACAGTTTGTAATAGAGATTGAAATCCAGAATTGTGATGTTGCCAGCTTTGCTTTGCTTTTACAACATTCCTCTGGCTATTCAGGGTCTTTTCTGGTTCCATACGAATTTTAGGAATATTTGTTCCATTTCTTTGAAAAAAGTGGATGGTATTTTGATAGGGATTGTATTGAAGGTGTAGATTTTTCTAGATAGAGTTGACATCTTCCCAATATTTGTTCCTCCAATCTATGAGCATGGAAAGTTTTTCCATTTCTTTGTGTCTTCCTCAAATTCTTTCATGAGTATTTTATACTTTTCTGAGTACAGATACTTTGCCTCCTTGGTTAGATTTATTCCTAGGTATCTTATGGTTTTGGGTGCAATTGTAAATGGGATTGACTCCTTAATTTCTCTTTCTCCTGTCTTGTTGTTGGTGTATAGGAATGCTACTGATTTCTGTGCATTGATTTTATATCCGGCCACCTTAAGGAATTCCTGTATGAGTTCGAGCAGGTTTGGGGTGGAGTCTTTTGGGTTTTCCACATAAAGTATCATATCATCTGCAAAGAGTGAGAGTTTGACTTCTTCTTTGCTGATTTGGATGCCTTTTATTTCTATTTGTTGTCTGATTGCTGTGGCTAGGACTTCTAATTCTATTTTGAATAGCAGTGGTGATAGTGGACATCCCTGCCATGTTCCTGACCTTAGGGGGAAAGCTGTCTGTATTTCCCCATTGAAAATGATATTCGCTGTGGGTTTTTCATAGATGGCTTTTATGATATTGAGGTATGTACCCTCTATCCCTATACTCTGAAGAGTTTTGATCAAGAAAGGATGCTGTACTTTGTCAAATGCTTTTTTCTGTATCTATTGAGAGGATCATACGGTTCTTGTTCTTTCTTTTATTAATGAATTGTATCACACTGATTGACTTGTGGATGTTGAACCAAACTTGCAGTTCAGGGATAAATCCCCCTTGGTTGTGGTGAATAAAACTTTTAATATACTGTTGGATCCTATTGGCTAGCATTTTGGTGAGAATTTTTGCATCCATGTTCATCAAGGATATTGGACTGTAATTCTCCTTTTTGATGGGGCCTTTGTGTGGTTTGGGGATCAAAGTAATGGTGGCCTCATAAAACGAGTTTGGAAGTTTTCCTTCCATTTCTATTTTTTGGAACAGTTTCAGAAGAATAGGTATTAGTTCCTCTTTAAATGTTTGGTAGAATTCCCCTGGGAAGTCATCTGACCCTGGACTTTTGTTTTTTGGGAGATTTTTGATGACTGCTTCAATTTCCTTAGCAGTTATGGGTCTGTTCGGGTTTTCTCTTTCCTCCTGGTTCAGTTTTAGTAGTTGATACATCCCTAGGAATGCATCCATTTCTTCCACATTATCTAATTTGCTGGCATATAGTTGCTCGTAATATGTTCTTATAATTGTTTGTATTTCTTTGGTGTTGGTTGTCATCTCTCCTATTTCATTCATGATTTTATTTATTTGGGTCATTTCTCTTTTCTTTTTGATAATTCTGGCCAGGGGTTTATCAATCTTGTTAATTCTTTCAAAGAACCAGCTCCTTGTTTCGTTGATGTGTTCTACTGTTCTTTTGGTTTCTATTTCATTGATTTCTGCTTTGATCTTTATTATTTCTCTTCTTCTCCTGGGTTTAGGCTTTATTTGCTGTTCTTTCTCCAGTTCCTTTAGGTGTAGCGTTAGGCTGTGTATTTGAGACCTTTCTTGTTCCTTGAGAAAGGCTTGTATTGGTATATACTTTTTCATAGGACTGCCTTTGCTGTATCCCAAAGATTTTGAACAGTTGTGTTTATATTTTCATTTGTTTTCATGAATTATTTTAATTCTTCTTTAATTTCCTGGTTGACCCATTCATTCTTTAGTAGGATGCTCTTTAGCCTCCATGTATTTGAGTACTTTCTGACATTCCTCTTGTGACTGAGTTCTAGTTTCAAAGTATTGTGGTCTGAATATGCAGGGAATGATCCCAATATTTTGGTACCAGTTGAGACTTGATTTGTGACCTAGGATGTGATCTATTGTGGAGAATATTCCATGGGCACTAGAGAAGAATGTGTATTCAGTTGCTTTGAGTTGGAATGTTCTGAATATATCTGTGAAGTCCATTTGGTTCAGTGTTTCATTTAAAGTCTTTATTTCCTTGTTGATCTTTTGCTTAGATGACCTGTCCATTTCAGTGAGGTGGGTGTTAAAGTCCCCCACTATTATTATATTCTTGTCAATGTGTTTCTTTGCTTTTGATATTAATTGGCTTATATAATTGGCTGCTCCCATGTTAGGGACATAGATATTTACAATTGTTAGATCTTCTTGTTGGATAGACCCTTTAAGTAAGATATAGTGTCCTTCCTCATCTGTTATTTCACTCTTTTATTTAAAATCTAATTTGTCTGATATAAGGATTGCCACCCCAGCTTTCTTTTGATGTCCCTTAGCATGGTAAATGGTTTTCCACCCTCTCACCTTCAATCTGGGGTTGTCTTTAAATGAGTCTCTTGCAGACAGCATATCGATGGGTCTTGTTTTTTATCCAATCTGATAGCCTGAGTCTTTTCATTGGGGCATTTACCCCATTTACATTCAGGGTAACTATGGAAAGATATGAATTTAGTGCCATTGTATTGCCTGCAAGGTGACTGTTATTGTGTATTGTCTGTGTTCCTTTATGGTCTATGTTACTTTTATGCTCTCTCTTTGCTTAGAGGACCCCTTTCAATATTTCTTGTAGGGCTGTTTTGTGTTTGCAAATTCCTTTAGTTTTTGTTTGTCCTGGAAGCTTTTTATCTCTCCTTCTATTTTCAAGGACAGCCTAGCTGGATATAGTATTCTTGGCTGCATATTTTTCTCATTTAGTGCTTTGAATATATTATGCGAGTCTTTCCTGGCCTGCCAGGTCTCCGTGGATAGGTCTGCTGCCAATCTAATGTTTCTACCATTGTAGGTTACTGATCTCTTCTCCCGAGCTGCTTTCAGGATTTACTCTTTGTCTCTGAGACTCATAAGTTTTACTATTAGAAGTCTGGGTGTTGACCTATTTTTAATGATTTTGAGAGAGGTTCTCTGTGCTTCCTGGATTTTGATGCCTGTTTCCTTCCCCACATTAGGGACGTTCTCTGCTATAATTGGCTCCAATATACCTTCTGCCCCCTCTCTCTTTCTTCTTCTTCTGGGATCCCAGTTATTCTAATGTTGTTTCATCTTATGGTATCACTTATCTCTGGAATTCTGCCCTCGTGATCCTGTAGTTGTTTATCTTTCTGTTTCTCAGCTTCTTTATTTTCCATCTTTTGGTCTTCTATATCACTAATTCTCCCTTCTGCCTCATTTATCTTAGCAGTTAGAGCCTCCATTTTTTATTGCACCTGATTAATAGCCTTTTTGATTTCGACTCAGTTAGATTTTAGTTCTTTTATTTCTCCAGAAAGGGTTTCTCTAATAACTACCATGCTTTTTTCAAGCCCAGCTAGTATCTTTAAAATCATCATTCTGAACTCTAGTTCCGACATCTTACTAATGTCCATATTGATTAGGTCCCTGGCAGTTGGTACTGCTTCTTGTTCTTTTTTTTGAGGTGATTTTTTCCATCTTGTCATTTTGTCCAGAGGAGAATAGATGAACGAAAGAATAAAATGCTAACAGGGTAAAAACGTCCCCAGAAAATATACACTAAACAAGTCAGAAGAGACCAGAAACCGGGGGAAAAGAAAGGGTAAGAAAGAAAAAAGAAAAAAAGAAAAGAAAAAGAAAAAGAAGAAGATAAAAACAAAACAACAGAATATCATCAAATATGGTCAGGCTGGTGCATAGATCAGTGCCACACACTAGATTTTGGGCATAGTTTGGTCTGTTAGAAGAAAGTGCCTCCCAAAACTTTAAAGAAAGAAAAACATATGTGTACAAAAATAAGGGTTAATATGATGAAGGGATGGAATATGACTGTAAAGATGAAAATTATAAAAGATTTTATAAAAGGAATTGATAAGAAGTTGCTTGAAAAAGGAAGAAGCTGATTTAAAAAAAATGGGAGAGAATGTGATAGGGCAGGAGACTAGAAAAAAGCCATACATCAGAGATTTAGGGTATATTTTGATCTGTTAGAAGAAACTGTATCCCAAAATTTTAAAGAGAGAACAACATATATATATACCAAATAAAGTTAACTACTATGAAGGGATAGAATATGACTCTAAAAATGAAAAGTAAAAAAGATTTTTTAAAAAAGGGATTGACAAGATGGTCTTTGAAAAAGGAAAAAGAAAATTTCAAAAAAAAAGAAAGGTAAATAAAATTAACTTTGAAAGACTAAAGAATCATGGGAAAAAAGCCATGAATTCTATGTGCAGTATTCCCCTAGTGCTGCAGTTCTGCCGTTGTCATTGATCCGTAAACTTGGTCTTGGCTGGCTGTTCTTACTGATCTTCTGGGGGAGGGGCCTGTTGCCATGGTTCATAAATGTCTTTGCTGGAGGTGGAATTGCCCCGCCCTTGCCGGGTCTGGGCTAAGTAATCCGCTCGGGTTTGCTCTCGGGAGCTTTTGTTCCCTGCAAAATTTCCGTCAGCTTTGGAGGAGAGTGAAAATGGCGGTCTCCCAATCTCCACCCTGGAGGAGCTGAGAACCCGGGGCCCCACTCTTCAGTGCGTCCCCAGAGAAAAGCAGTCAGTCACTCCCGTCTCCCCAGTCTCTGGCCGCACTCCGTCCTCACCCGGCCTGTGACCGAGTGTTTCTATCTCTGGCACCCGACCCCATGTGGAGTCTCCAAACCCAGCAGATCCCTGCAGTGCACTCCTGAACCACTCCCCCCAGGGAAGGAAGGGGAGTCTTCCCAGATCTGCCGCTTTTTGGGTCCCTGCTGGAAGAGCAGTGGCCCGACTGTGCTGCAGATCACGGTTTATGGCAACTCCAAGCTGAGAACCCATGCCTCGGCTCCGTCTCTGCAGCCAGATTCCCCGCCCTGATACCTTGGAACTCTGCTGCACTTAGGCATCCCCGGTCTTTCTGTGACCCCAAGGGTCCTGAGACCACACTGTCCCAGCGAGGTTTCCACCCCCCCCACCCCAATCCCCACCCCCCGCTTAGCTACTGGAGAGACGTCCCTTAGCGGAACCAACTTCTAAAAGTTCCGATTTTGTGCTCAGCTGGTCTATCACTTGCCAGAAGCGGGCGATGGAGGCCCTGTTCCCCCCCGTCTATCTTCCCGAATATTGCCTTAGATTCACTTCTCCGCATGTCCTGCCTTCCAGAAAGTGGTCGTTTTTCTGTTCAGAGAGTAGTTGCTGTTCTTTTCTTCGATCTCCTGTTGAGTTTGTAGGTGTTTAGATTGGTTTTATCCCTACCCAGCTGAATTCCTGGGACTAGATGAAATCCAGATCTCCTACTCCTCTGCTATCTTGCCCCTCCCTCCTGTGCAGAAGTTTTTTATTTTGATGTAGTCATAATAGTTTATTTTGGTTTTTTGTGTCCCTTCCCTCAGGAGACATATCAAGAAAGTAGGTACTACGGCTGATGTCAAAGAAGTGACTTCCTCTGTTCTCTTCTAGGATTTGTGTGGTTTCAGTTCTCCCATTGAGGTATTTAACCCATTTTGAGTTTATTTTTGTGTGTGCTTATAAGAAAGTGTTTCAGTTTCATTCTTTTGCATGTTGCTTCCCAGTTTTCCCAACACCATTTGTTGAGATCTTTTTCACATTGGATATTCTTTCCTCCTTTGTGGAAAATTAATTGGACTATAGTTGTGGGTTCATTTCTATGCTTTCTATTCTCCTCCATTCAACTAGGTGTCTATTTTTGTGCCAGGACGATACTGTTTTTGATTACAACAGCTTTGTAATATAACTTGAAGTGTGGAATTGTGATGCCCCTAGGATTTCTTTTCTTTTTCAAGGTTGCTATGGCCATTCAGGATCCTCTGTGATTCCATACAAATTTTCAGATTATTTGTTCTATTTCTGTGAAAAATGATGGTGATATTTTGATAAGGATTGCTTTAAATGTGTAGCTTGCTTTGGGTAGTATAGGCATTGTAACAGTATTTGTTCTTACAATCCATGAGAATGGAATATCTTCCCATTTCTGTGTTGTTTTGAATGTCTTTCATCAATGTTTTATGGTTTTCAGAAGACAGGACTTTCACTTCCTTGATAAGATTTATTCTTAGGTATCTTATTGTTTTTGGTGCAAGTGTAAATGGGATTGATTCCTTAAATTCTCATTCTGCTGTTTCATTATCAGTGTGTAAAAATGCAACACATTTCTTTTTGTTGACTTTCTATGCTATGAATTTCCTGAATTTGTGTATCAGTTCTAGCAATTTTTGGTGGTGTCTTTCAGGTTTTCTACATAGAGTATTATGTCATCTGTGAAGAGTGAACATTTTCCTTCTTCTTTGCTTATTTGGATACCTTTTATTTCTTTTTGTTGTCTGACTGCTGTAGGTAGGACTTCCAGTACTATGTTGAATAAAAGTGGTGAGAGTGGACATCCATGACTTATTCCCAACCATAGAAGAAAAACTGACTTTTTCCTTATTTAGGATGATATTTACTGTGGGTTTTTCACATATGGCCTTTATTATGTTAACATACGTTTTCTCTAAACCCACTTTGTTTTTTGGGTGTTGAGTTTGAGAAGTTCTTTATAAATCTTGGATACCAGTCCTTTGTCTGTAATGTCATTTGCAAATATCTTCTCCATTCCGTGGGTTGCCTCTTTGTTTTGTTGACTGTATTCTTTGCTGTACAGAGGTTTTTATCTTGGTGAAGTCCCAAAAGTTCGTTTTTGCTTTTGTTTCCCTCGCCTTTGGAGATGTGTCTTGAAAGAAGTCACTGTGGCCAATGTTGAAGAGGTTACTGCTTATGTTCTCCTCTAAGATTTTGATGGATTCCTGTCTCACATTGAGGTTTTTCATCCATTTTATCTTTGTGTATTGTGTAAGAGAATGATCCAGTTTCATTCTTCTGCATGTGGCTGTCCAAATTTCCCAGCACCATTTACTGAAGAATCTGTCTTTTTTTTTCCATTGGATATTTTTTCCTGCTTTGTCGAAGACTAGTTGACCATAGAGTTGAGGGTCCATTTCTGGAGTCTTTATTCTGTCCCATTGATCTGTGTGTCTGTTTTTGTGCCAATGCCATGGTGTCTTGATGATCACAGCTTTGTAATATAGCTTGAAGTCAGGCATTGTGATGCCCCCAGGTTTGATTTTCTTTTTCAACATTTCCCTGGTGATTCAGGGTCTTTCTGGTTCCATACAAGTTTTAGGATTATTTGTTCCAGCTCTGTGAATAATGTCAATGGTATTTTGATAGGGATAACATTGAAAGTGTAGATTGCTCTGGGCACCATAGACATTTTCACAATGTTTATTGTTCCAATCCACGAGCATGGAATATTTTTCCATCTCTTTGTGTCTTCCTCAATTTCTTTCATAAGTGTTCTGTAGTTTCTAGAATATAGATCCTTTATCTCTTTGGTTAGGTTTATTCCTAGGTATGTTATGGGTTTTGGTGCTATTGTAAATCCAGTCCAAAAAAAAGGGCAGAAGACATGAACAGACACTTCTCCAAAGAAGACATCCAGATGGCCAACAGACACATGAAAAAATGTTCAACATCACTAATCATCAGGGAAATACAAATCAAAACCACAATGAGATACCACCTTACACCAGTTAGAATGGCAAAAATTAACAAGGCAGGAAATAACAAATGTTGGTAAGGATGTGGAGAAGGGGGAACTCTCTTACACTGTTGGTGGGAACAAGCTGGTACAGCCACTCTGGAAAACAGTATGAAGGTTCCTCAAGATGTTAAAAATAGAGCTACCCTATGACCCAGCAATTGCATTACTAGGTATTTACCCTAAAGATACAGGTGCAGTGAAACGAAGGGGCACATGCATCCCAACACTCATAGCAGCAATATCCACAATAGCCAAACTGTGGGAGGAGCCAAGATGCCCTTCAACAGATGAATGGGTAAAGAGGATGTGGTTCATATATACAATGGAATATTACTCAGCTATCAGAAAGGATGAATACCCACCATTTGCATCGAAATGGATGGAACTGGGGGGATTATGCTAAGTGAAATAAGTCAAGCAGAGAAAGACAACTATCATATGGTTTCACTCATATGAGGAACATATGGAATAGCATGGAAGACCATAGGAGAGGGAAGGAAAAACTAAATGGTAAGAAATCAGAGATGGAGACAAATCATGAGAGACTCTGGATCCTGGGAAATAAATTGAGGGTTACAGAAGGGAGGGGTTGGGGGGATGGGGTAGACTGGTGATGGGTATTAAGGAGGGCATGTGTTGTGATGAGCACTGGGTGTTATACACAACTGATGAATTGTTGAACTAATTATGATGGCTAACTGAACATAATTAAAAATTGCAAAAATTAAAGAATTAAAAAATAAACCTACTTTGTTGAGGGTTTTTATCATGAATGCATGATGTACTCTGTCAAATGTTTTTTCTGCATCTATTGAAATGATCATATGTTTCTTATCCTTTCTCTTATTGATGTGATGTATCACTAGACTAATGTAAGAATATTGAACCACTCTTGCAACTCAGGAATAAATCCCACTTGGAGGGGCGCCTGGGTGGCTCAGTTGTTAAGCATCTGCCTTCGGCTCGGGTCATGATCCCAGAGTCCTGGGATCGAGCCCTGCATCGGAATCTCTGCTCTGTGGGAAGTCTGCTTCTCCCTCTCCCACTTCCCCTTCTTGTGTTCCCTCTCTCGCTGTGTGTCTCTGTCAAATAAATAAAATCTTTAAAAGAAAAAAATAAATCCCACTTGGTTATGGTGAATTTTTTAGTGTATTATTGGATTTGGTTTACTAGTATTTTGTTGAGGATTTTTGCATTTATGTTCATAATGGATATTGTCCTGTAGTCCTCTTTTGTAGGAGTCTTTATCTGGTTTTGGTATCAGGGTGATGCCGGTCTCATAGAATGAATTTGGAAGTTTTCCTTCCTTTTCTATTTTTGAATAGTTTGTGAAGAATAGGTATCAACTCTTTAAATGTTTGGTAAAGGGGCACCTCCTTGGCTCAATCATTTAAGTTTCTGCCTTCAGCTCAGGTCATGATCCTGGGGTCCTGGGATGGAGCACTGCATCAGGCTCCCTGCTCAGCAGGGAGTCTGCTTGTCCCTCTCCCTTCCTTCCAACTCATGCTCTCTCTCTCATTCTCACTCTCAAATAAATAAATAAAATCTTTTAAAAAATAAGCTAAAAAATAAATGTTTGGTAAAATTTGCCTGTGAAGCCATTTGTCCTGGACATTTTTGGGGGAGTTTTTTACTACTGATACAATTTCTTTTCTGGTTATTGGTCTCTTCAAGTTTTCTATTTCTTCCTGTTTCAGTTCTGGTAATGTACATGTTTCTAGGAATTCATTTCTTCCAAGCTGTCCAATTTGCTGGCATATACTTTTTCATAATATTTTTATACTTGTTTGTATTTTTGTGGTACTGGTTGTTATTTCTCCTTTCTCCTATTTATTATATATCTCCTTTCTCCTGTTATTTCTCCTATTTCTCCATAAAATCATTTATGATTTTATTTATTTTGGTTCTTTCTTTTTTTTTCTTGATAAGTCTGGCTATAGGTTTATTAAATTTCTTTATTTCTTCAAAGAACTGTTTTCATTATACTGTTCTATTGTTTTTTAGTTTTTGTATCATTTATTTCTGTCTTATTGTTATTATCTCCTTCCCTCTGCTGGCTTTAGGTATTGTTGTTCTTTTTCTAGCTCCTTTAGGTGAAAGCTAGGTTGAGCATTTGAGATTTTTCTTGGTTCTTGTATTGCTATATACTTCCCTCTTAGGACTGCTTTTGCTGCACCCAAAAGATTTTGAACCATTGTGTTTTCATTTTCTTTTGTTTCTATTTATCTTTTATTTCTTATTTGATTTCCTGGTTGAGCCATTCATTGTTTATTAGCATGTTTTTTAGCCTCCATATATTTGTAGTCTTTCCAATTTTTTTTTATTGTGGTTGACTTCAAGTTTCATAGCATTGTGGTCAGAAAGGTGCATAGTATGATTTCAACCTTTTTGTATTTGTTGAGGCCTGATTTGTGACCTACTATGTGATCTATTCTGGAGATTGTTCCATGTGCACTCAAAAAGAATGTGTATTCTGCTGTTTTAGGATGGAATATTCTGAATATGTCTGTTAAGTCTATCTGGTCCAGTGTGATGATATTTCAATTTCTGTAAGTGGGGTGTTAAAGTTCCCTACAACTATTGTATTATTATCAATTTGTTCCTTTATGTTTGTTATTAATTGTTTTATATATTTGGGTGCTCCCATGTTGGGTTCATAAATATTTACAATTGTTACATCTTTTTGTTGGACTGTTCCCTTTACTAATATATAGTATCCTTCTTTGTCTCTTGTTAGAGTCTTTGTTTTAAAGTCAGTTTGTCTGAAGTAAGTATGGCTACTCCACCTTTCTTTTGACATCTATTTGCATAATAGATATTTCTCCATCCCTTCACTTGCAATCTGCAGGTGACTTTAGGTCTAAAATGAGTCTGTTGTAAGCAGCATATAATGGGTCTTGTTTTTTTATACATTGTATCACCCTATATCTTTTGATGGAGGATTTAATCCATTTACACTCAAAGTAATTATTGAAAGATATGTTTAATGCCATTTTTCTAATTGTTTTGTCATTGTTTCTATAGATTTTTTTCTGATCTTGTTTTTCTCACTTTTGGTCACTCCTTTCCACTCAAAGAGTCCCCTTTAATATTTCCTGCCAGGCTGGTTTAGTGACCATGAACTCTTTTAGTTTTTGTTTCTCAACAAAACTCTACAGTTCCTTCTGTTCTGAATGATAGCGTTCCTGGGTAAAGTCTTCTTGGATGCAGATATTTTCCCCATTCAGCACTTTGAATTTATCATGCCATTCCGTCCTGGCTTCCCAAGGTTCTGTTAAGAAATATCCAGCTAGACTTATGGGTTTTCCCTTATAATTTAAGGATTTCTTTTGTCTTTCTGTTTTTAAGATTTCTTTATCACTATATGTTGCAAATTTATTTACAATATGTCTTGCTGTTGATCAGCTTTTGTTTATTTTGAATGGAGTTTTCTTTTGTGCTTCCTGGATTGGATATTTGTTTCCTTCCCCATATCAGGGAAGTTTTCAGCTGTTATTTCTTCAAATAAACTGTTCCTTTTTTCTATTTCTTCTTCTGTGACTCTTATAATATGAATGTTATTATGTTTGATGGAGTCACTAAGTTCCCTAAGTCTCTTCTCATGTTTGTACTCTCTTTTGTTCACGTTCCTTACTTTCCATTACTTTATCTTCTAGGTCATTAATTTATTCCTCTGCTTCTCCATCCTGCTTCTCATTGTATCGAGCGTATTTATAATCTCATTTATTGCATTCTTCATCTGTGATTGATTCATTTTTAACTCTTTCATCTCTGTGGTAAGGGTCTCCCTGATGTCTTCTATTCCTTTCTCAAGCCCAGTGAGTATTTTTATGATTACTGCTTTAAATTCTTCATCAGGCATGTTACTTATATATGCTTCCCTTAGATCTCTAGCCATGGCCTTATCTTGTTCTTTCATTATGGATGAATTCCTCTGTCTTGGCATTCTGTTGAATTCTCTGCCTTCTTCTGTGTGCTAGAAAGGCCAATTATGTCACCTGCTCCTGAAACTAATGACCTTATGAAGAAAAGGTTAATGTAGTGACTAGGGCCTGGTGCTTCAAAAGTGTCTCTGGTGTATGTTGCATGCCTTCTGCTGTTGTGTTTTGACTGCTTTATCCATCAGTCCAATTGTCTGCACAGGCTTTCCTTCCTTGCAGTGGGTAGTGTTTGGTCCCTAGCTTGAATGTGCCCAAGTTTAACTAGGTGTGGCCTTGTCTACATGTAAATTGAGACCCATCACCACCTCCACCAGAAGTGAGGCCCTGCAGAAATCTCTGGTCAGAAGATGTCATGTGGGCAGGGGTTTCTGCTGGTCTTCTGGGGGAGGGACCCACCACACTGGGTTTGAGGCAAGCTTGACAGAGAAGGGAAGTCCCATCAGAGTGCAGGAGGGTGGGTCTTGGTGTATGCAAGTTAGGCAGCCAATGCTGGCACTTCACTTTTTTCAGCAGGTGGTTCTGTGTTTATGACGAGGGGTGGGGAAGGGAAATGGCACTGCCGTCTTCTTTGTTACTGGAGAGGTGTCTCCAAAACACTGCCTTTCAGGTATGTGCTCTGAGAAGAGTGAATAATTTCCTCACTGTGTGCCCCAGGTATTCTTCAGATAACTGTTTCCACACTGTCTGCCCCTGGATTGTTTGTCTGTCTTCTCTCCAGGAGCAGTGCAGTGTCGTCCAGGCTCTAGCCCAGCCAAGCCCATTCACCTTTAAAATTCTAGGCTTTAAGCCCCACTGGTGGCAAGAACTCACGTAATTTAGCCCCTCTCGTTTTCTATGTCAATGGTTCGGGGTAAATGTCCTTGTGAATTACCCTGTGTGCTCCAGTCTCTCTCATTCTTCTCTGTGTCCATGGCCCCCTCCCTTCTGCAGCACCCATGATCCATTTCTCCCCTAAACCATGTCTCCACACTTCCTACCTTCTTCGATGTGTCCTCTTCTTTTCCTTCAGTTGTGGAGTTTGTTCTGTCAGTCTTCAGATTTATTTCTGTGGTATTTAGGATGATTTGATAGTTATCTAGTTGTGTTAATGGTAGTAGGCAAGCCTAGGGTCTTCCTACTCTGCCACCATCTTCCTCACAACTATCAATATTTTTTTCCTGTTCAGCAATACTTTCAATCATGCAATACATGAAATGTAGATTACCAGCACTGAGCATTATTCTTTCCAGTTCATGTATTTAGAAATCTTGAAATATGCTTCTGAAACAGTTTACAACAAACTCATAAACTAAAATGCACCAGACTAATAAAGACAAAGATGCCTCATTTCATAAGGGAAATGTCTGCATTCCTGGGTAAACAGGAGACTTGCATAAATCCAGCTTTGTCTTGTCAGGCAGTTAGTGTGAGTTGAGGCTGCATAGTCCATTATGCTTCCTAATAAACAAGGCTAATTCCTTGAATCATACTGAAGAATTATTTTTACCTCTAGAAAGTTGCAATTTTGATTAAATAATGTATTCCTTTTTTCTGTTACTAAGTGACTGTTTTATTTATTTTCTTCCTTATTTCCTTCACTCCTTGCTCCCTCCTTTCCTCTATCTTTTCTTTTTCTTCTTTCCTTTCTTTCCCTTCCCTTCCTTCTATTTTTCTTTCTGCAGTAAGTTGAAAAACACAACCTAATCCTTGTCAGGAAATCTATTTGTCATGTGTGAAATAGTGAACTCACAGAGCTATTAAAATATTATTGGCAATGGAATAAGTGTGACACAACCACAACACTTCTAGTTTCCTGAGCCCAAAAGAGTAAAGAAACCACAGCTGATGGATCAACTTCATCAGGATACAGACATCAATACCCACTAATTCTGGTTGGACACTTGAAGTAAAATTCAGCCTCTGAATTACCTCCTTTTGACAGAAAGAGGAGCGAAACTTTAGAGCAAAAGAAACAGCTTGAAAAGCGTAATGATGTCAGATGAAAGAATAGTAATATCATTGTAATACTGCTCACTCATGTGGGTCTCTAGGATTCCTAATCATAACTACACTAAGTCTCCAAAAGACAGCATCAGTAACATAAAATACTTTTTAATTAAGTCAATATCAATAAAAGCTTGATTTTTGCTGCTTCTTTCCACTGTGTTCTTCCAATTCTAGAATTTAAAAAAAAATAGTGATCTGAGTTTTCACTATCTGCCCTCTGTATAATATATTGAAGAATTTTTTTAAATTATAGCTTCCAAGAACATCAATATAATGAAATTTCACAAATTTCACTTGCTAATCCCTGTGATGAACTTTTAATCTACAGCTAAATCTTTAAAGACTTACCAGTTTTCTTGAAGTCTCTAAGTCCAAACTCTAATGCCTAGGGCATTATTAATGCTCAGGGTAATATTCAATTTAGTTGTTATTCTTGACCTTTACTATTTGGACTACATTCTCTCTTTTCCTCTAGACAATCAGCAACTGCAGCAGAATGCTGTCTTTTAAAAAATGGATACTTCTTTCACTGAATATGATTACAAGCCTCTATGATTGTAGTTTACTAGGATTTGAATCATTCTACAGTCCTGAACACAGATGATACAAATTGGAATTGAGACTAAAAACATACTCAGACCAGTTGATAGGACCAAGTCTCCAATTTCCTAAACAAGAACTGTTGTTGGAAGCTTGGTATATAAATTACATGAAGGGATGTCACACAACTCCCTTCACAATCACTCCCCCACACACAACCACTTTTAGTTACTTGTAAACTAAATAACTCTCCAACAGAAGTAGATTCTTTTTCCATTCAGCAATGGATACTTGAGGAGTTAAAATGGTGGAATAGTAGGAGGATCCTATGCTTGCTTCATCCCTCAAACACTGTTAGATAAATACCAGATCATTCTGAACACCCAAGAAATTGATCTGAGGACTGAGAGAACAAACTGCACAACTACAGGGAGAAAAGTGGCCACATGGTGGAAGGTGGGAGATGCAGAGATATGATGTGAGAGACAAGATATGCCAGTGCTGCAGAGGAGAGGGAGCCCTGATCAGGAAGAGAGGAGAGAAAGAGTGAATGGAACACAGGGCATTGCACAAGAAAAACACATCCCCAAACCATTGATAGGGAAAAAGAGGGGCTGATTATTTAAGATTTTACAAGCAGCAGAGCTCAAAGACTAAAGTTTTAGAAGTCCACACCATTGCTGTGTGGAGCCTGGAGGGTGTAGATTTGTTCCTGTGGAGAAGGAGGGCAGAAGCCCCAATGCCCTGGGTCACACTGGGAGAAAATTCCCTTTCTTGGAGTGCATTTAGGAGAGGTTGCACTTCCTCTCCAGGGACAAAAGAGCAGGCAGGCACCTTTGAGCTGTCTCATTCATTAGCATATGAGCAGAGATGACTGCTGAGTAAAGCTAACCTAGACTCCAGCACCTTGCTGTACTTTACCATAAAGTCCAAGCCCATGTGCCTTCATGTGATTGCCTTTCTTGAACAAAATGGCACCAGCCCCAGGACAGCAAGACCCTCCCCCAGAGTATTGGCAAGGGCCTGTGCCACACCATGTCCCTAAAACGTGGAGTTTTGAAACTCAGCCAGCATGCCAGAGATAAAATGCAAGAGTACTGCCCTGTCCTGTGGGCAGATACCTCAGACACAGACAGGGTGAAGGCAGGGATCTGAGGGATGTCTGGGACAAATGAGGGGACATTGTTCACTCTTCTATGAAAGACTCCTGAATAAAAACAGGTGCAAACTCCCCTCTCTGGAGACAGTAGAGTTGGCTGACACCATTTCCCCCCAACAAATCAGCACAGAGAGACTTCAGTGAGCAGCACATCACCCCACAATGGAGGCTTGAGCTGCTTTCACCAAGCCCCATCCCCATGTGCTGGTGGTTCTGAACTAGGGCAAGTGTGCTTGAGAGTCAAAGAAGCAGGAGGCCCATCCCCTAGAAGACCAGCACAACCCCTACCCCCCCACACACACATAACCGGTCTACTGATCATAGAGTGCTGCAAAACTTCAGTTCTCGGGGAAATAGTACCTAGCCTCTTGTAACAAGCAGACCGAAGCACACCTAGTTAAAACTTGCTACACACTGGACAAGGTCCAAATACTTCCCACTGCAGGCAAGGAGAAACTGTGCAGAGGACTGATCTGAGGGAAAAAGGAACAAAAACACAACAGCACAGTGCACACAGCATACATTAAAAACAGTTCCTGAGGTTCCAGGCACTGGACAGTAAAAGACTTCTTCTTAATATAGCCATCACTCTCAAGGATCAGGAAAGATACAGGCTTTAGTAACAAACAGAAGACAGACCGCCTAAACAAAATGAAAAGATGGGATAATTCACCCCAAAAGAACAAGTAGAGATCATAGCCGGGAGCTAATCAAAACGGATATAAGTAATATGCCTGAACCAGAAACTGAAACAAACAATCATAAGAATACTATCTGGGCTTCAGAAAAGCATAAAAGACTCCAAGGATTCCCTTAGGGCAAAGATGAAAAACCTAAAAACTAGTCAGCCTGAAATTTAAAAAAATGCTATAACCGAGATGCCAAACCAATTGGATGTAATGACCACAACGATGGAAGAAGCAGTGGAATGAATAGGCAATATTGGAAACTATGGAAAAGAATGAAGCTGAAAAGAAGAGGGAAAAATATTAGATCACCAGGGTAGACTTAGGGAATGCAGCTATTCTATAAAGTATAATAACATTTATATCATAGGAGTCACAGAAGATGAAAAGAGGGAAAGGGGGGCAGAAGGTTTACTTGAGCAAAGTTTAGCTGAAAATTTCCCTAATCCAGGGAAGGACACAGACACCAAAATCCAGGATACAGAGAACTCCCATCAAAATAAACAAAAGCAGGGCAACACCAAGATATATCATAGTAAAACTGCACAATACAGAGATAAGAAAAGAATCCTGAAAACAGAAAGGGAAAAGAAAATCCTAATAAGGGAAGACCAATCAGTTTAGTAGCAGATCTATCCATAGAAATTTCGGAGGACAGTGGTATGATATATTCAAGGTGCTGAATGGGAAAAGTATGCAGCCAAGAATACTTTATCCAGCAAGGCTCTCATTCAGAATAGAAGGAGAGATAAAGAGCTTCCCAGACAAACAAAAACTAAAGGAGTTATTGAGCACTAAACCAGTTCTGCAAGAAACAATAAAAGGGACTCTTTGAGTGGAAAAGAAAGAACAAAAGCAACAAAGAGTAGAAAGGAAGAGAGAAAATTTCCAGAAATACTGACTTTATGGGTAATAAAATGGCACTAACTTCATATCTATTAATAAGCATTCTGAATGTAAATGGACTAAATGCTCCAAAGAAAAGACAGAGGGATAAAAGCAAAATGGATAAAAAAAAGACCCATCTATATGTTGCCTACAAGAGACTCATTTTAGACCTAAAGACACCTGCAGATTGAAAGTGAGGGAATGGAAAAACACTATCATGCAAATGGACATCAACAGCCAAAGTAGCAATTGTTACATCAGACAAACAAGATTTCAAGCAAAACACTGTAAGAAGAAATGAAGAAGGGCATTATATCATAATAAATGGGTCTATCCAACAGAAAGGTCTAACAATTGTAAATAGTTATGCACACAACTTGGGAGTGCCCAAATATGTAAATCAATTAATAACAAATAAAGAAACTCATTAATAATAATACAATAATAGTAGGGGACTTTAACACCCCACTTACAGCAATGGACAGATCATCTAAGCAGAAAATCAACAAGGAAACAATGGCTTTGAATGACACATTGGACCAGTTTTTGTACTTAACAGATGTATTCAGAACATTCCATCCTAAAGCAACAAATTACAAATTTTTTTCAAGAGCACATGGACCAATCTACAGAATAGATAACATACTGGTTCACATATTAAGCCTCAACGAGTACAAAAGATTGAGATCACACCATGCATATTTTCAGACCATAATGCTATGAAACTCAAAGTCAACCACAAGAAAAAAATTTGTAAAGACCACAAATACATGGAGGTTAAAGAGCATCCTACTAAAGAATGAATTGGTCAACCAAAAAGTTAAAGAAGAAATAAAAGAATACATGGAAGCAAATGAAAATGAAAACATGACAGTCTAAAATCTCTGGGATGCAGCAAAAGTCATCCTAATATGGAACTACATAGCAATACAGGTGTACCTCAAGAAGCAAGAAAAGTCTCAAATGCACAACTTAACCTTACACCTAAAGGAGTTAGAAAAGGAACAACAAATAAAGCCTAAGGACAGCAGAAGGAAAATAATAAATATTAGAGCAGAAATAAATGATATAGAAACAAACAAAAAAAACCAAAAAACAGTAGAACAAATCAATGAAACTAGGAGCTTGTTTTTTGAAAGAATTAATAAAATTGATAACCCCCTAGCCAGACGTATCAAAAAGAAAAGGATCCAAATAAATAAAATAATCAATGAAAGAGGAGATATCACAAACAACACCAAAGAAATGCAAACAATTAAAAGGGAGTATTATGAAAAATTATATGCCAACAAACAGGGCAATCTGAAAAACAAATGGATAAATTCCTAGAAACATGTAAACTACCAAAACTGAAACAGAAAGAAATAAAAAATTGGAACTGACCCATAATCAGCAAGAAAATTGAATCAATAATCAGAAATCAACAAACAAAAGTACAGGGTCCGATGACTTCCCAGGGGAATTCTAGCAAACATTTAAAGAGTTAATACTTATTCTTCTCAAAATGTTCCAAAAAATAGAAATGAAAGGAAAATTTCCAAACTCATTTTTTTTTAAGATTTTATTTATTTATTTGAGAGAGAGAGAATGAGAGATAGAGAGCACGAGAGGGAAGAGGGTCAGATGGAGAAGCAGACTCCCTGCCGAGCAGGGAGCCCGATGTGGGACTCGATCCCGGGACTCCAGGATCATGACCTGAGCCGAAGGCAGTCGCTTAACCAACTGAGCCACTCAGGCGCCCCTTTCCAAACTCATTTTACAAAACCAGCATCACCTTGATGCCAAAACCAGATAAAGACCTCACTAAAAAAAGAGAATTACAGGCCAATATCCCTCATAAACAGGGATGTAAAAATTCTCAACAAGATGCTAACAAATAGAACCCATAGTATATTAAAAGAATTACTCACCATGATCAAATGGGATTTATTCCTGGGCTGCAAGGGTGGTTGAATACTCACAAATCAATCAATGTGATACAACACATTAATAAAAGAAAGGATAAGGACCATATGATCCTCTCAATACATGCAGAAAAAATCATTTGACAAAGTAAAGCATCCATTCTTGATAAAAACCTTAAACAAAGTAAGGATAGAGGGACCATACCTCAATATCATAAAGACCATATAGGAAATACCCACAGCCAGTATCATCCTCAATGGGGAAAAACTGAGAGTTTTTCTTCTAAGGTCAGGAATAAGACAGGGATGTCCACTCTCACCATTTTTATTTAACATAGTACTGGAATCAAAATAACACCAACATTTTCCACAGAGCTAGAATAAACAATCTTAAAATTTGCATGGAACCAAAAAAAGACCCCAAATGGCCATAACGATCTTGAAAAAGAAAAAGCAAAGCTGGTGACATCACAATTCCAAACTTCAAGCTCTATTACAAAGCTGTAATCATCAAGACAGTATGGTACTGGCAAAAAAACAGACACATAGTTCAATGGAACAGAATAGAAAACTAAGAAATGGACTGACAAATATATAGCCAAGTAATCTTTTACAAACCAGGAAAGAATATCCAATGGAAAAAAAGACAGTCTCTTCAATTAATGGTGTTGGGAAAAGTGGACAGCAACATGCAGAAGAATGACACTGGACCACGTTCTTACACCATACACAAAAACAAATTCAAAATGGATGAAAGACCTAAATTTGAGTCAGGAAAGCATTAAAATCCTAGAGGCAGTCACAGGTAGCAACCTCTTTGACCTTAACCCTAGCAATGTCTTACTAGACACATCTCTGGACGCAAGGGAAACAAAAGTAAAAATGAACTACTGGGACCTCATCAAGATAAAAAGCCCACGGAATTGGAGAAGACATTGCAAATGACATATCTGATAAATGGTTAGTATCCAAATTCTATAAAGAACTTATCAAACTCACCACCCAAAAAAACAAATAATCCAGTTAAGAAATGGGCAGAAGATATGAATAGACATTAGACATTTTTCCTAAGAAGACATCAAGATGGTCAACAGACACATGAAAAGATATTCAGCATCACTCATCAGCAGGGAAATACAAATAAAAACCATGATGAGATACCACCTCATATCTGTCAGGATAGCTAAAATTAACAGCAGAGGAAACAACATATGCTGGTGAGGATGTGGAGAGAGGGGTACTGTTGGTGGGAAAGCAAAGTGGTGCAGTCACTCTGGAAAACAGTATGGAGGTTCCTCAAAAAGTTAAAAATAAGACTACCTTATGATCCAGCAACTGCACTACTAAATATTTACCCAAAGGATACAAAAATACAGATTCAAAGGGGCACATAATATTTACAGCAGCATTATCTACAATAGTCAAATTATAGAAAGAGCCCAAATGTCTATTGACTAATGAATGGATAAAGATGTGGTATGTGTGTATATGTATATACACATATATATAAACACACATATATATACACACATATACAATGGAATATTACACAGTCATAATAAAGAATGAAATCTTGCCATTTGCAATGACATGGATGGAGCTAGAGAGTAT
Source organism: Callorhinus ursinus (assembly GCF_003265705.2). Classification (NCBI taxonomy): domain Eukaryota; kingdom Metazoa; phylum Chordata; class Mammalia; order Carnivora; family Otariidae; genus Callorhinus; species Callorhinus ursinus. The sequence goes on along the minus strand of NW_027397102.1, from coordinate 12,188,567 downwards.
TTTGCTAAGCTAAATGTGTCAGTCAGAGAAAGACAAATACCATATGATTTCACTCATATGCGCAATTTAAGAAACAAACAGATGAACACAGAGTAAGGAAAAAAAACAGAAAAAGAGGCAAACCATAAAAGACTTAACTATAGAGATCAAACTGAGGGTGGCTAGGAAGGGAGGGGGTAGGGGTAGGGACTAAATGGGTAATGGATAATTAAGGAGGGCACTTGTTGTGGTGAACACTGCATGTTATATGTAAGTGGTGAACCACTCAATTCTACTCCTGAAACCAATATTACACTATATGTTAACTAACTAGAATTTAAATAGAAACTTTTTTTTAAGATTTTATTTATTTATTTGACAGAGAGAGAGATAGCAAGAGCAGGAACACAAGCAGAGGGAGTGCAGGAGAGGGAGAAACAGGCTCTCCACTGAGCAGGGAGCCCGATGTGGGGCTCGATCCCAGGACTCTGGGATCATGACCTGAGCCAAGGCAGACGCTTAATGACTGAGCCACCCAGGTGCCCCTAAATAGAAACTTTAAAAATAATAATGGATACCTGACATTTACCTTCCTGGATAAAGAATGAACCAGTACCCAAATCCAGCAGTTTAAAGCATCCTAAAAAAAATCACCTAAGCCAAAAACATTTGCTGGATAGAAGTTAAACAATGTTTTTACTGATTTTTATTAACTGTTCAGGTGACAAGATGATAAAAACATTTCAAGAACATTTTTAAAGGATTTCTATGAAGACTAGGAATTATGTAAAGATAATATACAATGTTTATTAAAACACTTTATGCTGCCAACAAGTTCTTGATATAACATGAAGAAATCCCTGTGGGGGAAAGAATTTAATGTTGTGGTATCAGGGTATTTCATTTACTATTTTCTAGAGTTTCATTTAACCTCATGAAGGAAAGAAAAACAGGTACACATAGTGAATCTGCATCATATTGGCATTTTTTATAAAAAAATTCAGAGAGAATTTTTTTTAAATTATTGCAGATCTTCAAACTCTTTCCTTCCTTTTTCTGATTTCCTGGCAAACCTGCACCAAACCTATGAGGCAGTGTGGTGCAGGTATAAAGGGCATGGACTATGAAGCCAGAATTGGAAACTTCATTCAGGAAATTCCATTACTTATTAACCATGTAACTTTGAGTACATAATTGTACCTTCTTATGCCTCAGATTTCTCATCTGTAAAATATGAATAATAATAGCATTTATTTCATAGGCCTGTTGCCTATATTCCATGAGTTCAAAATTTATTAAAGTGCTCAGGTTAATGCCTGGCAAATAGTAAGGAATATAAGCATCTGCTAAAATGATTATTCTCATAAACCAAGTACCATTACAATAACATTAAAGGGAATTTGTTTCATTTGCTTTTGGGGGATAAAAAGTCTGTAAAATCGACTTTACTTACTAAATGAAACTTCAAAATTTAAAAGTTTGAACGGGTTAGTTCCCTTGCTCTGATTTCTTTCGAAACAATGTAATAAGGAATAAGTTCTTGCTCCATCAGGTTCTTAATTGCTCTGAAAGATAGTACCAGATTTAAAGATACTTCCAGTTTCATATTGTGCCAGCTAATGAAATTCATATTTATGCTTGTTTCAAATTAATTTCAAAATACTTCTCAAAGGGCTAACATTTGATCAAGATTAAGTTTACAGAATTTTTTTCTCATTATTTTCTCCCAAATACCTATTGTTCTTTGATATGTATTGGTAAAAGAGTGGTACATAAAGGAGTGTCAGGCTTTTGATTTAAGTCATCCAGGGTACTGTTGCCTATGTTTAAACTTGTCTGCTTGTTATGGATTCTCATTGTTAGCTTTCAGGCTCTCTTCATGGCCCCCTTGCTTCCAATTCAGACTAAATGATCACACTTGCTACTGTTGAGTGTGAGAAGGTCAGCAAGGTCATTCCTTCCCATAGACTCACTAGAGAATTCACACAAAGATATGAAATAAAGCCTCTATTGCATTTTCCCTTCAATAAAATGCACTCTTTCGATGACACAGCCTTTTGAAATTATCCAGCAAGCTTACCTTCTTTTTTAAGTGTGCATAACTTTTACAAATGTAACTACTTCATCTTTTAAGTTTTACTTCATTTGAGATTCAGGGAATGAGATTAAATTATTATTTGCTAAATATAAAACTTCAAAAATTAGAGATCAACAGAATGAAAGAAGAGAAAGTGAAAATATAAGGAGTCTACATCTGGAGATATTAAATCATACAGTGGTTTATTTCTGGATCATGAATATTTTAAATTACAAAGTACTTTCTGTATGATGTTTTCTTTTTATTGTAAGAGTTACTATAATATCAATTTATAAACTTATTAGTCAGCAACAGATCAATGAAAAACTAATAAGCATAAATTACTAAAAGGTTGTTTAAAATTGTAGCATTAAGCAAAATATAACACATGCACAAACACAAACATGTTTTTCTTATTCTCTATGTATTTTTTCCTGTGATATAATCATATAAATTTGATAGGATGAAACGAATAGGTTATGGTATGTTGTATTGATAGAATTCTCAGATAGAAATTTTCATTATGCAATCTTCTCTTAGCCAAACACAAAAGACAAAGAAATATTCAGAATTTAAATCTATCTTTTAAAAAAAATGTTCAGTTCATCATAATCGCTACTATCATAGTTAATCCTCTAATGATAACAGTACCGTAGTTTCTCAGGTCCCTGCATTTTAGAGATGTTAGTGTTATGTGTCTATTCATAACATTTCTTTAGAGAACTAACAATGACTTTCAATATATTATCTTAGTAGACATATATATACAAAAATAATAGCAAACACAGATGCTATAATCATTAATTTGCAGATCAACTAACTCTCATTCAGAAGTTGTGTTCAGTAGTTAAGGTGGAACAGCAATCAAAATTGTCTCATTTTACTCTTTAGGTATTAAAATACTTATTGAAATACACTGCTAAGTATTAGACTGATCATACACAAATAGAACGAATAGCTGGTAGTATGAGACCACACCAACAATTATGATCCTTAGATACAATTTAGTATCCTGGAAAGTAGTATTATTAAGTGGACACTACTGATCTTGAAGAATCAAGGCATTTTCAAAACAAAATCGTATTATTTATTATAAAAATAATGGTGAGAAATGAATCGCCCAGAGCACTAAGGCACATATACCAATAGGTCATAAAAATTTTACCTATTATTTGCATAGTTTTTTTTAGATATCACACTCAGTGACTATGGAGACATAAATTTAAAACAATTCATCAACATTTTACAAGGAAATCTTAGCTACCATATTCTTTAAACAAATGTGAGCTTTTACTTAAGGTTAATTTTCAGGTAAACTGGGCGTTAAACAGAAAGTCTATGTTAATGAAAATCTTCTTAAATGGACTCTTAAAAGCTCGGAATAGGAATGTATTTCCTCTTTTTCCCTGATGGTTCAGACCACCAAGGGTCTCAGAGTGCTCACTCTGCACATATATCATTACTAAGATAAGAACCTGCAGGTTTGAGAAGGGTTAGATCCTGGAATTGGATCAAACTTCTACTCCTCCACCTCCTCTAAACCACACCAACTACATGCACAGGAAATTATAAGTTTGACACCTGTAATAGTATATTTTTCATATTATTCTATGATTTTTCAGTTGTGAGGGAAAGTAGACATTTGATAGGAAAAAGTCACATACAATCAATAGAAGTGTTGATGATTTCCATAATAAATCCCTAATATGAACATTTTCCTGCCATTTACCCCTTATGTAAAAGTAGAGTGCAGATAAAATTCCCTATATGATAGCAAAGTCAACCTGGAGGAGAGGCACTAGTCAGCAACAATTAGGCTGCACATAATAATGAATAAATAAATAAATAGTAAATAAATAAAATGTGAGTAACTAAAAAAAAACTGTCTGCAGACTTTTGTTTTTTTCTTCAGACATCTATTGTAATTTAGAGTATTTAATATTCTAAAGATAGAGGTAATATCAATGTTCTATCTAGAAAAGGGCTCTTGTCTGGAATGTTATACAAGTGACCTTATTGTTATTTTAAGCAGCTGTCAGGGAGCTGTATAATTGACCATATTTGGTTAGTTTTTGTTGTTGGAACCTACATTGACCAATACCACCAGCCTCTCCGTTGTAACTGTCCCAAGAGTAGTAACTTGCTAAACCTTTCATCCAATGATGTATGACAGAAAAACATGTTTGCTTTGACATGTGCAAACCCATGGTGAACAGAAAGGCTTTTAAAGTAGCTTTACAAGTTCAAATACAAGGCTAGTGTTTTATTTCTTATAGTACAATCAGTTTGTTTCATAATTCTGTAGTGAAAACTGCACTCTCCCTTTCCCATTCTCAGAGTGACAGTGAGATTCTGGTTTTCAAGTAAAAATATATGTGTAAATAGTATATTAAGTTCAGATGGTCTCTGTACATTTGAAATTATGTTCTCCATAAATGTTGAAATCATGAACTAGGGACTAAATCCACATGGTCATGGTTTAACTATTCTAAATGATACACTTCCAGTCACTAAATTAAACTTCCACTTCAAGGGAAGGGTGCATTCCACTTGGGTATTTCTTAATACTCTTCCATACACTGTCGTCCAAAGACCCAAATTAAATACCTTGATTATCTAAAACTCAATTTGCTAAACAACGCCATTTTTAAAATTTATACTATTAAGAGAAAAAAAAATTTTAAACATGAAGTGTTATTTAAAAATTATGATTGGTAAGACAGGAAACCATCAAAGTCCTAGAGGAGAAAACAGGCAACAACATCTTTGACCTTGGCTGCAGCAACTTCTTACTAGACACATCTCCAGAGGCAAGGGAAACAAAAGCAAAAATGAACTATTGGGACCTCATTAAGATAAAAAAAACTTCTGCAGAGCAAAGGAAACAATCAACAAAACTAAAAGGCAACTGACAGAATGGAAGAAGATATTTGCAAATGACATACATGATAAAGGGCTAGTATCCAGAATCTATAAAAAACTCATCAAAATCAACACCCAAAAAATAAATAATCCAGATAAGAAATGGGCAGAAGACATGAACAGACAGTTTTCCAAAGAAGACATACAAATGGCTAACGGACACATGAAAAAATGCTCAACATCACTCATCATCAAGGAAATACAAATAAAAGCCACAAAGAAATACCACCTTACACTTGTCAAAATGGCTAAAATTAACAACTCAGGAAACAACAGATGTTGGCAAGGATGTGGAGAAAGAGAAGCCCTTTTGCATTGTTAGTGGGAATGCAAACTGCTGCAGCCACTCTGGAAAACAGCATGAAATTTCCTCAAAAAGTTAAAATAGAACTACCCTATGACCCAGCAATTGCACCACTAGATATATACCCAAAGGATACAAAAATATTGATTTGAAGGGACACATACCCCTGATGTTTATGGCAGCATTATCAACAATAGCCAAATTATGTAAAGAACCCAAACATCCAATGACTGATGGGTGGATGGGGGGATGTGGTACATTTACACAATGGGATATTACTCAGCCATCAAAAAGAATTAAATCTTGCCATTTGTAACAATGTGGATGGAACTACAGTGTATTATGTCAAGCAAAATAAGGCAGTCAGAGAAAGACAAATATATAATTTCACTCATATGTGGCATTTAAGAAACAAAACAAATGAACATAGAGGAAGGGAAGGAAAAATAAAATAAGATAAAAACAGAGAGATACGAGACCCTTAACTATAGAGAACAAACTGAGAGTTGTTGGAGGGGAGGTGGGTGGGGGGATGGGCTAAATGAGTGATGGGTATTAAGGAGGGCATTTGTTGGGATGAGCACTGGGTATTATATGTAAGTGATGAATCACTAAATTCTACTCCTGAAACCAATACTACACTATATGTTAACTAACTTGAATTTAAATTAAAAAAATAATAATAAAAATAAAAATTATGATTGTCTTGTGAAGCACCACTAAATACCAATTATATTCCAAGACACAGTAAGACCAAACTTCTATATGGATAGCTCTATAGCTTCTATAGCTATATCACTATACAATCAAAATTGGTGAGTAGAATGATGTTTCTGAGGCCCCAAGAATTCAATGACCCAAATAAAGTTGCATTTATGTTAACTCTACTATGCTAGCTAAGGCAGGCAATAAAATGGACGAATATTATTAAAAATATTTTCAACAAGGATTGACAACACAAACATATAATTAACTTCAATTAGCTGGAACCCCCTTAACTGATCTTTCTAGTCCATCAAGATTTTTAATGTAAGCAAGTCCGCATTCCACAAAATAAATACTATTTGGAACAAATAAGAGTTGATGATCTAAAACCAGTTGTATACTCTATCTTCCAGGAGCTTGGGCAGATGGCGGAGTAGGAGGACCCTGAGTTCACCTCACGGAACGTTTAAAGCTACATATCAACTATATCCAAGTCAATAAACAAGAGTGATTTGAAGACTAGCAGAAAAAATTCCACAACTAAATATAGAGAAGAAGCTGCATCTGAAAGGTAAGGAAAGTCAAAAAAGTGGAGAGAGGCTGCCAACAGAAGGGAGGGAGCTGCATGTATGGAGAGGGCAGAGAAAAGAACCATCACACCAGGTAGCCCACACAGGGAAGTCTAATCCCCATAATGTTTGGTTTTAAAAACCAAAAGGACTAAGTTCCATGAGTTTATAAAACCACTGGGCCCTGGAGCCCAGAGTTTTAATAGTCAGCTGACTAAGAACTGGATGAGCCAGGAGGGCCAGTGGGGAGAGAGAGTGGTAACTGGAAGGCTCTCTTAAAGAGATGGCAGCTTGTGTGGAGAGGCAACATAAAATCAGCAGTTTACAAAATGCTAAGGGCAAAGAGGAGACAAACCTATTCATAATAATTTTGAAGCACTTTGAGGTACTTTTCCGGAAATGAGGAAGCTGGCAGACACCATTTCCCTCCAACATGAACACAGAGCCACCTAAAGGAGTCAGGGCTGCAAAGACACTTGTACTCTTGTCCAGGGCTCAGGGCAAATTTGTTAAAGCTGTGTGACTGTCCTGCCTAGCAACCCAATGCACAGCTGCCACCATGCACCACACTCAGCTGCACACCCCCAGCCACTATCACACATGGGGCCCAGTCACACCCAGCCATTGTCACATGCCACACCCAACCTCATTCCCCCGGCCACCCTGCCATAACGTCACTACTTTCAAAAGCAGAAGATACAACTGAGTTTTTTTAACACAGAAACAGACACAGAAAGGCAGAAAAAAATGATGAGACAAAGAAATTTATCACAAATAAAGAACAAGACAAGGCCACAGCCAGATATCAAAGCAAAAAAATATATATAAGTAACATGCCTGATAGATAATTTAAATTAATGATCAAAAGAATACTCACTGGACTTGAGAAAAGACTGGAACACAAGAGAGAGACCCCTAACAAATAAATAAGGAATAACATAGAAATAAAAGTCTCAAATGAAATGAGAAAAACACTTGGAATGAATAACAAAATGGAAGACGCAGAGGAATGAATTAGTGACCTAGAATACAGAGTAATGGAAGGTGATCAAACTGAAAAAAGGAGGGAAAAAAATTACACAAAATGAGAATAGTTTAGGGAACTCACTGACTCCATGAAACATAATAACATTCATATTACAGGAGTCCCAGAATAAGAAAGAGAGAAAAGGGGGCAGCAAATTTATCTGAAGAAATAGTACTGAAAACTTCCCTAAGCTGGGGAAGGAAACAAATATCCAGATTCAAGAGGCACAGATAACTCAAATCAAAAATTTTAAAAAGCAGACCCAAACCAAGACATATATTAATTAAATTGGCAAAATATAGGAATAAAGAAAAAATCTGAAAGCAACAAGGCAAAAGAAGTCAGTAAATTACAAGGAAAAATCTGTAAGTCTAGCTAGAGATTTTTCAACAGAAACTTTGCAAGCCACAAGGGAGTGACATGATACATCCAAAGTGCTGAATGGGAAGAATCTGCACCCAAAAACATTCTATCCAACAAGGCTGTTATTTAGAATCTGAGAGATTAAAAAAAAAAATAATAAGTTTCCCAGACAAGCAAAAATTAAAGGACTTTGTGACCACTAAACCAACCTTGTAAGAAATATTAAATAGGTCACTTTGAGTACAAAACAAAATAAACTAAACTAACAGGGCAACAGCTCTCAGGGTGCTGTGGCCACGAAAGGACACTGGGGCAGCACCCAGCGTGACCTGAGACCTGTGGAAGAGAATGCACATTGGAGCCCAAGGCTGCTAGCAATTGCAGTCACAAAACGCAGAGACACTCACCAGTCCCCGTAACTCCCCCTAGAGAGGTGCACAGGCATGACCAGCTCATATTAAGCCCATCCCTCTGACAAAGGAGGGGGCAACTCCACCCAGTCAAAGACACCTGAGAAGCTGAGGAACAGGCCCTTCCCCCAAAAGACAGAATGTAAGAACAGGTGACTGATAAGCTTATTTCCCACAGGACTAAAATTCCAGCACCAGGGGAAAATAATATAGGGAGCTCCAGGTATTTCTTCACGACTCTTTTATACCTCAGGCTAAAATTTTACATTTCTTTTTTGTATATTTCCTTATTCTTTCTTTTTTTTTACCCTGTTCCCATTTCAAATACATTCTTATTTCCCAATTTATCTTTTTAAGACACTTTTTAACTTTTTTTTCACATTTACGTTTTATAGATTTATGCCCCCTACTAGCCTGTTTTTCACTTTATTCAATTTTATCGTGAAATATATATATAAGTTCTGATTTCTTTGCAATTTTGAGATATAGTGTCTTCTAACACACAGACCAAAAATCAATCAGGAACAGGCAGATCACCCTGCTTTGTCCACACTGAGAGATTATAATCTCTCTCCCCACCCCCCTTTTTTAATTGTTTTGGATCATCTTGGCTTGGGTAGCATATCTGTGGTACCTTTTGACCACTTCAGAATTTTTCTAGGGTGCTTTTGTTTGATATTTTGGACTCTGTTCATTCACTCAACCATCCCTCAGCAGAATAACTAGGAAGAGGAACTCTCAACAAAGAAAAGAACCAGAGACAATGTCCTCTGCCACAGATCTAAAGGATATGGATATAAGCAAGATCAGAGATAGCAATCATGAAAGCAATAGCTAGGCTTGAAAAAAGCATTCGTGACACTATAGAATATCTAAAGACAGAAATGAGATCTAATCATGCTGAACTTAAAAATGCTATGAAGGAGATGCAGTCTAAACAGAGTACCCTAATAGCCAGGGTAAATGAGGCAGAAAAGCGAAATCACTGATCAAGAAGATAAGCTGATAGAATAGAAGGAAGGTGAGGAAGATAGGGATAGACAGCTAGTAGCCCATGAAAATAGAGTTAAAGGGATCAATGATGTCATGCAACATTCCAATATCAGAATTATTGGGATCCCCCAGGGGGTGGAGAGAGAGAACTAGAAGTTATATTTGAGCAAATTATAGCTGAGAACTTCCCTAATCTGGGGAAAGAAAAAAAAATTCATGTCCAAGAGACAGAGAGGATCACTCCCAAAATCAATAAAAATAGATCAACACCCTAATGTATAATAGTGAAGCTTGCAAAATCTTAGAGCCAAGGAAGCTATCTTGAGAGCAGCTAGGGGGAAGAGATTTCATACGTATGGAGGAAGGAACATCAGAATAACATCAGACCTATCCACAGAGACCTGGCAAGTCAAAAAGTGCTGGTAAAACATTCAGGGTAATAAATGAGAAGAACATGCAGCCAAGAATACTTTGTCCTTCAGGGTTGTCATTCAGAATGGACGGAGAGATAAAGAGCTTCCATGACAGGCAGAAACTGAAAGAATATGTGACCACCAAGCCAGCCCTGCAAGAAATATTAAGGGGAATTCTATAAACGAAGTAAGACCCAAAGAGTAATATAGACCAGAAATTAACAGAGACAATCTATAGAAACAGGGACTTTACAGGAAATACAATGGCACTAAATTCACATCTTTTAATAGTTACTCTCAATGTGAATAGGCTGAATGCTCCCATCAAAAGACACAGGATTTCATATTGGATAACAAAGCAAGAACCATCCATTTGCTGTCTACAAGAGACTCATTCTGAACCTAAAGACACCTCCAGATTGAAAGTGAGGGGATGGAGAACAATTTACCACACCAGTGGACCTCAAAAGAAAGCGGGGGTAGCAATCCTCATAGCAGACAAATTAGATTTTAAGCCAAAGACTCTAGTAAGAGATATAGAAGGACACTATATAATACTTAAAGTGTCCATCCAACAAGAAAATGTAACAGTTGAAAATATCTATGCCCCCAACATGGGAGGATCCAATTACATAAACCAACTAATAACCAAAATAGAAACATATTGATAATACTACATTAATAGTAGTAGACATCAACACTCCACTCACAGCAATAGACCATCTAAGCAGAAGATCAAGAAAGAAACAAGAGCTTTGAAGGACACATTGGACCAGATGGACTTCAAAGATATATACAGAACATTCCATCCTAAAACAACAGAAAACTCATTATTTTCGAGTTCACATGGAATAGACGACATTCTGGATCACAAATCAGGTCTCAACTGATACCAAAAGATTAAGATTATTCCCTGCATATTTTCAGACCACAGTGCTTTAAAACTGGAAGGAAAAATTTGGAACGAATGCAAACACTTGCAGGTTGAAGAGCATCCTGCTAAAGAAGGAATGGGTCAACCAGGAAATTAAAGAAGAAATTAAACAATTCATGCAAACCAATGAGAATGAAAACACATTGGTTCAAAACCTATGGGATACTGCAAACGCAGTCCTTACAAGGAAGTACATAGCCATCCAAGCTTCTCTCAAAAAATTAGAAAAATCCCAAATGCACACTTAAAGGAGCAGGAGAAAGAACAGCAAATAAAGCCTAAACCAAGAAGGAGAAGAGAAATAAAGATTAGAGCAGAAATCAATGAAATGGAAACCAAAAGAAGAGTAGAATAGATCAATGAAACTAGAAGCTGGTTCTTTGAAAGAATTAGTAAGATCAATAAACCTCTGGCCAGACTTACCCAGAAGAAAATAGAAAAGAACCAAATTAATAAAATCATGAATGAAAGGGGAGAAATTATGACCAATACCAAGGAAATAGAGACGATTATTAGAATTTATTACCAGCAGCTATATGCCAACAAACTAGGCAATCTGGAAGAAATGGATGCATTCCAGATACTTATAAACTACCCAGACTGAAACAGGAAGAAACAGACAATCTGAACAGACCAATAACCAGCAAGGGAATTGAAAGAGTAATCAAAAACCTCCCAGTAAACAAAAGTCTAGGGCCAGATGGCTTCCCAGGGGAATTTTACCAAACATTTAAAGCCTAATAATACCTATAATAACTATTCTACTGAAGGTGTTCCAAAAGATAGAAATGGAAGGAAAACTATTGGGGCCAACATTACCCTGATCCCAAAAGCAGATAAAGACCCCATCAAAAAGGAGAATTACAGACAATATCCCTTATGAACATGGATGCCAAAATACTCAACAAGATCCTAGCCAATAAGATCCAACAGTACATTAAGAGGATTATTCACCATGACCAGGTGGTATTTATCCCTGTGGTGCAAGGGTGGTTTAACATTTGAAAATCAATCAATGTGATACATCACATTAACAAAAAAAGAAACAAGAACTATATGATCTTCTGAATTGATGCAGAAAAAGCATTTGACAAAATACAACATCCTTTCCTGATTAAAACTCTTCACAATATAGGGATAGAGGGAACATACCTCAATATCATAAAAGCCATCTATGAAAAGCCCACAGCGAATATCATTCTCAATGAAGAAAAACTGAGAGCTTTTCCCTTAAGGTCAGGAACACGACAAGGATGACCACTCTCACCACTTTTGTTCGACATAGTACTAGAAGTCTTAGCCTCAGCAATCAGGCAACAAAAAGAAATAAAAGGCATTCAAATTGGCAAAAAAGAAGTCAAACTCTCTCTTTTCGCAGATTTTATGATACATTATGTGGAAAACCCAAATAACTCCACCCCCAAATTACTAGAACTCACAGAGCAATTCAGTAATGTGGGAGGATACAAAATCAATGCACAGAAATCAGTTGCATTTCTATACACTAACAGTGTGACTGAAGAAAGAGCAATTATGGAATTGATTCCATTTACAATAGCACCAAAGACCATAAGACACCTAGGAATAAACCTAACCAAAGAAGTAAAGGACCTATAGTCTAGAAATTACAGAACACTTATGAAAGAAATTGAGGAAGACACAAAGAGTTGGAAAAACTTTCCATTCTCACGGATTGGAACAATAAACATTGTGAAAATGTCTATGCTGCCAAGAGCAATCTACACTTTCAATGTCATTCCTATCAAAATAGCATCAACATTTTTCACAAAGCTGGAACAAACAATTCTGAAATTTGTATGGAACCAGAAAAGACTCCAAATCACCAGGGGAATGTTGAAAAAGAAAACCAATGCTGGGGGCATCACGTTGCCTGACTTCAAGCTATATTACAAAGCTGTGATCATCACAACAGCAGGACAGCATTGTATTGGCACAAAAACAGACACATAGATAAATGGAACAGAATAGAGACCCCAGAAATGGTCCCTCAACTCTGTGGTCAACTAATCTTCAACAAAGCAGGAAAGAATATTGAATGGAAACAGTCTCTTCAAAAAATGGTGCTGGGGAAATTGGACAGCCACATGCAGAAGAATGAAGCTGGACCATTCTCTTATTACACCGTACAAAAAGATAAACTCAAAGTGGATGAAAGACCTCAAAGTGAGACAGGAATCCATCAAAATCCTAGAGAAGAACATAGGAAGTAACCTCTTCGACATTGGCCACAGTGACTTCTTTCAAGACACGTCTCTAAAGGCAAGGGAAACAAAAAGCAAAAATGAACATTTGGGACTTCATCAAGATAAAAAGCTTTTGCACAGCAAAGTTTTGTTGACAAAACTAAGAGGCAACCCACGGAATGGGAGAAGATATTTGCAAATGACATTTCAGATAAAGGTCTAGTATCCAAGATCTATAAAGAACTTCTTAAACTCAACACCCAAAAAACAAATAATCCAGTCAAGAAATGGGCAGAAGACATGAACAGACACTTCTCAAAAAAAGACATACAAATGGCTAACAGACACATGAAAAAAATGTTCAACATCCCTTGCCATCAGAGAAATACAAATCAAAACTACAATGAAGTACCACCTTACACCAGTTAGAATGTCAAAAATTTGTACTGCATGGAACACTGTGTGTTATACAAAAACAATGAATTGTGGATCTCCACATGAAAAACTAATGATATATTGTATGGTGACTAACATAACATAATAAAATTAAATTAAAAAAAAGAATGCCAAAAATTAACAAGACAGGAAACAACAAATGTTGGTGAGGATGTGGAGAAAGGGGAACTCTCTTACACTGTTGGTGGGAATGCAAGCTGGTACAGCCACTCTGGAAAACAGTATGGAGGTTCCTCAAGATGTTAAAATAGAGCTACCCTATGACCCAGCAATTGCACTACTAGCTATTTACCCCAAAGATACAGGTGTAGTGAAAAGAAGGAGCATGTGCACCCCAATGTTCATAACAGCAATGTCCTCAATAGCCAAACTGTGGAAGGAGCTGAGATGTCCTTCAAAAGATGAACAGATAAAGAAGATGTGGTTCATATATACAATAGAATATTACTCAACCATCAGAAAGGATGAATACCCACCATTTGCATCGACATGGATTGAACTGGAGGGGATTATGCTGAGTGAAATAAGTGAAGCAGAGAAAGGCAATTATCATATGGTTTCACTCATATGTGGAACATAAGGAACAGTGTGGAGGACCACAGGGGAAGGGAACAAAAACTGAATGGGAAGAAATTAGAGAGGGATACAAACAATGAGAGACTCTGGACCCCGGTAAACAGACTGAGGGTTACAGAAGGGAGGGAGATGGGGGGATAGGGTAACCATGTGATGGGTATTGAGGAGCAGGTGTTGTGACGAGCACTCAATGTTATATGCAACTAATGAATCGATGAACACTACATCAAAAACTAATTACTATATGTTGGTTAATTAAACATAATAATACAACATTTTTAAAAGGTTAAAAAGTAGGAAACACAAAAGCAGTGAAAATAAACATTTGTGTAAAAAAAGTCAAGGAACTCATAAGAAAAGATATAAAATATAATAATATATACTAAAAAGTGGGGAATAGAGGAGAAAAGAATGGGTTCAAACTTAAGTGGCCATCAACTTAATATAGACTGCTATATGCACAGAAGTTTATATACACACCTAACCATAACCACATAAGAAAAAACACTAATGAGCATGTAAGAAATGAAGAGAAAGAAATCCAAATATATTACTTAAAACACGAAAGAGAGAAAGGCAAGAAAGGATCACAGAAAATCTTACAAAACAACCACAAAACAATAAAATGGCGATAAATACACATCTATCGATAATTTCTTTGAATGTAAATGGACTAATTATTCCACTGTTGGTGAAAATGCAAACTGGTTCAGCCACTCTGGAAAACAGTATGGAGGTTCCTCAAAATTTAAAAATATAGGGGGCCCCTGGGTGGCTCAATTGGTTCAGCACTGGACTCTTGGTTTCAGCTCAGGACATGATCTCAGGGTTGTGAGATTGAGCCCTGTGTCAGGCTCCACAATCTGCATGGAGTCTGCTTAAGATTCTCTTTCCCTCTCTCTACCCCTACCACTTGTGCTCTCTCTCTCTAAAATAAACTAATAAATCTTTAAAAAGAAACAAAGTTAAAAATAGAACTACCTTATGATCCAATAATTCCACTACTAGCTATTTGCCCAAAGAATACAAAAACACTAATTCAAAGAGATACATGCACCCCAATGTCTATATCAGCATTATTTACAATAACCAAGATATGGAAGTAGCCCCAGTGTCCACTGGTTGACAAATGGATAAAGAAGATGTGGTATATATATACTGTGGAATATTATTCAGCCATAAAAAGCAATGGAATCTTGCCATTTACAACAACATGGATGCTAAGGGAAATAAGTCAGTGAGAGAGAAATACCATATGATTTCACTCATATGTGGAATTTAAGAAAAAAAACAAATAAGCAAAGTGAAAAAAGAGAGAGAGAGTGACAAACCAAGAAACAGACTCTTAATTGTAGAGAAGAAACTGATGGTTACCAGAGGGGAGGTCAGTGGGGGGATTGGTTAAATAGGTGATGGGGATTAAGGAGTGCACTTGTGATGAGCACAGGGTGATATATGAAAGTGTTGAATTACTTTATTGTACACCTGAAACTAATATAACACTGTATGTTAATTAACTGGAATTAAAATAAAATAAAATAAAAATATAAATTGTACACTCTGCTAAATCAATTCCTGTGAGGGAAGAACTACTTCATTGTATCATATTTGTTCTCTTTCTTAAAATAGGATTAATAACAAGAAGTTTCTCACTGGAACCAAATAATCTGCTTAATACAATGGCAGGTGCCTGCTCAGGGATGTTCTATTTTTCTTGCTCTTATCTGAGTCACCAGTGATCACTATTCTAGTTGTTCTCTCACAAAACATACAATTTTCTTGATTTTCCAAGAAAATCACTTCCAATCAACTTTCAAACACTAGACCAAAATAAAGCCATCCCAAGAATGTTCCTGAACATAGGAATCCCACACCAACTACAATGCTATAAATATCTTCTAAACACGCAGATCAATGTTAATGGTAGTTTGCAATAAATGAGTCCTAGTGAATTCTAATGTAGCTCCAAATCCCACTGGCTGTTGACAGGTTATCATCAAATAAGAATCCCTTAACGTGATCCAAAATAATGTTATAGTTCTCTATTGTCCTTGAAGACAGCCTTCTCTTTAGTTATTTTTCTGTAAACAGAATGCTCACACAGACTTGCACAGTCCTCTATTCCACCACAATCAAATCCAAAGTTCACTAATACTCATAAACAGCAAGGTCAGAATTTTTTTTAAGAAAAAAAATTATTTGATTAATGCTGAGAGCTGCACTACATTTAGACAGGGTCATGGCCCCAGGCAACCATTTAATCAAATTTCTTTGCTGCCTGTCCCAGTGGAGCCATCACAACAAGAAACTCTCTCAATGAAAAAGGGTGGGGATAAGGGGGAAAAGCGTA
The DNA here is from genome assembly GCF_003265705.2 of Callorhinus ursinus. Lineage (NCBI taxonomy): Eukaryota > Metazoa > Chordata > Mammalia > Carnivora > Otariidae > Callorhinus > Callorhinus ursinus. The sequence goes on along the minus strand of NW_027397102.1, from coordinate 12,172,285 downwards.
CTTTACATCTCACATTGTTTACACAATGTTAAGTAATTATTTCACTCGTCCACCACCACTGGCCATGGAAAGACAAGTTACCTCCTTGGAGACTGAAACGTCTATTCAGCTGTATATAGCTCATTTTGTTTTTTTTTTTTCCCTTCATAGTGAAGCTAACTGCCTAGTTTAGAGACTTCTTTGTGAATACTAAAGTACACTTTGTCCATGCTAATGATTTCACTAATTATATTTATCATATAGACATACTCAGTTTCTCGTTATTAATACCACTGTTTCTCAACTATACTAGAGCAATACTTTCTGTATAATTTCTCCAGCCCTATCACACCACTTCAATACTTAAAGATGAATAACCTTCCCCATCCACACATACACTCTGCTTTTCCAAGGAATTGTGTCATTGTTTGAGTGGCCAAATTATTATTTTTCAGGAGTTTTCAATAACACTATGATCTTTAATGAAGCTCTTCTCCTGCAGAACTGTGGCAGACAGATAATAAAAAATAACAGTTTGCTTTTATTTAATAGCTCTATCAGTCAGAGTAGTAGAGATGGATAAAATAGTAACCAATCATTCAATCCATCCTAATTTCTGCCCTAAAAAGCAAGAAGAGAAATAAGGGTGAGAAAAAAAGTTTACATCTAATTGCAGTTCAAAAATTAAAGGCAGGGACCCCTGGGTGGCTCAGTCAGTTAAGCGGCTGGCTTCAGCTCAGGTCATGATCAAGCCCCACATCGGGGTCCTTGCTCAACAGGGAGCCTACTTCTCCCTCTGCCTGCCTCTCCCCTTGCTTGTACTCTCACATGCTCTCTCTCTCTCTCTCTCTGGCAAATAAATAAGTAAATAAAATCTTTAAAAAAATTAAAGGCAAATGATTTGAAATTTAAGTATAAGCATAATCTTCTAAAATCCAAATGGAAACAAACCAAAAAACATGCTGTTTAGTGACTGAAGAGAAAGCTGAGAAGTGTTTTCCCCCATTTTACAGAAGTAAACATACTCATACCACTTTGTTCATGCTTGGAGATAGAAAAAGTTAAAAGATTTTTCCAATTAAAAACAAAGCTACAAGGGAATTAATTTAATAAATTTCCTAGAATTTTTGCTTCAAAATTCAATTTTAAGTGAGCACTTTTCTCCTTATTTTATCTCCAATTTTCATTTGTTGATTAATGGTCACCTACAAAAATAAAGATTCAAGTGAATATTTCTCCCAACGAGATTCTCATATATCATATTAGATAATTATAGTCTCACAAGTAAAATACATCCTTCTCTTAGTCTAAAACTAGACCAGGATATCTACACTTTCAGTCTGGTACAACATCCATTACCAAAAGGAAAAGAGTACCCTACTTTATGCACAGAGGCAGATTAAAACTACAAAGTTAACATAGCTAGGTGTGAATGCAATTATTTTTGTGTTTTTGTATGTGGCTACAGTAAATATTTCCAATGAGGAAGGAAAAAAATAAGGAAGAAAGCCCGATAAAGTCATGAAGGAGGAAGAAAAAAACAAGTATTGTAAGAATGGTGAGCGCTGTGAATTGTGCAAGACTGTTGAATCACAGATCTGTACCTCTGTAACAAATAATACAATATATGTTTAAAAAAAAAGAAAAGAAGAAGAAGATAGCAGGAGGGGAAGAATGAAGGGGGGGAAATCGGAGGGGGAGACGAACCATGAGAGTTAATGGACTCTGAAAAACAAACTGAGGGTTCTAGAGGGGAGGGGGGTGGGAGGATGGGTTAGCCTGGTGATGGGTATTAAAGCGGGCACGCTCTGCATGGAGCACTGGGTGTTATACACAAACAATGAATCATGGAACACTACATCAAAAACTAATAATGTAATGTATGGTGATTAACATAACAATAAAAATTTTTTTAAAAAGAAAGAATGGGAAAAGGCAGAATTTATAAGGAAAACTGGAAACTATACAAATGTAGAAAGTAAAAATCCTGAAATCTTGATTTAATGTGATTTTGAAAAGAAATATTTGTTCCAGTTACCCTTACAGTCATGAAGATAAATGAAATAATAAAGGAAAACTGAGAATAACCTTGATACACCAGAAAGTACAGTAGGACAAACCTCAGAAACTAGGTTCCAATGGCTATTGCCAAATATCTGAGCTACCAAAGGCAAGTCACTTCATTTTTCTAGATTTTGTTTCCTCATCTACAAAATGAAAAGTTAAACTAAATGATCTCTGATGTCCCTTCTGTCCCTTAAACAGTGAAAATTCTGAGATAACTGAAGCCACTGAAAAGCTTTAATATTTTCATTACTGATTTTTTACTCTTTCCTTCTTACACTCATGATAGCTTCATTCTGTAACAGGAGCAGAGGAAAAATAATCCATTCTTAACAACTTCACTATTTGATATTGTCACTTAGCAAAGAACATTGATTCATCAAGAATTACTAATCAGTGGGAAATTAATAGGAATCTCAATGTAACATTTCCTTTTCTCTCAAAGTGTAGGGTAAAAGAGTGGCTTGAGAATAATATACATGTTGGAGGAAGGGAAGGCCAGAGGTGGGGAAATCACAAAAATATGTAAATGATTAGAAAGAGGGTATTTATATTTAACATTTCCTTTAAGTTTCACCATCCGTTTTTAAAATACCCAATATTTCATAGTGACAAGTGGAGGAATATTGGGCAGATGTCTAGAGCTAAGGGGAAGTACAAAGAATACCAGGTCTCTTATCTAGTTTGTATCTAATAATAGAGAGTCCTTATTTTAAAAAGGCAATTGTGTTATTTTATCCCTCAGGGTGTTTGCTTATTCAAGTTCCAACACATATTTCATTTTCACCCACTTACACAAATTTGAGTGGCTATGATGGCGCCTGGCACAGAGCCCACTCTTGAAAAATATCTGTTAAATGAATGAATGGATGAATGGACTGGTAAATGGATATATGGATGGACTGATCATTATTTCCATCACTTCGTTCCTTGACTACTCACAAAAGATTAGAATTTTTCTGAACACTTCCAACCTGAAATTTATCCCTTTGTTATACAGAAAAAAAAAGTCCTTTAAGAAATAAATTTTTTAAATGTAAACAAGGGCCAAAGATTGTACAACTTAGAGGGAGTGTCATTCACACTGTCTTTTGTGTAAACAATGATCTTAAAGAAGTTCAAGGGAGCAGCCTGACAAGGTGGGGAAATTAAATTCCTCAGAAATAGTCATTCATGTACTTACACTCAATAGATATTTTATGTGAATTATTTAATGCAGTCCTCCAACTCTAAGTATTAGATTCACATCTATCTACTCCAAAGTTTCCATTTTTCTACTGTACTGTAATAGTCTCTATATTAAGGTAAACAAACAAACAAAAAACTCTGCTCACCTTGTTTTAATTAAAGAATTTAACTAACACAACAACATTCTTTTTCTTTAAGCCTAGGACTTCCATGACCAGTTCAAATTAATGGTACTTCTTCTCAAGTTGGAAATGCCATGTGAAAGATTTTACTTCTCATGCCCAGTTGCAAATGACAAAATATTGAAAAGTAGTAATTGGCCATATTAAAATGGCACCAAGTTGATTATATAACATTCTTACTATAGCAAATGGCAATAAAGAAAGTTTAATGAAAATAATAAAAATCAACATTTATAAAAAGATGATTTCATTAAAAATACATTCAAAATTATTGTTCATGTGACTAAAACTTAGTTCAATCTTCAATAAAAGCTAAGCCTCCAATATTAAATCACAATTCAGTAAAAGCATTTCCAAGGACAATCAGATAATACATTATGGGACACTTTTGAGTCATCTAACTTGATATAAAAATGGTATTGAAAGAATCTAGTTATTACATCTTTCTCTCTCACTCTCACTGTTGCTCTCTCTTCATTTCACTCATTTTTATTGAGATTTTGGTGGAAGCTGTAGAGTACACAATTGAGCATGAGGTCTCTGGCCAATGTTTAAAGTGCAGACAGCTAGTGTATATTGACATGATAACCATATCCTTTAGATACCAGATATTCACACAGCAATACTGACATTATATGAGCTTTAAATACACCATCAATCTTCGACCATATTTTTTAAGTCAACATTGAATCATATTAGGCAGACAAACTCTCCTTTGTTGTTTTGCCCACTTTTCAGTTGCTGTGTATTCAATAAACTTCTCTCTTTTGTTCTTCCTTGTGTGAATTCTTTCACCGCCCCTGCACTGGCCTCCACCCAATTAGGTTATCCCCATATTCTGTTGCCGGTATGGGACCCTCTTGGCTCAGAACTCTCCCCAGATTCTCCATGAATTTCTTGGGACTTTCCCTCAGTGTACTGACTCTAGTACTCCTTATGGAACTGACAATGTCCACCGAGGTTACTCCTTGACGAAGATCCAAAGCCCCAGGGGATGTCCTCTGGGCAGCCCTTGCCTAAAAGGGTGAGGGATTTCCACTCTTGCCCTTCAGATGGATCCTTCCCTCCCTCTCCTTTATCTTTTCAGCCCTTCAGTGGTCTATCCCTAGTACTCTTCAGACAACAGAAGATCGCTGTCCAGTGTGGCTCCCTGGTGTGGTCTGAAGGAAAACAATTCAGACTGCCTGTCCCTGTGAAGGTAAAGGACCCCTTTCTTCTCCTCTCTCACTTTGTCTCCTCTGAGGTCTCTATTCCCTATATGCTTCTTTTGGTACTGCCCCCACTTTCCTTACTCCCAGCATCCAGCTGCCATCTTGATCTACAGGCAAAACATGTTCCTATGATCTGAGTGGTGAGTTCTCCCCCTCCTTTTTCTGACCCAGTTTGGCTAACCAGTGTCCAGCTTTCCTTGTCGCAAGGGATGTCCCAGAAGGGATTGCTATTGTCATTTGCCATGACTCTTTCCTTGGTGGGATGCCCCAGTAGAGTCAGTCGCCCTGTATAAGGTCCATTCTTTTCAGCTCAGTGGGACACCTGGATTGAAATTGTGACCACAAGTCAGAGCACCATTCCCTTTGGTGGGACACCCCTTTGGGAACTGGCAGCAGACCTTTCCCGCTACAGGACAAATCCCTTCTATTCCTTTGGACTCATGCTTGGGCTGTATTTTTTTTTTTATTTATCTGAGAGAGAGAGCACATGAGAGGGGGGAGGGTCAGAGAGAGAAGCAGACTCCCTGCCGAGCAGGGAGCCCGATGCGGGACTCCATCCAGGGACTCCAGAATCATGACCTGAGCTGAAGGCAGTCGCTTAACCAACTGAGCCACCCAGGCGCCCTGGGCTGTATTTTTAAAAACTGGAACTAATTTGACCCCCCAAAGCCTAAGGAAATACATGTCATATTTAAATGCAATATTTCCTGGCCTCAGTACAAACTCTAAGATCAGGAGTTATGGCCCCTCCATGGAACCCTTTTTTATAATACACTTTTCCAGCTTGACTTCTTTTGCTGGAACTCCTCCAAATGGTCAGAAGTCCCATATATGCAAGCCTTCATGACATTGTTCCAAAAATCCCAACCTCCAAAAAACTGTAGAATGTGTCTTGCTTGGTTCCATGGCCCATCTGACCCTGTGAATAGCTATCAAACCTGAAACTTGGAAATTTTGCTAAGTTAAATGAAAAATTGTGTCTAATTCATTGAGTATCTAAGTCTATTCCAAATAAGATAAAATACTGAAGCATTGATTACTAAACAGAGTTTATCTGCTTTTGACTTCTTACTGCAGAGAAATTAAAGATACTTGGGTCTGTTGGAAAACATGCTTTCTGCCTTATTAAAAAATTGTACTATGAAAAAATGTATGTTCCTAGAAATTATGAAATATATTCATAAATTTACCAATCTAAAGAATCCTAATGTAATATACAGCTCACAATTGGTTACTACTTAATTTTTACTGGAGACTAAGGTTTCTAAGAGTTAACGTTCTGCTAAATGTAATTAAGACTGATGGAAATGATAAGGAAAGCAACTCTGTATGTAGGAAAGTAGGAGATGTGTAAGAAAGGTATAAGAATACAAATGTAGGGATCCGAAGGGATATGTGCACCCCGATGTTTATAGTAGCAATGTCCACAACAGCCAAACTATGGAAAGAGCCAAGATGTTCATTAACAGATGAATGGATAAAGAAGATGTGGTATATATATACAATGGAATATCATGCAGCCATCAAAAGGAATGAAATCTTGCCATTTGGAATGATGTGGATGGAACTGGAGGGTATTATGCTGAGCGAAATAAGTCAATCAGAGAAAGACAAGTATCATCTGATCTCACTGATAAGAGGAATTCTAAATCTCAGGAAACAAACTGAGGGTTGCTGGAGTGGTGGTGGGTAGGAGGGATGGGGTGGCTGGGTGATAGACATTGGGGAGGTTATGTGCTATGGTGAGCACTGTGAATTGTGTAAGACTGTTGAATCATAGACCTGTACCTCTGAAACAAATAATACATTATGTGTTAAAAAAAGAAGAAGAAGAAGATAACAGGAAGGGAAAAATGAAGGGAGGGAATCGGAGGGGGAGACAAACCACGAGAGACTATGGACTCTGAGAAACAAACTGGGGGTTCTAGAGAGGAGGGGTGTGGGGGAATGGGTTAGCCTGGTGATGGGTATTAAAAAGGGCATGTACTGAATGGAGCACTGGGTGTTATACGCAATGAATCATGGAACACTACATCAAAAACTAATGATGATTAACAAAACATAATAAAATAAAATAAAATAAAAACCTAGAAAAAATTTCTCTCTCTCTGTAATAAACAAATAAATCTTAAAAAAAAGAAAGGTATAAGAAATGAGAATATATTTGTTGAGGGAAAAGGAAAGTAATTTTGTCCTAAAATATTTAGACTGGTTATTTGGAGAAAAAAGGCTTGGGACAAAATCTGAATGTAAAAGAAAGTTGTTTGAAGGTTTGTGAAGGAAAGGTCTTAGAAAATAATTTTATGTGGTCAGAATGGACTAAGATTGAAATGAATGGATTTTAAAAGTACACTGGTATGAAATTAAAATTCTGCTTTACTCTCTGTTAGAAACACAAAGTTTTCTTGGATTGTTGGTCTGCTATTAATAAGAAAATGTACCAAAAGTTTTTTTTCTTTATCTGTCCAGAAAACCAAAGTTTCTATGTTTTGTCTTTATCAGATCTTTGATTTCTTAAGTTAAAACCTCTCAATATTAAAGAAGCTAAGTTTTGTTAACAACTATATAACTTCCTGTATAATCTCTTATTGCCACCTTGGTTAACTATTATAGAAATTATATGAAATTCCTGAAGTTTTAATATGTTCTGGTATAAGATCACTATTTAAATTATTGAAATATTACATGTCACAGAAATAACTGGATTTCCTTGTCAGCTATATTATAATGAACGCTCATATCAGATCTTTAACCTTGTCCATTTCTGAGGGTTTCTTTTTTTGTCATTTAGAGTTATTGTTCTGATGCTCTTGCAAAGTGAGATTTGTCTTCAAGGAGATTCATGAAAAGGAATTTTTTTTTTTTTTTTACAAATACAGGTATTTGATATCTTTAAGAACATAAAACTGAACGGGGTAAGAATATCCAGAACTAATGAAAGAGCTGCATCCAAACAACTACAATTGGTAATATGGGACTAAATTAACTGAGAAAGATGATTATACATTTTGTGAACCCTTGTTTGAAACATTGCTGGTTCTCTAATGTTTTGCTCCTCCAGATTAAGGAAACTTTATTTTTTTTAAAGATTTTTATTTATTTAACAGAGATGAGAGAGAGAACAAGTAGGCAGAGTGGCAGACAGAGGGAGAGGGTGAAGCAGGCTCTCTGCCGAGCAGGGACCCCAATGCAGGGCTTGATCCCAGGAACCTGGGATCATGACCTGAGCCGAAGGCAGCCTCTTAACCCACTGAGCCACCCAGATGCCCAAGGAAACTTTCTCTTAAGATATCTATGATATACAGAAATGTGATAAAGCATTCCTTTGTGAACAAATTGGAACATTTAACGTTTCTCCCTACCTGAACCCTCCAAAATTCAGAAACTCTCAATGAGTATTCTTTCTTCCATGGCAATTGGAATTGTTTATATAAGTTCAATAAGAAACTGTTTTCCTTGTAACAAGACACCATTGGAAACATTGGTTATATTACCAACGCTATGACTGGAATGTCATATTTGAGAAGCACACATAGACTCAGATATGATTACACAGCTCTAAGGAATTAAGGATGACTTTATAGAGCCAATAAAGCCCCTTGGAAACATTGGCCTGATACCTTGATTACAGGGTTGCCAGCAGCTTTATCAGGGGTGTAAAGAATGTCACTTCCTGGGGTGCTTGGTTGGCTCGGTCAGTTAAGCATCAGACTTTGGCTCACATCATAATCTCAGGGTCATGGGATCAAGCCCTGTGTGGGGCTCCCCACTCAGTGGGGTGTCTGCTTATCCCTCTACCCCTGCTCATGTTCTCTTTCTCTCCCTCTCAAATAATAATTCATTTTTTTTTTTTAGTTTTTGATGTGGTGATCCACGATCCATTGCTTTTGTATAACACCCAGTGTTCCACGCAGTACATGCCCTCCTTAATACCCATCACCGGGCTAATACATTCCCCCACACCCATCCCCTCTAAAACTTTGTTTGTTTCTCAGAGTTCCACAGCCTCTCATGGTTCATCTCTCCCTCCGATTTTTACCTTCCTACTCCTAATGTCCTCCATGCTATTCCTTATGTTCCACAGATAAGTTAAACCATATGGTAATTGACTTTCTCTGTTGATTTGTTTCACTTAGCGTAATCTCCTCCAGTCCCATCAATGTTGATGAAAAAGTTGGGTATTCATCCTTTCTGATGGCTGAATAATACTCCATTGTATATATGGACCACATCTTCTTTATCCATTCGTCTGTTGAAGGACATCTCACTCTTTCTATAGTTTGGCTATTATGGACATTACTGCTATGAACATTGGGGTGCATATGGCCCTTCTTTTCACTACATCTGTGTCTTTGGGGTAAATACCCAGAAGTGCAATTGCTGGGTCATAGGGTAACTCCATTTTTAATTTTTTGAGGAACCTCCACACTGTTTTCAAAGTATCTGTACCAACTTGCATTCCCACCAAAAGTGTAAGAGGGTTCCCCTTTCTTCACAACCTCTCCAACATTTGTTGTTTCTTTCCCTGATCATTTTTGCCATTCTAACTGGTGTAAGGTAGTATCTCAATGTGGTTTTGATTTGAATTTCCCTGATGGCTAATGATGAAAATTTGTTCATGTGTCTGTTAGCCACTTGTAAGTCTTCTTCATAGAAGTGTCTTCTGATATCTTCTGCCCATTTTTTGACTTGATTATTTGTTTTATGGGTGTTGAGTTTGAGAAGTTCTTTGTAGATCTTGGATACCAGCCCTTGATCTGTAGTGTCATTTGCAAATATCTTCTCCCATTTTGTGGGTTGACTGTTTGTTTTGTTGACTGTTTCCTTTGCTGTGCAGAAGCCTTTTATCTTGATGAAGTCCCAAAAGTTTATTTTTGCTTTTGTTTCACTAGCTTTTGGAGATGTATCTTGAAAGAAGTTGCTGTGGTTGATGTCAAAGAGGTTACTGCCTATGTTCCCCACTAGGATTTTGATGGATTCCTGTCTCACACTGAGGTCTTTCATCCATTTTGAGTTTATTGTTGTGTATGGTGTTAGAGAATGGTCGAGTTTCATTCTTCTGCATGTGGCTGTCCAATTTTCCCAGCACCATTAATTGAAGAGACTGTCTTTTTCCACTGGATATTTTTTCCTGCTTTGTTAAAGATTATTTGACCATAGAGTTGAGTGTCCATATCTGGCCTCTGTATTCTGTTCCATTGGTCTATATGTCTGTTTTTGTGCCAGTACCATTCTGTCTTGGTGATGACTGCTTTTTAATAGAGCTTGAAATCAGGCAATGAGATGTTCCCAGCTTTGGTTTTCTTTTTCAAAATTTCCTTGGCGATTCTGGGTCTTTTCTGATTCCATACAAATTTTAGGATTGTTTCTTCCAGCACTTTCAAAAATGTCATTGGAATTTTGATCGGGATGGCATTGAAGGTATAGATTGCTCTGGGTAGCATAGACATTTCAACAATGTTTATTCTTCTGATCCATGAGCATGGAAAGGTTTTCCATCTTTTTCTGTCTTCTTCAATTACTTTCATGAGTGTTCTGTAGTTCCTAGAGTATAGATCCTTTACCTCTTTGGTTAGGTTTATTACGAGGTATCTTATGGTTTTTGGTGCTATTGTAAATGGAATCATTTCTCTATTTTCTCTTTCTACAGTTGCATTGTTAGTGTATAAGAAAGCAACTGATTTCTGTGCATTGATTTTGTATCCTGCCACATTACTGAATTGCTGTATGAGCTCTAGTCATTTGGGGGTGGAGTCTTTTGGGTTTTCCACATAAAGTATCCTGTCATCTGCAAAAAGAGAGAGTTTGAATTCTTCTTTGCCAATCTGAATATGTTTTATTTCTTTTTGTTGTCTGACTGCAGTTGCTAGGACTTCTAGTACTATAGTGAAGAAAAGTGGTGAGAGTGGGCATCCTTGACGTGTTCCTGATCTTAAGAGAAAGGCTCTCAGCTTTTCCCCATTGAGGATGATATTCACTGTGGGTTTTTCATAGATGGATTTTATGAACTTGAGGAAAGTTCCCTCTATCCCCATACTCTGAAGAGTTTTCAACAGGAAAGGATGTTGTATTTTTTCAAATGCTTTTTCTCCATCAATTGAGAGGACCATATGGTTCTTCTCTCTCCTCTTATTTACGTGTGCTACCACACTGATTGATTTGCGAATGTTGAACCACCCTTGCATCCTGGGCATAAATCCCACTTGGTCGTGAAGGATGATCCTTTTAATGTATTGTTGGATCCTATTAGTTAGGATTTTGTTGAGGATTTTGGAATCCATATTCATCAGGGATATCGGTCTGAAATTCTCCTTTTTGATGGGGTCTTTGCCTGGTTTGGGGATCAAGGTAGCACTGGCCTCATAGAATGAGTCTGGAAGTTTTCCTTCTGTTTCTATTTTTTTGAAACAGCTTCAGTGGAAGAGGTATTATTTCTTCTTTGAATGTTTGGTAGAATTCCCCAGGGAATCCATCAGGCCCTGGACTCTTGTTTTTTGGGAGGTTTTTGATCACTGCTTCAATCTTCTTACTGGTTTTTGGCCTATTCAGGTTGTCAATTCCTTTCTGTTTCAGTCTTGGCAGCTTATAGGTTTCTCGGAAGATATCCATTTCATCCAGATTGTTCAGTTTATTGGCATATAGTTGTTGATAATAATTTATAATAATTTTTTCTATTTCCTTGGTGTTAGTCATGATCTCTCCCCTTTCATTCATAATTTTCTTAATTTGGGTCCTTTCTCTTTTCATTTGGGTAAGTCTGGCCAGTGGTTTATCGATCTTATTAATTCTTACAAAGAACCAGCTTCTAGTTTTGTTGATCTGATTTACTGTGTTTCTGATTTCTAATTCATTGATCTCTGCTCTAATCTTATTTCTCTTCTACTGCATGCCTTATGCATTGTTTCTTGCTTTTTCTTTAGTTCTTTAAGCTGTAGAGTTATTTGGTGAATTCGGAATTTTTCTATTTTTTGGAGTGAGGCTTGGATGGCTATGTATTTCCCCCTTAGGACTGTCTTTGCAGTATCCCATAGGTTTTGGACTGATGTGTTTTCGTTCTCATTGATTTCCATGAATTGCTTCAATTCTTTGGTTTCCTGGTTGACCCAAACATTCTTGAGCAGAGTGGTCTTTAGCTTCCAAGTGTTTGAATTTCTGCCAATTTTTTTCTTGTGATTGAGTTCCAGTTTTAAAGCATTGTGGTCTGAGAATATGCAGGGAATTAATCTCAGTCTTTTGGTATCAGATGAGTCCTCATTTGTGACCCAATATGGGGTCTATTCTGGAGAAAGTTCCATGTGCGCTCAAGAAGAATGAGTATTCTGTTGTTTTAGGATGGAATGTTCTGTGTATATATATATATGAAGTCTATCTGGTCCAGAGTGTCATTCAAAGCTCTTGTTTCTTTGTTGATTTTCTGCTTAGATGATCTGTCCATTGCTGAGAGTGAAGTATTGAGGTCTCCTACAATTAAAGTATTGTTATCAATATTACTCTTTATTTTGGTTAACACTTGGCTTATGTAGATGGCTGCTCCCATGTTGGGGGCATAGTTATTTACAATTGTTAGATCTTCTTGTTGGATAGACACTTTAAGAATGATATAGTGTCTTTCTGTGTCTCTAACTACAGTCTTTAGTTTAAAATCTAATTTGTCTGATATAAGAATTGCTACCCCTGCTTTCTTTTGAGGTCCACTGGCATGGAAGATGGATCTCCATCCCTTCACTTTCAGTCTGGATGTATCTTTAGGTTCAAAAGGAGTCTCTTGTAGACAGCATATGGATGGGTCCTGTCTTTTTTCCAGTCTGCAACCTTGTTCTGTTTTATGGGAGCATTTAGGCTATTCACCTTGAGAGTAATTATTGAAATATATGAATTAATTGTCATCATGTTGCCTTTGAAGACGTTGTTTTTATAGATTGTCCCTGTAAATTTCTGTTGTATATCACTCTTGGGGCCTTTCTCCTTTTATAGAACCCCCCTTAATATTTCTTGGAGGGTCGGCTTAGTGGTCACATATTCTTTCAATTTCTGCTAGTCTTGGAAACTCTGCATCTCTCCATCCATTCTAAATGATAATCTTGCTGGATAAAGTATTCTTGGCTGCATGTTCTTCTCGTTTAGTATCCTGAATATGTCTTACCAGGCCTTTCTGGCTTGTCAGATCTCTGTGGATAGGTCTGATGTTATTCTGATGTTCCTCCCTCTGTACATAAGGAATATCTTCCCCCTAAATGCCTTTAAGATGGTTTCCTTGATTCTGAGATTTGCGAGTTTTACTATTACATGCCGGAGTGTTGGCCTGTTTTCCTTGATCTTGGGAGGGGTCCTCTCTGCCTCCTGGAAATGAATGTTTGTTTCATTCCCCAGATTAAGGAAGTTCTCAGCTAAGATTTTCTCAAATATATCTTCTAGTACTCTCTCTCTCTCTACACCCCCCCGCCGGATTCCAATAATTCGGACATTGGAACACTTCATGGTGTCACTTATTCTCTGATTCTATTTTCATGGATTCTGAGTTGTTTTTCCCTGGCCTCCTCTTTTCCCTTTTTATTTATTAAATTGTCTTCCAGGTTACTAATTCATTCTTCTGTTTCACTTACTCTAGCTGTTAGATTATCCAGATTAGATTGGATCTCATTGGTAGCATTTTTAAGTTCTGCCAATTCAGCTTTCATTTCTGCCCTTTGAGACTCTATGTTGCCATTAATTGATTTCTCCATTCTAGCTTTGTCTTCACATATGCTAACCTGAATTCCATCTCCAACATCTTGGTTATATCTGCATATACTTGTAAATCTGAGGCATAAGTCATAATCTCTGAGTCTTTCCTGTTTTCGGGGATCCTCCTCCTAGTCAGTCTGTTGATGGGTGTTTGAGGGGATGTATAGAATTCAAAATATTGACCACAACCCAAGCAAGATGCACTTGTTTTCTAGGGACCTTAGGGTTGCTTGCCTCTTGTTCTCCCAGCCTGTCTTCTGGGGGAGGAGCCCGCCTCACTCTTACTCAGGCAACCCTGTTTCGGTAGAGTTGCCCTGCCCCACTGTGGCAGGGAATGGGCTTAATGGGAACCATTTTGGGGGGCTTTTGTTCTCTGGCATCTTTCAGTGTCCCTCAGAGAGTCAGAGCAGAAGAGATCATTTCCAACCCTCTGCCTCAGAGCAGAGAGATTGCAGTCTGTTCTTCAGTGAGCTCTCCAGGCCACACTATCTCCATTTCTGTCTGTGCTGCTATAAACTGCAGCGTCCTGGGTGTGCGCCCCTCCACAGTGCTCCCAGTCCTGTCTCCAGGTTGGGGCACGTCTCTGCCCTTTGTGCCTCTAAAACCGCCAGCCACCCAAAGTTCACAGGCGCAACCCCACAGCTCCGATTTCTGTCCAAAATCCTTTCCCCGCCCCTACGGGTCTGCAAGCCTGTGCCTGGTCCCCAGCGCAGGAGGTTATCGCTCACGGGCGGTGTAGGATCCCCATGGCCATGCTCCATCCCGCTGCCATTTATCCTCCAATATCTGCCCGCAGAATCACGGCTCTCTGCTTCATATCTCAAAACCAACCACCTGCGATATTCTGTTTCTAGAGACCCAGATGTTCTTACATCTCAGGCTGATTTCGTGGGTGCTCAGAGTGGTCTGGTAGATATCCAGCTCAATTCCAGGGACCAGTTGGAATAGCGTCCCTTACTCCTCTGCCATCTTTTTTAAACACCAATAAAATCTGTTTTTTTTTTTTAAGTCACTTCCTGGCAGGTGCAGCAATCTCGGGATATTTTATTTTGGGGACCTTGAGAAGAGGAATTCAGCCAAATCTAGAGGTATTGCAGGCATATCTGATGACAACTATTTGGTTTGGCTTCAAGAGTCTATCAAAAGTTCAACCTAGATATTCCTTATAAAAAGTTCCAGGAAAGCAGATTTTAAAGGATCTTTATGATCAATCACTATTTTTGATGAGCTTATGTAAATAACTGGGCCAAGTTTGTTAAAACAGGAGCTGTTTTACAAATGATTTAGTCTTGATTTAGCCAGCTCTGGAAATAAGGGTGAATTTAGAGAAAAAATTATGTTTCAAAAACATACCTTTGTGGGTGTTAAATTCTAGTTTTGATTAATTGTCTTCAAATGTTTGTTGTTTGCCTAAGCTAGACAACTTTAGGTGTACTTCAGACAAGTTGCTATAATAGGTCATGTATAGACATCTTCATGCTTGTTACTCTGTGGCCATAATAATAGGACCCATGGTCATATGATTACTTGAACAGCTGGAATGGACTCCCCAACAATTTTATAACTATCACCTTGACCAATTCTGTGTGGCTGGGATGACAAAACCGCTCCATAAAAGCTGGAGCATACTCCACTCTATGGGAATAACTATGGACTTATGGAATAATGGATGGCCCCACTTTGTTTGTGATTGAATTGGATGATGCACTTGGGGATACCCTTACCTCTTGTGACAAGTCTTCTTCCACTTGCCAGTGATACCTCATAATTAAGGTATTGTTAAGGCTAGATATCAAACAAAGAGGACTTCTTGATGGTTTTATCCCTTAGCCATATTTGTCCCAGGAGTTGCCTCTATTGATATAAAATTGCAAATAGAGGCTTTAGCCAAGCATATAGCAGCCACCTTTAATCAAGCCCAAAATGCAGTCACCCGCAAATTCAAAAAATGGACCTCCAAAACTGAATGGCCCCTGATATCCTGACTACAGCTCAAGGAGGAACATACACTTTATTGAAACAGAATGTTATGTATGTAGATTACCACGGAAATGTGACAGGGTTACTAGAAGACATAGATACTCAAACTGGCACTTTAAATGATTTCTCTCCCTCTTTTAATTGGTTAAACTCCTGGACTGGAGGAAGATTTTGGTCAACTATCAAAGGTCTTATTCAGGCTTCTTTTTCTCATAATAATCTTATCTTGTTGTGTTTATACTTCAATAAACCTTAAAAATAAAACAGGATGAAAGACCTAAATGTGAGACCTGAAACTATAAAAATTCTGGAAGAAAGCACAGACAGTAATTTTCTCTGACACTAGACATAGCCACATTGCTCTAGACATGTCTCCTGAGGCAAGGGAAATAAGAGCTAAAATAAACTATTGGGACTAAATCAAAATAAAAGCTTCTGCATACAAAGAAAATAGTCAACAAAACTAAAAGACAGCCTACTGAATGGGAGAAGATATTTGCAAATAATATGCAACATAAAGGATTAGTATCCAAAATATATAAAGAACTGATACAACTCAACACACAAAAAACAATCCAATTAAAAAAAATGGCCAGAAGATTGGGGTTCTTGGGTGGCTCAGTCATTTAAGCATCTGACTTTTGATTTCAGTTCAGGTCGTGATCTCAGGGTCATGAGATCAAGTCCCATATCAGGCTCTGCACTGAGCATGGAGGCTGCTTAAGATTCTCTCTCTCCTTCTCCCTCATCCTCTCTCTCTCTCTCTCTCTCTCTCTCTCTCAAAAGAAAAAACAGGCAGAAGACATGAACAGAAATTTCTCTAAAGAAAACATATGGATGGCCAACAAACACATGAAAACATGCTCATCATTGGTCATCAGGGAAATGCAAATCAAAACTACGAGATACCAGCTCACACCTGTCAGAATGGCTAACACAAGAAATACAAGATACAACAAGTGTTGGTGAGGATGTTGAGAAAAAGGAACCCTCCTGCACTGTTGTTGGGAGTGCAAACTTGTGCAGCCACTGTGGAAAACAGTATGGAGGTTCTTCAAAAAGTTAAAAATATAACTACCCTGTGATGAAGAAAAGCACTACTGGATATTTACACAAGAAATACAAAAACACTAATTCAAAGGGCTATATGCACCTGTATGTTTATTGCAGCATTATTTACAATAACCAAATTATGGAAAGAGCCCAAAATGCTCATCAACTGATGAATGGGTAAGGAAGATGTGGTATATATATACAATAGAATATTATTTAACCATAAAAAAGAATGAAGTCTTGTCATTCGCAACAACACGAATGGAGCTAGAGAGTATAATGCTAAGTGAAATAGGTCAGTCAGAGAAAGACCAATATCATATGATTTCACTCATATGTGGAATTTAAGAACTTAAAAAAGTAAAGGAAAGAGCGAGGGAGGGAGAGTGAGAGAGAAAAAGACAAACCAAGAAACAGACTCTTAACTATAGAGAACAAACACTAGTGTGTTGTAAAGGTGAGATTCAAATCCAGCCAATCTTTAGAGTCCATGTTGTTAAATCAGTAAGGGATATCATTGGACAATATACTTTAAAGAGCACTAGAACGGGAATCAGGAGACTTGGATTGCTAATATCATTTTATTGATACTAAATAATCCTATGATCTTTTACAAGATTATTCATTGGTCCCAAGTTTCCTCACCTGAAAAATGGACAAGTTCAGGGGTTTCTTTTTTTAAAATTTTTTATTGTTATGTTAATCACCATATATTACATAATTTGTTTTGGTGTAGTGTTCCATGATTCATTGTTTGTGCATAACACCCAGTGCTCCATGCAGAATGTGCCCTCTTTAATACCCATCACCAGGCTAACCCATCCCCCTACCCTCCTCCCCTCTAGAAACCTCAGTTTGTTTTTCAGAGTCAAGTTCAGGAGTTTCTAATCTGGGATTATGAGAGCTTCAAAAGCAGACTAATTCATTTTTTATCAATTCATTAATGTTATAGACTGGACAGTAACTTGGGTAAACTTTTTGACTCTGGGAACCAAAGAGAAAGATTTTTCTCCCCAGCACACTCAGGAGTTTTTAAGCACACTCAAAAGAAGATATAAAGAAAGAGATGCAAGGGGCGCCTGGGTGGCTCGGTTGGTTAAGTGACTGCCTTCGGCTCAGGTCATGATCCTGGAGTCCCAGGATTGAGTCCCTCATCGGACTCCCTGCTTGGCAGGGAGTCTGTTTCTCCCTCTGACCCTCTTCTCTCTCGTGCTCTCTATCTCAAATAAATAAATAAAATCTTTAAAAAAAAAGAAAGAAAGAGATGCAAGAAAATATAAAAAGAAAAAAACAAATCACCATTATAAAAGTTTTGCTCAGATCCCAGGAGAAGTTTGCAAAAGCACACAATTGTCTGAAATTCACGTCAATGGAAGCAGTAGGCATCTAAACATTTTTTCACAGGCTTTCTATATAAATAAATATCAACTACCAAATGCAAACTCATGGCTAGATCACTCCACACATAAATCTATTAATAATCTACTTGTAGAGAAGTTTGTCCTTTCTTAAATTACATTAACTGGGAAGTTTCACAGCAGAAAGAAGTCAGATACTAAGAAGGTCTACTTTCTAATTTATGCAAAATTAGGAAATCAAAGATTTTATCTACAGCTATTTAGATTAACCTAAATACTAAAATTGTATTTACAGGGGCGCCTGGGTGGCTCAGTTGGTTAAGCGACTGCCTTCGGCTCAGGTCATGATCCTGGAGTCCTGGGATCGAGTCCCGGATTGGGCTCCCTGCTCAGCGAGGAGCCTGCTTCTCCCTCTAACCCTCCCCCCTCTCATGTACTCTCTCTCTCTCTCATTCTCGCTCTCTCAAATAAATAAATAAATCTTTAAAAACAATAAAAATAATAAAAAATAAAATTGTATTTACAGCTGTTTGGAAGTAGTTACTGGTGTTATCATTCATCTTAACATAAAAAGTGCCTCTACTCTATAGTATATCTGTGCAAAATGTTTGATTAAATACAGTGTGCTCTCCCAGAGTATGAAGAGGTTTATGGAATAAAAGAAATGAGAACAAAAATGTAAAACCAGGTCCTTTTCCCTTCATGTATCTGAATGAATTAAATAGAAGACATTTCAGCCAAAAAAAGAAAAAAAAAAGAAAAAAGAAAACAAAGCTTGGTGAAGTAATAAGGTTGTTAACTCTATATTAACACTGGGTCAGGTGGTAGTTACTGATTCTTATTTATTTTAAAGCTTTGTAAAATAGCAGGGAAGAAAGAGGAGGGTAGACGATAAGTGGGATCAAAAAAATATGGATACATTGATCTCCCATAAGCATAGACATAGCTTTTGAAAAATTTCAGAAATCCTTCTTTGTCTATGCCATATCGGGAACAATTAACATAGTGCAGGTATACTGATAAGATAAAAATTCCAACCATGTAACAAAAATGTAGTTGACAACTTGTATATTATGCAATTATGACTGTCACTTTATTACTGTTATTAATTTATTAATATAATTGCAATTTTTTTCAATGTCATAATGTGATAATAAAGGACTTGTGATTACTAACTTAACCTCCGACAATCTCTGACCTCAGGAGAGGTAGTTACACACTTTCAGTCCAAAATGAGCTGTCAGTTACCACAATGACATTTTGATGACTACATTATCTTGTAATTAAATGTCTCAACAAACTTCTGTTTTTGACTGACAGGTAGTTAAGACTATCATTGTCCACAGGGCAGTTTCTTTATATTTCAAGAATAATTTTCTTTATATTTCAAAAATAATTTTTAGCACTAAAGCAGGAAGACAAGATTTTAAAAATTAAAATACCTTCAATAATGTATTTATTAATGTATATCCAGCATTGGTAAAAGCAAAGAAAATTATGGTGTTATGTATATCTGTTGCCCAATCCATTGTGTTGCAGTGAAAACTTTGATTAAGAAATTTCTATGGTGTTCTTTGTTAACATTATTGAACATATAGAATAATTTCATTACTTTTCTCTCCCATGTCCAATTTTTCCATGACTGAAATAATTGAAAGCCACAAGCAATGGATGCTTCTAAATGCTTTATGATCATTATTCCTCTTACCATTCTCAAGCCCAGTGTGTTAGTTCAATATGCTAAGGGCAAGACAGATCACATATAACACATACATTGAATTCCTTTTCCTTTTTTCTGTTACATTCCTTAATTTATGGACCACTAAAGGAATCCATTTCATACTACATTGCTCACAATACTAACATTAACATTTTCATTGTTTCAGATTGAAAGAAAACTTTTCCTAGATGAGGCTAAATATTTGCTCAATTTTAATAATTCTAAAATCATAAGAAAATAAATGAGCAGAAAAGCTATCAAAATAGAATTTTTGTGTACCACACCCTCAAGTAATTATAAATTGTATAGTTAGGAATCCAAGTACAAGGCCACTGGGAAGTTAAATTAAGACCAGCCACTTGGATTTTGGTTATTTTCATTATACTACTAAAACTTTTTTTATTTAAAAACTGGTATATTCATAAAAAAACTTTTTAAAAATAAGGGTTTCTCATAATGAAATAAAAGTAACATTACATGGGAAATTCTACCAGGAAAATGAAATCTCATTAAAACTCAACATTATCAGTACTGAATTAGAGATATCTTTTTTCAATTACCAAGATGCAATTTTATTTCACAAAGAAGAAAACTTTAGTTCCTTCAAGTTTCTTCATTAAGTGTTCTATTTAGGATTACTGTATTTTAAGAAAATATAGAATGAGAATATTTAAAGATTTTATTTATTTATTTGAGAGAGAGAATGAGAGAGAGAGAGCAAGAGACAGGGGAGGGTCAGAGGGAGAAGCAGACTCTCCACTGAGCAGGGAGCCCGATGGCAGGACTCAATCCCAACGCGGGACTCAATCCCGGGATTCCAGGATCATGACCTGAGCTGAAAGCAGTCACTCAACCAACTGAGCCACCTAGGTGCCCCAAAAATGAGAATCTTTAAAATAGGTTTTAAGTTGTTGCTCTCAGCAAACTGAAAATTTCAATAGAAAAGACTACTTGCATGCAAACACATACACCCTTCTCAAAATGCTAACAGATGGAGGAGGTCAAAGGGGGATAAATGCTACAAATGGCCCTGATTTTAATCTGAGCTCTATGTGGATGCACATTATTTGGAAACATTTGCTTCTTCCTTTGAATGAGCAATGACATCTTTTTCAAGTTATGGGATAACCTGACTTTTCAGAATGTGAAACAAATTTTTGGGCGACAATCACCCTTTTCCCCCACTACATGTAAAACCTAGCCTAAAGCAACCACCACATCTCCCAGTTATCCTGAATATTCCTTTGGTAATCATAGCACAAAAATCTTTGTGAGCTACAAGAGTTACATTTATGACAATATTATATTCAGCAAAAAAGTACTAAGCATCTACTTTGTGCTGAACACATTCATAGTCCCTGCAGAGTTTAATATATGCACATTAATCATTATATGTACATATCACTGAACCTGAAAAAGCAGAAGTAGAATGAAAATCCCCATGTGGGGAGGTGAAAAAAGGTAGAGAGAGGCAAACTCAATTGCAATGTAACATAAGAATCATAATAAAGCAATTGTAATTGGGATTCATTCACTGACTTCTTTCTGCTGCTTCATTGTTGGTGAATGGAAATGCAAGAGATTTCTGTACATTGATTTTATATCCTGCTACTTTGATGAATTCATATATTAATTCTACCAATTTTTTATGCAGTCTTTCAGGTTTCCTACATGGAGTATTATGTTGTCTGTGAAGAGTGAAATTTTGACTTCTTCCTTGCTGATTGGATGTCTTTATTTCATTTTATTGTCTGATTAGTGGGACAATGACTTCCAGTACTATGTTGAACAACAGTGGTGAGAGTGGGTATCTCTGTCATGTTCCTGACCTTAGGGGCAAAACTCTTATTTTTTCCCCATTAAGGATGATGTTATCTGTGGGTCTTTCATATATGGCCTTTATAAAATTGAGGTATTGATCACATTTACAATTGCATCAAAAACCATAAGATACCTAGGAATAAACCTAACCAAAGAAATAAAATATCTGTACTCTGAAAACTATAGAATACTGATGAAAGACGAAGATGACACAAAGAAATGGAAAAACATTCCATACTCATGGGTTAGAAGAACAATGTCTATACTACCCAAAGCAATCTATACATTTGATGTATTCCCTATCAACATAACACCAGCATTTTCCACAAAGTTAGATCAAACAATTCTAAAATTTGTATGGAACCAGAAAAGACCTTGAATAGACAAGGGAATGTTGAAAAAGAAAACCAAAGCTGGACGCATCACAATTCCAGACTTCAAGCTCTATTACAAAGCTGTAATCATCAAGATAGTATGGTGCTGGCACAAAAACAAACACATAAATCAAGGGAACAGAATAGACAACCCAGAAATGAACCCTCAACTCTATGGTCAACTAATCTTTGACAAAGCAGGAAAGATTATCCAATGGAAAAAATTCTCTTCAACAAATAGTGTTGGAAAAACTGGACAGCTACTTGCAAAAGAATGAAACTGGACCACTTTCTTACATCTATACAAAAATAAATTCAAAATGGATGAAAGACCTAAATGTGAGACAATAATCCATCAAAATCCTAGAGGCAAACACAGGTAGCAACCTCTTTGACCCCGACCATAGCAACATCTTACTAGACACATCTCCAGAGGCAAGGGAAACAAAAGCAAAAGTGAACTACTGGGACATCATCAAGACAAAAATCTTCTGCACAGCAAAGGAAACATTTAACAAAAGTAAAAGAAAATCTACAAAATGGGAGGATATTTGCAAATGACATATTGGATAAAGGGCTAGTATCCAAAATCTTTAAAGAACTTATCAAACTCAACACCCAAAAAATAAATAATTCACTTAAGAAATGGGCAGAAGTCATGAACAGACATTTCTCCAAAGAAGACATATAAACGGCTAATAGACACACCAAAAAAGGTTCATCATCATTAGCCATCAGGGAAATTCAAATCAAAACCGCATTGACTCAGGAAACAAACTGAGGGGGGGTGGGACAGATGGGGTGGCTGGGTGATAGACATTGGGGAGGGTATGTGTTATGGTGAGCGCTGTGAATTGTGCAAGACTGTTGAATCACAGATCTGTACTTCTGAAACAAATAATGCAATATATGTTAAGAAAAAAAAGAAGAAGATAGCAGGAGGGGAAGAATGAAGGGGGGTAAGACAGAGGGGGAGACGAACTATGAGAGACGATGGACTCTGAAAAACAAACTGAAGGTTCTAGAGGGGAGGGAGTGGGGGGATGGGTTAGCTGGTGATGGGTATTAAAGAGGGCACATTCTGCGTGGAGCACTGGGTGTTACGCACAATGAATCATGGAACACTACATCAAAAACTAATGATGTAATATATGATGATTAACATAACAATAAAAAATTTAAAAAACGCATTGAGATACCACCTTACACCAGTTAGAATGGCAAAAATGGACAAGGCAAGAAACAACAAATATTGGAGAGGTTGTGGAGAAAGGGGAACCCTCTTACACTGTTGGTGGGAATGCAAACTGGTGCAGCCACTCTGGACAACAGTATGGAGCTTCCTCAAAAAGTTAAAAATAGAACTACCTTGCAACCCAGCAATTACACTACTAAGTATTTACCCAAAGGATACAAAATACGACTCAAAGGAGCATATGCACCCCACTGTTTATAGCAGCACTATCAACAATAGGCAAATTATAGAAAGGTCCCAAATCTCCATTGACTGATGAATGGATAAAGAAGATGTAGGATATATATATAACATAGGAGAAGGGGATAAAAAAAAGAGAGTGAGGCAAACCATAAGAAACTCCTTAACTCTAGAAAACAAACTGAGTGTTGCTGAGAGAAGTGGGTGAAGAGGTGGGTTAAATGGGTAATGGACATTAAGGAGAGCATTTGTTGTGATGAGCCCTGGGTGTTATATGTAAGTGATAATCACTAAATTCTACTCCTGAAACCAATATTACACTATATGTTAACTAACTTGAATTTAAATAAAATCTTGGAAGAAAAAATAACATAATTATCAGTTCCAATTTGCTTTTAAAATAAACATCATTAAATTTTTAAAAAATCATAATAAAGCTGCCTCTTATTTATGGTTGGAAAGGTGATCCAGAGTAAGTTAATTATAAAATGTAACTGACATTGCCCATTCTCCTTTAATAAAAGGTACTGTATATTCATGAAAAACAGCTGTCTAGTTTACAAAAGTAAAGCTTGAAATCACTAAAATATGTGAGTATAAAGTGGACAATTATTTAAAAATAAAGAAAGACGTTGACAGAGCCAAGAGGAACTTTCCAAACTCAACAGATCTCAGTACCTATAGATACAAATTAAGAAATAATGCACCTGGTTATCTGAGTTTTCTGATTAGCTTATATTTCAGATAAAGAGGCATTTGCCATATATTTAATTGTCAAAAAATTACAACAATCTTGGAATTCTATAATTGGAAGCAGAGTGTTGAAAAGTCAGATTGTTTGGAAATATTTGGAGATATTTTGGGTTGTCATAAAGATGAGGAGTTGCTACTAGTTTGAGGCCAGATGTTTTAAGCATCCTGCAATGTGCAAGGCAGTCTCACACATGGAAGAATTGTCCTGCCTCAGGGCCATTTGCTCCTCCATTGAAAATCTTTCGTCTTACCACTTATTTTAAAAATTAGGAAGTTGCTCCCCAGGAAATTGAGTGCCTTGCTCTTGATCCCATAGCTAGTGGAGTTAGTAGTAAAACCCAGTTCCCCAGACATGGCATAAAAGGTCAACTGGCACCTGGGGGTTAAATATATTTGTGCCATTGTTCTGTAAACTGTACTAAATTATTATGATAAATAAATAAATACATAGCAAAAGAAAAAAAAGAAATCATGCAACTTTACAATGGACTGAAATAACAATACATTGATCATTTCATTTCCTCTTGACCAATGAAGAGGGTGGATTGTCCTTATCTTTCATTTAAGCTTAACTGTTTTTTCCTCAAAATATAATGAAAATTAAGTAAATCTTCGTTATACATCAGAGGTGCAGAAAGACACAAAAAATATGAATTAGCCAAGCAGTTCACAGCTAAAATTATTTTTGCCATCATTTTACAAGTTGCACCTCCACTTTGAAACCTTTCCTATGAAAATAACTCACAGACACTGGAACATTTGATATAATTAGGTATATTCAAATTGAAAAAACCTTTACAACATCATTTTGTACAGGGAATTAAGGACTTTTGGATGAATGCTTCATCTGCAAAGGGCTCAGTTTGTGGTTCTATTGAGATAATACTACTCCATGTAGCTATATTGTCTTTATTTAAAAACCTAAGTAAGCTGTATAAAATGCACTCACACATTTTATTTTATTATAAAACTTCATAAAGACATAAAAAAACACTTGTGCAACAAGAGAATCAAAGTGTCTCTCTGAAGCCTCTCTTTTAACTACAATATATAAGGTGTTCAGAAAAAATAGGGTTTAAAGGGGAAGCAAATAAAATATACCATGTTTCATTGGACTGTAAATAAGCCTCAAATGAAAATTCTAAAGAGAAACAGAAACTAGAAGTAGGCCAAAAAGTCAAAACACTAGTGGAAATTATGGAATTATATCATTTTTTATGACAGCCATTGTATCGAGCACTTCCATCTAATGATGCTGCAATACCCTACCATATTCAAACTTTTGTAGGGCTCAGAAGAAAATCCATACACATAACATATTCAGGAGCCATAGTATATCCTGTTATAAAATGGATATTTATTATATGGACATTTCGTTTAAACAAATATCACTTTGGTACTAGGCTAATGACAATGAGTTTCAGTATGGACTAGTCCTGGGTTACCTGTGGAACTATCTTGTAAAATTTTATATCTCATTCTTAGGGCACTTATACATCCTAGTTTATCTGAAACAGTCCTTCCTGATTTATGCCAGTTGTACTGATGTACTTACTAATGGTAACCCCTTTCACCCTCAAAAGTATTCTGGTAGGAAGATAAATTATATGACCTCCCTATTAATATCCCACTGACCAAAAATAAATATCTAGAATTATCTACTACAAGAAATATCCTCACTTCCTCCTTTATCCAGAGATTGCCCTTCAGACAGCAGTATGAGTATGAAACATTTTCTAGGCCATAATATGGTATGACCGCTGAGAATTATCACTCACATTTCAGCTACCACCACTTCACACACTTAGCCTGATTCACTTGCAGCAGAGTAATTTAACAGCCTCCTACATTCTGACTGAATTCCAATAAATTTTCTTTTTGTCATTAATCTTGTCAGAAGAAGATTTCATTTAGAAGGCTTCTGAAATTTTCCACATAAAATGAAATCATATAATCACAGGGCCACCTATTCCTGGTACAACTAACCTCCTATGATAAGGTTGCTATATACTTTAGTGCTCAGGCAGCTGCTCATATACCAATACAACTGACAAATTAATTTTTTACACCAGAAAGCAGAAAGGCACTTGCTATCACTGGGTAGTAATACAGGTTATATCAAATCATATTGGAGCCAAATATGACTCATAGACTGTGAATGGCCTTTAGAAGTATTTATCTAAGAAGGTCAAAGCTCTTTTTAAAAAAATTCTATAATATTCTGAAAATTAGTCTACTTATCACCCTATTATAAGGTTACCAAATTGACACATTGTGTGGGTAGAATCGAAGGGTTTTCATTGGCTTAACTACTCAAATTATATGTTTCCATATATGACTGTATATGTTTCTGTATAAGACTCTGAAGCCAGTAAGTTTGTGAATGTGTGTGTATTATGCAATGTATGCATATATATGGGCTATACCCTTTTCCCTAGTTTACTCTCTTCCAACATGATACTGCCAGTAACATCTATTTTATCTTCTTTGTGCAGTCTCTACATATTCCTCACAACCCAACCTGAACTCTCAAGAATAAACTCAAGTAAAATAAAATTACTAATCCCAGTAAAATGTTGTGATAATTCCAATATATATGTAAACAATTTTACTAGATTCTTCTAAAAGCTTTTTTATATATATTAAAAAGTTTTTATTTAAATTCTAGTTACCATACAGTATAATATGAGTTTCAGTTGTACAATATAGTGATTCAACACTTCCATACAACACCCAGTGCTCATCACAAATGATATACTTAATCCCCATCTACTATTTCAAATGACCCCCCCCTCTGGTAACCATCAGTTTGTTCTCTATAGTTAAGTGTCTGTTTCTTGGTTTACCTCCCTATCTCCTTTTTCCCCCATTTACTTGTTTTGTTTCTCAAGTTCCACATATGAGTGAAATCATGTGGTATTTATCTTTCTCAGACTGCCTTATTTTGCTTAGCATAACACTCTCTACCACCATCATTTCATTACAAATGGCAAGATTTCATTCTTTTATACCTGAGTAATATTCCATTACCTATATATATATTTTTTTCTTTCTTTTTCTTTTTTTTCACATTTTTATCCATTCGTCAGTCAGTGGACATTTAGGTTGTTTCCATAATTTAGCTATTGTAGAAAATGCTGCTCTAAACATCAGGTACATGTATCCCATTGAATTAGTATTTTTGTATTTTGGGGGTAAACACATAGAAGTGCTATTGTTGGATCATAGGGTAGGTCTGATTTTTAACATACCGAGGAACCTCCATACTGTTTTCCAGAATGACTGCACCATTTTGTATTTCCATCAAAAGTGAAAGAGGGTTCCCCCTTCTCCACATCCTCACCATGACCTGTTGATTCTTGTATTGTTGATTTTAGCCATTCTGACCAGTGTGAGGTGATACCTCATTGTAGTTTTCACATGCATTTCCCTGATGATCAATGAGCACCTTTTAATCTTTCTATGGCAATTCATGTCATCTGCCCATTTTTTAAAGGGATTATTTGTTTTTGCACTGTTGAGTCTTATAAGCCAAACTGTGGAAAGAGCCAAGCTGCCCTTCAACAGACAAATGGATAAAGAAGATGTGGTCCATATATACAATGGAATATTACTCAGCCATCTGAAAGGATGAATATCCAACTTTTGCATCAACATGGATGGAACCAAAGGAGATTATGCTAAGTGAAATAAGTCAGGTAGAGAAAGTCAATTATTATATGGTTTCACTTATTTGTGGAACATAAGGCAGAGCATGGAGGACATTAGGAGAAGGAAGTTCTTTATATACTTTGAATACTAACCCTTTATCAAATATGTCATTTGCAATTACCTTTTCCCATTCTGTAAGTTGTCATACTTCTTTTGATTGTTTCCTTCACTCTGCAGAAGCTTTCTATTTTGATGAAGTGCCAATAGATTATTTTTGTTCTTGTTTCCCTTGCATCAGGAGATATATCAACAAAGAAGTTGCTATGGCTGATGTCAAAGAGGTTACTGCCAGTGTTCTCCTCTAGGATTTTGTTGGTTTCCTGTCTCAAATTTAGGTCTTTAATACATTTTGAACTTATTTTTGTGTATGATGTAAGAAAGTGTTCCAGTTTCAGTCTTTTGAATGTTGCTGTGCACATTGGCTAAAACAATTTGTTGAAGAGATTGTCTTTTACCCATTGGATATTCTTTTCTGCTTTGCCAAAGAATAATTGAGCATATACTTCTGGGTTAATTTCTGGGGTTTCTATTCTGTTCTATTGACCTATGTTTCTATTTTTGTATGATTACCATAATATCTTGATGACTACAGCTTTGTAATATAACTTGAAGTTTGGAATTCTGATGACTCCAACTTTGCTTTGTTTTTTCAACGTTGTTGTGGCTATTCAGGGTCTTTTGTGGTTCCATACAAATCTCAGGATTTTTCATTCTAACTCTGTAAGCAATGCTGTTGGTATTTTGATAAGGATCGCATTAACTGTGTAGATTGCTTTGGGTAGTATAGGCATTTTAACAATATTTGTTCTTCTAATCCATGAGCATGAAATATCTTCCCATTTCTTTGTGTAATCTTCAATTTCCTTTATCACTGTTTTATAGTTTTCAGGGTAGGTCTTTCACTTCTCTGGTAAGGTTTATTCCTAGGCATCTTAATGTTTAGGGTACAATTATAAATGGGATAGATTCCTTACTTTCTCTTTCTGCTGCTTCATTACTGGTAGATAGAAATGCAACAGATTTTTGTACATTGATTTTGTATCCTGCAACTTTTACTGAATTCATGTATCATTCTAGCAGTTTTTTGGTGGAGTCTTTAAGATTTTCTATATAGAATATGATGTCATCTGCAAATCATGAAAGTTTGACTTCTTCCTTGTCAATTTGGATGCAACATATTTCTTTTTGTTGTCTGATTCCTGTGGCTAGCACTTCCAGTACTATACTGAATACAAGTGGTGAGAGTGGACATCCCTGTCTTCTTCCTGACCATGGAGGAAAAGCTCTCACTTTTTCCTCAATGAGGATGATATTAGCTGTGGGTTCTTCATAAACAGGCTTTATTATGTTAGGGCATATTCCCTCCAAACCTACTTTGTTGAGGGTTTTTCTCAAGAATGGATGCTGTACTTTGTCAAATGCTTTTCTGCATTGATTGAAATGATAATATGGTTCTTATTCTTTCTTATATTAATGTGGTGTAACATGTTGATTGATGTGCAAATATTAAGCCATCTTGCATAATACAAATGAACCCACTTGATTGTGAATGATTTTTTAAATGTATTATTGGATTCAGTTTGCTAGTATTTTATTGAAAATTTTTATATCCATGTTTATCAGGGATATTGGTATATTGTTCTTTTTTCAGTGTAATCTTTATCTAGTTTTGGTATCATGGTAAGGCTGGCTTCATAGAATGTATTTAGAAGCTTCCCTTCCTTTTCTATTTTGTGGAATACCTTGAGAAGAATAGGTATTAACTCTTCTTTAAATGTTTGATAGAATTCTTGTACAAAACCATCAGACCCTGAACTTTTGCTTGTTGGGAGTTTTATGATAACTGATTCAATATTTTGTTGTTCATCATTCTGTTCAAATTTTCCATTTTTTTCCTTTTTCTGTTTTCATAGGTCTTTTCTTCTTTTCTAATTTTTTTATTGAAATTCCAGTTAGTTAACTTACAGTGTAATATTAGCTTCGGGTGTAGGATTTAGTGATTCATCACTTACATACAACACCCAGTGCTCATAAGTGGCCTCCTTAATACCTATCACCCATTTAACCTGTCTCCTTCACCCACCTACCCTCCAGCAACCCTCAGTTGGTTCTCTATAGTTAGGAATCTGTTTTATGGAGGGAGGCAAGAAGGCAGAATAGGGGACCTCATTTCATCTAGTCCCTTGAATTTAGCTAGATTTTTATCAAATCAGTCTGAACACCTATGAACTCAACCTGAGATGTAAGAAAAGAATTGCTGGAATTCTACAAATAGAAAAGTGACTGCATTTTGCAAGGTAGAAGTTGCAGAGACGTGAATCTAAGGGGCTATATCAGAAGATAAACGGTGGTGGGAGGAAGCCTCCATAAGCCAGCCACTGGAAAGTGATATAGCCCCAGGGTGCAAAATTGGAACTTTTAGAAGTCTGCTACAGTGAGAGACATCCCTGACTGAAATATTCTCAGGTGGCAAAGTGGGGCAGACTCCTAGGTGGGACAATGTGGTCTCAGGTCCCCAGGGTCACAGAAAGAACAGGGGTGCCTGAACTGGCAGAGTTCCCAAGCATTGTAGCAGGGAATGGTCGGTGGTCAGTGAGCCAGGGAGTGAGCTCTCAGCTCAGTTTGCCATAAACCACAAACCGGGGCACAATCGGGTGACCACTCTCCTTGCAGGGGCCTTGCAAGTGGCAGGCCTGTGGTGACCTTCCTCCCTCCTCAAGGAGGATTGGTGCCAATGTGCGCTGCAGGAGTCCACATAGTTGGTGCACACAAAAGTGAAGACTGCTTCTCCCTGAGGCTTTACTGAAGAGAGGAGGACATGAGTTTTCACCTCCAGGGCTGGAGATCAGGGCTCTGCCATTTTTATTTTCATCCTCAAAAGTGGCACAGAAAGCCTTCAGGGAACAAAAGCCACATAGAGCAACCCAAAGCAGCTGACACTGAGCCCGGCCCCCTGGCAAGGGGTGGTGCAACTCCACCCAAGTAAAGACACCTGAGATTCTGCACAGCAGGCCCCTCCCCTAGAAGACCAGCTGGAAAATCAGATGAATACAAAGTTTACAAAGAACACTGCAAACTGCAAAACTCCAGCACTAGGGGAATATAGTATACAGAATTCGAAGTTTTTTCTCATGATTCTTTTAACATTCAGTTTAAATTTTTCCTTTTCTTTTATTCTTTTTTTCCTTTTCAATGAGTTTCTTATATTTTCAACTCTTAGTTTTTAAGTCTTTTTTTTTAACTTTCATTTTTACATTTATATTTTATAGATATATTCTTCATTTTGGGTTTTGGTTCATTGTATTCAATTTTATTTTTGTATCTATATGTTTTGCTTTCTTTACAATTTTGGAATTTAGTGTCTTCTAACAAACAAACCAAAGTACAAATAGGACAAAGTGGATCACCCTGTTTTGTCCATCTGAGAGATTATATTCTTTTTTCCCTTTTCCTTTCCTTTTCTTTTTTTTTCATTTCTGATATCTTTGGATTTATCTACTGTGTATTTTGCTTAGGTCATGGTTGATATTTTTTATTTTGTTCTCTTGTTCATCCATTCTTCTCAGGGCAAAATGACTAGAGGGAGGAATTCACAACAAAAGAAAGAACCAGAGCTAATACTCTCTGCCACAGATCTAATCAATAAAGATATAAGTAAAATGTCAGAGTTGGAATTCAGGATAATGATTATAAAGATACAAGCTGGGCTTGAATAAAGCATAAAAGACACTAGAGAATCTCTTAGTGCATAAATAAAGTCTAGTCAGGCCAAATTTAACAATCCTTTAAATGAGATGCAGTCTAAAATGTATGCTCTAACAGCTAGGGTAAATGAGGCAGAAGAGAGAGTCAGACATAAAAAGCAAGATGATGTAAAGGAAGGAAGTTGAGGAAAAGAGAGAAAAACAACTCTTGGATCACAAGGGGAGGCTTTGAGAAATCACCAATACCATAAAGTGAAACAGAATTATTGGGATTGCAGAGGAAAAAGAAAGAGAAAGGGGCAGAGGGACAGAGCAAATCATAGCTGAGAACTTCCCTAATCTGGGGAAGGAAACAGACATTCAAGTCCAGGAGGTAAAGAGAACCCTTCTCAAAATCAATAAAAATAGATTAACACCACAAAATATAACAGTGAAGCTTGCAAATTTCAAAGGTAGAAAATCTGAAAGCAGCTTGAGGGAAGAGCTCCTTAACCTACAGGTGTAGGAAGACTAGACAGGCAGCAGACCTATGCACAGAGATCTGGCAGACCAGAAAGTGCTGGCATGATATATTCAGGGTACTAAATGAGAAAAACATGCACCCAAGAATATTTTATCCAGCAAGGCTTTCATTCAGAATGGAAAAATAATTAAGAGTTTCCAGGACAAACAAAAACTCAAAGAATTTGTGATCACCAAATGAGCCCTGCAAGAAATATTAAAGGGGATCCTGTAAGCAAAGCGAGAGCCCAAAAGCAACACAAACCACAAAAAGACAAAACAAAAACAAAAACAAAAAACAGAGACAATCTACAAAACCAGGGACTTTACACATAATACAAGGGTGTTAAATTAATAACTTTCAATAGATACTCTGAATGTAAATGGGCTAAATGCTCCAATCAAAAGACACAGGGTATCAGATTGGATAACAAAGCAAGACCCATCCACATGCTGTCTACAAGAGACTCATTTTAGACCCCAAAACACCTCATGATTGAAAGTGAGGGGATGGAAAACCATTTATCATGCCAATGGACATTAAACAAGCTCTCAAGATTCAATGGACATTTAAAGAAAGCTGGGTTAGCAATCCTCATGTCAGACAAATTAGATTTTAAACCAAAGACTGTGGAAAGGGATGAAGAGGGACACTATATCATAATTAAAGGGTCTATTCAATAAGAAGATCTAACAATGATAAATATTTATGCTCTTACATTGAGAGCAGCAAAGTATATAAACCAATTAATAACAAACTTAAAGAAACACATTGATAATAATATAATTACAGTAGGGGACTTCAACACCCCATTCACAAAAATGGACACATCATCTAAGCAGAATATCAACAAGGAAACAAGGGCTTTGAGGGACACACTGGACCAGATAGACTTCACAGTTACATACAGAGCATTTCATTCTAAAGCAACAGAATACACATTCTTCTCAAGTGCACATGGAATATTCTCCAGAATAGATCACATACTGGGTCACAAATCAGATCTCTTAGATACCAAAAGATTGGGATTATTGCCTGCATATTTTCAGACCACAGTGCTTTGAAACTTGAACTCAATCACAAAAGGAAATTTAGAAGGAACTCAAATACTTAGAGGTTAAAGAACATCCTACTAAAGAATGAATGGGGGGCTCCCGGGGAGCTCAGAAGGTTATGTGTCTGCCTTTGGCTCAGGTCATGATATCCAGGTCCTGGGATCAAGCCCCACATTTGGCTCCCAGTTTGGGTGAGGGGTATGCTTCTCCCTCTCTCTCTCTCTGCCTCTCACCCACTTGGGCTCTCTCTCTCTCTCTCTCAAATAAATACATAAAATATTTTTATAAAGAATGAATAGGTCAACCAGGAAATTAAAGAATTAAAATAATTCATGGGAAAAAATGAAAATGAAAACACACAAAACCTTTGGGAATACAGCAATGGTGGTATGAAGAGGGAAGTACCTAGCAATACAAGCCTTTCTCAAAAAATTAGAAAAGTCCCAAATACACAAGCTAACCTTACACCTAAAGGAGGTGGAGAAAGAACAGCAAGTAAAACCTAAACCAAGCAGGAGAAAAGAAATAATAAAGATTCGAGTAGAAATCAATGAAATAGAAACCAAAAGAACAGAACATATCAACAAAACTAGAAGCTGGATCATTGAAGGAATGAATAAGATCAATAAACCCCTAACCGAACGTATAAAAAAAAAAAGAGAGAGAGAGAGAGAGAGAGAGAGAGAAAGGACCCAAATTAATAAAATCTTGAATGAAAAAGGAGAGATCACCACCAAGACTAAGGAAATACAAACAATTTTAAGAATATATTATGAGCAACTATGCACAAAAATTAATCTAGAAAAAATGGATGCATTCTTAGGAACTTAGAAACTACCAAAACTGAAACAGGAAGAAATAGAAAACCTGAATAGATTGATAACCAACAAGGAAATTGAAGCAATCATCAAAAATTTGGATGGAAACAGAAGTGACCCTGAATATCCAGAGGAATGTTGAAATAGAAAACCAAAGCTGGTGACATCACAATGCTGAACTTCAAGCTATATTACAAAGCTGTGATCATCAAGACAGTATGGTACTGGAGCAAAAACACATATACACTAATGGAACAGAACAGAGAACTCAGAAATGGACCCTGAACTCTATGGTCAATTAATCTTTGACAAAGCAGGAAAGAATATCCAATGGAAAAAGGACAGTCTCTTCAATAAATGGTGCTGGGGAAATTGGACAGCCACATGCAGAAGAATGAAACTGGACCATTTTCTTACATCATACACAACGATAAACTCAAAATGGATGAAAGACCTCCATGTGAGACAGGAATCTATTAAAATCCTAGAGAAGAACACAGGCAGTACCCTCTTTGACACTGGACACAGCAACTTCTTTCAAGACATGTCTCTAAAGGCAAGGGAAACAAAAGCAAAATGCACTTTGGAGACTTCATCAGGATAAAAAGCTTCTGCACAGCAAAAGAAACAGTCAACAAAACTAAAAGGCAAACTATGGAATGGGAAAAGATATTTGCAAATGATATATCAGATAAATAGGTCTAGTATCCAAGATCTAAAAATAACTTATCAAACTCAATACCCAAAAACCAAATAATCCAGTCAAGAATGGGCAGAAGACATGAACAGACATTTCTCCAAAGAAGACATACAAATGGCTAACAGACACATGAAAAAATTCTCCTCATCACTTGGTATCAGGGAAATACAAATCAAAGCCACAATGAGTTACCACATCACACCAGTCAGAATGGCTAAAATTAATAAGACAGGAAACAACAAATGTTGGCGAGGGTGCGGAGAAAGGGGAACCCTCTTACACTGTTGGTGGGAATGCAAGCTGGTACAGCCACTCTGAAAAACAGTATGGAGGTTCCTCAAGACATTAAAAATAGAGCTCCTTACAACCCAGCAATTGTACTACTAGGTATTTACCCCAAATTTACAAATGTAGTGATCTGAATGGCACCTGCACCCCAATGTTTATAGTACCAATGTCCACAATAGCCAAACTGTAGAAAGTGCCCAGATGTCCATTGACAGAGGAATGGATAAAGATGTGGTATATATATACAATGGAATATTACTCAGCCATCAGAAAAGTTGAATCCTTACCATTTACATCGACATGGATGGAACTGGATGGTATTATGCTGAATGAAATAAGTCAATCAGTGAAAGACAATTATCATATGGTTTCACTCATATGTGGAATATAAGAAACAGCACAGAGGATCATTGGGAAGGGAGGGAAAACTCAATGGGAAGTCATCAGAGAGGGAGAAAAACCATGAGAGACTCTTAACTATAAGAAACAGAGGGTTGCTGGATGCGAGGTGTGTGGGGGGATGGGATAAATGGGTGATGGGCATAAAGGAGGGCATGTGATGTGGTGAGAAATGGGTGTATATACAACTGATGAATTATTGAACACTACCTCTGAATCTAATGATGACTTGGTGACATCCTTGATGCAGCCTTGTCTGGTTACTGGCCTGCCTACAGTTGGGCTGTCCTTAATCAGAGTCCAAATGCACATTGTCAGGGAGTACAGCACCACTTGGAACCTCTGTGGCTTCCTGGATCTGTCCCAGCTGAAAGTTCTGGAGGCTGGGCAGTCCAAAATGAAGGCACTGGCAGATTCAGTGTTTCCTGAGGACCTGACTCCTCGCTGGCCATCTTCTTGCTCTGTTCCCATACAGAGAAAGGGGCAAGGAAGCATTCCGACGTCTCCTTTATAAGGGCACTAATCGCATTCACGAGGGGGGAGCCCTCCCAAAGGCCCCACCTCCACATACCATTGCAGTGGGGATTAAGTTTCAACATATGAATGGGGGGATACAAACATTGAGTCTACAGCACCTTGGAGGTGACCACTCCCCCTCACCATTGGGAGGCTGCAGTGTCCTAAAATGACCCCTGACAAGAAGAAAAAAATATATGTTGAATAACTGAATCTAAATTAAAAAAAAAGAAAAAGAATCTTATGGTTTGCCTCTTTTCCCCCCTATGTTCATCTGTTCTGTTTCTTAAATTCCACATATGAGTGAAATCATATAGAATTTGTCTTTCTCTGACTGACTTATTTCATTTATTATATTACACTCTAGCTCCATTCAAAGATTTCATTCTTTTATATGGTTGAGTAATATTCTATTTTGTATATATACCACAACTCCCATATCCATTTATCAGTCAATGGACATTTGGGCTTTTTCCATAATTTCACTATTGTTGATAATGCTGCAATAAATATTGAGGTGCATGTGTCTCCTTGAAACAGTATTTTTGTATCCTTTGTGTAAATACGTAGTAGTGCAATTGCTGGGTCATAGGGTACTTCTATTTTTTAAAGATTTTATTTATTTATTTGAAAGAGAGAGAGCACAAGTAGAAGGGAGGGGCAGAGGGAGACGGAGAAGCAGACTCTGTGCTGAGCAAGGAGCCCAATGCAGGACTCAATCCCAGGACGCTGAGATCATGACCTGAGCCAAAGGCAGATGCTTAAACAACTGAGCCACCCAGGCGCCCAGGGTATCTCAATTTTAACTTTTTGAGGAATCTCCATAATGTTTTCCAGAGTGGCTGCACCAGTTTGCATTCCCACCAACAGTGTTAAGAGTGTTTCCCTTCCTCTGAATCTTCCCCAACATCTGTTGTTTCCTGTGTTGTTAATTTTAGCCATTTTGACAGATGTGGGTGATATCTCATTGTAGTTTTGATTTGCCTTTCCCTGATGATGAGTGATGTTGAACATCTTCTCACATGTCTGTTAGCCATCTGTATGTCTTTGGGAAAATGTCTGTTCATGTCTTCTGCCCATATCTTCACTGGAGGTTTTTATTTTGGGGATGTTAAGTTTGGTAAGTTCTTTACATATTTTAGAGACTAACCCTTTATTGAGTATGTCATTTGTAAGTATCTTCTCCCATTCTGAAGGTTGCCTTTTAGTTTTGTTGATTGTTTCCTTCGTTGCACATTAGGTTTCTATCTGGATGATTTTCCAGTAGTTAATTTTGCTTTTTAATACTGCCTCTGGAGATGTATCTAGTAAGAAGTTGCCTGAGCCGTTGTCAAACTGTTACTGCCTTTGTTCTCCTCTATGATTTTCATGGTTTCCTGTCTCACATTTTAGTCTTTCATCCATTTTTATTTTATTTTCACGCATGGTATAACAAAGTGGTTCAGTTTCATTCTTCTTCATGTGGCTGTCCAGTTTTCTCAAAACCATTTGTTGAAGACACTGTCTTTTTTCATTTGATATGCTTTCTTGCTTTGTGTTAAGATTAGTTGACCATATACTT
Source organism: Callorhinus ursinus (assembly GCF_003265705.2). Taxonomy (NCBI): domain Eukaryota; kingdom Metazoa; phylum Chordata; class Mammalia; order Carnivora; family Otariidae; genus Callorhinus; species Callorhinus ursinus. The sequence goes on along the minus strand of NW_027397102.1, from coordinate 12,135,189 downwards.
GTGGGTCCATTTCTGGGTTTATTCTGTTCCATTGATCTGTGTTGGTTTTTGTGCCAGTACCATAATGTCTTGATGACTACAGCTTTGTGATATACCTTGAAGTCCAGAATAGTGATGCCTCCATCTTTGCTTTTCTTGTTCAAGATTGCTTTGGCTATTCAGAGTCTTTTCTGATTTCATAGAAAGTTTTGGATGGATGTTTTTTTCCTAACTCTGAAAATTACTGGTGGTATTTTGGTAGGGATTATATTAAATGTGTAGATTGCTTTGAGTAATATAGACATTTTAACATTACTTATTCTTCCAATTCATGAACATGTAATATTGTTCCATTTTTTTGTGTCATCTCCAATTTCTTTCATTTGTGTTCTATGGTTTTCAGAGTATAGAACTCTTAACTCTTTGGTTAGGTTCATCCCTAGGTATCTCATGGACTTTGGTGCAATTATAAATGGAATCAATTTCTTGATTTCTCTTTCTGCTGCTTCATTATTGGTGTATAGAAATGCAACGGATTTCTGTACATTGATTTTGTATCCTGTGACTTGACTGAATTCATGTATCAGTTCTTGCAGTTTTTTGATGCAGTCTTTTGGCTTTTCTAAATAGACTATCACGTCATCTGCAAATAGTGAAAGTTTGACTTCTTCCTTGTCAATTTGGATGCCTTTTATTTCTTTTTGTTGTCTGATTGCTGTGCCTAGGACATCCAGTATGCTAAATGACAGTAGTAAGAATCGACATCCCTGTCTTATTCCTGACCATAGAAGCAAAAGCTCTCAGCTTTTCCCCATTGAGGATGGTATTAGCTGTGAATTTTTCCTATATGGCCTCTATGATGTTGAGGTACGTTCCCTCTATTCCTATTTTGTTGAGGGCTTTATCAAGAATGGATTTACTTTGTCAAATACATTTTCTGCAACTATTCTGTGGTTCATCTGGCTCTTATCCTTTCTTTTATTAATGTAGCATGGCATGTTGATTGGTTTGTGAATATTGAACCACCCTTGCAACCCAGGAATAAATCCCACTTGATCATGGTGAATGATTCTTTTAATGTACTGTTGGATTTGATTTGTTATTCTATCGGTGAGAATTTTTCTCCATGTTCATCAGGGATATTGGCCTGTAGTTCTATTTTTTAGTGGAGTCTTTGTCTCATAAATCTGGCTTTATATAGAATGAGTTTGGAAGTATTCCTTCCATTTTTATTTTTTGGGATAGTTTGAGAAGAATAAATGCTTGGTAGAATTCCTCTGGGAAGCCCCCTGGTCCTGGACTTTTGTTTGTTGGGAGAATTTTGACTACTGATTCAATGTCTTTGCTGGTTATGAGCCTGTTCGAGTTTTTATTTCTTCCTGTTTCAGTTTTGGTAGTTTATATGTTTCTCAGAATTTATCCATTTCTTCCAGATTGCATTTTATTGGCAAATAATTTTTCAAAATATTATAATTCTTTGTATTTCTGTGGTGTTGGTTTTGATTTCCCCCTCTCTCATTTATAATTTTATTTATTTAGGTCCTTTCTCTTTTCTTTTTGATAAGTCTGGTTAGAGATTTATCAACTTTATTAATTTTTAATAGATCCAGCTCCTGGTTTCATTGATCTCTTTGGGTTTTTTGTTGTTGTTTTTGGGGTTTTTTTTTATTTGTTTCTTTTTCTTTTAGCTTCTATATCATTTATTTCTGCTCTAATCTTTATTATTTCCCTTCTTATGCTGGTGTTACCCTTCATTTGTTGTTCTTTTTCTAGCTCCTTTAGGTGTGAGGTTAGGTTATGTATTTGAGGATTTTCTTGTTTCTTGAGGTAGACCTGTATTGCTATATAGTTTCCTCTTTGGACCACTTTTTCTGCATCTCACTGTTTTTGGATCGTTGTTTTCATTTTCCTTTCTTTCTATGTATTTTTAAATTTCTTACTTAATTTCCTGCTTGAGCCATTCATTGTTTAGTAGCATGTTGTTTAGACTCCATGTATTTGTGGTTTTTACAAATATGTTCCTGTAATTGACTTCTACTTTCATAGTGTTGTGGTCAGAAAAGTTGAATGGTATGATTTCAATCTTTTTGTAATTGTTTAGGCCTATTTTGTGGCCTACTGTGTGAACTATTCTGGAGAATGTTCCATGTGCACTTGAAAAGAATGTGTATTCTGTTGTTTTAGGATGGAATGTTCTAAATATATTTCTTAAGACCATCTGGTCCAGTGTGCCATTCAAAGCCATTATTTCCTTTTTGATTTTCTGCTTAGATGATCTGTCTGTTGATGTAAGTGTAGGTGATAATGACCCCTACTACTATGTGTTATCATCAAAGAGTTCCTTTATGTTTGTTATTTGTTTTATATATTTGGGTGCTCCCATGTTGGATGCATAAGTATTTACAATTGGTATATTTTGTTTTGTTGGACTTTGCCCTTTATGTCCTTCTTTTTCTCATTTTAATGTCCTTCTTTTCTCATTTTACAGTCTTTGTTTTAAAGTCTAGTCTGTCCAATGTATGTATTGCTACTCCGGCTTTCTTCTGACATCTATTTGTGTGATAAATTGTTCTCCATCCCCTCACTTTCAATCTGCAGGCGTCTTTAGGTCTAAAATATGTCTCTGGTGGGGCACCTTGCTGGCTCAGCCAGTGGACTGTGCAACACTTAATCTCAGGGTTGTGAGTTTGTGGGCCACATTGGGTGTGGAGATTACTTAAAAAGTAAAGCTTAAATAAATAAATAGATAGATGGATAGATAGATAGATAAATAAAACAGTCTCCTGGTGGCAGCAAATAGATGGATCTTGTTTTCTTTTCCTTTCTGACACCCTATGTCTTTTGGAGTGTTTAGTCCATTTACTTTCAGAATAATTATTGATAGATCTGTATTTAGTGCCATTTTATTACTTGTTTTGTCTTTTTTTCTGGAAATTTTCTCTTATCTTTTCTTGTCTTTGTCACTTTTAGTATCTCCCTTCCATTCAAAGAGTCCCCTTTAATATTCCTGGCAGGGCTAGTTTAGCGGCCATGAACTCCTTTAGATTTGTTTTCCTGGGAAACTCTTTATCCCTCTTTCTATTCTGAATCGTAGCCTTCTGTGATAGAATATTCTTGGCTGAAGATTTTCCCATTCAGCCCTTTGAGTATATCATGCCACATCCTTCTGGCCAAGTTGCTGTTGAGAAATCTCCAGCTGGACTTATGGGTTTTCCCTTTTAAGTTAAGGACTTCTTTTAAGTCCTTTTTTTAAAAGGGATGTGGCTTTAAAATGTGGCCTTAAAAATCTTCTAAGATTTTTTTGTTTATCATTATATTTTGCAAATTTAATTACAATGTGTCTTGGTGTTGTCCTGCTTTTGTTGATTTTGATGGGAATTCTCTGTGCCTCCTGGATCTGGCTGTCTGTTTCCTTCCACAGATTAGGGAAGTTTTCTGCTATTATTTTTTGAAACAAATTTTCTGCCCACTCTTCTCTCTTTCTTCTGGGACTCTTATAATATGAATGTTATAATATTTGATGGGGTCACTGTTTTCTCTAAGTCTATTCTCGTTTTCCATAATTCTTCTTTCTCTCTGTTGTTCAGCTTCATTATTTCCCATTATTTTTTCTCCTAGGTCACTAATTCATTCCTCTGATTCTTCCAACCTGCTGTTTATTTATTCAAGCTTGTTTCCAATGTCATTTACTACATTCTTCATTTCTGATTGATTCTTTTTAACTCTTTATATCTGTGGGAAGGATCGCCCTGATGTCTTCTTTCCTCAAGCCCATTGAGTATCCTTTGCTTTAAATTCTCCTTCAGGAGGTGCCTGGGTGGCTCAGTTGGTTAAGCATGTGCCTTCAGCTCAGGTCATGATCCCAGGGTCCCGGGATTGAGCCCCAAATTCGGGTCCCTGTTCAGCAGAGTCTGCTTCTACCTCTGCCTCTGCTACTCTCTCTGCTTGTGCTCTCTCGCAAATAAATAAAATCATAAATAAATAAATAAATAAATAATAACTTCTCCTTCAGGCATGTTACTTATATCTGTTTTGCTTGGCTCTCTGGCTGTGGATTTATCTTAGTCTTTCATTTGGGATAAATTCCTCCATCTCAGCATTTTTCTAAGTCTCTGCCTTCTTCTGTGTTAGAAAAGCCATTTCTGTCTCCTGCTTCTGAAAGTAATGGCCTTATGAAAAAATCATGTAGTGCCCAAGGGCATAGCACTTCAGGGAATGTCTCTGGTATGTCCTGCATGTGCTGTGCTGTTGTGTTTGGCTTCTCTATCCATCAGGCCAATCATCTGCAGAGGCTCTCATTGCCCATAGTGTGCAGCATTTAGTCCCTGGCCTGAATGGGGCACATTTTAACTAGGTGTGTTCTGGTCTGCTTGTGAAATGAGCCCTGATACCAACTCCACCAGAACTGAAGCCCTGCAGAACTCTCTGTTCAGGAGACATGGTCTGGACAGGGGTTTGTGCTGGTCTTCTGGGGGAGGGGCTTGTTACAATGAGACTGAGGTCATCTTGACTAATAAGAGCAGTCCTGCCAGAGCACTAAAGGGTGTGGCTTAGTGAAAGCAAGTTAGGGAGCCTGTGTTGGTGCTGTGTTAATTCCTGCAAGTTGCTCTGTGTTAATGCTGAGAGGTGGGAGTGGGGAGAAATGGCACAGTTCCTGGATAAGAACACTGCATCTCAGGGACATGCTCTGAGAAGAGCAAATAATCTCTCCCTAGTGTGCCTCACGTGTTTTTCAGATCACTGTTTCCAAGCTATCTGCCCCCAGGCTGTTTGCCTGCCTTCTCTTAATGAGCAGTGCAGTGCCCTCCAGGCTGTACCCCCAGAGAATCCTGTTGATCTTTAAAACTCCAGGCTTTAAACCCTGCTGTTTGTAAGAACTCACAAATTCAGCCCCTCTCATTTTCCAAGCCAAATGGCCTGGGGAAATATTCTCCTTGTGTGTTCCCCTGTGTGTTCCTAAGAACTGTGTTTAATCACAGTGATATATAATTGTAAATCTCAACATCCCCATTTGAAATAAAAAAGATTCCAACTTTATTCAGCTTATAGACAAACCAAAAGAAATCAAAATATAGTGAGGATCTAATAATAAATTGTTTAATAATAAAAAGTGAGATTATTCTAATAAAAATTTATGGAAGACACTGCCATTGATTCTTACATTTTATAGGCAAACTTGGACATATGATGTACTATTAAATTTGACTCATATAATTGAGGTGTTACATTTGTAACAAATTCTATCAAATACATCATATATTAAGATATTTCACATATAACTTTCACAAATAATTTTTGTTTAAAAAAGTTATTTTAAATTATTATTCCACCTAAGAATTTGGGGGCATCTTTTATTTTATTTACTTTTTTTTAATTCAAGTATAATTAACATACAGTGTTATATTAGTTTCAGGTGTACAATGTAGTAATTCAAGAATTCCATACATTACTCAGTGCTCATCACGATAAGTGTATTGTTAATTCCCTTCACCTGTTTCACCCATCCCCCCAAACCATCTCCCCTCTGGCAACCACTAGTTTTGTTTTGTTTTTTTAAGAGTCTGTTTTTTGTGTTTGTCTCTTTTCCTTTGTTCATTTGTTTTGTTTCTTAAACCCTACATATGAGTGAAATCATATGGTATCTGTCTTTGACTTATTTCACTTAGCATTATACCCTCTAGATCTATCCATGTTGTTGCAAATGGCATGATTTCATTCTTTTTTACAGCTGAGTAATTAAATGATTCTAAATGAGTGTCAAACTGTAATTAAAATTTATGTCATTAAACATGAAATCATTTTTAAAGGACAATATCAAAACATTGTTATGATATTAACTATTTGTAATGGAAAGTTTACTGAACTACAGAGAAGTTTTAAGTTACACAGTAATGTTTGTTGTATAAACCCTTTATGGTATTTTACTTTATTATGTGTAAATCAGGAGGAAAAAATTCAGCAGCTGCAATGCATTCTTCTTTATTCTGCCTGTTTAGTTCTCTCAACCCTGACCCACAAGGAACACATTGTCTAAAATATGCCAGTAGAAACGTGCAAAGTTAAGTGTCTCATTTAGTTTTAGTATGTTCTGCTGTGCTGCTTTCAATACTCTGTTACATGATTACATCAAGCCTCAAATAATTTTGTATTCACTGAAAATGATTTTTCTATTTATCTTATTTTATGATGTCCTTTATTATTTTTATTAATCCTTCTCCCAACACCCTAGCCTTTTCAATACTATATGCCTTCAGTACCTGCATAATTTAAAATGTTAACATGACTGAGAATTTAAAGTGCCAGCTCATTTTATTTTTTTAATTTTTATTTAAATTTTAGTTATTTATCATAAAGTGAGTGCCGCCAGCTCATTTTAAATTCATCCTAAGACAATGTTACAACTCAGGTTTGCAAAAGAAAGGTTGCCCCTAAATCTTTTTTTTTTTTTTCAGTACACTCAGCCTGAGTGGTCAGTTTTACAATTGTTTCCATAAAGTTTTGGAACTGGGGCTGGATTGAAATTGCTTTGCATCTTGTTCAAAATTACATCAAGGCAAAAGACACAATACATCGGGTTTCTTCCCAGTACAATGTAGGTTTCCTCTGTTTAGAAAAGTGCAGTAATTCACCAGTAATTTAACCTATAAACATTTGAAGGTTGGAGAGTACCTCTAAGGGGCTGTTGACCTTCAGCAACTGAAAGAACTGGAACTTCAGCTGCAGTCAATATATATTCATCTTTCTGTGGGGACTATTACAACTGGCAAGTAATGCTGACCTTGAAACTTCTAGTACAGGATGCACACGAATAATGTTCCCTAAAGGAAAAATATAAAAATACCAAAATAGGATACTTAGATCTAAAATGCACATTCTGTAAAGATCAAAAGAAAGTATTTTGAACATTAAAATAAATGCTGAAAGCAATAAGCATATTTTTCCTATGACCTGGTGGGTTTCTCCTAAATATGAGTCTGGTTGGGACCCCATTAGACCAGAATCATTAAATTGGGAAATGCCAACTATTTCTGATTTTCCCAAAGGTTACTGATATCAAGAGCTTGGCTTGTTTTCATGTGAACTGATCTTTTATTTCCCACAGTACAAATCATTGTATCCCTTATTGACTAAATTTATATCAAAAGCATGCTTTACTTTTTAATCTGGAGAAAACTTAAATGGTGATATATTAAAACTATTTTTAGTAATTTTCCATTTTATCTGATGGAATATTTGTTTTGGAGACTTTTTTCCCTTATTAGCCATAGTGTGCATTCTCATTAAGGACCATTGGGAATACGTAGATTCTTTCAGGACACTGGCTGAGGAAATACTTAATATATAACAATTTAAGTGTGCTAAATAGAGTCCACAAAGAGTAAATTAAAATGTAACTAACATCTAGTAAGTAATGGAAATCCTAGGAGAATTGGCTGGCCATATTATTGAAATAAAGTAGGGGACTTCAGAAAAAAAAAGGGAAATGCTCATTCTTTTATAAACAAATAGGAAATTAATGTATAGGGCTAATTGAAAGTAAACATGAAGTTAGATCTCAAAAACAAACAAATCTATATACTATTGGTAAAAAATACATAACTTTTTATTTCTACAATTTCATTTTCCTAAAATACACATACAGATAACTGGGGCACTATGAAAAGGTCTATGAATGGTAACAGAGACATGAATGCATAGTTTAAAAAAAATAAAATAAAAACATCGCTATTATCAAAATATTGGTTTATCTGTTGAGTGGCATGGAGTCATTTGCATGTCTCCCATTGGGACATCATCTTTGCTACAGAGGGAGACAACCACTTGTGGGGTCTCTTTTGTGGTCTTGTCAGCATTAAAAATCTTTAGTCCCCCACCCCATAAAATGATTGTAACACAGTCAACACATACACCAAACCAAGAGAGCCACAGATTTGATATACTGATAAAAGCCACATTGTTCCATTGAGAGTCTGGCAGTATGTACAATGTTAGGGAAAGATTTTGTTTATTCAGAAAAGATTTTCAACTAATGTTATGATATGGAATCATTAAATCTTTACAGGGACTTTTCTCTGATGTGGACCAGCTCACTTGAGTTGACTTCTGAATTGATCCACACAAGTCAACTCAACAGCAATCTAAACCTAGTTGCTCTTCTGTGGTACCGGTTCATTTTCACACTACCTCAGAAAAATCTAGAGATCTCTCCAACCCTTTAATTAGATGTCCAATCCATGCCAGTCCAAATTATCTTGGTAATGCTCACATAATGCTGTTTTCTTCTTTTTTTTGGTTATTACTTAATTTCTATCTACTTTCAGAGTGACCTCTACAATAAATCTAATAACCTTCTTATTGTTTAATCTTCAGTTCTCTCTGAATCCAAGTTAAATTTTTTCACCTTTTACTTTTTTCATATCTTCCTCAAAATTTTCTCTTCTTTTAAAACAATATATTTAACATGGTGGGCATTATTTTAAGAATAATTGGAAATATACCAAGCCTTTTTATAAAACTATTTTAACAAAAGCATGATAAAATTTAAGGTAGCATATATTAGTTCTTGCATTAAAATCCATTGGTTCTGGGGAATAGAATGTAAAGTTTAAAAATGTCTTTTTTATACTCAAATCATGCACTTTTTGTACTCCTTCTAAACTGACAAATTCATTTGTACTCCCAGAGCTGTGTTCCTTACTTTTCTCTGCCTAACCAATTCCTACTCATCTCTCATGGCTCAGCTTCTATACAGTTCCCATCTTTAATAACAATTCCATTGTCAAATAAATTGAATAAACATATATCGAGGTTCCTATTATGAGCAAAGAACTATGATAGACACTAGAGGTAAATAAAATAATAGAAATATTGCATTACAATACAATATTCTGTGCACAGAAAAGGGAAAAATCAAATCCAACCGTGAGGACTCATGGAAAGGGTAGCATTTGATTTATCCCTTAGCAGGGGGTGGGGCAGTGAACATTGACAAGGTGAACTATAAAGCTGAAAGAACAACATTAACAAGTCAGAGAATCAAACAAGCTTCAAGTGTCTTAATGGAAGTATTTCAAATTAATCTCTTCTCTGACCTCCTACAGCACTTATTTGCTGTAGGGCTGTCATGTACTCTTACTTTTTTGTATGTCTTGATGCAAGACACCGTAAGCTCTGCAAATGCCTAAACATCTTACATTTCTTATAAATTTCCCCTATTATAGAGTGGGCACATAGTAGACAACCAAGAAATAGTTATTGACTGATTCAAATGGAAGGTTTTATAGATATCTAAATATTAATTTGATTTAATTTGATCCTTTTTTTAAAGAGATTATTTCTCCCTCTTTAGGGAACCCATAAGCACCCAAAAAGGATATATGTATTCATTTTCATGTTAAAAGTGAAGCACAGATGAAATCTGCACACTTTCAAATAAAATGGAAAACTGTATTTCAAGTACTATTGAGTCTACACCCTCTGTTCCTACTACTCAAATATAATAATGCATTTGGCAAAAGTGATAATCAGTGAGTTAGAAGAAAAACTGCTAAAACATGTGCAAGTATAAAGAGTGAAAGGATTTGATTACTTGCTTATGCTTCTGAAGTATCAAAATCAGTGGCTACTGAGGAATTAACCTTATAAATTTATAGAAAAATACAACATGAAACTAGTCCCACTTCTTTTTTTTTAAAGATTTTATTTATTTATTTGACACAGAGGGAGAGAGAGCACAAGCAGTGGGGTAGCGTCAGGCAAGCAGAGGGAGAGGGAGAAGCACGCTCTCTGTTGACCAAGGAGCCCAATGTGTGGCTCTATCCCAGGACCCTGGGATCATGACCTAAGCCAAAGGCTGCTGCTTAACTGACTGAGGGACCCAGGCGCCCCAAAACTAATCTCACTTCTAACTAACCATTTATTACAATCCAAATGATTTCTAGAGGTGCTGGCAAATTACACTCAACTCATAACTCTTTTATACAGAGTGAGTTATTCACAAGCATATATATGGAGAAATTTACTTAATGATCATTGTCTCAATTTCCCTTCTAACTTGCTCCACTATCAGAGGCCCTTCTATAGTCTCAGAAAGAAATGTATCTGTTGTTTCTTTTCTATTTTTAATCTGTGTAGATAAAATGGCTTTAATATTTAAAATCATATTTTGTATTAAAGTCTAAGAAACAAAATATTAGATTAGGAATCAGGAGACTTAGGTTCCAATATCAGCCTTCAAAACTCAACAAGTCCTTTGTTCATTTGTTTTGTTTCTTAAATTCCACATATGAGTGAAATCATATGGTATTTGTCTTTCTCTGACTTATTTCCCTTAGTATTGTATTCTATACCTCTATCCATGTCATTGCAAATGGCAAGATTTCATTATTTTTTATGACTGAATAATATTTCATTGTGTATATATACCACATCTTTTTCCATTCATCTATTGATGGACACTTGGTCTGCTTTCATAATTTGTCTATTGCAAATAATGTTGCAATAAATATAGGGGTGCATGTATCCTTTTGAATTACTGTTTTTGTATTTTTTGGATCAATACCCACTAGTGTGATTACTAGATTGTAGGGTAGATCTATTTTTAACCATATGAATTCACTCATATGTGGAATTAAAGAAACAAATGAGCGAAGGAAAAAGAGAGAGAGAAACAAACTAAGAAACACTCTTAACTCTAGAGAACAAACTGATGGTTACCAGAGAGGATGTGGGAGGGAAAATGGATGAAACAGTTGATGGGGATTAAGAAGTGCACTTGTTGCGATGAGCACTGGGTAGTGTATGGAATTGTTGAACCATTATATTGCACACCTGAAACTAATATAACCCTGTATGTTAACTATACTGGAATTAAAATTAGAAAAAACTCAACAATCATTCAACTTTGTACTGACCAAAATACACCCATTTGGAAACATAAATTTCTGCAATCTGCATGCATCCCCACTCTCAACCCAACTTTACCCCAATTGAAGAATTTTCTGATCATAAATTAGAAAATTGATGTGAAAGTTGGTTAATCTTGAGGGAAAAAAATCTAACAGATGGATTTTATTTTGGTTTGTTTCCCACTTTGAGGAGTAGGAGAAGAATTGTTTCCTATTCACTTTTCTGAAAAGCCTTACATTTAGAATCAGCCATCCCATTTAATTAAGATTCAAACCTAATAGAAAGTAATAGTGAATATATAAAACCAAGCAGCAAAACGCTAAAGTCTCAGAGTAATTTTTAACACAAAATGACAAATGTCAATGAACCCCATTAGAGAGTAACAGTAAATTCTGTAGTTTCAGCTCATTCTATTCTATTAAGCAGGTTGGTGCCTAACATGTAATTTTGTCCCACTGTAATATACTTCTAAGTTTTAGTCCTGTCTTTGGTAAAAGAAAATGCCAGGACCTGTGGATGGGGGTTTAAAACATAATGCACCTAGTGAACTGTTGAGGGCAGAAAATTTTCTCCCTGCCCTTGCAGGAGGAGACCAGTATATCCTCTGAATTATGAGATTTGATTATCTGTATTGTCAAGAGCTTGCACTTTTTAAAAAAATTGGCAGACTACTGTCTGAGTCACTAAAATACATGGCAGTAGAATTTAGCTGCTGAAAGTTCAAGCCAATGTGGTAATGTAACAAAAAGAGCTCTCACCAACACTTACAACTCTCCAAAGACAGCAGCAGTAGAGTGCACAAGACAAACCTATAAGACAGCCTAACCACACCTTCAACTATCCTCCTGGATAAAGCCTACATATTAATTTTAAGCAATCATCATTGGTTTGTAAACTTAGTCTTTAGAAAATGATCTCTACAATTACTCTACATTTGGCTCAGGTAAGTAAAGTTGCACCTAGTTAATAACAGTCACTAAGGAGTACTGCTTACCACTAGCATTGTATTAAGACCTCAATCAAGCTTCACATTTTACTTACCATGTGACATTGGTCAAGTTGTTTAGCTTCTTTGTGTCTCAGCTGAAAAACAGGGAAAATGATAGTACCTTCCTCAAAGGTTGTTGTGAAGATTAAATGAGTCAATACATATAAAGCCCTTAGAAGAATCCTTGGCACATATTCACTAAGTATTCACTGTTAGCTACTATTTATTATGATTACTTTTAATTTACACACTGGCTTTTCTCAAGGAACTAAGAAACTTGAGATTATTATATTTCCATTACATGAATAAAGCAATGAAGTAAGTCTATTACACTATAGTAATAAAATTAACTTAACCAGGCTCTTTTCATCCACAGAGCTGGAATCATTACTTTCTTTGAAGAAAAAATTTCCTTACGTTTTCTAGTGATTTTTCTCCCCTGACAATTTTTCTCATCCACCAGTGTTCTCCCAACTATAAACACATACAAATGAAAAGTTAGCACATAGTGGCTGACCTCAAAATTTGGGGTGTCAGAATTTAACCTGGCAGAGTGAAGTCTATGACATTCATGAAATGAGTACTTGTGTTTTACCTATATTAACCATGAAGCCAATGTATGGTGAGATTTCAGTCTACAATGAACTGAACTATAACATTTAGTGCCAGAAAATGGGGGAAGGTACTTAACATACTAAGCCAGGAATGCTTTTTAAACATCGAGATAATGAATATGAATAATCATTTTGGCACACTACTATGATGGCTTTCTTATAGTACTAATAGTTAGAATTGTAGAACATTATGGCTGAAAGGGATCTTAAAACCACTGATTCTGACCACATTTACAATTGAGGTAACTAAGGCCTAAAATGATTAAATGAATAGACCAGTGACACATAAATAGTGGGGACATGAAAAAACATATTAATTAATCTTTGAGAAGGCATTCAATCATTAGTCTTCATTCAGGTACTGATTTTTAAGAAACTAAAAGAAAATTTTTAAAAAATCCATAGCTTTTGAAATGTTCAGATTTATAATTTTCAGATGTCAGTCAAGACAGTCTTCAGATGCTTATTTATATTTAAATAGATTGTTATCTTTGCAGATCTCTATATGGACACATGTCTCAGCAGCAGATGTTCTACTGAATAAGGTTGGTTCACTTATCTCAATTTTCTAGCACTTATTGTAATACTCTCTAACATTTAGATACTGAATACTCTGTATATGTATACAGAAGGTTTCATCCACAGTAATAAGTGATATATTCCTTTCAAAAATTACAAATCAACATGAGGCTAATCATTAGTATAAACTCATGATCATTTATCAATATAAACATAATTAAACAATTGAACTGACTTAAACTTGGCTTCAAAGATTTAGAAAATGTAATTTAGAAAGTAGTCAGAGATGCATCATTATAATTATTTAAGACTACTATTTTTTCATCCATAGAAGATATGAATATCAAAGACAAAAAAAGTTAGTTCAATATTCTGTAAAGCATTTTATAGAGATAAATTTATATAATTGGCAAATAATATTAGTAACTGTTATATGGCAATATAACTGATTGTTATATTGTGGGTTAGGAACATGTTTTATGCACTTTTACAGGGATAATATAGTTTATTCTTTATAATCCCATGAGGCAGAAACCATGTAACATGTTGAGAAAACTGAAGCACAGAGAAGTTAAGTAACATATCCAAGCCCATACTCCAACTTAGTGGCAAAGCCAGGATTCAAATCCAGGCAGTCTGTTCCAGCACCTACAGTATTAACTACTATGATATGCTGCCTCCAAATCATGCTAAAAATTTACATGCAATACACTGTATGAAACACTGCATGAAGTCATGTAATAGAGTAAAATTATGTACTTTGTTATTATCAATTGTCATTATCTTATTTTTTTTAGAATTTCAGTGTTGTAGTGGACTTCGAAATTATTCAAGTGTAATCTCTTCATTTTATGGATGAAGAAACTAAGGTTCAAGGAGGTTCTGAAATTTGATTGTTTAAAATCATTACATTAACTAAGAGTGAGCTGACACTAGCACTCATCCTTGTTTCCTACCCAGTTAAGACATACTGCATATGAAAGTGAAATCTAGGAGACTGACTCTAGAACAATGCTTCTCAGTGTGGTTCCCAGACCAGAGGCCTCAGCATCACCTGGGAACTTCTTAGAAATGCAAATTCTCAAACCCATGGAATATCTACCAAATCAGAAACTTAGGGGTGGGTTCCAGCAATCTGTGTTTTAACAAGACTTCCAGGGGTCTCTGATGCATGACAAAATTTGAAAACCATTAGTCCAGAACCTGCTTTTCCTCTAAACTATAGTTATAGCTTTGGACAACTTCATTCTCTTAGTTGAAATCCCTTCAGTTTTACAGACAGATTGAAAAACTATCCCTTTCATCTACTCCCCCACACACAGATTTTATTTTTATGTATATAGATATGTGTAAAATACTGTTTACAATATACACATAGATAACCTGATCATGCTTACAAATATAATTATAATAACTAACATAATTAATACTATCTACATAATACACATAAATTTGTATAATCATGTTATTTATATGTATTAAGTAGATAGTTCTGCCATACCCCAGATATATTTTCATTCCAATGTCCATGCTCACCTACCTTTAAAAAGAAAACCTTCCCCTCTATCAAAGTTCCTTTTTAAGACAGTGAAATGCATCCTCTTTTCTCTCTGATCTCAGCATCTGTGGACTACACTGTAATAGGGACCATTTCTTTCATAAGATGCAAAGTTGCTAAAATAGCAATGACTCTTAGAAATATGCTAACTAGGGGTGCCTGGGTGGTTCAGTCAGTTAAGCATCTGACTCTTGATTTCAGCTCAGGTCTTGATTTCAGGGTCATGGGATCAAACCCTGTGTCAGGCTCAGCAAAGAGTCTGCTCCTCTCTCTCTCCCCTTCTCCTTCTACCCCTCCCTCCCCCTGCTTGCATTATCTTTCTCTCTAAAATAAATAAATCTTTAAAAAAGAAATGTGCTAATTAAAGAAATAGGGATGCATGATTAATGCTTTAACTGTTTATTCTTTCATTTATACTAGGTACAAAAGTACTAACTCAACATTCAAAATGTTGATTCAAAGACAGAGTGTGCCCATCATATTACCTTTATTCAGATAGTACTTCTTAAACAGACAAAACAGTAATGTTACTGGAATTCTGTTTCAAGGGTGTAAAGTCTCTAATTACCAAAAACAAAACTTAATGTTTTCTGTTTTCAATAAACTTTACCTTTTGCCTTTGCTCTCTGAAAATCGGTCAGCAACTAACAAAGGGAAAAAGTGGTAAGTCTTTTAAAACGCAAAGGGTGAACCTAGTCATTTAGAAAGTTAAAACAATATGCATTATTGGAGGTAAATATAAATGTTTCCTTAACAGAAGGAGATTTCTACACTCAAGGAAGACTGAGAGAATTTGTTTTACCACTCATCCGTCCCACAGTAGTGTTGCCTATGTACATTCATTTATAAAAGGAACTGCTTCTATTGAAACAGGAATATGAGGAACTGCTACACTCTCTCTCCAAAATGCACTGATTTTCTGTATATTTCAATGCTGAGCTTACGTATTAAAAAGTTTTTTAACTTAAATATTTATTTATTTTTCCCATTTAAAACTATTTAAGTTTTTATTTAAATTCCAGTTTATAGTGTAATATTAGTTTCAGGTGTACAATATAGTGATTCAACACCTCTATACAACACCAAATGCTCACCTCAGCAAGTGCATTCCTTAATCCCCATCACCTATTTAACCCATCCCCCGCCCCATCCCCTCTGGTAACCATCGGTTTGTTCTCTAGTTAAGAGTCTGTTTCTTGGTTTGCCTCATTCTTTTCTCCCCTTTGTTCATTTGTTCTGTTTCTTAAATTCCACATATGAGTGAAGTCATATGGTATCTGTCTTTCTCAGAACTGAATTATTTCACTTAGCATAATACTCTCTAGCTCCATCCATGTCATTGCAAATGGCAAGACTTCATTCATTTTTTATGGCTGAGTAATATTCCATTGTACATATTAAAACTTTTAAGATGGCTTTGAACCTAATGGCCATGGAGATTACCCACCCCTTCTCAAATCCCCATGTACCTTTATGATTAGAGATATTATTTATAGCCCTCTTGTTACCCTATCCCCTGGTTTGTATTTCAGCAAAAATCATGATAAATATCACAGGGATATTTCCCACAGAGAACCAAGAACTTGGAAATTCTTTTTCTCCAGTCCAAAAGAAACTAATTAATTGGTCTTCACAGTGCAGGATAAGTCTATATAGCATAGTGTCATGAACTGTAAAACAGGACACCAATGTTCTAGTCCCAGTTTCAGGCAAGTCACAGATTGTTAAGAGTTAAAGGAAATAATCAAGCCTCTCTCATATTACAAATAAGACAACTGAAGTAAGCAGGTTAGCTTACTGTAGCCAAATCACAAGAGTAGCAGCAGAACTCATCTCCTGATGGCTAGCCTATCAATCCTTTTTATAACACCATAATATCTTTCTTTCAATAATACTATGTACAATATTCCCAACTCCTATAAAAATAGAAATCTTGAAAAAGATTTTGCATTGTTACACAAACGGGTACACATAGTAATTCACTGTTTCAAATGTAAGAGAACATTTTTTTTTAGAATCTTCAGGTTTTTAAAAGTTCATGAGTTTGACTATTTAACCTAGATTAGAAAAAACTAGTAGAGATACTAGACCTTTAATATCAAGGATTTAATCTTGCAGTTTCACAGATAAAATGTTGAATATCTTTGTACTATCTAGTAAAAATGGAGTTCGTAAAACTAAAGGAAGGTGAATATAAAGAGGTAGGTGGGCTGACAACCCACCTGAGAAACCAAGCTACCTAAGAACATTCCCACAACAAATGTGTGTAAATATCTATTCATTAGAATAGTTGATGATAGCTGCCAGAAAAAAGCAATTCAAGTTACTGAGTGTGCATGAAGAATTGCAGTTTTTTGCTTAACTATTCTATAATAGGTTTTATTTTTGGCTTTTTATTATTAAAAAAATGTTGCTATAAATTAACAATGTTCAGTGTCCATGCATATTTTCACTTCAGATTTAATTTTTTAAACACATTTGACATTATCACCAATATTTTTGGAGTGCAGCTTATAGTCAGACTTACTAATTCCAACCAGGTAACGTCCAAATTTTAAAGTAATTTTTTTCTCAACAGAAATAGAACTAATTTTTGATATTGTGCTTATAAGAAAAATCATATCCAAAATTTCTTTGGAAAGATCAAAATTTTTGTTAACATCACAAATAAATATGGTGAATTGAATAGCATAATTTATATTTATATCCTTATGTTGCAATAGATTTACATATGAATGTTTGTTTCTGTTTGAAATACATAATTTATTTTCCCCCAGATGTGAGGTGTAATTGGTATACAAAAACTGCACATAACTAATGTATACAGTTTGATATGATTGGACATATATATACCATGTTACTATCACCATAATCAAACTTATCCATCACCTCCAAGTTTCTTTGTGTCCCTTTCTTGTTGTTTTTTAATAATTTCAATGTTTAGAAATATCCTGTAACTTATTAATTCTGAATATCCTCTCCCAGGGGCAAATTGGTAATCTGACTTTTTAAAGTTTTATTTTAGTCCCAGTTAGTTAACATACAGTGTTATATTAGTTTCAGGTGTACAATATAGTGATTCAACATTTTCATACACCACCCAGTGCTCATCACAAGTGCACTCCTTAATCCCCATCACCTATTTCAGCCATCCCCCATCCACCTCCCCTCTGGTAACCATCAGTTTGGTCTGTAGTTGAGAGTGTGGTTCTTGTTTTGTCCCTCTCTCTTTTTTTTCCCTTTGCTTGTTTAGTACTTCTGAGTTTATCTTTTCATTTTTCTACAGATTTTTGCTAGGTTTACTCGAATCTATGTGCATCTATCTTGGATGAATCTAGGTTTTCAAGTTGCTTCCAACATCTAAATCACAGAAATATTTTAAGCATATGTTACATATAAATCATATTCAGAAAATTGTTTTGTTTTCATGTGACAGAAACAGAAAAGCATATTCTTTTGCTTTTTAAAAGATTATTCAACCATTTATGACTTTATAAAATTATGCTACACTTGCTGTGTTACAGTCAACTGTCTCTTTAATTCTGTATCCAATAGATCTGAAAGAGATGGAAGTTCTGCAGCAATGAAGTAAGAGAATAAAGCTCCTTTTATCCAAACCAAAAGAGTTGTACCTAATTGTTTTTCACATGCCTTAAAAAGGTCCCAGCCTTGGTTTCTACCTGATGCAAGCACATATGATTTGTACTTAGTGAGGAGTCATGGGTTGTAAGATCTTAGATTCACACAGAGAATGAACAGCAAAGACAATGGTATCCTGCTGGCAACCTGGAAGGAAGCTAAACATTTTTATTCAATGACATCCCCCAAAGTAAGGACACCATTTTTAGTAGCTTGAAATATCCCCAAAAAGGGGGTTTCTCTTTTACTCAACTTAATTCTTAAAAAAGAAAAACCTTAGTATTTACTTTAATAAAATGTGAAAAAAAAAATCAAGCTCCTATAAATGATTTTCATACTGTTAATCTCTTTCATGGCTGCAATCTGAATTAGCAGACATGCTGCATTTAATCCAAATCATCCTAAAATTAAAATAATTAAGACAAAATACTCTTGCAATGCATATTCTTCTAACATCATTCTTTAAAACTATTTTAGATAAGTGAGATAAAGCCCATTTTAAAAGCATTGGCTACATAGATGTTAAACATAAGCAGTAAATCCACTTTTCTAAATCACCCCATATATTATATTTAATCCTTCTTTCTGTAATTAGGAGCACTGAAGTGCACATGCATATTTGCTTCCCTTTGACACCATTCTTTTATTACTGTCTCTTTTTCTTACATAGTACCCCACAGAAGCTGGCCTATTGTGATGTTTTTTCTCCTTTTTCTTTATCGGTTTCACTAGCACAAATAATTAAAATGTACTTACCTTCCACTGTTTTGGCTGCAACTAAGAGTGCTTTGGGTGCATATATCTGGGACTGGGGTGGGGAGGGGAATGTTAATGTGGAGGGGAGCAGGGGTTGTTTGTTTCTTTCTATTTTATTTCTGAACAGTGACATATTGATGTTTCAGATAATAAATCATTCCAATTTGTTCATCCCTGCAAGCAATGGTTTTAATCTTCATTTACAACTTGCAAAGTCCGTTTTGTTAGAAGCACTTGATAAAATACTCAATTAACATTTTTTTAAACATTGTAGTTCAACTGCTGTGCAGATAAAAGGCTCCAGCTCAGAAGATAAACTGCATAATTCCTGAAGAACAAATGTCAGAGGTGGTACACGATGAATGGGGCTTTTTTTTTTTTTTGGAGCAGATTATTCCCTCACCAAAGTGACAGGGTGGATCAATATTTATTTTGTTGAGAATGTCATTTAGATATTGTTTGACACCTGCTCCCTATAGTAAGCTACTGATCACATTATAATTTCAAGGGACCTAAAAGTGAGATTTAACTCTACATCTAGTAAGAAAAAAGAAACTCATCTAGAAACCAAAACTATGCTGCTTGATAGTATGCAAATTATTTAAATAAATGGAAATGCAATCGACTTAGTTTTGTGGGTTTATGTTGGAGAATATTTAAGCCTTGGCACACTTTCCTGCCCTTAGCTTTCAAGTGTTTATTTTTGAGATCATATTTGAAATCTTGCCAAGAATACCTACTTGTCCATTCATTAAATTGCCTTTTTCTAGTGATCTACTATTGAAAATGACCACTTTCCTCACCCCACTTCTTCAACTTTCCTTCATACTTTAGGTGGCATTGCTCATTGACTAAGAAGAAAACCCACAGTGCAGAAGGCTATAATAAACTAACTTTCTTTAATGGGAATAGGCTTATTTTATTTATCTCCATTTGTTCAAGCTGAAAAGTTCCTATTAAGTACTCAGCAAATGGGAATAGTTATCATTTCAAGTTTGGGCCCCAGAATGCAACATACTCCACTAAGCATCATCCTCCCAGGAATTCCTCTCCATCTTCCACTCCTAGTCAATCACTTTTGACAATTTCAAATCCA
This sequence comes from Callorhinus ursinus, assembly GCF_003265705.2. Taxonomy (NCBI): domain Eukaryota; kingdom Metazoa; phylum Chordata; class Mammalia; order Carnivora; family Otariidae; genus Callorhinus; species Callorhinus ursinus. The sequence continues at coordinate 12,115,132 of NW_027397102.1, read as the reverse complement.
GCACTTTTTTTTGCTGTGAAGTTTAAGTAGTTAGAAAATGTCTTCAGATGAAATCAAGTCTTGGGTGCCTGGGTGGCTCAGTTGGTTAAGCGACTGCCTTCGGCTCAGGTCATGATCCTGGAGTCCCAGGATCGAGTCCCGCATCGGGCTCCCTGCTCGGCAGGGAGTCTGCTTCTCCCTCTGACCTTCCCCCCCTCTCATGTACTCTCTCTCTCTCTCATTCTCTCTCTCAAATAAATAAATAAAATTAAAAAAAAAAGAGATCAAGTCTTAATCCCTGTCTCACTCTATGGAAAGTGGCATGGCAGTAGAAAATTGACTGAAGAAGAAAGGGGATAAAAACCATTAGGGGAGGGGCGCCTGGGTGGCTTAGTTGGTTAAGTGGCTGCCTTTGGTTCAGGTCATGATCCCAGGGTCCTGGGATCGAGCCCCACATTGGGCTTCTTGCTCGGTGGGGAGCCTGCTTCTCTCTCTCTCTGCCTACTTGTGCTCTCTCTCTATCTCTCTGTCAAATAAATAAATAAAATCTTAAAAAAAAAACCATTAGGGAAAGAACCAAAGAATTAGTTTGTGAAATTTTCTTTTTTGCTTTAACACCAATTGTTTTGATGCAATTGATTTATTTTCCACTAAATTGCCCTGTATTAAATCATTAGATTACCCCAGTAACTGAACACATCACAGATTTGTATATTACCTCTACTGGAAACTACTGCATTCAAGAAAAACACTGAGACACTACAGAGTGAAGAAGTGTGAACATTTACTTAGTAATCATGTAACACTTTGGCTCTTAGAACTTTTCTGAAGAATACAGGAGCTCTGAACAGGAGAAATAGTTGAAATTGAACCAACAAAAGGCAATACAGACAATAGAAGCAATCAATTTTGTCTACTAAGTAAATCTGCTAAAATTACTGGAATCATCATAGACACTGTTAGGCGACTTTAAGTATGAGTGGAACCAATATTGCCAAGAATGAAGATTGAGCACTCTGAATTAGATCCTCCATTTTTACTTCCTGGAATATTTTAGGTACATTTGCAAACTCATTAACTCCTTCCCTTAATAGGAGACAGCATAATGTGAAAGAAGAAATGACTTTGGAGCCCTGTTATGGGTTCAAATCTTCATAAACTGGCCATGGAACAAACCATTTATTCTCTCAGAGGTTTGAATTTTTCATCTGCAAAACTGAATTAATAATACCTCATTCAGGGGTATACAAGGATTAAATGAGATTTTATGAATATGTAAAAGGACCCAGCATAAAATAAAAACTAAATAAATTCATATTGAATAGATTTATTTTATTAAATTAAATAAATGGTACATGTTTATTTAGATTTTCATTTCAAAAATTGCCAGTCTTATACTAAATATTAACCTTAGTGGCTTGAAAATATGCTTAATGCAAAGATGCCCGAAGGAGTTTACTTATTGGAAGAATCTAGCTCAGTGACCTGTGTAAGCATTCCACAGTCCTTGCTGAGCATTAATGGGTTTTACATCTGTATCTTCATATAAGAGAAGGTCTTGAGAATATGAGGTTGGTAGGGCATGATATCCTTCTCAAGAACAAAACACGGTCAATTTTTATCACTAAGTTAAGGATTCTCCACACTAATGTGATTCCCATTTAAAAGGAGAAAAATGAGGTCAGTTTGAAGTCCATAAGCTGTTCCAGAAATGTTACCATAACTATTAAGTTTTGTCCAGTTTAAACTGCTTAATCATAAGGTTTGATACCGCAAAAAGAGCAGTGTATACAAGATTTACTTATCTTAAGTAGATCTTTTTTTTTGTAATATGTTGAAAAATTTAAGTAGATCAATTTAAAGCTGACCTATATCTACTACAGACTTGAGAGGTTTTTTTATAAGGTGACATAATCTATTTCAATACTTCAGACATATCAGTATTTCAAATAAAAATAAGCAGGGGGTGCCTGGGTGGTTTAGTCAGTTAAGCATCTGCCTCTTGATTTTGGCTCAGGTCATGATCTCAGGGTCGTGGGAGTGAGCCCCACATCTGGCTTCATGCTCAGCTGGGAGTCTGCTTCTCTCCCTCTCCTTCTGTGCCTCCCCTGGCCGATTCCCTCTCTCTCTCAGATAAATAAATATATCTTTTAAAAAAAATAAAAATAAAAATGAACAGAAAGAAAATATCTTATTTACTGTAATCTATATTTAACATTGCATCAATATGGTCAAGAATATCAAATAAAACTACATGAATGGATAAGAAGAGGATTATTTAAATATCAGGGTGTTTGTCATGAGGAAACAAGGTTCTGAAGTCAGTTAAAAGAAATTGATTTAAACTTCTTAAGGTTTAACTTGGGTTTTATCCAGACTTAGAAATATATTATGATCCCCAACTTCAAGTCATTTGAACTTAACAAATGTTGCAGTGCTTACTATGAGCAAGACACTGTGTTAGCTGGTTAACTTCCCTCCTCCTCTACTCTTAGTATTGTCAGATGTGGTCCTTTTAAAAATCCATTATTGCTTTTCACTTGCCTCTCAGAGAGTATTAAAGATAATGAATCATTGTGTTTTCAAACATTTCTTATTTTCCTTTAAACTTCCTGTAGTTCACTACAGACATCATTACTTCTCTGCCAGTATAGTGATTCTGTTCATCATGCCTGAAACAACTACAGCACAGAGATTAAATACAACCTATACCCACATAAATTGTTGAATAAATGAATCATGAAATTAATATGTAAATTGTGTGTTTAACCTCTATTTATACAACACTGTCTGTCACCATGTTGTAAATCTAAAACTAATTGCAAATTCACAACTCTGCAAAAAGAACACCATGGTAAAAGCTTGACATATTTATTAACTAAATGTTGAACTACACTGAGTAAGTAATTAACAGTATTACCAGAACAGGGATGGAAAATTATATTTAAGCACAGATGTCACCTGTATGAAATGGCTAAAACTATTTTAGATTAGATTTTGATAACAGTCAAAGAATACTGCTATTTAATTTTTGACAGACACATTTATTTCCATTTACTCATAATTCCATTAAACTTCTCATTTTTAAATGTGCTTATCACAATCACCCATAGAAATAAAAATTCCTTTTAATATGTTTCCTTAAAGAAATGAAAGATTCCCAAAAGATTAGATGACAATAAGCGCATTCAAAGATTAGCCAAAATCTCTTCAACTCAGCACATTAATAACATTTTATATTTGATATACAGATAAACAACCTAAAATAAACAATTTCTACATGCATTTTAATGATATATTGAATAACATTATTTAAATGTTTAATGGATTTTGTCACAACCAACATGGTTACTTTCTGAAAAAGTATTTTGTTCTATAAATAACAAGTTACTCAAAGAATACAACTTTGAAGTTAAAACATGACACATAAATATGTACACAAGAAAATGTATTAGACTAAGTATTCTTGTCCCTTCATGCACTTTGATCATTGATTTTTTTTTTTAGAGCCCACAAGCAGGAGGAGCAGTAGAAGGAAAGGGAGAAGCAGGCTCCATGAGAGCAGGGAGCCTGATGCAGGGCTCAATCCCAGCACCCTGAGATCATGACCTAAGCCGAAGGCAGATGCTTAACCATCTGAGCCATCCAGGCGTCCCTTGATCATTGATTTTAAGAAGATATTTTCATTGCTAGCTGCTACACTTCTAACATGAGTTTCTATTAAGTTGCTATATTTATTTTTTTTAAAGATTTTATTTAGTTGTCAGAGAGAAAGAGAGAGAGAGAGCACAAGCATGGGGAGAAGAAGGCTGAGGGAGAAGCAGGCTCCCTGCTGAGCAAGGAGCCTGATGGGGGACTTGATCTTAGGGCGCTGGGACCATGACCTGAGCTGAAGGCAGCTGCTTAACCAACTGAGCCACACAGGGGTCCCAAGGTGCTATATTTAAAAAGGATACATGCATAAACTATAGGATATGGCATTTAAAGTACTCATAATAGATAATCTTGATTGTAATGAAAAATAATCACTTATTTCAATTGGTATGCACATGCAGATAAGAGACAAAATCTGATTAGCCTCTGATTTTCTTATCTAATTAAATCAGACTCACTGGTTACATTTATAAAGGGCAAAATAGAAAAAAATTCAGTTAAAGAAAACTGTTTTCTAGAGTTTTACACTTCAATAAATGTGTCTTTTGTTTCCTCATGTCTGAGATGTTTGGAATGCCACAATACTTTTAAAACTCTAATGTGCAAAGTCAAGCTAAAAAATATGAACAAATTTCTGATAAAATAATTTAAACAGAACTGTATGAAAATGAGGCAATTAATAATCAGAATTCCTATGTTGGCATCTTGTCTTGTCAAGTACTTTTTGTTCAATATACAAGAAATGTCATTAGTACTTCACCATCCTTGTAGATAGCTTGTACTGAGCTATCCACTCTGTCTTGCCTGACTCTCCTTGTTACCACTGGCATGCATTCTTAACAGTTAACAGGAATTAGCAGTACACTGCATATCTGTGAGATAGAATTTCTCTGGGTTTAAGGCTACCTATGCCCTATCAGATCTGGACCCAAATCTGCATCATTTCTAACCAAACAAAGTAAAGCAAATTCCCTCATCCCAGGAATCCTGAATAGAAAAGACAGAGAGAGAGAAAGAGAGAGGAGGAGAACATCATAGCTAATCATATCAAACAAGCAGAAAAAAAAATAACCACAGCATTTTTAGTATAGATAGTGTTCATAAGAATGAGTTAGACTGCAATAATTAGTTGTTGTTTTCCTTGGTTCTTATATATTAAAAGCAAGAGATGGTCCAATACATCCTATTCCCTTTCAAGTATGATCTATCGACTAGATGCCATAAGAGAAAGAATTGAAGGAACAAAAGAAAGACTATTTCTTAGAGACAATAGACAACACAAAAGTGGATTAAATGTGCTAAGGCATGTTAAGTTTAGCACAGTGGCTAGAACATAACTAGAACCTAATAAATGTTAGATATAATGACAAAAGTGATGATGATAAGATAATAACAATATCTAAAAATACAATATAATCTATATGCTTATTAATCAAATGCTTAAAGACTATAAGGAATCATTACATCATGATTAAATAGCATGTTTCTGAAGATTATTAAAAACTCTGCAAAAATATTCATAATACAAAGTTAAAAAAGAAAACGAATGGAGAAATATGCATATTTTGAAATCCCAATTTTGTTTAAATAAATATGTAGATGTATGCACAAAAGAAAGAAAAATCATGCAGTAACTCTGGGTGTTGGGAAGATAAGGGGTTTATATTTACATTTATATATAGATTCCCAAATGTTCTCTAAAGCGTATTTTACTTTTCTAATCAGACTCTCTCTCTCTCTCTCTCTCTTATATATATATATATATACATATATATATATATCTCCTACTCTTGATCTCAGGGTCACAAGTTCAAGCCCTGCATTGGACTCCATGCTGGGCATGGAGCCTACTTAAAGTACATACATACATATACATTTTGTGAAAAAGTAACTATTTTCCAAAGCAAAAAATAACAAAAAGCATTTAGTGAGAAGAATGGCATTGTTTTACATTTTTGTAAATTTAGCAGACATCTGGATTTTCTATCTACATCAATCTGTGGCACAATGTCATTTTTGTTTAAGTACAGGGAGAAGATCTGGTCTTACACACATGTGTAATGGGAAAAGGAAGGGACACTGTGACCACTTGGAAGTATCTTCAGGTCCCCCGAGATACTTTAGACCATACTTTGAGAACTGCTGCCTTAAATCAACATGTTATTTTGTGAGATTTTTTTCTATACTTTTACTATAATTCTCATTTTGGAGATCGGTGATATCTCTTCAGGAGGAAGGTATGATCTATGATTTTAGTCAAAATAGAGTAGGTCAAGGAGCAACATGCTCCTCTTCAAGGAGTTAGAATTTGGCATTTTACAGCTAACAAGTATGATGATTAATTCGTATATAGATCAATTAGTATCCACATTGATGCTCTTCCTGTTCCCCTTAAAGGGGTACATAAGTCTGCATTATATGCCTTTTTCCTACTAGTTTTGTTTTCTCTTTTACTTTTTTTTTTTTAAGAAAATCGCTATGTGGGAGAGGGGCTTAAGATGGTGGAAGAGTAGGGTGACCCTAAGGTTGCCTTCTCCCTCGAACACAACTAGATAAATATCGATAATTCTGAATGCCCAAGAAATCGATCAGAAGTCTTCAAGAACAAAGCTGTACATCTACAGAGAAAATGACGCACAGAAGACAGAAGAATTCACCCCAAAAGAAACAGGAAGAAATGAAGGCCAGGGATTTAATCACTGCAGATATAAGTAAGATGTCTGAACTAGAATTTAAAACAATTATGAGGATACTAAATGGGGTTGAAAAAAGCATAGATGACACTAGAGAATCCATTACTACAGAGATAAAAGAGCAAAAACCTAGTCAGGTCAAAATTAAAAATGCTACAACCAAGATGCAATCCCAAATGGATGCCATAACAACAAAGATGGATGAAGCAGAGGAACAATCTGTGATATAGATGATAAAATTATGGAAAATAATAAAGCTGAAAAGAAGAGGGAAACAAAGGTAATGGATCATGAAGGTGGACTTAGGGAACTCAGCAACTTATTAAAACAGAGTAACATTCTTATCATAGGAATCCCAGAAGATGAAGAGAGAGAAAAAGGGACAGAAGGTTTATTTGAGCAAATTATAGCTGAAAACTTCCCTAATCTGGGGGAAGGACATAAATATCAAAATCCAAGAAGCACAGAGCACTCCCATTAAATTCAACAAAAACCAGCCATTGCCAAAGCATATCATACTCAAATTCACCAAAGAGGGGGGAACCCACAGACAAGGAAAGAATCCTGAAAGCACAAAGGGGAAAAAAAAGTCCTTAACCTACAAGGGAAGACAGATCAGGTTCATAACAGATTTGTCTACAGAAATGTGGCAGGCCAGAAGCAAGTGGCAGGATATATTCAACATGCTGAATGAGGTAAAAATGCACCAAGAATACATTATCCAACGAAGCTGTCGTTTAGAATAGAAGGAGAGAGAGAGTATCCCAGACAAACAAAAACTAAAGTAGTTCATGACCACTAAACCAGATCTGAAAGAAATATTAAAGGGAACTCTTTGAGTGGGAACAAAAAAAGACCAAAAGCAACAAAGACTAGAAAAGAACAGAGAACATCAACAGAAACACCAACTTCACAGGTAACACAATGGCACTAAATTCATATCTTTCAATAATCACTCTGAATATAAACTGACTAAATGCTCCAATCAAAAGACATAGGGTATCAGAATGGATAAAAAACAAGATCCATCTATATCCTGCCTACAAGAGACTTATTTTAGACCAGATGGAAAGTGAGGGGATGGAGAAACATCTTTCATGCTAATGGACATCAAAAGAAGCTGGAGTACCCATGCTTATATCAGACAAACTAAATGTTAAAACAAAGACTGTAACAAGAGATCAAGATTGGCATTATATCATAATTAAGGGGTCCATCCATTAAGAAGATCTGACAACTGTAAATATTTATGCCCCCAACATGGGAGCACCCAAATATAAAAATCAATTAAAACAAACATAAGAAACACATTGATAAAAATACAATAATAGTAAGGGACTTAGTAACACCCCACTTACATGGACAGATCATCTAAGCAGAAAATCACCAAGGAAACAATGGCTTTGAATGACACACTGGACTGGATAGATTTAACAGATATATTCAAAACATTTAATGCTAAAGCAGCAGAATACACATTCTTTTTGAGTGCACATGGGACATTCCTCAGAAGAGATCACATACTGGGCCAAAAAACAGCCCTTAACAAGTACAAAAAGACTGAAATCACACCATGCATATTTTCTGACCTCAATGCTATGAAACGTGAAGTCAACCACAAGAAAAAATTTGAAAAGATCACAAATACATGGAGGTTAAAGAACATCCTACTAAAAAGTGAATGGATTAACCAGGAAACTAAAGACAAAATAAAAAGCTACATGGAAGCAAATGAAAATGAAAACACATCAAAGACCTTTGAGATGCAGTAAAGATGGCCCTATGAGGCCTACCTCAAGAAGGAAGAATATCTCAAATACACAAACTAACCTTATACTTAAGAGGCTAGAAAAGGAACAGCAAATAAAGCCTAAAGCCAACAGAATGGAAATAATAAAGATTAGAGCAGAAATAAATGATACAGAAACAAACAAAAACAACAACAACAAAACCCTCAGTAGAACAGATCAATGAAACCAGGAGCCGGTTCTTTGAAAGAACTGATAAAATTGATAAATTCCTAGCCAGACTTTTCAAAGGGAAAAGAGAAAGGACCCAAGTAAATAAAATCAAGAATGAAAGGGGAGAGATCACAACCAAGACCACAGAAACACAAACAATTATAAGAGAATATTATGAAAAATTATATGCCACCAAATTGGGCAATCTGAAAGAAATGGACAAATTCCTAGAAACATACAAACTACCAAAACTGAAACAGGAAGAAATAGAAAATTTGAACAGATCCATAACCAGCAAAGAAATGGAAATAGTAATCAAAATTCTTCCAACTAACAAAAGTCCAGGGCCTGATGACTCCCCAGGGGAACTCTACCAGATATTTAAAGAAGAGTTTTAAAAAAATTAAACATTAAAAAATAAAAACAAATAAATAAATAGAGAAGAGTTAATACCTATTCTTTTCAAACTGTTCCAGAAAATGGAAATGGAAGGAAAACTTCCAAACTCAGCCATAAGGCCAGCATTACCTTGATTACAAAACAAGACAAAGACCCCACTAAAAAGGAGAATTACAGGCCAATAACCCTGATGAACATGGATGCAAAAATTCTCAACAAAATACTAGCAAATTAAATTCAACAGTACATTAAATGAATTATGCACCATGATCAAGTGGGATTTATTCCTGGGGTGCAGGGGTGGTTCAATATTTGTAAATCAATCGATGTGATACACCATATTACTAAAAGAAAGGATAATGAACCATATGATCCTCTCAATAGGTGCAGGAAAAGCACTGGACAAAATACAGCATCCATTCTTGATAGTAACTCTCAACAAAGTAGGGATAGATGGAACATACCTCAACATCATAAAGGTCATATATGAAAGACCAAGAGCTAATATCCTCAATGGGGAGAAACTGAGAGCCTTTCTTCTATGTTCAGGAATAAGACAAGGATGTTCACCCTCATCATCACTATTTAACATAGTACTGGAAGTCAGCCTCAGCAATCAGAGAAGAAAAAATAAATAAAATCATCCAAATCAGCAAGGAAGAAGTCAAACTTTCATTATTTGCAAAGGACATGATACTCTATGTAGAAAACCTGAAAGACTCCACCAAAAAACTGGTAGAACTAATACATGAATTCAGCAAAGTCACAGGATATAAAATCAATGTACAGAGATCTGTTGCATTTCTATACTCCAGTAATGAAGTAGCAGAAAAAGAAATCAAGGAACTTACCCATGCAATTGCACCAAAAACCATAAGATACATAGGAATAAACCTAACCGAAGAGATAAAAGATCTATACTCTAAAAACTATAGAACACTTATGGACAAAACTGAAGAGGACACACACACACACAAATGGAAAACCATTCCATGCTCAAGAACAAACATTGTTAAAATGTCTATACTACCCAAGGCAATCTACACATTTAATGCAATCCCTATCAAAATACCACCAGCATTCTTCACAGAGCTAGAACAAACTACCCTCAAATTTGTATGAATCCACAAAAGACCCCAAACAGCCAAGTCAATCCTGAAAAAGAAAAACAAAACTGGAGGCATCACGACTGTGGATTTCAAACTATATTGAAAAACTGTAGTCATCAAGACTGTATGCTAGTATCACAAAAACAGACACAGATCAACAGAACAGAACAAAAAGCCCGGAAATGGACCCACAGCTATGTGGTCAAGTGATCTTTGACAAAGCAGTAAAGAGTATCCAATGGAAAAAGACATTCTCTTCAACAAATGGTGTTGGGAAAACTGGACAGGGACATGCAGAAGAATGAAACTGGACCACTTTCTTACACCATACACAAAAATAAATTCAAAATGGATGAAAAATCTTAATGTGAGACAAGAAAACATCAAAATCCTAGAGAACACAGGTAACAACCTCTTTGACCTCAGCTGTAGCAACTTCTTACTAGACACATCTCTGGAGGCAAAGGAAAAAAAGCAAAAATGAACTATTGGGACTTCATCAAGACAAAAAAGAACTTCTGCACAGCAAAGGAAACAATCAGCAAAACTAAAAGACAGCCTACAGAATGGGAGAAGATATTTGCAAATGACATTTCTGATAAAGGGTTAGTATCCAAAAGCTATATAGAACTTATGAAACTCAAACTCCTCCCAAAAAAATACTCCACTTAAAAAATGGGCAGAAGACATGAATACACGCTTTTCCAAAGAAGACATCCAGATGGTCAACAGACATATGAAAAGATGCTCAACAATACTCATCATCAGGAAAATACAAATTAAAATGATGATAACACCTTGCATCTAACAGAATGGCTAAAATTAACAACACAGAAAAACAGATGTTGAGGAATATGTGGAGAAAGGGGAACCCTCTTATACTGTTGCTGGGAATGCAAACTCTTGCAGCCAAGAGGAACCTTTTTGAGGTTCCTCAAAAAGTTAAAATAGAACTACCTTATGATCAGCAATTGTACTACTAGGTATTTACTGAAAGGATACAAAACTACAGATTCAGAGGAATACTGGCACCCTGATGTTTATAGCAGCATTATCTACAATAGTGAATCTATGGAGAGAGCCCAAATATCCATTGACTTATTTGACTGATGAATGGATAAAGAAGTGATATAGATAGATAGATGATAGATATAGATAGATGATAGATAGGTAGATAGATGATAGATGATAGATTGATAGATAGATCATAGATAGGTAGATGATAGACAGATAATAGATATACACAATGGAATATTACTCAGCTATCTAAAAGAATGAAATCTTGCCATTTGCAATGATGTGGATGGAGCTAGAATGTACAATGCTAACTGAAATAAGTCAGATAAAGACAAATACCATGTGATTTCACTCATATGTGGAATCTAAAAAACAAAACAGGTGAATATAAGGGAGGGGGGAAAGAGAGAGAGAAACAAACCATAAGAGACTCTTAAAGGTAGAAAACAAACTGAGGGTTAATGAAGGGAGGTGGGTGGCGGATGGGTTAGATGGGTAATGGATATTAAGGAGGGCACTTGTTATGATGAGCACTTGGTGTTGTATGTAAGTGATGAATCACTAAATTCTATTCCTGAAACCAATATTGCACTCTATGTTAACTAAGTTGAATTTAAATAAAAATTAAAAAGAAGGAAAGAAAATACCTATGTGAATCCAGGTTGCCCAGTGTCAAATTATAAGAACCACAAGCTATAATGCTAGATGGAAAGAAAGAAGACTTGCTGCTCATTTCTAGCTCTGCTAGTAATCCTCTATGGGATTTTAGGCAACTGGCTTAACTAACCTGTGGCTAAAATGTTGATGATAAAGTTGTCACCCTCCCCACATTACAACCCTAGATACTTGGTTGAAAATTCTTCTTCCATAAATTAGGTGTGTTTCCTTTTATATTGTTTATTAAAAGTTCAGTCAATTTTGGTAACTTGGTGATATATATACAGAACTTTGTTGATAACATCTTGATGACTGTAATGATGATTTCTTTAATAATCAGAAAAAAGGGATTTTTTTGGTTCCCATTTAATAATTTCTAGAAAAAGGCAAATAAATGCTGGCTATACAAGTTAATAGATGGTAGAAAGGGAAAGAGACTAACGCTTTTCAATAATTTATTATGCATAAGGCACTGTGCTAGGTTTTTTTTTTTACATATCATCCCATGTATATTTGCAGTAACTTATGAGATCAATATTATTATTCTAAATTTACTGATGAGATAAGCACCTTGCTTAGAATTGCAAGTTTACTTACATAGAATTGTGGTTAGCCAGAAATCAAGACCTGGGCTCTACATAGTTTACTCCCTACTGTACCTTCTTTTAACTGAATTATCATCCCAGATCAACATGTCTTTCAGGCAAATCCAAAAGTGTGACTCTATTAAAAAATTTCTGTTCCAATTTTTTAAATTAAGAACCAAGTTACACCAAGCAAAGAAGAAGACTGTTACCATAACTTACCTATTCTGCATCCTGGGATGAGAAGGAATTGCTAAAAGGGAGTATTTTTTTACCTCATGTTTAAGCTGGAGATTGGCACTACACTGTCTTTCTGTTCCTTCTGGAGATTTATGTTAAAGAGATAAAATTTTCTCTTACTTTTTTGTTTTCATCGTTCTTTGTCTCTATCCAACATTTCATTTGGAAAAGGAGAAAGAACTGCTCATCTCAGTGGCAGGAAAGAACAATCTTTGATTTATAACGTGCTAGGAACCCATCACTGTGATAGAGCAATCTTTCCCCCAGACATTTCTCCATTACTGAGGCTGATGCCTCCCTGCCCTGATGCCACTTCAGTACTGATCCGTCAGTCCCAACAGCAGGGCTAATAGCAACACCTGCTCCTAAATGCATTTTTCATCTTTATCGCAGAAAATCTTCTTGTGTGGATTCTTCTTTAAACAAAGTGTGAAAATATATTTTCTACAATTTTTGTTTTACAAACCTCTTCCCTCACATATATATTTGAATGACATACCACATACTTGGCAGTATAACTTAAGTTGTACTTGCTTTTCTTCCTTCCCTTTTTTATGAGTTCCCTTTTAGTTCTTGTGAAATATCACAAAAAGTAAGTAGAGAAGTTCATTTGCAGAATATGACAGAAATAGTGAATCAAGAAATGATTTAATTACTATTAGGAAATCACTGGAATAGATGCAAGGATCTTCCTTTAAAAGCCTCCTTGCTAGAGCTGAATTTTATTCTAAGCTATTATTTTTTAATTTGGCACATAATGTAAATTACTGAGACAAGCCTTTTAATGACTTTGCAAAAAATATTTAAAAGCAAACATAAAAGAGGGAGAGAGTGTCATATGAGAATCTTTAGTTTCTGGAAGGGTAATGAATAAAAGAAAGAAAAGATTAATAAATACAATCCATGTTTAGGTAGCCAGAAATAATTCTGAAGATTTTATTTGCCTTACTCTGAAATAAATGGAAGAATATTAAAATGATGCTGTTACACATATCTGTTTATATGATGATCATCTATAATACATGCTCAAAAATCATTTAAACATGTAAGAAAGAATAAATCAATTGTCAGAAACTTCCGATTTCCCCATACTCTGAGATGTAGATACTATATTCAAAGTAGAATATATTTTGATAAAACCTGATCAACTAAACAGTAGGTTTGATGTTCCCTTTATACTCAGGGATTGTTCTTGGAGCTAATTCCTTTTAACTTAGTATTCTCTTATTTATAATATTCATAGGGAACATTTAAAAATCCAATAAACCACACAAAATATTCATTAGGATTTAATGGATTTCTCTGTAAATATTGGAAGCATACTGAGTGGAGTGTCAAAAATACAGATAACATAATTTGCAATTATCTATGTCACCCTCCCTTCTAGTATCATCTCCCTAATACAGTAAACATGAAGAATCCAACCAGGCCTCTGGATGGCTTACATGGCACTTAAGGATTTATCTTTTCTTTATTTTTCTGTCCATCTCAGAGCTTTCTGAATTTCAAAACCCATCTGGTTCTTAAACTAAAGATGAATGCAAATAGAGAGTAAAGCAAAACATTTTTCTGTAGACAAGTAGCACATTTCTCTAAGAATCACATGTTTATAAAAAGTTCCCTTAGAATTCTTTTTTAAAAAGATTTATTTATTTATTTTAGAGAGAGAGAGAGAATGAGCAGAGGGAGAGGGGGAGGGAGAGAATCTCAAGCAGACTCCCCACTGAGCGTGGAGCCCAATGCAGGGCTTGATCTCAGGACCCTGAGATCACAACCTGAGCAGAAATCAAGAGTCAGACAATTAACCAACTGAGCCACCCAGGTGCCCATTCCCTAGAATTCTTAAAATGACACCATAAAAATCTATTATTTGTGTCAAATTGTGTCAAAATTGACTTTGTGTCAAAATTGGTTAAGAACATTATTTTCTAGAGATATTTACATGTTAAACTTGAATTCACTAATCTTGTTTGAAGGGTTTTTCTAAATTCTTTGATTTGCACAACAACATGCAAAAAGGCAATACATGTCGATCCTTTGGGTAATAACAAGATAATAGAAGAGAATTTAGGAAGTAGTCATTTAAGAGGAGATATAACAATCAAGAAATTTCAAACAAGCTAAAGTAGTTCTTCATTTAATGAGACTTAGATAACATCTGCTTTTACATCTTTGATATTTCCATGAGACTGTAAAGGCAGACCATCTCCAAGACTCATTTAATGTATATGTCTATTTTTAATGAACAACTATGCTTTACATAAATTGTTTTAATAACATTTTTTAATACACAGCAGATGTAGATACATGGTATTACTGTGAAAACAATGCAAGTTAGTATCTGATGCCTGCAGCATCTACAGGTAGGAGTCAGAACTCCTACAGGAAATGTGCTTTGTTGAAACTAACTGGAAACCTCACATTGCAGCCAGTAAGTTAATCACCTGATTTTGAAGGTGGGCTGTCCTTTATCTTAGAAGTAAACCGACAGCAGTGAGGCTTTCACAGTGACGCTATTATGATTAATCCTGCAGTCTCAGATGTTAATGCCTCATTTACCTTTAAAAGCAGATGTAATAACCCAGAAAGATCAATATTATAATCTCTTTATTTGGTATTAAATTACCCTGGATTCATTGAATTATTATATTGCAGAGGTTTTTCAGTGACATTAACTTAAAAACCAAATATGTCTTATTTGGCATGGTGTATCCTAATTTTCCTGATCTTGGAACTTAGTGGTTACCTGTAAAGGCAGTTTATAGTAAGAATGTATATTGACCACTTAGATAACATTTTCAAAGCTTGTAATGACTTAAAATGAAGAAAATAAGAAAAAGATGTAAAAAGAACTTTGATACAGTACAACATGTACTGTATGCAATAATATGCAATATTATTGTTTTTATAACTTCAAATAATCTTATGTATATCCATTAAAGAATATGGAGCTATTACCCAAGAACAAAGCAATACTCTCACTGGGCTAGAAATAGCCAAGTGATAGCCAAGTATTTAATATTCCTCCTGAACTAGTACCAAAGTAACAGACTTTCAGTTGTCAAATATACCTAGCCAGTACATATACATGATCTCACTGCTGACATTTTAATCAGCTTTTCTTTGATAATCTTTAATAGTCACATTTACTTTTTTTAATTACTTTGCTATAGAAGAGAAGAATGAACGGTGGAGAGTTCATAGTGAGGTTTTTTTCAATGATTCCTCAAAGTAAGACAATTATACTAATATCTTTGCTTTACTGGTTTTATCACATTATATCTTATATTATTTCTATAACTATATTAATTTTGTTCTTATAGTTTGCCTTAAATCCTTTATCAGACTATATCTTACAGATACTGCAAAACTTTATTAAATAAGATTGCATAATATATATAACATAAGATATGAATGTATTTCTCTGTTTTATGATCAGTTATTCACTGGTTATCATATATAATGTGTACCCAACAGAAACCAAGTTTTCCTTTTTTCCTGTAATAATTTTTAGTGGTAATCTCTCTATCTTACATGTGTAAAATCTTAATAATAGTGTACTATGTTTACAGAGCACTTTAAATTTACAAATGATTTTAATGCTTATATGAATATGTAAAGTGGTAACAGTGAATATTTCTCCTCATTTTACAAATAAAGAAGCTAAAATCAAGAGAAGTTAAGTGATTTGCATAATACTACACAGATAGTAACTGACCCTGCCAATCAAGAACTAGAAATTTTCTGCCACCTATTCCATTTTTTTGCTAAAACACACTGCCCCAGCAACAGTCTAATCCAATATATTTCCTTATTCCATCTATAATCTAGTTATAACTCTCTTTTCAAAATATTTATTCAGTATTATAAGTAGTAGTAGTAGTATTACAATAATCAATTCACTCAGGGGTTGATTACACAATATAAAGTCTTCTGTCCTTTTTTAAATTCCTTGTGGACATGCAATAAACCCAGACTGATGTAACCAGTGGTCTTGAGTGGCTTTGCAATGTGGCCTCTCTTCCAACCTAATGACAGATTAAGTCCTTTTAGGAATAAACCCCACCTCTTAATATAAGATAATCAATTCTTAAAATGCATTACAGTATAGACCTGACCTACAAATATTGCTTTGTGGATATAGAATACTCATTGAATTTCCCATATAGTCAGATATTGACATATGGTAAAATAAAAAATGAGTAATTCTACACCATCAATGCAACAATTCTAATAAATATTAAAATATTAAGTATAATCTACAAAAATACTGTCAATTGCTTAAAATTGGGGTAATGGGGTAGAAATGCAAAGAATCTCATGGTTTCAGACAGAAAAATATAAATTGATTCTATGACAATGCCACCCTACAGTTAATTTATGACCTAATTGAGTATTCTATTATCAATTAGCCTTCATAAACAATGACCAGATAAATTCCAAACATCTCTTTCTATGTTATAAATACAGATTTATTATGATGAACTGAAAAAGATATAACCAGACACTGTGGAAAGCACACCTTTCTTGGAAGGATCCCTGAGTGATGACAACACCAAAGAAAATAGTCTCTGCCTCCATAAATCCACTTTCTTTGAGTAGTGGGCAACTTATCATATTGAGACAATCTGTTTAAAGCAGATGAAAACTTATCTGTCCTAGAGAGGCACTGATCAGACAATGATGGTTGACAGAGTAACTATCTCTTCACTGCCACCTTGTTTAAAAACCATTTGGGAAACAGGGTGCCTCAGTGATGCAGTTGGTTGGGCATCTGACTCTTGGTTTCAGCTCGGGTCCTGCTCTCAGGGTTTTGAGATCAAGTCCCGCTTTCCACTCCACTCAGCGTGCAGTCTGCTTGAGATTCTCTGCCCCTCCTGCTCATGCTCTCTCCCTCTCTCTCTCAAATAAATTAATTAATTTAAAACAACATTTGGGAAAGGATAAAGAACAAGAAATAAAATAACAATACTCTGACACAGCAGCCACAGTGATGAATGTATTCTCTCAGTACATTCAGTTACAAAATGTCTGTAGCCCAAACAAAAGAATATCCAACTTTAACATTTCCTAAAAGTTTCATAGACTTTCCAAATTCATAGCCTACTTGATGAGCACTTACAAACAACAAAACTTTCCGGTGTGCGGGTGCCTGGGTGGCTCAGTTGGTTAAGCAACTGCCTTCAGCTCAGGTCATGATCCTGGAGTCCCAGGATCGAGTCCCGCATCGGGCTCCCTGCTCAGCAGTGAGTCTGCTTCTCCCTCAGACCCTCCCCCCTCTCATGCTCTCTCTATCTCATTCTCTCTCTCAAATAAATAAATAAAATCTTTAAAAAAAAAACTTTCCGGTGTGGTGCGTATATGCTTAAAATTCAGAATTGAGCTTAATCAGGTTAATCTTTCAAGACTATTAAGAATTCATTTCCAAGACACACACTAGCTTACAGGGCTGGTTTAAAATGACAGTTTAAATAGAAACAGTTTTGGAAGTTGCTTGCTTTGTTTGTAATTAATCAGATGAAAAGACTGAAATGAAGTGAATGGCACTGAGTTACCTCATGGGGAAATGATGACACCAAGCACTGGCTCTTTCCAGCCAGGGGACTCTACAATTAATATCAGGTTATCACTTACAGATGTTCACTGAATATAATTTTCTATATTTAAAAACCCCTATCCAGACACATATTTTTCCCTTCTGATAACTTCAACAGACTTCATTACACACTCATAAGAATGTCTAAAATGAAAAGATGGATAATACCAAATGTTAATAATAAAGTGAAGAAACCAAAACTCTCACACTCTGCTTGCTGGTGAGAGCACAAAGCTATCTGGCAGTATCTATAAGGCTTAAAATCAGAATATTCTAATATATATATACATATATATATAAGGATATTACATATATATTATATATAGGATATATATATATATATATATATATATATATCTCCTATGATAGTAATGTGTGCTTATGTTCACCAAAGACAGGAAGACAAACACATGAATGCTCAGATAAACACTATTCATTATAGCCCCAAAATGGAAACAACCCGAGTCTATCAATAGTAGAATGAATAAATTTTGATAGATCCATATAATAGACTATTATGCACCAATAAAAAAGAGAACAAACTACTGCTACACATAAAAATATGGATGGATCTTACAGACATAATAGTGAATAAAAGTAGTCAGATACCAAAGACTATACACATTGTGATTCTACTTAGATGAAGCTCAATAATAGGCAAACAAATACATGATGATAAATGTCAGAATACAAGTTATTCCTTGGCAGGATGGTGTTTTCCAAAATGGAGCAAAAAAGGGTGCTAACGATGCTCTAATTCTTGATCTGGGTGCTGGCCTCACAAACACAGGTATGTTCCTGTAGTGTATACCAATGATCTGTGCACTCCTCTGTATATATATCACATTAAAAGAAGGAGGAAGAAAAAGAAAATTAACAACCTGAATTAGTTACTTCACAGTTCACACCAGCAGCCATGACTGTTTTATCCCATTTCTCTGATGTATAATAATACCGCATTAACTATGATATAAACTATGATGGATAAGATTTGGAATTGTGACCTTACTCTTTTCTCTATTGTAGAAAAGAGAAATGACTCACTGGTAACAAAAATGCAAATTCTAGGGTGCTTGTGTGGCTCAGTTGATTAAGCAACTGCTTTCAGCTCAGGTCATGATCCCAGGGTCCTGGGATTGAGCCACACATCAGGCTCCCAGCTCAGAGGGAAGCCTGCTTCTCCCTCTGCCTCTGCCTGCCGCTCCTCCTGCTTGTGTGCTTTGTCTCTCTGTCAAATAAATAAATAAAATCTTAAAAAAAATGCAAATCCCAAAGAGTCCTCTTTACTTTCCTTTGATTTTTAGTACTTCTCATTTTTTAGCAGTCACCATATTAATCCTCATAAATATACACACACTAAATTCATCCTGTCATAGCTGATTATCTTATGATTTACATTTGCTTATTTTGTTTAAAGAACAATGTTAATATTTTTCAAATGAAAACCATCTTTATTGAATTTTAATATAAAATTCAGTTATCCCACTAATCAACTGAACACAAGATGAAAGAAAACACCCAATATTGGAAACTTTACAAAAATGTATATTTTGATTAATTTCATGTTGTTGCATTATGTACTGGTAGGGACACACATTCATTATGCCATGCAAACTATTATTATATCTGAATTACTCTTTTATCCAAAGACAGATAAAATCAGAAACAGTGAGCAATTTTATTAAAGTAAACAGTATCCAAATGTCGAGTTTTCATTATGTAAATACAGTACTGTTATAGTAGTTTAATAAATAGGCAATGACTTTTGCCGGAACATTATATTTTTAATAGTATACATATAGTATACATATTTTACATAGTAAAATATGTATATATTTTACTAGTAGTATACTAATAGTATACATATAGTATACATATTTTCAAAGTTTAAGAATAGGTTTCATAACCATAAAAAGCTGCTAGTTTGGAATTTATTTCTTTGCTATGAAGGACTTGATTACTTCCTTGCAAGAATGTATCACAGGCATCTAGTGCTACCAGAGAGCCATGAAATATTTGAAGGCTTTCAAAGGAGGCAATAGAGATATATTTAAAAGTTGATAGGAAATTTTTGGAGGAGCATGGGAAAATGGTGAAGTAGGAGGACCCTGAGCTCACCCTGTCCTACATTTTCAACTAGATATCATCCACATCCAAGTCAACAAACCAGAGAACAATCCAAAGACTGGAAGAACAAACTCCACAAATATAAAGAGGCTGCAGCTGAAAAGTTAAGAAGGTCAGAAAGGCAGAGGGAGGCTACTTACAGGAGGGAGGGAGCTCTGCAAACAGAGATTGCAGAGAAATAGGCCCATGCACCAGGGAGCTCACAAGGGGAAAACTAATCCCTATAACATCTGGCTTTGAAAAGCAGAGGGGCTGAATTCTGTGATTTTATAAAGCCAGTGGTATTTGGAGGCTAGGAGTTTTAAAAGTCTGCTGACTCAGAACTGGGCGAGCCAGGAGGGTGAATGATCACTGGGTCATCGCCATTAAAAAGACAGCAGTCTGCATGGAGATGCAACAAAAAGCCAATAGTTTGCACAATGCCAGGGGCAGACAGGAGACAGATCTGCTCGTACTAATTTTGATTTCAGAGTTTGTTGGGGGACTTCTCCAAAAACGGGGGAGCTGGCATGTACCATTTCCCTACCCTGCCCTGCACCATAAACACAGCAACCTGCCAGAGGCAGGGTTGCACAGACACTTGCTGTCTAACCCACTGGCTGTGTGCCACAACCACAAGATCTCCTGAGGACTAGCCTACTCCAAGCCTGCTGGCCTGGGCTCTGGGCTTAGGGTGAATTTTGTTAAAGTCATGCATTCACTCCTACCAGCCCATGGGTACACATCCATTGCACTGTGCCTGATAGGGCACCTCGAGCCACTGTAACATTTTCTGTCCAGCTGGTGCATCAGGGCCCAATCAACCCACCAGTCACAGCTGCAAGCATCCAGCCATGATCACACAGCAGGAGCAGGAGCATCCAGCCATCTTCCTGCACCTCACCCAGCCTCCAACCCCAGCAGCCCTGGCACAGAGCCCCCAACTGCTGCAGTGCTTCAGCATATCCAACATAAAACTAGTGGCTCAGTGCAAATATTGCTATATGGCCACCACACTCCCAAATTCCTCAGAAGGCACATCCCCTCAGTCCTGGCCTGCCTGACTCCAACGAACACCACAGAGAGCAAGAATAGCCCCACAACAGGCAGGCAACTGCACTGAAAGGAAAAGTGACTCAGACACAACAGCACGACCTATGAAACACACATAGGATATTCTCTTGAAGCGACAGTTTCTGGGAAATGGGGCACTGCACTGCAGGGAACCCCAGGAACATTTCTTCATAAATTCACTACATTCAAGAGCAAAAGACACTGTTGAGACAGACAAAATGAAAAGACAGATAATTTATCCTAAATGAAAGAAAAGGACAAGGCCACAGTCAGAGATCTATGTGAAACAGATATAAGTAACATGCCTGATAGAGAATTTAAAGCAATGATCATAAAGATACTCACTGGACTTGAGAAAAGAGTGGAAAACATGAGTGAGTCCCTTAACACCAAGATAAGAAATAACATTACAGAGATAAGGGGCTTAATAAATGAAATGAGAAACATGCTTGATGTAATGAACAGTAGGATGGAAGAAGCAGAGGAACGAATTAGTGACCTAGAAGACAGATTAATGGAAAGTAATCAAACTCAACAAAAGAGAAAAAATTATACAAAACAAGATTAGACTTAGGGAATTCAGGAACCCCATGAAATGTAATAGCATTCATATCATAGGAGTCCCAGAAGAAGAGAGAGAAAAGGGGGCAGGAAATTTATTTGAAGAAATAATAGCATAAAAACTTCCTTAATCCGGGGAAGGAAACAGATATCCAGATCTAGGAGGTACAGAGAACGCCCATCAAAATCAACAAAAGCAGACCCACTCCAAGATATATTGTAATTAAGCTTGCAAAATATAATGAAAAAGACAAAAACCTTCAAAGTCGCAAGGCAAAATAAGATATTAACTTACAAGGGAAAACCCACAAGGGTTGCAAGAAATTTTTCAACAGAAACTATGCAGGTCAGAAGAGAGTGGCATGATATATTCAAAGTGCTGTCTACGGCCATACCACCCTGAACGCGCCCGATCTCGTATGATATATTCAAAGTGCTGAATGGGAAAAATCTGCTGCCAAGAATACTCTATCCAGCAAGGCTACCACTCAGAATAAAATGAGAGATAGCTTTTCCAAGACAAACAAAAACTAAAGAAGTTCGTGACCATTAACCAGACCAACAAGAAATGGAAGTGGAAAGGAATCACCAAAACTGTATAAAGGTAGGAAACACAAAAGCAGTGAAAATGAATATTTCTCTAAAATATCAGTCAAGGAACTCCAAAAAAGGATATAAAATTAATAACATATAACAAAATTGTGGGGAGGAGAGAAGAAAACAGTGGGTTCAAATTTAAAAGACCATCAACTTAATATAGACTATGATATACAGAGGTTATAAAAAAAAAACACTAAGAAACATGCAAAGTAAAGACAAAGAAATCCAAATATATTGCTATAAAAAATAAGGAAAACATCAAAGACAGAAAACAAGAAAGGATTGAGAAAATCTTCAGAAACAAATATAAAACTAGTAGAAAATGGCAATAAATACACATCTATCAATTTCTTTGAATATAAATGGACTAATTGCTCCAATCAAAAGACACAGGTGATACAATGGATAAAAAAAGACAAGACCCATCTATATGTTGCCTATAAGAGATACATTACAGACCTAAAGACACCTGCAGATTGAAAGTGAGGGAATAGAAAAAATTCTTTCATGCAAATGGATGTCAAAAGAAAGCTAGAGGAGCAATATTTATTTCAAACAAATAGACTTCAACACAAAAACTGTAACAAAAGACAGACACTATATAATAATAAAGGGTACAAAATTCATAAAAGAAAGGATAAGAACCATGTGATTCTCCCCATAGATGCAGAAAAAGCATTTGACAAAATACAGCATCCATTCGTGATAAAAAAAAAAAACCTCAACAAAGTAGGGATAGAGGGAACATACCTCAACATCATAAAGGACATATATGAAGGACCCACAGGTAATTTCATCCTCAATGGGGAAAAACTGAGAGCTTTTCTTCTACAGTCAGGAAGAAGACAGGGATGTCCACCTTCACCATTATTATTTAACATATTACTGGAAGTCCTAGCCTCAGCAATAAGACAAATAAATAAATAAATAAATAAATAAATAAATAAATAAATAAATGGCATCCAAAGAGGCAAGGAAGACTTCAAACTTTCACTATTTGCTGATGACATGATGCTCTATGTAGATAATCTGAAAGACTCCACCAAAAATTTGCTGGAAATATTACACAAATTCAGCAAAGTCACAGGATATAAAATCCATGTACAGAAATTTGTTGCATTTCTACACACCAATGATGAAGCAGCAGAAAGAGAAATCAAGGAATACATCACATTTACAATTGCACCAAAACCCAAAAGATACTTAGGACTAAACCCAACCAAAGAACAAAAGGATCTGTACTCTGAAAACTATAAAACACTTATGAAACAATTTGAGGATAACGCAAAGAAATGGAAAAAAATTCCATGCTCATGGATTGGAAGAACAAATATTGTTAAAATATCTATATATTGCACAAAGCAATCTATATATTTAATGCAATCCCGATCAAAACACCACCAACATTTTTCACAGAATTAACACATTCCTAAAATTTGTATGGAACCAAAAAAGACCCAAAATAACCAAAGCAATCTTGAAAAAGAAAAACAAAGATGGGGGCATCACAATTCCAGACTTCAAGCTATATTACAAAGCTGTAGTCATCAAGACAATGTGGTACTGGCACAAAAACAGACACATAGATCAATGGAATGGAATAGAAAACCCAGAAATAAACCTACAATTATATGGTCACCTAATCCTTGAAAAAAAAAAGAAAGAATATCCAGTGGAGGGTGCGTGGGTGGCTCAGTTAAGCATCTGCCTTCAGTTCAGGTCATGATCTCAGGGTCCTGGGATCAAGTCCCGCATCAGGCTCCCTGCTCATGGTGGAGTCTGCTTCTTCCTCTACCCTCCTACCCCGCTTGTGCTCTCTCTCTCATGCTCTCTCTAATAAAGAAATAAAATCTTTAAAAATAAATAAATAAATAAATAGAGAATATCCGATGGAAAAAGACAGTCTCTTCAAGAAATAGTGTTGGGAAAACTGGATAGCAACATGCAGAAGAATCAAGCTGGACCACTTAATTACACCAGCCACAAAAATAAAATCAAAAAGGATGAAAAACCTAAAAGTGAGACTAGAAAACATCAAAATCCTAGAGAACACAGGTAACAACCTCTTTGAGATTGGCTGTGGCAACTTCTTACTAGACACATCTCTGGAGGCAAGAAAAACAAAAGCAAAAATGAACTAACAGGACTTCATCAAGATAAAAATCTTCTGTTAGCAAAAGAAACAATCAACAAACCAAAAGGCAACCTATGGAATGGGAGAAGATATTTGCAAATGACATTTTTGATAAAGGGTTAGTATAAAAAATCTATAAAGAACTTATCAAACTCAAGACCTAAAAAACAAATAATCCAGTTAAGAAAACACAAATAGACAATTTGCCAAAGAAGACATACAGATGGCTAACAGACACATGAAAAGAAGGTCAACGTTACTCATCATCAGGGAAATACAAATCAAAATGATGATGAGATACCACCTCACCCCTGTCAGAATGGTTAAAATCAACAACACAAGAAAAAACAGATGTTGGTGAAGATGTGGAGAAAGGGGAACCTCTTACGCTGTTGATGGGAATGCAAAGGGTGCAGCCACTCTGGAAAACAGTATGGAGGTTCCTCAAAAAATGTGAAAAATAAAAAAATAAATAAAACTACCCTACAACCCAGCAATTACACTACTAGGTACTTACCCAAAGGATAAAAAAACACAGATTTGAAGGGGTACATGCACCACGATGTTTATAGCAGCATTATCAGTAAGAGCCAAACTATGGAAAGACCTAAAGGAGCTAGAAAAAAACAACAAACAAAACATAAATCCAGCAGAGGGAAGGAAATAAAGATTAGAACAGAAATAAATGATACAGAAACTAAGAAAACACGATAGAACAGATGAAACAAAGAGCTGGTTCTTCAAAAAAAAATCAATAAAATTGATAAACCTCTAGCCAGACATATCAGGAAAAAAAGAGAAAGGATTCAAATACATAAAATCACAAACGAGAGAGGAAAAATAACAACCAATACCACAGAAATACAATCATAAGAGAATATTATAAAAAACTATTATGAAAAATATTATGAAAAGTTAAAAAACTAAGCAACATAGAAGAGATGAATAAATTCCTAGAAACATATAATCGACCAAAAATGAGATAGGGAGAAATAGAAAATTTGAACAGACCCATCTGCAGCAAAGAAACTGAATTAGTAATCAGTATGATACACCACATCAATAAGAGAAAGGATAAGAATCATATGATCATTTCAATAGATGCAGAAAAAGCATTTGACAAAGTACAACATCCATTCATGATAAAAACCCTCAACAAGGTAGGTTTACATGGGATATACCACAACAAAATAAAGGCCACATATGAAAAACCCACAGTTAACATCATTCTCAATGGAGAAACACTGAGAGCTTTTCCCTTAAGGTCAGAAACAAGACAAGGATGTCCACTCTCACCACTTGTATTCAACATAGTACTGGAAGTCTTAGCCACGACAATAGTACAAAAAAAGAAATAGAAGGAATTCAAATCTGTAAGGAAGAAGTAAAATTTTCCTGATTTGCAGATAATATGATACTATATGTAGAAAACCCAAAAGACTCCACCAAAAAACTACTAGAAAAGATCAGTGAATTCAGTAAATTTGTAGGATACAAAATCAGTGTACAGATATCTGTTGCATTTCCATACACCAATGATGAAGCAGCAGAAATAGAAAATAAGAAAACGAGCCCATTTACACTTACACCAAAAAACATGATACCTAGGAATAAACTTTACCAAAGTGGTAAAAAAAAACAAAAAACCTGTACTCTAAAAACAATGCAACACTGATGAAGGAAATCAGAGCCAACACAAAGAAATGGAAAGACATTGATGGATTGGAAGAACAAATATTGCTAAAATGTCTATACTACTCCAAGCAAGCTACACAGTTAATGCAATCCCTATCAAAATACCAACAGCATTTTTACAGAACTAGAACATTCCTAAAATTTGTATGGGACCATAAAAGACCCCAATAGCCAAAACAATCTTCAAAAAGCAAAGCAAAGCTGGAGGCATCACAATTCCAGACTTCAAGTTATATTACTAAGCTGTAGTAATCAAAACAGTATGGTACAGGCACAAAAATAGACATGTAGATCAACAGGACAGAATAGAAAATCTAGAAATAAACCCATAAGTATATGGTCAATTAATAGTCATCAAAGCAGAAAGAATATCCAATAGGAAATAGACAGTATCTTCAATAAATGGTGGTGAGGAAACTGGACAGTAACATGCAAAACAATGAAACTGTACCACATTCTTATATCACACAGAAAAATAAATTCAAAATGGATTAAAGACTTAAATGTGAGACCTCAAACCATAAAAATCCTACAAGAGAACACAGGCAGTAACTTCTTTGACAATGGCCATAGCAACTTCCTTCTAGATGGTTCTCCTGAGGCAAGAGAAACAAAAGTAAAAATAAACTATTAGGACTACATCAAAATAAAAAGCTTCTGCACAGTGAAGGAAACAATCAACAAAACTAAAAGGGAACCTATAGAATGGGAGAAGATATTTGCAAATGACATATCTGATAAAGGGTTAGTATCCCAAGTATACATAGAACTTATAAAACTCAACACACCCTAAAAAATAATCCAGTTGAAAAATGGGCAGAAGATATGAACAGAAATTTCTCCAAAGAAGACACAGAAATGGCCAACAGACACATGAAAAGATGCTCATCATCTCTCATCATGAGAGAAACACAAATCAAAACTACAGTAGGAAATCCCCTCATACCTGTCAGAATGATCAAAATCAACAACATAAGAAACAACAGGTATTGGTGAGGATGCGGAAATAAAGAAACTCTCATACATGTACTGTTGGTGGGGAGAAAAACTGGTGCAGCCACTCTAGGAAACAGTGTGGAGGTTCCTCAAAACATTAGAAATAGAACTACCTTATGATCCAGCAATTGCACTACTGGGTATTTACTCAAAGAACACAAGAACATTAATTCAAAGAGATACTTGCACCCATATGTTTATAGCAGCATTATTTACAATAGCCAAGATATGGAAGCAGCCCAAGTGTTCACTGACTGATGAATGGATAAATATGTGGTGTATATATATATACTGTGGAATGTTATATATATACTGTGGAATGAAATCTTACCATTTGCAATGACATGGATGGAGCTACCGAGTATAATGCTAAGCAAAATAAATCAGTCAGAGAAAGACAAATACCATATGATTTCATTTGTATGTGGAATTTAAGAAACAAAACAAATAAGCAAGGGGAAGAAAAATAAGAGATAAGGCATGAAACAAATTCTTAATTATAGAGAAAAATCTGATGATTACTAGATGAGAGGTAGTGGGGGGATGGCTTTACTAGGTGATGGGGTTTAAGGAGTGCATTTGTCCTGATGAGTACCAGGGGATGTATGGAAGTGAAATACTATATTGTACACCTGAAGCTAATATAACACTGCATGTTAACTGGAATTGAAATAAATACTTGAAATAAAAAATAGTGTAATTTGCAATAACAAATTATATTGACACTGTAATACATATTCCACTAATTGAAATAAAAATAAGTAAATTGTTTTTCATATAGCATTTATGATGAGTACAGACATCTTACAAACACATAGTATGCATACACATAATTTCTTTATTTGGAATACTAGGCTTTTTCTCCTTGTATATCCATTTGTAAGAATAACAAAAAGGAAAAAAAAAGAGTATCCCAAACAGACTTATGAGTTTTGTAAAGAAATTTTGACCTCTTTTTGCCCTCATTTTTCTCTTGCAAAAATTGCCTTACATGAAAAATGTATAAAAGTAATGCAACTCCAGACTGAGGCTTTAATCTCTAGTCACTTCCATAAAAGAAGGACAGATCAGAGAGTATAACTTTCCCTTATCATACAGCTCATCTCCTGTGTTGACAAAAGAAATCCTGTTAGTTTTTCTTAGACAAATGTGACCCCAACCTGATATGACACTTTATTTTTTCAGCTGTGCTACACCGTAAAACCTAGTGATTTTTAAGCTGCACTATACCAACTCATGAAACTTTTGCATTGAAAGCTGCAAGCTGGGGCGCCTGGGTGGCTCAGTCATTAAGCATCTGCCTTTGGCTCAGGTCATGATCCCAGGGTCCTGGGATTGAGTCCCACATCAGGCTTCCTGCTCGGCAGGAAGCCTGCCTCTCCCTCTCCTACTCCCCCTGCTTGTGTTCCTGCTCTCGCTATCTCTCTCTCTGTCAAATAAATAAATAAAATCTTTAAAAAAAAAAAAGAAAGCTGCAAGCTTCCAGACATTTAAAAGTACGATTTTTCTTCATTGCAAGATCCAACTCACCTGATTATTTTTTAATTGAATTATAAGTCACTTGACTGTCTTATACATTCAAAACTGCCTTCATCTTTATAGAGTTCTCAGGAAAACTTCTGAACCCTTCTGAAACAAATAACAATTCTGACTTTGATGGTGCTTGGCCTTCTTATGTCCATATACATTACATGTATTTTTTAAATCAGGCATTAGTTCTTTCACTTCTAATAATGGTGTTTCAGAGAGGGGGAAAATTGTACTTGCTCTTTTCTTCAACTATGGATATTCATCAGTTAAAAGAATTTAAGGACTGGAGTTTTCGGTATCCTGTTTTAGTACCTGCTAGCCATAGAATTTTGCACGTTAGCCTGGATTTATAGCTCTAATTCAGCCATCATGGTATTCAAAACCCTGGGTTTAAATATCTGCCACATAGATAATGAGTAACAAAAAGAGAGTATAACTATTGTGCCTTCAAAGAAAAGCAATAAGCCATTCTGCTTGCTCTCCTTCATGTTCTTTAATTCATTTCATTTCAACTACCCAGAACAATTTCACCAGCCATTAGCCTGGAATGAACTTTCCAAAGGCTTATTGTTGTTATCAAGATGGGTCCCGCCTGAAACAAATACAACACTGTATGTTAACCAATCAGAATTTAAATAAAAACTTAAGAAAAAAGATGGGTCCCAACACTCCCTCCCCCTCCTTTTCATAAGTTTTGGCACAAAATATGTTACTTTATAGCTCCAGACTTGTTTTTTCAAAGGAGAAAACTTGTGAAGCAAAGGATAGACAAAAGTCAGATCCAGATTCAAAAACCTCAGAATAATATCCACTAAGAAGAATTTTGATTTTGTGTCACATTTTATAAATTAAGACACACACACACACACTTTATGGAAAAAAAAAAGAAAAAAAAGAACGGGGGAATCTCTTTGGTAAATTCTAAAACTAGGTGACTCCCAGTCTAAAATCTAAAATAAAAACATCCCAAGCCACTAATTACCAGAGTCATGAAAATCAGCTAGTTCAAGAATTTTCTTTAAAGAACACAAGCTTCCTAAAACGGCAAGAGAGGTGAGTGAATATTTTGCAATATTGAATGGGAACAAAATCACAATAAAATTCTTTATTGGATCTTAAATCCAGAATTATATATCTATACTTCGGGAAGCAGGTGATCGACATATTTGGAAATACAAACTGGCTCTCATTTTGGAGTGTTGATAGAGTGCATGCAATATTCATAATTTTACTGGAGAAATATTAAGGCTAGAAAGTGAAGAGCAAGTTACCACTGATTTTGTTTACAAAGAATACTTCCATTCCCTGTCAGGACTGCCAGCTCTCACCAATCATTTAGAACCTCACTGAAGGCTATTGCCACATGCACAAACTGATTCCAAATATAGGGGTGAAAATGGAGCTCGGGATTGCTTTGTTGATTAAAGCACATGCATTATTTGCAATGCCAGTAACAAGAGAACTCTTTAGACTTTCTTGAATACCATGCATTTTCCTGTTCTTGAAATGTATAAAATGATTGCATATTAAATCATTATTTCAGAGACATGATTAACAGAATGCTGAATGTGTTGAGAAAAATTCAGTTGTTTTCAGCATTTGAGGAAATTTTTTACTCTTAAATGCTTTATTAATTATATTTGCAAATTTTGCCACTCAAACGCAAAAAGAAAAATCCTAACTAATACAACTTTTCATGAGCCACCTCATTTTGTTAAGTTATTAACAACCATTTCAAATAGAAAAATAAGGATGATTATTAACTTTATTATGAAATTTCTAGGTAATTTGTATCATCTACTGGTATTTGTACAATTCAATGTGGAAGGTGCTGGTTTGTGATTAATAAGTTACAGAATACACATATATCAGTGTTAACCACCAGATATGTATGGAGTATGTTTTTCAGACTAGATATAGTGAGCACACCAACAAATACAGGCACAAGAATCAAATTAATTCTCATGATAATTCTCAAGATTGTTTTTTTTAATGACCAAAACTTCACCAAAAAAGTGCACATGTTCTTAAATAACTCATCCTTAGATAAATGTGCGTACCTCAGCCCATTTACAGTTCCTAAAGGGAAAAAAAAGAATAAACATAGAAATTCACATTATTTCTAAATGACAGCTTTCTTTCCTATGGGAAAGGGGAAAAACCAGATCAATAGTGCTAAAACAAAAGAAACAATACTCCAAACATGCAAATGAGACTGACAGAGAAATCTATGAAACTAGAATTTCAAAGAGAACCCTCTTTGATAAATGAAGACACAGCTTACCATGTCATTAAAACATACAAGCTACACAGTAATACACCAAGGCCCTACTTCTCAAGAGATGGTCAGCATCTGAAAATGGGAACATCAGTCCAGCATTCAATGCTTTAGAAAGTGTGCACAATGAAAGATAAATAACTACAACCCTAACAGTCAAATGAACAGCAAAAGGCTATTTCTCCTTAAAGCTCAGGTCTATCCTTCCCTTTGACAGAGAGACAAACTGTGATATCCCTTTCTGTCGGACCTTCCCTTGAAAACAGAAGTTGTCAGAATGATCTATGAGCTGATAGTAAGCTTGTCATTATAAAGACCTCCCAGTTCTATTTTCTGGTATAAGAAAAAGGTTTTTGTTTTATCTAGCATTAAATAAATGATGGAAAGAAAAAAGATGTCCTTTACTATATATACATACAAAAATAATATACACTTACTTACACAATATACATAATTATGTAAGGTTAATTATAGGCATCAAAATACAGAGTGTACTTGAGCTCTGGGAGGGGAATTCATTGCTGGAACATCATGTTAATGTTGGAGATTTAACAAAAAGGATATCAGGTTAAAATTTTAAAAGGCACCAACAGAAATCACTCTAGAAGTAAAAAAACAAACACTTTTTTGAGGTTTGATGTAAAAAGAAACAAAGTTTTCTAATAAGGACAGTACATTAGACATGAAAAAGTATGAAGTTCAGCAAGGTGGTTATACTTCAATCCCTTATTATGTACAGGATAAATGGCTATAGTGCAAAGACCTGTGATTATCAGGTAGGTATTATTGATTCTTACTGTTTACAAATCAATAAATAACTAATTTATCCATGAGTTACATTATGACATTTAATAAGGTGCTTTCTTTTGGAATAGGCTCCACTTAGTAAGCAGGAGCTTGTGGGAGTGCTGACAATACTGACTCCATCTTTAACCCTCCATCTTGTTCATGTCCTCTCTTGAGGCTATGTATTCTGGGCCCCAGGAGATTAATATTCATACCTTAGAAATGCCTGCCAAGGCCAGGATGGGGGAAGCCTTACTTTGGCTCTTCATAAATTTGTTAAAGGTGACATAGACTCTCTCTCCTTCCTGATACACAGATGACTCCATGAGATTTAATTAAAGGTTAGCTGTCAATTAGGGGCAAGCAAGCCCTTTGAGGTTCATGTGAACCCTTTGATCTCATTACAGTGCCCTTCTGCACATTCTCGCAATCTATTAAATCTGTGGAGTAAGGTCTGAACTTCGCAGAGAGTAGCTGAACACCTCTGGATCATTGCCTGCCCAATCCTCCATCAGTAAGTTACCCTGAATAAAGCTGTATAAACTCTATGGAGTTGCCTGCTTGGTTTTCTGGACTCCACTGCCTTTTCAATGGGGAGGACGGTCTCTCCCGCCCCCACCTTCAAATAGAGCTGTAGGTATTTGGTGGTGTGGTTTTTGAGACAAGTTCACATTGTATCATAACATAAATTTTGTACCCTCTTTCCTAGACATTAAATTTTTATCCCTGGTCCCATACATACCACTTTTTCATTGTACATTCTGAAGTATTTTCTTTTTCTGTTTGTCATTTTCAACTTTGGCTCTTATAAAGTGGCCTCCCTTCATACAGAACTGATGTAATTTCCCTTCCTTCTTTCATGACATGTTCTCAGACTTTTCTTTCCAATGCTCTCCTGGTTGGTGGCCATTTTCCTTGATCCAACACTCTTGGTTAAGTAGCTTGCTTTGTGTCCCCATTCACTAGTGCTGCATTCATTCTCCTTTTAGCATCCTTGGGTGAAATCATGAAATTAAGTCTGCCTTTTGAGACTCTTCAACTACCATTTTATTTCCAGCTTCTCACTCCTAGTATCAGTTCCAGTGTCTTTGTGTTATCCCTGATGGCCTAAACCCTCTCACCCAATGACTGAGCCCATGCGCCAGAACTCTTCCACATCTAGGCCCAACATGGTTGCTTTGTATCCAATTGCCAAAGGAATCTACTCACTACTTACTGATACTTACCTTGATCCCCTTCTTGTATTGTTGGCTATTAGGTCATTTGTTTATGTGCTGCTGTTAAGCTAGATCTTGCCCATCTTTTATTTCCAGAATAGTATTCTGAATATATGTGCAGATCCTTGCTTTTAGGAATCACAGTTCATCTTCTAGAACTGACCTATTACTCTAGCCTCTCACAATTTGAAGCAATAATTTCTAGAGACCCAATCCATCCTGTTAATATTTGAGAGGATTGAGAGATTCCTCTTCTTATATTTTAATACAATTTAATGCATTATTTTCATGTACAACAAATTATTTCTTATATAGCAGAGTTTACCTGATATTATGGACGGAATTGTGCCCCTTAAAGGTCATATGTTGAAGCCTTAAACCCCACTGTAACTGTTTTTGGTGATAGGGCCTTTAAAGAGGTAATGAAGGTTAAATGAGGTCATAAAAGTGGGATTCTAATCCAATACAACTGGTGTCCATATAAAAGGAGGAAGAGACACTAGAGATCTCACTCTTTAGCTGTGCAAATACACAAAGGAAAGGCCATTAGACAACAAAGGGAGAAACTGGACATCTGAAAGCCAAGGAGAGAGGCCTCAAGAGAATCCAGACTTGCTGACACCTTGATCTTGGACATTCAGCCTCCAGAACTGTGAGAAAATAAATTATTGTTGTTTATGACACCCAGTCTGTGGTACTTTGTTATGGCAGCCTAGGTAGACAAATACATCTGACTTTATGGATCAAAGTATGGCTCTAGTTTGCTATTTATGCTAATAAATATTTATTTTAAAAATATTAATATAAATACACCAACTATTAAATGGCAAGGATCATAAATTGTTTCCCTCAAGAAACAAGAACTAGAACTCACTACAGTGTTATATTCTCATTTAATTTTTATTTTAATGTAATGACATTCTACGTCTGAACTTTGTCCACAAATTCCATTACATAAAATTTAATGTGTTACAGATAATCACTTCCACTATTCATGTTTCAACTTACCAAATATTTTTATTTAAAGGTAGTTTGGTTACAAGCCCTTTTGCATTAAACAACATAATATAAAAAAAATGATTCTGTGGAAAATTCCATAGGGATCATAAATCCTCTTTCAGCAATTGCTACCAGGGGAATCTATTTCATATGAAGTGCTCCCCATTGAAAATGATGCATAAGCCCAGACCTTACATTCTAAATGCATTAACTCACATTCTGAGTTTGTACAGATGTTTCATTAGAAAACTAGAATTAAGTAGTTTGTCATAGTGCCAGTTATTACTAAAATCATGTACTAAAGGAAAAAATATAAAAGTGGAACAGACATCTTATTTCTATTAATGTGTATTTGATGGACATTCTACTATTTTCCCAAGTTCTATCAGGATAACAAAGAAGATATGAGAGCAAATCAACCCCGTATGTATTTCTTTAAATATCCTACTATCATGTTTCTAGTAATTACAACCCAGGGATGAAGACTGAAGTTTTGTGGGACTGGGGAAGTGTTTCCCTTTAAGCACATTTTTTAATAAAATGGAGTTCTAAGCCATATTATATGGATTACAAATAATATAAAAATACTTGTCCTTATTCAAATCTCAGAATTTATATAATATGTAGATCCTAATGGGAAATCACAAAAAGAATAAAAAGGGAGAGATAGTGGAAGCCCTTACAAATGTTAAATTTCACAAGTAAACTGCAGCTTATGATCCACAGAATTGTGCTTTATTCTTCTTTAAAATTCATGCAATTATACATTTCAATTGTACCATCAACCATCACACTTTAATACCAAGAATAACCAGAAAGCATTAACCATGCAATAAATGTGATGGTGCTGATAACCATTATAAGTTAACCAATATGATAGAATTTCACTAATTCTCACTAATGACAAGAAAACTTGCTGCTGATGACTAATTTTATAAAATCAGTAACTGGGTAAACAGTTTACAACAATTGAGGGGAAATTAATAAGCAATTTAACAGTTCTTTTAAGGAAACCATTTATATAATCACTAAATATAATTCAAAATGTTAGTATAACAAGACAATACTTTTAAAAAGTTTTTTTCTATACAATTATCAAAAAAACTAAAACCAAAAATCTTAACATTTGAATGTGTTTGAGGTGCAATAAATTCATATATTCTTCTTGGATGTTTTATTTACACACTATCTTATGTGTAACACACAGCATAATATTCATGCCTTCTCCTCATACTAGTTGTGAGACTTTGGGCAAAAACCAGAGCAAGTGTAGAGCATAGAGAGAGAGAGAGAGATATACAGAGAGAGAGGGAGAGAGACAGAAAGACATTGAAGAGATACACCACTATATACTTTAAATAATCCTACCTGGAAGCCCAACATGTAATAGAATTTATCTAATCGATATGCTTTATAACTGTCAGATCCTGGTTGATGGCCCCTGATGTACATAATCTTGGAATTCCAAGAACCACAGTTGGAAAAACATTAGATTTGTCCATCTATGGTCTATGTAACCTGAGAGATTTCATGACATCATATTTGTTACCTGTATTCACTCTGTTTATAATTCCTAAATATTTTGTTTCTATTGCTTTCTACATGATTTTTCCTTCTTCTTCATAAGGTTAGTAAATGTTTTCTTTCTTTTTCTAAAGGACTAATATTTATTTTATATTAGTTTTATATGTACTAAGATCTCAACATTTCTAATAATTTATAGTTTTGATATTATCTATTATTCTCAAATCCAGGCCCATATTTCACTTCCAGGTTTGATTACTGACTTAACTACTATTTTATGCATTTTACATGTGTGTTGATACATTCTCTGAACTACTAGTATACTAGTCTAATAAATTGATTCTCTAAATAATTATTACTGTCTCAAGTTACCATTGTAAATATTTAGATATGATGAATGACATATTTTCTGTAGTTTTGTTACTAATAATGAATTTAGAGCTTACACATTAATTTACTAAAAGAGTTATAAGGCAGTTCTACTTTCAACTTTTTGAGGAACCTCCATACTGTTTTCCAGAGGGGCTGCATTGGTCTGCATTCCCACCAACAGTGCACAAGTGTTCCTTTTTCTCCACATCCCCAGTAACAGCTGTTGCTTCTTGTGTTGCTGATTTTAGCCATTCTGACAGGTGTGAGGTGATATCTCATTGCAACTTTGATTTGTATTTCCCTGAACATGAGTGATGTTGAAAATTTTTCTTCTGTCTGTTGGCCACCTGGATGTCTTTTTTGAAAAAGTCTCTTCATGTTTTCCGTCCATTTGTTATTGGATTATTCATTTTGGGGGTGTTGAGTTTTATACATTCTTTATATAATTTGGATGCTAACCCTTTATCACTTATGCACTACTACATATTTACCCAAAGAATAGAAAAACACTAATTCAAAGGGATACATGCATCCTAATATTTATAGCAACATTCTCTACAATAGTCAAATTATGGAAACAGCCCAAGTATCCATCACCTGTTGAATAGATACAGAGGATGTGGTACATAAATAAAATGGAATATCACTCAGCCATCAAAAAGAATGAAGTCTTCAGAGAGAAAAGATGGTGGAGGAGTAGGGGACCCTATTCCAACTGGTCCCCGGAATTGAGCTGGATATCTACCAGACTACTTTGAGTACCCACAAAATTAGCCTGAGATATAAGAAAATAGATCTGGATCTCTACAAACAGAATATTACAGACAGTTGGTTTTGAGGTACAAAGCGGGGAGCCACGAGTCAGTGGGCAGATATAGAAGGATAAAGGGAAGCGGGAGGGAGCCTGGCCGTGGGGATCCTACACCGAAGGTGAGTGACAGGCTCACGCACTGGGGACAGGGCACAGATTCGCAGACTGGTAGTGGCAAGGAAAGGACTTTAGGGCAGCACCCGGGGTGGAAACCCAGAGCAGCAGGGTCGTGGGTGAGAACGGGGAACAGCTGACGGTTTTAGAAGCACAAAGGGCAGAGACATGCCCCGACCTGGAGGCAGGACTGGGAGTGCTGTAAAAGGGTGCACAACCCAAAACACAGCAGTTTATAGCAGCACAGACAGAAACGGAGAGAATGTGGCCTGGAAAGCTCACTGAAGAACAGACTGCAACCTCTCTACTCTGAGGCAGAGGGTTGGAAATGGTCTCCTCTGATCTGACTCTTCGAAGAGACATGGAAAACCTCCAGAGAAAGCCACAAAAGAACAAAAGCCCCCCAAAACTGGATCCCACTGAGTCCATCCCCAGCCACAGGGTCACTCTGCCCAAACAGGGTTGCCTGAGTAACAGTGCGGCAGGCCCCTCGCCCAGAAGACAGGCTGGGAAAACAAGAGGTCAGCAACCCTAAGGTCCTAGAAAACAGGTGCATCTTGCTTGGGTTCTGGTCAATGATTTGGACTCTATACATTCCCTCAACCACACATTAAGAGAATGACTAGCAGGAGGAACCCGCAAAATAGAAAAGACTCAGAGATTATGAATTATGCAGCAGATCTACAAATGGATGCAGGTATAACCAAGATGTCGGAGATGGGATTCAGGCTAGAAATTCTGAAGACAATAGCTAGAATGGAGAAATCAATTAATGGCAACATAGAGTCTCTAAGGGTAGAAAAAAAAAGCTGAATTGGCAGAGCTTAAAAATGCTATCAATGAGATCCAATCTAATCTAGATAATCTAATAGCTAGGGTAAGTGAGGCAGAAGAACCAATAAGTGACCTGGAACATAATTTAATAGATAAAAAGGGGAAAGAGGAGGCCAGGGAAAAACAACTCAGAAAACATGAAAATAGAATCAGAGAAATAAATGACACCAGGAAGAATTCCAATGTCAGAATTATTTAAATCCTGGAGGGAGAGGAGAGAGAGAGAGGCCTAGAAGATATATTTGAGCAAATCGTAGCTGAGAACATCCCTAATCTGGGGAATGAAACAAATATTCGTGTCCTAGAGGGAGAGAGGACCCCTCCCAAGATCAAGGAAAACAGGCCAACACCCCAGCATGTAATAGTAAAATTCACAAATTTTAGAACCAAGGAAACCATCTTAAGGACAGTTAGGGGGAAAAGATTCCTTACATACAGAGGGAGGAACATCAGAATAACGTCAGACCTATCCAGAGAGACCTGACAAGCCAGAAAGGCCTGGCAAGACATATTCAGGGTACTAAACGAGAAGAACATGCAGCCAAGAATACATTATCCGGCAAGGCTGTCATTTAGAATGGATGGAGAGATGCAGAGCTTCCAACACTGGCAGAAACTGAAAGAATATGTGACCATTAAGCCAGCCCTGCAAGAAATATTAAGGGGGGTTCTATAAAAGGAGAAATACCCCAAGACTGATATACAACAGAAATTTACAGGGACAAACTATAAAAACAATATCTTTACAGGCAACATGATGACAATTAATTCATATCTTTCAATAATCACTCTCAACATGAACGGCCTAAATGCTCCCATAAAATGACACAGGGTTGCAGACTGGATAATAAGACAGGACTCATCCATATGCTGTCTACAAGAGACTCATTTTGAACCTAAAGATACATCCAGACTGAAAGTGAAGGGATGGAAATCCATCTTCCATGCCAGCGGACCTCAAAAGAAAGTGGGGGTAGGAATTCTTAAATAAGACAAATTAGATTCTAAACTAAAGTCTGTAGTTAGAGACACAGAAGGACACTATATCATTCTTAAGCAGTTGATCCAACAAGAAGATCTAACAATTGTAAATATCTATGCCCCCAACATGAGAGCAGCCTTCTACATAAGCCAACTGTTAACAAAAATAAAGAGTCATATTGATAACAATACGTTAATTGTAGGAGACCTCAATAACCCACTCTCAGCAATGGACAGATCATCTAAGCAGAAAATCAACAAGGAAACAAGAGCATTGGATGACACCGGGGACCAGATGGACCTCATAGATATATACAGATCATTCCACCCTAAAACAACAGAATACACATTCTTCTCAAGTGCACACGGAACATTCTCCAGAAGAGACCACATGCTGGGTCACAAATCAGGTTT
Organism: Callorhinus ursinus; assembly: GCF_003265705.2. NCBI lineage: Eukaryota > Metazoa > Chordata > Mammalia > Carnivora > Otariidae > Callorhinus > Callorhinus ursinus. The sequence goes on along the minus strand of NW_027397102.1, from coordinate 12,076,217 downwards.
CAACCGATACTGAAAGACTGAGATTATTCCCTGCATATTCTCAAACCAAAATGCTTTAAAACTGGAACTCAATGACAAGAAAAAATTTGGCAGAAATTCAAACACTTGGAAGCTAAAGACCACTCTGGTCAAGAAAGTTTGGGTCAACCAGGAAATCAAAGAAGAACTTAAACAATTCATGGAAACCAATGAGAATGAAAACACATTGGTCCAAAACCTCTAGGATGCTGCAAAGGCAGTCCTAAGGGGGAAATACATAGCCATCCAAGCCTCACTCCAAAAAATAGAAAAATCCCGAATTCACCAACTAACTCTACAGCTTAAAGAACTAGAGAAAAAGCAACAAACAATGCATAAGCCATGCATTAGAAGAGAAATAATTATTTTAGAGCAGAGAACAATGAATTAGAAACCAGATACACAGTAGATCAGATCAATGAAACTAGAAGTTGTTTCTTTGAAAGAATTAATAAGATCGATAAACCACTGGCCAGACTTATCCAAAAGAAAAGAGAAAGGACAGATGTCATGTCACCACAGATGACATGATACCAAATTAATAAAATTATGAATGAAAGGGGAGAGATCACGACTAACCAAGGATATAGAAACAATTATTAGAAATTATTATCAACAACTATATGCCAATAAACTGAGCAATCTGGATGAAATGGAGGCCTTCCAAGAAACCTATAAGCTGCCAAGACTGAAACAGGAAGAAACTGACAACATGAATAGGCCAATAACCAGGAACGAGATTGAAGCAGTGAACAAAAACCTGCCAAAAAACAAGAGTCCAGGGCCTAATGGACTCCCTAGGGAATTCTACCAAACATTCAAAGAAGAAATAATACCTATTCCACTGAAGCTGTTTCAAAAAATAGAAAGTTTTCCAGAAGGAAAACTTCCAAACTCATTTTATGAAGCCAGCATTACCTTGATCCCCAAACAAGGCAAAGACCTCATCAAAAAGGAGAATTTCAGAACAATATCCCTGATGAATATGGATTCCAAAATCCTCAACAAAATCCTAGCTAATAGGATCCAACAATACATTAAAAGGATCATCCTCCATGACCAAGTGGGATTTATCCCCGGGATGCAAGGTGGTTCAACATTCAAAAATCAATCAATGTGATAGAACACATTAATAAGAGGAGGGAGAAGAACGATATGGTCCTCTCAATTGATGGAGGAAAAGCATTTGACAAAATACAATACCTTTCCTGATGAAAACTCTTCAGAGTGTAGGGATAGAGGGAACATTCCTCAAGTTCGTAAAATCCATATATGAAAAACCCACAGCGAATATCATCCTCAATGGGGAAAAGCTGAGAGCCATTCCCTTAAGATCAGGAACACGTCAAGGATGCCCAATCTTGCCACTATTGTTCAACATAATACTAGAAGTCCTGGCAACAGCAATCAGACAACAAAAAGAAATAAAAGGTATTCAAATTGGCAAAGAAGAAGTCAAACTCTGTCTTCTCACAGATGATATGATACTTTATGTGGAAAACTCAAAAGACTCCACCCCCAAATTACTAGAACTCATACAGCAATTCAGTAATGTGGCAGGATACAGAATCAATGCACAGAAATCAGTTGCTTTCTTTTACACTAACAACGCAACTGTAGAAAGAGATATTAGACAAATGATTCCATTTACAATAGCACCAAAAACCATAAGATACCTCGGAATAAACTTAACCAAAGAGGTAGAGGATCCATACTCTAGGAACTACAGAACACTCATGAAAGAAACTGAAGAAGACACAAAAAGATGGAAAAATATTCATGGATTGGAAGAATAAACATTGTTAAAATGTCTATGCTACCCAGAGAAATCTATACCTTCAATGCCATCCTAATCCAAATTCCAATGAGATTTTTCAAAGTGCTGGAACAAACAATCCAAAAATTTGTATGGAATCAGAAAAGACCCCGAATCGCCAAGGAATTGTTGAAAAAGAAAAACAAAGCTGGGGGCATCACATTGTGCGATTTCAAGCTATATTACAAAGCTATGATCACCAAGACAGCATGGTACTGGCACAAAAACAGACATATCGACCAATGGAACAGAATAGAGAACCCAGATATGGACCCTCAACTCTATGGTCAAATAATCTTCGAAAAAGCAGGAAAAAATATGTAATGGAAAAAAGACAATCTCTTCAATAAATGGTGCTGGGAAAATTGGACAGCCACATGCAGAAGAATGAAACTCGATCTTTCTCTAACACCATACACAAAGATAAACTCAAAATGGATGAAAGACCTCAATGTAAGACAGGAATCCATCAAAATCCTAGAGCTGAACATAGGCAGTAACCTCTTTGACATCGGCCACAGCAACTTCTTTCAAGATACATCTCCAAAAGCTAGTGAAACAAAAGCAAAAATGAACTTTTGGGACTTCAAGATAAAAAGCTTCTGCACAGCAAAGTAAACAGTCAACAAAACAAAGAGGCAAGCCACAGAATGGGAGAAGATATTTGGAAATGACACTACAAACAAAGCGCTGACTTCCAAGATCTATAAAGAACTTCTCAAACTCAACACCCAAAAAACAAATAATAAAGTGAAAAAATGGGCAGAAGATATGAAAGACACTTCTCTGAAGAAGACCTACAAATGGTTAACAGACACATGAACAAATGTTCATCATCATTAGCCATCAGGGAAATTCAAGTCAAAACCACATTGAGATACCACCTTACACCAGTTAGAATGGCAAAAATGGACAGGGAAAGAAACAAATATTGGAGAGGTTGTGGAGAAAGAGGAACCCTCTTACACTATTGATGGGAATGCAAGTTGGTACAGCCACTTTCGAAAACAGTGTGGAGGTTCCTCAAAAAGTTAAAAATAGAGCTACTGTATGACCCAGCAATTGCACTCCGGGGTATTTACCCCAAAGACACAGATGTAGTGAAAAGAAGGGCCATATGCACCCCAATGTTCATAGCAGCAATGTCCGCAATAGCCAAACTGTGGAAAGAGCCCAGATGCTCTTCAACAGATGAATGGATAAAGAAGATGTGGTCCGTATATACAATGGACTATTACTCAGCCATCAGAAAGGATGAATACCCAACTTTTCATCAACATGGATGGGATTGGAGAAGGTTTTGCTAAGTGAAATACGTCAAGCAGAGAAAGGCAATTAGATGGTTTCACTTATTTGTGGAACATAAGGAAAAGCATGGAGGACATTAGGAGAAGGAAGGGAAAAATGAAGTGGGGAATCAGAGGGAGAGATGAACCATGAGAGACTATGGACTCTGAGAAACAAACAGGGTTTTAGAGGGCGGGGAGGGGGGATGGGTTAGCCCGGTGACGGGTATTAAGGAGGGCATGTACTGCATGGAGCACTGGGTGTTATACGAAAATAATGGATTGTGGATCACCACATCAAAAACTAATGATGTATTGTATGGTAACATAACATAATAAAATTAAAAAAACAAAAAACAAACAAACAAAAAAAATCCCCAAAAAACAAAAAAAGAATGAAGTCTTGTCATTTGCAATGACATGACTGAAACTAAAAAGTATTATGCTAAGTGAAATAAGTCTGTCAGAGAAAGTTAAATACCATATGATTTCACTCATGTGTGGAATTTAAGAAACAAATCAAATGAGCAGAGGAGAAAAATGAGAGAGAGAGAGGCAAACCAAGAAACAGGCTCTTAACTATAGAGAACAAACTGATGGTTACCAGAGGGGAAGTGGGTGGGGGGATGGGTTAAATAGGGATGGGGATTAGGAAGTGCCCTTGTTGTGATGAGCACCAGGTGTTGTATGGAAGTGTTGAATCACTATATTGTACACCTGAAACTAATATTACACTGTATTTTTAACAGGAATTTAAATTAAAACTTTTAAAAAATTTATTAAAAGGGCTTTTAAAATTTTTTAAACTTCTTCTTCTTTTTTACTGAAGTAAACATATGTAATGATTCAACAATTCTCTACATTTCTCAGTGCTCATTAAGATAAGTGTACTCTTAATCTCCTTTATTTCACCCATTCCCCCACCCCCCTCCACTCTGTCAACCACCAGTTTGTTCTCTGTATTTAAGAATAACCTTTTTCTCTGGTGTTTTGGTCTCTTTTTGTTTGTTCATTTGTTTTGTTTCTTAAATTCCACATATAAGTGAAATCATAAGGTATTTATCTTTCTCTGACTTATTTCACTTAGCATTATACCCTCTAGGTCCATCCATGTTGTGGCAAATGGCAAGATTTCATTTTTTTTTATGGCTGAGTGATATTCCTATACATATATATATGTATATATATATATGAATGGACATGGCTTGCTTCCATATCTTGGCTATTATAAATAATGTTGCAATAAAGATAGGGGTACATATATCTTTTCAAATTAGTGTTTTCATTTTCTGTATATAAATACCCAATAGTGAAATTACTGGATCATATGGCAATTCTATTTTTATTTTCTTGAGGAAACTCCATACATACTCTTTTCCACAGTGACTGCACCAATTTGCATTCCCACAAACACTGAGCAAGGGTTAAAAGGGCATTTTTAAACTTCATGAATAGGAGTTCTGATGCATAATTGTTTTGTTATTTGAGTCTATCTAACACATGTCAACATGAATTCTTTTTTGTAGGAATATGAATCATGATCTATCCTTACTTTTTTCTAGTAACTTCAAATAGCAGAACTTCCCTCACCTGCTGTCAAGGACACAAGCACCTGGGACTTGTGTTTACATACTTACCAACTGCTCCTCAAACTACTCAGTTAATTAGCAAGGGGAAGGTGTTCAGAAACAAACTGTCACAACCTCAAATAAATGCAAACTCAATAAAAAGGAACTAGATGACAAGCAGACAGGAGTCTATGGAAGGAAGATTCCCTTTTATGTCATACCCTTTTGTAATTTTTCTTAGTGCATGCATTCATTACCTATTCAAAAAGAACCTCAATTTTATGTCTATGTATATTCTGCAACATATGATAGTAATCCATTGCTTACATGTGATTAAATATGACTAAAACATCTAAAAATTATCTTGCATAGTTTTAAAAATAATAAATATTGAATCTTACCATTACTGTTTTGCTTAGCAAACTCTTCCCACAGAGGACACCAAAAAAACCTCAGTTCATTCTGGGTAATATGCTGTCAAGAATTTTTTTTGTACATTTTTTTAATTTTATTACATTATGTTAATCACCATACATCATTAGTTTTTGATGTAGGGTTCCATGATTCATTTTTTGTGTGTAACACCCAGTGCTCCATTCAATTCGTACCCATCACCAGGCTAACCCATCCCCCACCCCCCTCCCCTCTAGAACCCTCAGTTTGTTTCTCAGAATCCATAGCCTCTCATGGTTTGTCTCCCCATCAAGAATTCTTAAATGGTAGAATTTAAGGTAAAGGTTGAGGTTTACCTCTACTTTTTCCTTAGAACCACGTATTCTAGAGATGTGCATCCAATTTGTCAACTATGTGTTTTCCAAAGGGTCACTTATTTCCCAAAAAGTGTAGAGGGAAAAAAAAAAGAGAAAGAAATATCTCCAATAAGAAGAAAATAATGTTATTATTTAAAAAGTTCATGTAATTATGGGCATACTAGGAAGGACTGTAACCAAAAATGAGACAGAGGGAGGAGAAAAAGAAAGGAAACTATCTCATGCTCTACACGTTGTTCCATATCCTGACATCACAAATGCTTTCTTCATGAGTTAATGTCGACTTTGTTTTTTAGAATGTTAATAACTTGAATTAAGTAAATTTTATGTTTAATACAATAGTTTTAGGTATCTATTTTTTACATGATAAAAGTGCTAAATAACTGTGTATTCCCCTCTACTTAGCTAAGTAGATGTAAGAGCATTCAGTTCAACCACATGGTCCTTCAGTGTGAACCCAAATGATTCTATAAAAACCATGAAAACTGCTAATTTGCATCATTTTGAATGTCACGTAGGCAAGAAATAAAATCCCAAATAAATTTCTGAATTCAATAAATCTTTCTATGCCACTGTAACAGGAATATTGTCTCCAAAAGAAAATCAGAATAAAGATCTCTTTCCAAATACACGCCATGTAACAACAAGTTAAAAAAAAATCTTTAAAAAGAGATCAAGCAGGTAGGGAGAAAATTGAGATTATTTCAGAGAAACCAAAATAAGAATGCCCAGGAGCCATCAAATGCCCAAGTCTGCTGAGAGGTTAAGGAAAAAAGGAATAGTGTGGAGTTAACTTTTTTCCTATTTGGTAAAGAAACAAAAACAAAACAAAACAAAACAAAAACAACAACCAAAAAAAGAAAAAACAAAACAAAAAAAACTTTGTATATAAGGATGAGGAAGAGTAGTACATTGTGTAGCTTACATAAAGAAGATAATTTTATAATAAACTGAATACAAACAAAGAGGGGGTGTCTAGAACAAATGCAGAAAACTCTCTGGATTTCATTTTATTTGTGATATAGATGTTCATCCATGGAAATAAAGATAACTACTCTTAAATGGTCATATTTAGAGAAAACACTTTAAGATAGTATTTTAATTCTATCAACATTTATTAAGTGTCTTCTCCATGTACTGTAGAGATTACTGACTTATCCATACTTACTTGGCTAGAGGAAAAATTAAGTGACTTGATTTACCAGTTTCATCTTTCTTCTACAACGTCAAACTTAAGATATCAATTTGTAAGCCACATGCTCATGAGTAATTGCTGAAGCTGTTAGAGTGAAAACTCAAGACCAGATAGGTTTTATAGGTAGGAGGTAATCAATTAAGGGAAAAGACTGAATTTTTAGCTCAGGAGTTCAAATTTAATACTAAAGGTAATTTTGAAAATCACTAAAAGAGTCACTAAAGACTTTAAAGGAAAATAAGAGCATGCCATACAGTTTTTTGAAATGATTATCCTAGAAGCAATACGAAGGGTACACCAGAATAATAAGGGACTCAAAAAGCCAAGAGGCCATTTTACCATTATAGTTACTGTGTGTTAGAGTTGGCTAGAATTAGAACGTAGGGAAGGGGGAAAATGAGGGTAAAGGGGGTCAAAAGACAGTAAAGTGTGAATGAGAATCATAAGCTTATAAAATGGAATCATAGAGCTGCTATACACAAAGATATATATTATTATTATATATACAACTAATATTAATATAGACAATTATGAAAGCTGATTTAGACATGAAAATTCTAAGCCCAGTTTGGGGGTATAAGAACATGACTAAAGGCAGCCAGGATTTTAAGACAGGAAAGAAGAAAAGCTTTTATTTCTGGAGTTTGAGGATCATTTTTAAAGAGGTAATAGTTTAAGTCATGATCTCTTCAAGGCAGTGAATATAGAGGTAGAGAGAGAGCCAACAACAAATTTTTTTTTTATTAATTAGGTACAGAGGTACAGTGGGACCAGCAAGTGATGAAGATTAATCAAAGAGGCAAAAGAAAACTAGAAAATTATATTGTCACAGAAGGCAAAGAAGAAAGATTTTTAAGCTTTTCAAAAGCTGCAGGAAGGAAAAAGGAAAATGAGACTAGAAAAAGATTATTTGGGTTTTCAGTTTTCCACTAATATGTAAATTTTATGATGTTATAATGAAAAATAATTCATTGTAAAGGATAATGACTGTCATTACTGATTATATTTAGAAAAATGAAATATATAAGAATATAATTCCAAAAAGGGTGATTTGAAAATGTTATGCACAGAAGCAATGTTATTTGGAAGGACTTATAACTAGTTTAGATACATAAATTCTGATGTGTTGATTAAATATCACATTGTAGACAAACTTCATAGGCAAGTACCTACTCTACCTTTTTCCTTTGTTGAGCAGTAGCCTCTTAATTAGGCTCATTCCTTTTCTGAATCAACTTTTGTAAAGTATTTAATTTTGGTTCCTCAGTCTCACCACAGCAAATGGAATTTATGCCATTTACTTCTATTTTCTTTAGAAATTGGCCTTGGAGACTAATAAAATGCTGTCAGGAGATTGCAGTGAAGAATATAAAGAGAGTGTGTAAAGGAATATAAAAAAATTTTGTTCTATGGAAGTAAGTCGCATACTTTGCAGTAGGTACAACTCTATTGCCTCCTGGTAAAATTCTGTGGTAAGAAAACTATAATTTTAGACATTTGACCCTTGAATGTGCTCAAGATTCCCAAAATACAGATCTTCCTACCCTGAGAGCATTTACCCATTACTGAAAACATACACTTGACATTTCTTAACCTACCTAAAATTATTAAGATGAGAAGTGAATCTTCTAGTTGATGGGAAAATATAGAAGTCTATATATAGTTTTTAATGGTAAATCCACAAGAGAAAAAAGCAAAGGAAAAACAATGTTTCCCTCTAAAAAGACAAAACCACAAAACAAAACACAAAAATGTTAAATCCTGCTTTAATTATTATTTAATCTCAACTAACTTCCAATTTTAAAAATTCAAGTCATGATATTGAGGTATATTCCCTCTATCACAACACTTAGAAGAGTTTTAATCAAGAAAGGATGCCGTACTTTGTCAAATGTTTTTCCTGCATCTATTGAGAGGATCATATGGTTCTTGCCTTTTCTTTTATTAATGCAGTGTATGACACTGATTTCCAGATGTTGAACCACCTTGCAGCCAGGAAAAAATCCCACTTGGTCCTGGTGAAAAATCCTTTTAATGTACTGTTGGATGCTATTGGCTAGTGTCTTGGTGAGAATTTTGGCATCCAAGTTCATCAGGGATACTGGTCTGTAATTCTCCTTTTTTGGTGGGGTCTTTGTCTAGTTTTGGGATCAAGGTAATGCTGGCCTCAAAGAAAGAGTCTGGAAGTTTTCCTTCCATTTCTATTTTTTGAAACAGCTTCAGAAGGATAGTTATTAATTCTTTAAATGTTTGGTGGAATTCCCCTGGGAAGCTATCCGGCCCTGGACTCTTGTTTGTTGGGAGATCTTTGATTACTGCTTCAATGTCCTTGCTGGTTATGCATCTGTTCTGGTTTTCTATTTCTTCTTGTTTCAGTTTTGGTAGTTTATAAGTTCCTTGAAATACATCCAGTTCTTCCAGATTGCCTAATTTGTTGGCATATAGTTGCTTATAATATGTTCTTATAATTATATTTCTTTGGTGTTGGTTGTGATCTCTCCTCTTTCATTCATGATTTTATGTATTTGGGTCCTTTCTCTTTTCTTTTTGATAAGTCTGGCCAGGGGTTTATCAATCTTCTTAATTCTTTCAAAGAACCAGCTCCTAGTTTTGTTGATCTGTTCTACTGTTCTTTTGGTTTCTAGTTCATTGATTTCTGCTCTGATCTTTACAATTTCTCTTCTCCTGCTGGGTTTAGGCTTTATTTGCTGTTCTTTCTCCAGCTCGTTTAGGTGTAAACTTAGCTTGTGTATTTGAGGCCATTCTTGTTTCTGGAGAAAGGCTTGTATTGCTATATACTTTCCTCTTAGGACTGCCTTGGATGCATCCCAAAGATTTTGAACAGTTGTGCTTTCATTTCATTTTGTTTCCATGAATTTTTTCAATTCTGCTTTAATTTCCTGGTTGACCCATTCATTCTTCAGTAGGATGTTCTTTAACCTCCATGTCTTTGAGTTCTTTCCAAATTTCCTCGGGTGATTGAGTTCCAGTTTTAAAGCATTGTGGTCAGAAAATATGCAGGGAATGATCCAAATCTTTTGTTACCAGTTGAGACCTGATTTGTGACCCAGTATGTGATCTATTCTAGAGAGTATTCCATGTGTGCTAGAAGAATGTGTATTCTGTTGCTTTAGGATGGAATGTTCTGAATACATCTGTGAAGTCCATCTGGTCCAGTGTGTCATTCAAAGCCCTTATTGCCTTGTGGATCTTCTGCTTAGATGATTTGTCCATTGCAATGAATGGGGTGTTAAAGTCCCCTACTATTACTGCATTATTTTCAATGTGTTTCTTTGATTTTGTTATTAATTGGCTTATATAATTGGCTACTCCCGGGTTAGGGACATAAATATTTATAAATTTTAGATCTTGTTGTTGGATAGACCCTTTAACTATGATATAGTGTCCCTCTTCATCCCTTACCACAGTCTTTGGTTTAAAATCTAATTTGTCTCATATAAGGATTTTGAGCCCAACTTTCTTTTGATGTCCACTAACATGATAAATGGTTTTCTACCCCCTCACTTTCAATCTGGAGGTGTCTTTGGGTCTAAAATAAATCTCTTGGGGCAGCTGGGTGGCTCAGTCAGTTAAGCATCTGCTTTCAGTTCAGGTCATGATCCCAGGGTCCTGGGATCAAGTCTCATATCAGGCTCTCTGCTTGGCGGGCAGCCTGCTTCTCCCTCTCCCTCTGCCTGCTGCTCCCCCTGCTTGTGCTGTCTCTCTCTCTCTCTCTGACAAATAAATAAATTATTTTAACAAAATAAAATAAGATAAGATGAGTATCTTGCAGACAGCATATCAAAGGGTCTTGCTTTTTTATCCAATCTAGTACCCTATGTCTTTTGATTGGGGCATTTACCCCATTTACATTCTGAGTAACTACTGAAAGATATGAATTTAGTGCCATTGTATTACCTGTAAAGTGACTATTACCGTATATTGTCTGTTCCTTTCTTGTCTATGTTATTCTGGGCTCTGTCTTTGCTTAGAGGATCCCTTTTAATATTTCTTGTAGGGCTGGTTTGGTGATCACAAATTCTTTTAGTTTCTGTTTGTCCTGGAAGTTTTTATCTCTCCTTCCATTTTGCATGACATCCTAGCTGGATAAAGTATTCTTGGTTGCTTATTTTTCTCATTTAGCACTGTGACTATATCATGCCAGTTCTTTCTGGCCTGCCAGGTCTCTGTAGATAGCTCTGCTGTCCCTACAATCAGGAACACGGCAGGGATGTTCACTATCACCACTGCTGTTCAAATATAGTACTAGAAGTCCTAGCCTCAGCAATCAGACAACAAAAAGAAATAAAAGGCATCCGAATTGGCAAAGAAGAAGTCAAACTTTCACTCTTTGCAGATCACATGAGACTCTATGTGGAAAACCTAAAAGACTCCACCCCAAAATTGCTAGAGCTCATACAGGAATTCAGCAACATGGCAGGGCATAAAATCAATGTACAAAAGTCAGCTGCATTTCCAAACACTAACAATGCAACAGAAGAAAATCAAGGAATCCATCCCATTTACAATTGCACCAAAAACCATAAGATACCTAGGAATAAACCTAACCAAAGAGGCAAAGGATCTGTACTCAGAAAACTATAAAACACTCATGAAAGAAATTGAGGAAGACACAAAAAAAATGGAAAAATGTTCCATGCTCATGGATTGGAAGAACAAATATTTTTTAAAATGTCTAAGCTACCGGGGCGCCTGGGTGGCTCAGTTGGTTGAGCGACTGCCTTCGGCTCAGGTCATGATCCTGGAGTCCCGGGATCGAGTCCCACATCCGGCTCCCTGCTCAGCAGGGAGTCTGCTTCCCCCTCTGACCCTCTTCCCTCTCATGCTCTCTATCTCTCATTCTCTCTCTCTCTCAAATAAATAAATAAAATCTTTAAAAAAATAAAAATAAAAATAAATAATAAAATGTCTATGCTACCTAGAGCAATCTATACATTCAATGCAATCCATATCAAAATATCATCATCTTTCTTTACAGAACTGGGACAAATAATCCTAAAATTTTTATGGAACCAGAAAAGACCCCGAAGAGGGTGTCTTGGGGTGCAGGTACCCCTTCAGATCACTACCTCTGTATCTTTGGGGTAAATACCTAGTAGTGCAATTGCTGAGTCATAAGGTAGCTCTATTTTTAACACCTTGAAGGAACCTCCATACACTCTTCCAGAGTGGCTGTACCAGCTTGCATTCCCACGAAAAGTGTAAGAGGGTTCCCCTTTCTCCACATCCTCACCAACATTTGTTGTTTCCTGTCTTGTTAATTTTAGCCATTCTGACAGGTGTGAGGTGGTATCTCATTGTGGTTTTGATTTGCTAAATAAAATAGTTTAATTAATTATTGAGTTATACATGCATACAAATGCATATATAAAAGCCTTGGCTTATTTATTTATGCAAAGATTTTCAACACTGTAGACTGTTTAGTAATTTTTACAGAAAACATTACAATCCTCACAAAAAAATTGCATTGCCACTGCCTGTTAGCTCTTCAGAAGTAAAAGTAAAATAAGAGGGGCACCTGGGTGCCTCAGTCAGTTAAGCATCTGACTCTTGATTTCAGCTCAGGCCATGATCTTGGGGTCATGGGATGGAACCCCAGTATCAGGTGGGAAGCCACTTGAGATTCTCTCTCTTCCTCCCCCTTGCTCCTCCCCCCCCACTCATGCTCTTTCTCTCTCTCAATTAATAAATAAATAAATCTTTTTTTATAAAGTAAAATAAGAACAATAAGATACAAAATTTGCAAAAGAAAATTAGTTGACTACCTCGCAAACTGACTTGATCCTTGACTTTCTCCCAAACTAGTAAGAGGTTTATACACATAAATAGCATTAGGTCTCTTCTAGGAACTTTTGAGATCCAGATGTTTTCCTGTTTTAGTGATTTTTTAAATAGCTTGTAAACAATTAACCCTATCTATAAAATGAAGAGGGTCAATGTTTTTTGCAAACAAGTCTAGCAACAGAAATTACTGTTTGCCACACAATCACTACAAAATCACTTCTATAAACTGCTGGTTGAAATAAAATAAAACAGGTAAGTGATGCTTTGGAACTCACAGTTTTGACTATATACTTTAGATGAAAATCTAAAAGTCCTACATTTAAATTCCTAAAAAAAAAAAAAAAACAGGGCGCCTGGGTGGCTCAGTTGGTTGAGCGACTGCCTTCGGCTCAGGTCATGATCCTGGAGTCCCGGGATCGAGTCCCACATCGGGCTCCCTGCTCAGCGGGGTGTCTGCTTCTCCCTCTGACCCTCTTCCCTCTCATGCTATCTTTCATTCTCTCTCTCTCTCTCAAATAAATAAATAAAATCTTTAAAAAATAAAATAAAATTATCAAAAAAAAACAGAATTTCCATACTCAACCCTACTTTGCCAAGATAAAAGGCATACAAATGGCACTACACATATTCAAAATTTGTCATTTAGTTAACTTGAGGCAAATTCTGTAACTTTAAAGAGGGGAGTTAATACAATGAATACAAATGATCACTGTTCTTTTGAACTTCTTCTTTTTAATGTTAATTTTCTGTATCATTCATAAAAAAAAGAAACTGCTGGTCACCACCAGAACTATGTCAGAAGCATAAACTCCCCTCATATTATACAAAGTAGCTATCATTTAATGAAGCAGCTATGCTAGGCATCCCAGGGTTCCAAAGAAATCTGCCTCAATAGTATATACTAATGACAGAAGCATGCTAATAAATGCCAACATCTAGTCTCAGAGTCAAGACTTACTTAAAAGGAAAAATATAAAAATATACTTGAGTAAAAATCAGCAGTAATTTATAAACAGCAAATAACCAGAACAGCAAACTCTTTGTGTGTAGAAAGAATGTAACTTCCACCCAAACAATGTATCTCAAATGACTTCATTGTGTTCTAAGTACAGATAAAATACTTTCTGTTTGATTATTTCTTTTAAAAGCTCCTTTTTGGGGATTCATCAGAAGAGAAAAGCCCCAAGGTCACCTGTCAATAACAGAACAAACCCTCAGTAAATCACAGCGCTTCACAAATAAATTCCTCATCAGTAATTAAAAGCAGGCCTCTCTGGCCCTGTGTTATCAGCTCATCAAATTCATTGCTCATCTAGAATAACAGATCCACATCTGCAGTCATTACAGCATGCCAGATAAATCAATCCTCTCAATGATGCTTTGAGCCATCTCTGCTCCCTTTTAACCAGCCCGATATTTATTTCCCCCTGACACTTCTGACATTCTATTTACTGTAGGCAAATGGAACTCATACGGCACCTTGTAATGGCTTTACCAAATCCCATTGTGGGGCGTATCTTGGAAGACTGATGGTTGCAATAAACAAGGTTTTATGGTGTAAGTGTGTGCTTCCAACTTTTTTCCCCTAGAATTTGACTTCTGCTCTGAAGGTTTATTACACTTGATTGCAGGTGGAAAACTAGTAGCCATTTAGAGCTTTGTTAACTAAAAGTCAGCAAAAAACTTTTGAGCTGATGTCAGTGTTTCTTGTCTTTCTTTTATTTTCTTTTAAATTAAGTCTCTATCAAAGGAATCTTAAACAGAAGTTTGCAGAATCCAAGTCCATAGGCTAACAACAATAAAGCTACTATTAATTTATTCCTTTGCTTTTTGAGATTTTTTTTTAAATTAAACTATCACAAGGTTAAAAGAAGGAGGTTTTTAAATTATTATTCTTAAAAGGATATGATCACACTGAGAAAAATTATACACATCCTAAATACAAAAGTTCATGCATTTAATACCAAATAGCTTTTATGAACATAAAATAAGCAATTCAAGGAAAATCTAGATAGTAATCATGCTTTTGAACAAAATGGGAATTTTTATAGAGCCCCCCTTTTTTTATCTTCACTAATGAACCAATACTGTGAAGAAAAATAAAACTAGAAAGTTTAACAGTAGTGTTACTCTAGTCAGCTACACAAATTTTGGGTGGCTCCACACAAACTGTTCTTCATTGAGCTGCACTACTTTTCTTGACAGCAATTTTGAGACTTGCATCAAATTAATGAGACTCGCATTAGACACAATGTTAGTGGAGCTCACTGTTGGCATATATTAAACTTATTTCTTTATGCCACAATAATATTTGAAAGAACTGTCAACTTTTCTGTTCCTTCCTTTTCTTCATGAGCACAAAGCTAAAGCGCAGAGTAAGTAGTAAATATTGAGATTACCTTCTGAACATTTAAAAAGACAAAACATAGTCTTTTCCTTAATGAAAATTCTATATTTACCACTCTACCAATTGTGTGTACTGATTCTACTGCTCTCAGATGCCAAAGTTTGAATATATTGGATTTTTAAATAATACCTAAAGTATCAAGTTGCTGGGCCATGATACACAAGTGATAGGAGCCCTTAAGCCTCCTGCCACTTAAGTCAAGCAGGGAAAAGAAACTCCACAAATTCTAGGTTGAAACTTTTAGGAAGCTTGTGTTATCTGCACTAAAATGGAAATTATGCATGAGTTTTGTTAGGACTCCAAGGAGTACAAACAATAAGGATATTCTGAGCAAGATAAAACTGCCTACTACAAAGATAGAGTAAATCACATAAAGCCCTCTGAAAAATAAAATGTTTAATTTCTGCCTTCACTTAACATGCAAATAGCATTAACCTCAAAGTACAATCCAATTTTGACCGATCCTCTCCATTAGGGAAATGTTATCCAAGAAAACAACAAACTTGGCTTGAGAGTTTGTTTGTATTTATGGTGGGCTAGATTAGGTCACCAAACTCATCATTTCCCTTTACACACACCATGAAAGGTTATTCATTTGAAGGCTGGTAGGGGACCATTCTTTTCTAATCTTGACTGGCTAATGAAGCTAATCAAAAGAAACAAACTCCCTTGTCTTTATAAACTGTTGTCTTACCTACAGCTAGAAGACAGAAACCACAGAAACTCTGGACTAAATTAGGTCTTAAAAATTATAGATGAGAAAACTGATATGCCAAGGGTGGAACTGATGTGCCCAAGGTCACACAGCCAGGTAATGGATGAATGATGGATACAAAGAGCCAGCACGTGGAGCCTCACTCCTATGAAATAGTCGATGTGATCATTAATAGCTTCAACTGTCACGCTTAGTTGGGCCCTATCAGCGTCCTGCTTTCTTGCACTGTACCTGAAGCAACGGCAGGACTCAGCTAAAGAAACTTGTGATCTATACTTCTAAGTCTTCTAACAGAAGGGACAGGGAAGTACCGCTTTTGAATTCTTAGCACTAAACCCAATTCCTGGCACACAGTTGGTGTTCAATAAATATTTGTTTAAGGAAGAGGGAATATAGGAGAAAGATATACGTAAAATTCTTTAACTACATACTAGAGAGAAGACTTTACCTAATTTATTTATACATGCTATTCTAAGACTGTCCGTGAGGATGCCAATCAGAATAAAGTAGTACTAATAATCATTATGGTTCTTTATATTTGAGAATCTCAAAAAAGGAAAGTAAAGTTCAATAACATCCTGTATGATGTAGTTAAATATTATTATCTACATTTTACAGAAGGTAAATCCAGGAAGAAAAGTGTGAAGTTGGATATTCACAGTCAAATAGGAAGTTTATGACAAAATTGACAATGTAATCCATGAACCCTGATCTTAAATGCTTAACACAATCAATTGTACCAGTTATAATGGCTGTGTGATGATGATAATAAAAGCTACATTTTATAATGCTTTTCCCGGTAGAAGTTCAAAGTCCTCCACAAAGACACGTCTGCCCAGTAGTTTTGTAAATACCAATCTACAGATGGACAAAGAGAAGTAATCCTGTCTTTTTGTAAGTGAGGAAAGAGATTTAGCAAGGCTAAATGACTTTGCCATGGCTACATGTTTGTAAATTCTGGAGTCATAACTTTAACAGGGTCTTCTCTTGTCTAGCTTCTGGTGTCTTTCACGATGCCTTCCTGGTTAGTAGAATGCATATATTTGTATTTTAATCATTCAGAAGACAAGGGTGCAAATCATCTTATATTTTACAAATGCAGTGTGTACTTTACCAACAGTGTTCATGTAAACAGGGAGTACAAGGACCAGACAGACCCAGACAAAACCATCATTTGGTGCCAAAGATTCTCAGTGAAGTGCATTCTTCAGCATGTGCCAACACAACACTAACTAGGAGAGGATTTAAAAAACAAGTAAGTCTAGTTTCTTCCTTTTGGAACATGCCCCAGTGAAAATAACTTAAGACAAGTTGAATGTATATACCAAGGAGTGCAAATTCATATGTAAGGTTGACTTAACAGAATGATAAAATGGGTGTGGTTCATTAGGAACCTAGCAAGGGATTGATTAGGGTTTGGCTTTCTACACATATAAGACAGATAACACTAGTCTTTCTGTCATTTATCAGCAGTAGAACCCCAGGCAGGTAATTTTCCCTCCCTATAAAATGAAATAAAAGTCTGTTTTACATAAGAGTTTTATGAAGATTCAATGAGAGAATAGATGTAAAAATACTTTGTAAAGCATGAAAGCTATTGATCTGGAGTAGGCAGCAGGTAAGAGCTCATAACTCCATTACAAACTTTTGAGGATAAAGAAACACATCTTAGTTATCTTCAAAATTTCAAAATTCCTTGTTCAGAAGGAACATTATACACAGTTGGCATTTATTAATTCATGCACTTTTTCATTCACTCAACAAACCTATTTATTGAGTTGTTAAATTGAATGAAATAAAATACAATAAGAAAACTTATTCTCTATTCCCTAAGGCTATGAAACTCGACCATTCTCTAACACCATACACAAAGATAAACTCAAAATGGATGAAAGACCTCAATGTGAGACAGGAATCCATCAAAATCCTAGAGCAGAACATAGGCAGTAACCTCTTTGACATCGGCCACAGCAACTTCTTTCAAGATACATCTCCGAAAGCTAGTGAAACAAAAGCAAAAATGAACTTTTGGGACTTCATCAAGATAAAAAGCTTCTGCACAGCAAAGGAAACAGTCAACAAAACAAAGAGGCAAGCCACAGAATGGGAGAAGATATTTGCAAAAGACACTACAGACAAAGTGCTGACTTCCAAGATCTATAAAGAACTTCTCAAACTCAACACCCAAAAAACAAATAATAAAGTCAAAAAATGGGCAGAAGACATGAACAGACACTTCTCCAAAGAAGACATACAAATGGCTAACAGACACACGAACAAATGTTCATCATCATTAACCATCAGGGAAATTCAGTTCAAAACCACATTGAGATACCACCTCACACCAGTTAGAATGGCAAAAATTGACAAGGCAAGAAACAAATGGAGAGGATGTGGAGAAAGGGGAACCCTCTTACACTGTTGGTGAGAATGCAAGTTGGTTCCTCAAAAAATTAAAAATAGAGCTACCCTATGACCCAGCAATTGCACTCCTGGGTATTTACCCCAAAGACACAGATGTAGTGAAAAGAAGGGCCATATGCACCCCAATGTTCATAGCAGCAATGTCCACAATAGCCAAACTGTGGAAAGAGCCAAGATGCCCTTCAACAGATGAATGGATAAAGAAGATGTGGTCCACATATACAATGGACTATTACTCAGCCATCAGAAAGGATGAATACCCAACTTTTAGATCAACATGGATGGGACTGGAGGAGATTATGCTAAGTAAACAAGTCAAGCAGAGAAAGTCAATTATCATATGGTTTCACTTATTTGTGGAACATAAGGAAGAGCATGGAGGACATTAGGAGAAGGAAGGGAAAAATGAAGGGGGGGAAATTGGGGGGGGAGATGAACGATGAGAGACTATGGACTCCAAGAAACAAACTGACGGTTTTAGAGGGGAGAGAGGTGGGGGATGGGTTAGCCCGGTGATGGATATTAAGGAGGGCACGTACTGCATGGAGCACTGGGTGATATATGAAAACAATGAATCATGGAACACTACATCAAAAACTAATGATGTACTGTATGGTGATTAACAATAAATAATAAAATTAAATTAAATTTAAAAAATGTAGTACCTTTCAAATCATTTTCAAATGATTGTTTTAAAGTATCCAAGGGCTAGATAGTTCTGTTTTTATTATAAGTAAAAGCATAAATCATTTATGAATTGCTTTCCTTGTTAATAAGGAGGGGAAAATGCTATAATATGTGTCATATTCTCATGCAAAAGCCTCATTTCTTTATCAAGGTCAGCTACATAGGGCTTCCTTTCAAGTATATGGAATAGGTAGTTGTTTATATAATATAATTTGAGGGGCACTTAGGATATAACTCCTGCCCAGATGCCTCCCCCAGCTTCTTGGATTTGTTTAAAAACAATCCTTGCATTAAGGACGTTTTTTTGGACCTTGAAAACTTCTATCTTTAAGATTCCTATAGTAAAAGTCAAATAACTCTAGAAGTTACACCTTGAACTACTATGACAATGCTTTTTGACTTTGACAGCTGAAAGCAAAGCCCTGAAACAGCATTTCCCAAAGGAAACTGAGAAACACCAATCTTAGGAAAGGCTCTATGAAAAGAAAGACATTCTATAATCAGAAAAAACTAGAAAACTCTGACTATTGTATTTTCCATTTAGATATATGAAAACATGATACAAATTAACACTTTACAGGCTAACCATTATAAGTACTACCATTAAGAAACCTATTTAGGTTTCCTAGACATTTGAAAATGAAACTTCCTCTCATTTGCGGGTGGTGGGAGGGAATAGTTCTTTAAACCCTCAAAACTGGGGCGCCTGGGTGGCTCAGTCGTTATGCATCTGCCTTCTGCCTAGGTCATGATCCCAGGGTCCTGGGACAGAGCCCCGCACTGGGCTCCCTGCTGGGCGGGAAGCCTGCTTCTCCCTCTCCCACTCCCCCTGCTTGTGTTCCCTCTCTTGCTGTGTCTCTCTCTGTCAAATAAATGAGTAAAAAAAATCTTAAAAAAAAAGATCATTTAAAAAAATTTTTTTAAAAACCCTCAAAACTCATTTTTTTGTGGACACACTTGGAGAAATACACTTTACAGACGTGGAACACAACTCTTACCAGATAGGTACCCCTGGATAAGTCACTTATTTTCTGTGAGCCTTGATTTCCTTGCCTATAAAATAGGCATTATTTCAGGAATCCAGTGAAATAAGGCATGTAAAAGTGCCTTAGAAATTATAAATCATTCCTAATTTTTAGTTACTTCTCATTCTTGTTACCTTTTATTATATTGTTGGAATCGTGCTAGGCAGCAAATTGTTCTAACTGTATTCTTATGTATTGCTTTAAATTCAATCTGAAAAGTTTTTCTAAACTTATTTTTGCTGGTTTGAAATTTTAGTGTAAATTAACCATTGCCAAGGTGTGAACACTTTTTTAGATTATGTCACAATAATACCCTGGACTTCAATTTACCACTCTCTTAAATTTTAAGTTATTCTTAACTCACTCAAAAAATATAATATCCCTAGGCCAGCCCACAAAGGCCTATTTAATATATAATGCACCTGAAGTTATAGTTATTTTTCTAATAGACCCAACTAATACTGAGATCAAGTCTTTAGAACCTGCATGGCTCAGTCCTGGGGAGTACTTGTGGCAGTCCTACAAAGAACAACACGACCGAACACTATTACTTTTATGTCACAGATCTTTACCCCTTGAGACTTCAATTACAGAAAGAGTATCATTGCTTAACAACAACAGAGGTTTGAATTTACAACATGTCTTTCTATAGGAAAATTGATTCAACAAAGGTTTTTGGAGTATCTACTCTGTGGCAGACACAGTTCTAGGTTCTGGGGAGAGAACAATGAACAAAGCAAACAAAAGTCCTACCTTCTTGGAACTTATATTTTAATGCAAGAAATGCATTCTTTCAGCCAAAGGAGCCATGAACACATCTTCACCGTTAGGTCTTGGTAAGACAAGGCAGACACTTTCAAGAAGTAGTTTGAATTTGCTTCACGTCTGCTTAACTCCACATCTGCTTAAATAAGACGCTAATAATAATAATAACATTAAATACTAGCAGAAACAGCAGCAACAACAACCATCACCACAAGAACCACTCTCCTCATTTCTGAAGCCAGGATAGATTAAGGGCTTAGAAATGTGACTGTTTCCCTACCTTTCCTGGACTCTACCCCATGCTCCTTCATAATCCCATTATAACCCCTTAGACACCTACTTCTCTTTTAGATAACCCCTCTTCCCCAGTCCGTTTTCATTTCCCAACTCCAGTTTGGTTTACAAATGTATGATTCTTAAGTACTATCTGCTGAAGAATAACCTGAGGAACTTGATAAAAATACATATTCCTGGGTTTTGCTGAGAAATTGAAATCAGAAATGAAGGGAATTCCTGACACTAAGATTTACTAGCTGTCATCCTTAGAGAAGTTATTTTTCTTCTTCAAGTATCAGTGTCCTCAGCTACAATATGAGTGTGATAATATATTTTCTGTCAAATTCAGAGGGCTTTTTTGAGAACTACCTAGGGTAATTAAAAGTTTTTGCAAATGTAATATTTTAATTAAGAATACTATAAATCTGTCTAGCAAATCCTTTTATCAGGCATATTGAAAAGATAAACATCAATCCAGTTCTGTTCACATGATATTAAATAGCAAAATTCTGAATATCTCTACCTATTTCCTGTTCTCAATAACAAGGAAGCCAATCTATAAATTCTTTATGGTTTTACTTGAAAAACAGAATGGAAATAAGAAACTAAAGCCTTATCTTTATGATGATATTAATATCTTCTAGTCAGGAGCTTTAATCAATCCAATTAGACATCAATTTAATGACCCCCTTCTATGTACTAGGCACTATGCATACTTCTGAGTCACAAGACCTAAAAAGGCTTATTTTCTTTACCTAAAAAGGCTCTCCAGTTTTTCACTCAGTCACCAAATCCTGTCAATGTTACTCCTGGGATGGCTCTCAAATAAATCCTTACTCCATTCCCATTGCCACAGCCAAGTCTTCAAAATCTCTTTCTCAGAGCACTATGGCAATCTCCTAGATACATTTCCAACCTCTAGTCTCCTCTTCACTCCAATCTTTCTTCTTAGAATACATTTTTCCAACTTCTTTAGGATCTGTAGCCAGTTTCCCCATGCATTTACACTACACCTCAACCACACCAACTTACTCAGTCTCTCTGAAACACATAAGCTACTTCCATACATCTGTACTTTCTCTGGCTTCTTCTTTCTCCTTAGAATGTTCTCTCTTTCCAAATCTGCCTTAAAAAAAATCCTACCCATGCTTTAGGAATCAGTTCTAAAGCCTTTTTTGGGAAATTGTTTTGGGAAATTGTACTGATCCCACATTGGGATCAGTAACTTCCCCATCTCCATTGCCATGGCACTTCCTGTATCATTAATATGCCTCTATTGCATAACTCTATGGCATCATAGTTAAATACTTGTTTACTGCTTCCACTTAACCTCCTCCTCTCTCCCTCCATAAAATAAAGTATATGCTCCTTCTGCATAGGGATTATATTTTATTAACCTTTTTATTCCAAGTAGCTATAACAGAACATGTAGTTGGTACCTAGTAAATGAAAACTAGGATAAGACAATAAGATGCAGTTTCTGTCTTCAAGTAGCTTATAATTTAGTGAAGAGAAGGATAAAACAAATATAAAAATGTACATTGATGTTTTGAAAACCTACAGTCACATTTTTAATTCAATTTTTCCAATCACTCAGAGAAGTGAGTAAAATGGTTATTATCCCTCTTTTACAAACAAACAGGGCTGACAAAGGATAGATTACTTGCCGCACACTACACAGCAAATTAGAGAGGGACAGGGTTCCCTTTTCTCCACATCCCCACCAACATTTGTTATTTCTTGTCCTTTTGATTACAGCCATTCTGACAAGTGTGAGGTGATATCCCACTGTGACTTTGATTTGCATTTCCCTGATGGTTAGTGATGTTGAACATTTTTCATGTATCTGTTGGCTACTTGTATGTCTTCTTTGGAAAAAAATGTCTATTCAGATTCTTATACACTGTTGCTGGAAATGTAAATTGGTACAGGCATTATAGAAAGAAGTACAGAGTTTCCTCAAAAAATTAAAAATAGAACTACCATGTGTCCCATCAATCCCACTTCTTAGTATGGATCTTAAGGAAACGAAATCAGCAACCTACAGAGATAGCTGCAGTCCCATTTTCATTGCAGCATCAAGTCACAATTGCCGAGATATGGAATCAATTGAAGCACCCACCAACAGATGAATGGATAACGAAATTGTGATTATACACCCACACAGACACATACACACACTGAAATATTATTGAGCCTTTAAAACAAAGGAAATCCTGCCATACACAGTAAAATGGGGATGAAGCTGGAGAACATTATGTGAAGTGAAATAAACCAGACAGAGAAAGACAAATGCTGTATAGTACCACTTTATGTGGAATCAAAAAAGAAAAAGCCAACCATATGAGGTGATGGATGCTAATTAACTTGATTGTGGAAATAATTTCACAACATGCACAATATATACCATCATCATGTTTGTACACTTTACACAATTTTGTCAATTATTCCTCTTAAAACTGAAAAAATGAAAAAAAAATGGGAAGGGACAAACTAGAACCTCAGTCAGTTGGCTCAGAGTAAGTACATATCTAGTCTGAAGAAGGTAAAATCATAGTAAGCACTTGCCCAAGTTGTATGAATTTAGACTGGTTTTAGTAGGCATCATGCTAGGACTACTCTCTCAGCCTGCCTAAATAAAAAATACTTCAATCTATTAAAACTAAATATTATTAAATAAGTTATATATCTTATTTATTAGTCAATAATTTCTCATTGTCATTCTATAAAATTGCTCGTTACATATTTAATAGTTGCTCCCTTGAAGAGTAGCTTAAGAAACTACAATAGCAGAGTCTTTTAGAATGAACAACTGAAATAAATAACTTTACCTAAGTGCATAAAATAATATTTGTCCAATTTTTCTACTTAGTTATATCTTAAAGGGAGACTACATTTTAGTGAATTTATATACTTCTTCATGAAGAATATACAGGGTTTTTCCCAAGAAGCACTAAATTCCCCAACATAAGATGGGTATTCACTCTAACCAAGTTTAACCATGGCTTTGATACCTTTACAAAACACAACTCAATGCTAATTAGTGTCCCTCAGTCAAATTTGCTGAATTGGGGCAGTCTGGTTTCTTTCTATGTCACACAGAATTCTAAACAATTCCACTGATCTGTCAGTTTCAGGTGATATCCATGGAGGTTACTAGTGGGGCAAGAAGATCACTTCACAGTGATGTGAACAACAAAGTTGGTTATGAATAATTAGCAGAATTCACAGTATATTCCCTTTGACCTATATTCACTTAAAAAACTAAAGCAAAATTAATATCTTTATAATACGAATGTCATATGCAGGTATCTAAAGAAAACAACAGTGCACCTGGGTGGCTCAGTCAGTTAAGCAGCTGCCTTTGGCTCAGGTCATGATCCCAGGGTCCTGGGATCAAGCCCCACATCGGGCTCCTTGCTCAGTGGGGAGCCTGCTTCTCCCTCTCCCTCTGCCTGCTTCTCCCCCTGCTTGTGTTCGTGCGCTCTCTCTCTCAAATAAATAAATAAAATCTTTTTTAAAAAATAAAGAAAACAATAGAGTCATTCACAAATGGTAGATGGAATCTGCAGTTAGTTGTGACTAGATTCACATACCTCTTAGCATATAAACTGTCTAAAGGAGTTCTTAGTATCTAGAAAAAATAATTCATAAGGACATTACTGTTCTTTTAATATATTCACCTTCTTTGTTCTGGTGAAGTTTGGTTTACTCCCTGCGAATAGTCAAGAATTGGGCTGAGGTTATAAATTGAGGTCTATATTGAAAATTCTTCAAATATATCTATCTAAAACAGCTATCCACCCTAACTTACTATATTTTTACAAACCACTTTAAACACCAGATAGCTTCCAGTTACATCCAGAAAAAAATAGTATCTACCTCCTAAGCAAGAATGTTGTAAAGAAAGCATTAAGAATATTCATTGTTTAAATAAGGAGAAAAAATAATGCAACCTAGTTTTGACCTATGATATTTGAGCCTACAGATCAAATGCTTTCCCTTGTAGAATAATACCACCATTTATTTTGTTGTATTTTATTGAAGTATCAAATTTAGTACAACCTCTTTGTCTTTAAGAAATGCAAAAGTAGCAACTGGCAACACTATCAATAAATTCAGGGATTTTAATCTATTTTTCACATAGGAGGGTAATAGAAAAAAGAAGGCAGGCAAATTTTTAGTGTAACTGAGTAAAAGAAATCTATGTGGGCTTAAGTTACAATCATTTTAAGTGTTTAATTATAAATCAGAATATTGTCTTTCTCTTATTCAACATATCATTATTTTCTGCAAACTAATGAGCAAATAGAATTTATTTTCCAGTAATGTTTCATAGAATAACTAATTTTACAAAAAAGTCAGTGGAATAGAATTATTATTCTGAAATGAACATTCACCAGAGGGCACTATACTGCATAAAAAAAGATAAGCCAATTCTTGCAGTGTATAGTTTAAACGTGTAAAAATAAGGAGATTGTGATTCTCCACACCATCCCAAAATAAATGAAAAGCAGACTTTTCATACAGAACTTAAAACATCAAGATCCTTTCCTTTTCTAAACTTTCACATAATCTAAAGTGTCTATATTCATGGTTTGTCTCCCCCTCTGGTTTCCCACACCCCCCTTCATTCTTCCCTTCCTGCTATCTTCTTCTTCTTCTTCTTCTTTTTAAATATAATGTATTATTTGTTTCAGAGCCATGAGAGACTATGGACTCTGAGAAACAAACTGAGGGTTCTAGAGGGGTGGGAGGTGGGGGGATGGGTTAGCCTGGTGATGGGTAGGAATTGAATGGAGCACTGGGTGTTACACACAAACAATGAATCATGAAACACTACATCAAAAAAAAAAAAGCAGAACACAGAGTATGTTTAAACCAAATCTATGATGTTTTCTTAATTTAAATAAATCTGATTCAAACATGGAAAAAAATAGTCTATATTACATGTTTTGAAAATTAATTATATTCTTTTGTTTCATGTGTGCACATATTGCTGTTACCAAATAGGATTCCTTGAAGGCAGGACACAGAAACAGGTCATTTACTAAATATATTAGTGAACACTACTTCTAAATGTATTTTAGAAGGTCATGGTGGAGTTAACTAGGACAACAACTTACAGCAGCAATCCACAAAATCTCTACTCCCTGTCCCATAAAGGAAGACTGGATCTTTTTCAAATATTACTCTTGGTAAGTACCATTAACTGAACATTCACTATGTGATAGGTCTTGTGCTACGCCATACACAATACACACATATACACATACACTTTATACAAAATACTGAATTTTTCACTATATCACATGATTTGGGCAATATTTCTCACTGTTAAACTAAAGCTGGTTGCAAACAGTTTGAATAGTGAACACCAAAAGCAGCTAGCTAGTTGTATCATCTAATTTTTAATAAATTATTCACTATAGTGTTTAAATTAAACTTAATACTAAGCACCCCCTATATGTAAGGCATTGTTTTGTAGAAAAATCAAAACACACAAGGCTTATACCGATTTCCAGAAGATAACCTAGAAAGCAGCAATCAGATGCACAAAGCACTCTTTTCTTTGGCTATGGTTTTTTTTTGGGGGGGGGGATTTTTCTTCAAATATGATTGTTTATTTCAACACTATTCATAATAGTGAGGATATGGAGTAATATTTTTGACCATTGTTCTATGAAACTTGCCTATGTATAAATTTGAAACTGCAATGAACAGATACTACATGCATACTGAATACTGATAGAGGCAAGGCAAAATGAGCACCTGGCAATAAGGGTGCCATTTTGAGTATGGGCCAACATTGCCTCACATACAAAACACAAGTCAGGAAGTCAGCAAGTGTTGAAAACCACAGTAAGAATAAAGAGGAATCAGAGTTAAGTAAAACTAATGAAGACAGATTATTTTAAAACGTAAGTTTTGAAGTAGTTTTGAAAGGGTAGGAGACATGTATTAGTGCAAAAGAACAGGGAGGACTTTCCAGAAATGAACACACCTTGAGTCAGGGAAATTGAAGCAGATTAAAATGTCTGCAGAATAGATTCCATGATTCAGAATAATGAGTAATAACATTGGTCAAATATGTAGAGGATGAAAAAAAAGGAGGAGTTCTTTTAGGGATTTATGTTATGAACATAAAAGAACAAAATGTAGAGATCTACATAAGAGTCCAGAGAGGAGATGGTTATCTCAGATAATGAGAAGAATCAGCAGGATTTGGTAGTTTGGATATGAAAGACAAAGAAGTGAAGGGTTTGTTTTTTTTAATTACTATAAGATCAAAAGTCTACGGGACTAGGTGACCCTATTAACAAGATGGAAAAAGTAGAAAGAGTGACCACCTGGTAATGGGAAAATGATAAATTTCATTTGTGAGATGTTTCAATGCCAGAAGAACATTAAAATATGAATATGAAAATATATGAATGTTTTATTTTAATATTTTGTAAATTCTTAATCCAACTATAACCTATATAATATTTTTACTGAGAATTCTGGCACTATAGCCTAAGAAAATTCTTATCTACATTCTTTTGGTTTTGTCACTTACTTAATGATCAATGCACCATACTTAAAGGCCTTCAGACTAAACTAACATACACAGTACTTTATATAACTCATTCTAAAGTTGTTATAGAGCCATACAGGCTACTGCTATTTTACTTTATTATTATGTTATATTAGTCACCATACAGTACATCATTAGTTTTTGATGTAGTGTTCCATGATTCATTTTTTGCGTATAACACCCAGTGCTCCATGCAGTACGTGCCCTCCTTAATACCCATCACCGGGCTAACCCATCCCCGCCCCTCCCCTCTAAAACCCTCAGTTTGTTTCTCTGAGTCCATAGTCTCTCATGGTTCATCTCCCCCTCCTATTCCCCCTCTTCATTTTTCCCTTCCTTCTCCTAATATCCTCCATGCTGTTCCTTCTGTCCCACAAATAAGTGAAACCATATGATAATTGACTTTCTCTGCTTGACTTATTTCACTTAGCATAAGTCCAAGATCTATAAAGAACTTCTCAAACTCAGCACCCAAAAAACAAATAATCAAGTCAAAAAATGGGCAGAAGACATAGACAGACACTTCTACAAAGAAGATATACATGGCTAACAGACACATGAAAAAATGTTCATCATTAGCTATCAGGGAAATTCAAATCAAAACCACATTGAGATACCACCTTACACCAGTTAGAATGGCAAAAATGGACAAGGCAAGAAACAACAAATGTTGGAGAGGGTGTGGAGAAAGGGGAACCCTCTTACACTGTTGGTGGGAATGCAAGTTGGTACAGCCACCTTGGAAAACATTGTGGAGGTGCCTCAAAAAATTAAAAATAGAGCTACCCTATGACCCAGCAATTGCACTATTGGGTATTTACCCCAAAGACACAGATGTAGTGAAAAGAAGGGCCATATGCACCCCAATGTTCATAGCAGCAATGGCCACAATAGCCAAACTGTGGAAAGAGCTGAGATGCCCTTCAACGGACTAATGGATAAAGAAGATGTGGTCCATATATACAATGGAATATTACTCAGCCATCAGAAAGGATGAATAACCAACTTTTGCATCAACATAGATGGGACTGGAGGAGATTATGCTAAGTGAAATAGGTCAAGCTACTGTTATTTTAAACATGCTTAGCTACAACGTGCCCTTGTCCATTATTTGAACCTACCTCTAGGTTGTCCATTATTTGAACCTATCTCTATATGATAGTCTTTTTTAAAAAGATTTATTTATTTATTATAGTGACAGAGAGTGCACCCGAGTGGGGGGAGGAGCAGAGAGAGAGAGAGAGAGAATCTCAAGTGGAGCCCAAAGCCAGGGCTTGATCTTACAACCTTGAAGTCATGACCCTAGCCGAAACCAAGGGTCAGATGCCCAATCTATTGAGCCACCCATGTGCCCCAATATGATAGACTATTAATAAGTAATTAAATAAATGACATTTGTTCATTGACATGGTTTATGAAGGTGAATGCAACCAAAGCCCCCTAAAACATCATCTTTCTTCCTACTTAATGTGATTGGATTTTAATTCCAATGACAAAAATAGCAATGTGGATGGTTTATTGCACTTAGACATTTCTGCTAGAGCTAAATGACAAAAAAATCAAAATGTCTTAACTACTAACTTCGTGTAATTTCTAAATATTTGTGTATGAATATGTAGACCTATAGTATTTTGCATAGAATTCAGTTACATTAATCCTTAATCTACTCAGAGCAAATTTAGCATTTTATAGAAATGTTGAAGATTTTCCAAGTCCGTTATAACAACTGTCCACTGATCATATAAAGAGTTTCAGAATCACTTCTAGTTAATCATGTCCTAGGTTTTCTGGTAAGATAGCCAAGCAAAAAATGTTTACCGTCTGCCAAGTACTCAGTCATATGACGGATATTGTGGGAGAAACAACAGAGCTTAGGGTGTATATTAGGCTCCTATTGTGCCTATAATAAACTACCACAAATTCAGTGGCTTAAAACAACACAAATATATTCTCTTACAGTTCTGGAGGACAAACTCAAGGTATCTCCCCTGGTTCCTTCAGGGGAGAATCCATTTCCTTGACTTTTTCAGTTTCTAGAGGCTACCTGCTTTCCTTGGCTCATGGCTCCTTCCTCACATTACTCCAAGCTCTTGCTTCCATTGTTGCATCTCCTACTATTGATTCTGATCCTCCAACCTCAGTTTTATAAGGAGCCTTGTGATTATATCAGGTCCCCTCAGATAATCCAAGATAATCTCTTCATTTTAATTTTAAAGTCCTGAACCCTAATCACGTCAGGAAGATCCTTTTTGTCATGTAAGGTAACATACACAGGTTCCAGGGATTAGGATGTGGACATCTTTGGGAAGCCATTATTCAGCCAATCACAAGGCACATCGTATTAAATAGAAACTGATGCCAACTACCTTATCTGGTAAGCTCAGTGGTGTAGACACAGATAAATACTTTATCATAGGCACCATCAAAGAACAGTTCCTTACTTGTAATTAAGACCAAAGTTTGAGAGTAGAGGGCAACACAATTCTTCCCACCTACTGATTCACCCTGAGTTTCAATCACTATCTTCTCAGCAATTATACAGTGGACCAGAGAAAAGAGAATAGATTTAACAACTCATGCCAGTTATACTCTCAGGAATAACTGGCTGGTCTGAACTTACTATTGAGTCCCTTTCATTTTACCAGTCATACAGATAAGAAAGCCTAAAATGTATCAGACCACATAAAATTTTATAAGCTCCCTTTCTTTGGGGTTAAATAAGCTATCTAACCAGGGATGCCTGGGTGGTGCAGTCCATTAAGCAACTCACCCTGGTTTCGGCTCAGTTCGTGATCTCAGGGTTGTGAGATCGAGCAGGCATCAGGCTCTGCACTCCTCATCAAGCTCCTCACCCCACATGGGGCTCTGCACTCAGCATGGAGTCTGATTAAGACTTTCTCTCCCTCTCCCTCTGCCCCTCCCCACCCCTCTCTCTCTGTCAAACAAATAAGTAAATCTTGAAAACAAATGGGCTATCTAACCAATAAAATAAGCTCCTTCACTACTGGCATAGCATATCCTTACTCATAGTTGCTGGAAGATAGGTCAGTAGCTATCTGGAAACCTTTGTAGAAGTATATGACAATAAATTAAACATGGGAGCTCATTATTTATTTTATCTGATCTCTTTGGTATATCTTGTCTCTAACCCTACTACTACCCTTTTGATATTCTATGTCCTAGAGTTTCCTTCTTTCTCATAGTGGAATTTCATATACATTTTGGTAGACTTTTAGTCTAAGTTGGAAAAGTTTTCTAAAAGTGTTCCCAAAAACCATCTAAGTCAGTAAGTTGCCTTATTAGTTACTACTGAATAGGAATTACACATCAACTAAAATATCTTGCAGCTTCCTATATTGTAAGATTTGAAAGTAGAGACCATATCTAAACCTTTTTCTATACACTCCTATACTGGTTTATGCTATGTCAAAAATTTAGGAGAAATTTTCCTCTCATGGCATCAATTATAATCTCAAGGTAGTTGACACCTCTGACCATGCTTTCCCAATAGTCAGTCAAACATCTCACTCTGCTCATGAAATACCTCTCAATAAATTTTATTGTTATCCTATATAACCATGATACTTCATTAAGTATTGTTAATAAGCTATTCCAAGATCCCTAAGTAAATTGAGTTACACAGCAATGAAAATGATATAGGAAACATTGTCCAGTGATTAGAAGACTCAAAGTAAATACATTGCCATTTCTTTTCTACCAGTGCCAGTTTGGTTTTGATAAAACACTTAATCTTTCCAAGACTTGGTTCCTCCATAAGATAGTACTAACTTGACAAAGGTGTCATGAAAATATATGTGTGAAGAAGAGAGTCCATATATGCCCTACAACTTAGATCCACCACTATTATTAAGAAAATGTTAATTGACTTACCTATTCTATACCCCAGCGTGGGGTCTAGACCCCAATTTGTATGGATTCTCATTACTCCTCTCCCCAATATGCTTCCTTTGCAATACAGTATGAAACAATTCTTTCATTCTCCTTGAAGTCACAGCAAATTGCATAATTAAATCCTGTGCAGTAGAGACATAAGACTTTTTCCGGTTTATAGCTCCCTATAAATATCCTACTTTACATTCAACAGCCTAAATTATTTTTTAGAGAATTGTTACCACCTGTCTTCAAAAACAGCATTTTATAATTTAAAGGCAGTGAACAAGAGAAACAGAACAATGGTAGGTTCAATGACTCTATTTACCCCTGAAATATATTCTATATTATTTAGAATGTCCACTGAGAAGTTCAGTGAATAAGGGACTTGTCAAAATAAATAGATATTCATTTTACAGATGACAGCCTCTATCCCATCTGTAACCAGAGCTTGAATATTTCTGAAGAAAACATGTTTCCCAATACTAGCACCCCTTTAAAATGTACTAGTAGATACCAATGATCAAGATGTGTTCCATATTCTAAGCAACCAAGAGTAGATATTTTAATTTTATATCCTTATCTCAAATATCCTTTCCTCAAGCCTGACCCAGTTGGTGTCATAATTTGAAGATGTTTAATTAATGTATTATTTTAGTTAGTACAGGATTATATAATCAAAAGAGTCTGGGTTTGGTGTCAATGAATTCCTGGCTCTGCATTGAATAGTTCTTTTACCTAATTTCCCTTAGCTTCAGTTTTCTTAACTGTAAAAGAGACTAGCAATAGCAAACTCCTAAGATAGCCATAAGGATTAAATTGGGTAATGAACAAAAAGATCCAAGGACAGTGTCTGGCTCACAGATGACGCTCAATAAATAGAAATTATTATTATAACATCAAACCCTTTATAAAGATGGCAGGCTTCCTTTTTTCCAAAAAATTTAATCCACACATTTTCATTTAATATTAGTATAGCAGCCATGTCTATGTTTGAGTATAGATACATGGTAATGGATGCCATTTATTAAATCAGGTTTTTAAATAATGTTATTGGAAGTTAGAAAGTTATTCAAAATTTATTTAGTAACTGCTATATACCGAATATGTATGGAAGAAAGCTATATAATGCTCTATATTTAACAAATGTCACCCTGGATAGTTTATTAGAACTGTTTAAATGAGCAAACTTCAAAAGCCCCCATAAAAAAAGAAATTAATCACTACTACCAAACTTGTATCAACTAAGAGCAAGATTCTAGAGAACTGAGCATGCCAGAAAGTGAAGCATGTATTGGGTAAGGAATCAGGCCCTTTAGAAAACTAAAAGACATATTCTTCTTTGTCCCAGCCTCTTAAACTAATTACCTAGAAATTACAGGCTGGGGTTAGACTCTGTTCCATCTCATTAAGATTCCCTATCTCTACACAGAATAAAGGACTGGAGAAAAAGGAAAAGTCAGATCAATGAGAAAAGCATTGAGAAAAACTATTGACTGTACTTCCCTATACTCTTAGAAAGCTGAGAGGTTTGCCTCTTACAGGTAGGGTTCACCAGAGACATATATTCTTTCTTGCCAGATCATTTTTTTTAAAGATTTTATTTATTTGGCAGAGAGAAAGAGCAGGAGAGCACAAGCAGTGGGAGCAGCAGAGGGAGAGGGAGAGGGAGAAGCAGGCCCCCTGTCAAGCAAGAAGCCCGATGCCGGGCTGGATCCCAAGACCCCAGGATCATGATCCGAGCCGAAGGCAGCCGCTTAACCAACTGAGCCACCCAGATGCCCCATACTGCCAGATCATTTATTAAGGTTTGACATATACCAAGTTGCCATGTACATGTGGCAATCATAGGTTTTTCAAAAGATCATTCAACATTCCCAATTATTGAAGAGGAGGAGAAATAAAACAGTAGCAGATTAATCTTCCATACTTCCTATTCCTCTGAGTCCTTCTGAGACATATTACCAGCTTAGCTCTACAGTTCAGAATTTTAAGAAAGTGATGTCATAATTCTGACTATAATAAAACAGTTGATGATAAACTTCTCTGAGTTTTTTTTTTTAATTCTTAGAGAATATAAGCCTCCTGCATAGGGGGTACTTAATCTCCCATTTGGTGAATAATCAGCTTTTTATGCCTTCTTATTCTAGTCCTTGAATGAAAAAAATAGTGGAGATTTAATTCAAATTATTTTCTAACTTTCTTGAAAATATTTAAAAACCAGTTAATTGCTCAATACTATGTTTTAAAATCTATTTCTCATAACCTTCAGATTCTGTAGAAGTGCTTTCAAAACTCAGGAGATGTTGGGCGCCTGGGTGGCTCAGTCGTTAACCGTCTGCCTTCAGCTCAGGTCATGATCCCAGGGTCCTGGGATCGAGTCCCACATCAGGCTCCCTGCTCTGCGGGAAGCCTGCTTCTCCCTCTCCCGCTCCCCCTGCTTGTGTTCCTGCTCTCACTATGTCTCTCTCTGTCAAATAAATAAATAAAATCTTAAAGAAAAAAAAAAGCCAGAAGATGTGGGTAGCACTTAATGATGTGACTGAGTCAGTGGAGATGTGGAGACTCAATCAATAACAGCAGATCTCTTGTTAAACTTTTATGTAAATGATAAAATGATAAACCATAAAGGTATTTATTTTATTGTAATAAAATAATAAAAATGACCGTGAATACAACTATTCTATCATTGTTATACAAATGACGTGTTGTGGAAAACTTAAGAAGTAAGGGATTATTGGGGCGCCTGGGTGCCTCAGTTGGTTAAGCGACTGCCTTCGGCTCAGGTCATGATCCTGGAGTCCCGGGATCGAGTCCCGCATCGGGCTCCCTGGCTCAGTGGGGAGTCTGCTTCTCCCTCTGACCCTCTTCCCTCTTGTGCTCTCTATCTCTCATTCTCTCTCTCTCAAATAAATAAATAAAATCTTTAAAAAAAAGAAGTAAGGGATTATAAAATCAATTACTACTATTCCCAAATATTCAAACCATTCTTCTTGGTCTCCTTTAAAACGAAAGCAATGTGCGTTCAACTTACTTAGATTTTTTGGAAAACCACAGCAATGACTTTGAGGATTAACTCAATCTCAGAAAAAAAAAATGTATTAACAGGGACATATTCAGTTCGTTGTTTTTTATATCATACAATATGGTAATGCATCACTTTTTCTGGGTGGGTGGGATGTTATAATCATGTTAGTTTCCAAAGGGAAAAGAGAGATAAAGCTTCCTGGAATAGCAATGGAATAAGTTCTAAAGGACTCACTCTTCACTTCCGCAGGATAACCTGGCCCTTCTGAATTTGGTGCAATCCTGAAGGCAGTGGTCCCTTCACTGTAGAAATCTATAAATACCTGTCTTCTACAGGAATACATGTCAAATCTCCAGAACAAAGTTAAAAAAAATCAACCTTAGAATGTCTGATAAGTCAGACTCATTGGCTTCAATTACCTAAATAAAGAGCTTAGGGGCGCCTGGGTGGCTCAGTTGGTTGGGCGACTGCCTTCGGCTCAGATCATGATCCTGGAGTCCCAGGATCGAGTCCCACATCGGGCTCCCTGCTCAGCAGGGAGTCTGTTTCTCCCTCTGACCTTCCCCCCTCTCATGTACTCTCGCTCTCTCATTCGCTCTCTCAAATAAATAAATAAAATCTTAAAAAAAAATAAAGAGCTTAAACATTTTTTTTCGCAATAAGTGAACACGCAATGATGTTAGAGGCGCCTGGGTGGCTCAGTCAGTTAAGCGTCCAACTCTTGATTTCGGCTCAGGTCACAATCTCAGGGTTGTGAGATCCAGCACCACATCACGCTCCACACCCAGCATGGAGCTTGCTTAAGATTCTCTCTTGGCAAACCTTAAGAGACTCTTGACTATAGGGAACAAACTGAGGGTTGCTGGAGGGGAGGCAGGTGGGGTGATGGGGTAATTTGGTGATGGGCACTGGATGTAATGACCACTGGGTGCTATATTGCAACTGATAAATCACTAAATTCTACCCCTGAAACTAATACTACACTACATGTTAACTAACTTGAATTTAAATTTAAAAAATTTTCTCTCTCCCTCTTCCCCTCGCCCACTCTCTCCCTCTCTAAAAAAAAAAAAAAAAAAGCAATGATGTTAAATAAATGCCTATATACAGTTGTCGTCAATATAGTAAGGACCTGCACTCCAACAGACAATAGCAGCTGCTGGTGATCAGTGGGTCTTCTCAGTGAACTGACCTAGCACATGCAGAAGAATAAGCTCCACAAGAAATAGTAAAAGAATGACAGCACTGGCCTCAGGAACTTGAGAAAAATTATCAGGTGCAATCCACAAATGTTTATGTTCTATTTAGAATGCATTTCTTGAGATTTTGTTCTCAAACACATTGGAAAATGGTTTACATTATATAAGGAAAATATCCTAGAGTTCACCATAATGACCAGTTAAAGCACAGAATTCAAATCAATAAAAGACCATAGTAAAAGGACATAAATGTTATGATTTCTGACTCCCACAAATGGACCTATAGGAAATAATTTTAGAGGGCACTAAAATATACACAGTAAACTTATTTTCTTTCACTTCTACAACATGATTTATTATGTTTTTACATTATTATAAGAACTATATCAATGTATAAAGTTTGACATGGTTGCTAAGGTACATTAATAATATGATTTGTTATCATAGTTATTGTTAACATAATAAGTGTTTGTTATCAAAAAAGAGACAATATCTATATTGTATAAAATAACTATGGCCACAACTAAATAGGACTATTGTGCTAAAAACTGTATACAATCAATGTCTGGAAGCAGAAGCACAAAGCCACGGTCAGATCTTGCAAATACATATCTAGAGTGCACCTTGGAATTTAAAACCTGAATTCCCCAGTAAGAAGACTATATTCCCTCTGGGTTTGTGTATCTTGACTTTGTTTAATTTTTCATGGAAAAGGGAACTGCTTCTGCTAAAGTAGTCTGAAAAACCTAATGTATGCTCCTGGTCCAGGTGCAGTCCCATTCCTTTGCTGCAGATTATCCTCCATGGATGAAAAGAGCAAGCCAACTCCTTCACTGGGTGAAATAATAAAACCCTAGATCCCTTGAGTGTTCAAGAATAAAGGAAACTTAACATTTGCCTCACTAAGAATTTGAGGTTAATCTCAAAAAAGATGTCATCAGAGATAAGGAATTATATCTCCTGTCAAAAGATGGCACATGTCAGGTCTATGGACAGTATATATGAGCCTTCTCGTCTCTTTTCATACCAAATACATAGATTCATGTAGTACACACTACTGTACCTTCAGTGGTTTCATTGTCAGCTCCCATTTTCTGCTTCCTGCCTTCGTCCGTCTCCTGATTTAAAACCATCCCTTTAACACATCATTCCTAATTAGATGATTAGTGCTTGGAAGGGCAGGAGATAAGTCATTTGCATAATTTAATCATAAAAGAAGTTAAAGATACAGATTTTGCTGTTCGTTTGTACAATTATCTTCTTCAGCCTGGGGGGCTGAGATATTAATGTGATTAAACAGTATTTCTGCAAACAGGCAACTGTGTGTCCTCTATTAAAGGAAGGCTGGAGGCAAATGAAAAATTAATTTTAGAAGACAATCAATTTCATTCTACATGATTGTAATAAATAACAGCCCATCTGTAGACAACTCATTAAGCCTAGGGAGGGTACATGTGTCACAAACTCTAAATGACACACAAGGCTGAATTTTCCACCAAAATAGAACTAGTAATAAATGGCCTACCAGCTGCCATATCAGCCCAGAAAGTCAACATATAAGAATTTCCTAGAAAATGAAGTGAATAGAGTGTCACTCAGAGTCAACCAGTTAATTTAGAACTGGTTGCAAAAATTTTTGAAAACTGGTTCATTTTATGCTGAGATTTGCCCTTTTTCTTGTTCTCAATGTAGGTATATATGTGGGTTCACACATATTGGTGTGATACCACTTTCAGTAATAAAAGCTAACATTTACTGAATTCTCATTATGTGCTAAGCACTTCATGAACATAATCTCATTTATTCTTAACAACCCCATAAGTGATGTAACTAATATTACCCCCATTTTTAGATGAAAAAATTGAGGCTTGGATGGTCATACATTTAGAAAGTTTTGGAATCAGAACAAATGTGGGTATCTGAGACAGAATAGTAATTCCGTAGGTTTCTGTTGTTCAAGAGGATCTGTCAGTCAGAATCAGAATAATACACCCTTCAAGTATAGCAATAACTTTCCTTAAAATATGAATATTTCCCAAAGCAAATAATTTAATTATAATAAATCATAGTTACACTGTCTAACAAACTGAAAACATTTTGCACATTTACATCTGTGTACTATATTAGGCACTATGAGAGACAAAATGAAACACATCAGACTGTTCCTGAACTTGAGGAATTTAGAAATTAGTTGGGAGAAAGAGAAAACATATATGGCTTAAAAATTAACAATTCGGAGAAAGAAGAAGAACAGGAGCAGGAGGAAAGCTATCTGCAGATAAAATTTCAGAGAAGCAAGAGATCACTGCAGGGGATAAGGGAAGTCCTCATAGAGGAGGCAAGACTTCAGCTAGATCTTTAAAGATCGTTTTCAATTCTTGAGTAGAGGCAATTCCTCTTGGAATCTCAACCTTAACATTTTCTGCTATCATTTTCCTTAGGCAGTTTAAATGACATCAGTTCACTTCCATTCAGTTTTAACAAACCTGTCAATGATTCATGCTTGGATAAAATGTTCCTTTGAAGTTTAATCTCATCAAATTTGAAATATCAGACAGGATGAGTTATAACTTGTTCCTCTGCTTTGCTTTTGTATAATAGATCCTAGGGTCATAGTACCTAAAACAGTCCTTCTACAACACTTTGGACAGCATATCCTGATTGAGATAATCCAGTATCTAGTGTATGTACATGTCTCTTCTCAGTGCTACATAAAGAAGGGAAACAAGATATTTTAAATCAACCCAACAGAGCTAAAATCAAGTTTTAACAATGGAACTGTTTTTTTTCCCTAAACAAGAGTCTTAATAGCAGAAGTTACTACATCTGGTTTCCCTTGCTTTTCTCCAGCTGTAGAAACTAAAACTCACTCAGAATCAGTGACAGAATCTAATGAGAGTTTGCAAATGCTGACCAAACCCTTCTTCCCAACCACTTTATTAAAATGCCAAGTGAATGTTTGGGCAAACTTTACCAGAGAAAATTCATTTCCCAGGTAATTAACAAGGAATTGCTATTGAGAACACCAACTTCTTAGCTTTACTCTGCAACGATTTCACATGAGCACCTGATTTAAAGCTTAACTATGTCTTCATCAGCAAACCTGCAATGTCACAGAAATCTAACCAGTAGTTAAAGAATAGTTAGGAGAAGTGGTGACTACAGCAGGAGCTGTTTAAGTAGCTTTCATGTGAGGTAAATAATGCATGAATCAGAGAATAGCAGGTGTCAAAAATATTTATTGATTGGGTTTCTGCAACTTTGAATACATTATGAACCATCTATACGTAAAGAACTATGACTACTAGTTTTATGATGTACCTACCAGATTTTTAGTATTCTGTTTATAAAATACCAATGTACTGAAATGAAAGTAGGAAATTTACTCTTCATGAATATATGATATAATAATATTAACAAACACACACCCCGAGACTGATAATGTTCCTGATATGAAACTCAGTTCAGATGGGATTGGGAAAAGATGGTGGAGGAGTAGGGAACCCTATTACAACTGCTCCACAATATTGAACTGGATATCTACCAGACCACTCTGAGCACCCACGAAATCAGCCTGAGATGTAAGAAGATCTGGATCTCTACAAACAGAAGATCAAAAGTGGTTGGTTTCGAGGTACAGAGCAGGGAGCCGTGATTCCACAGGCAAATATTGGAGGAAAAACAGCAGCAGGAGGGAGCCCGGCCATGGGGATCCTACACCACCAGTGAGTGAAGGCCTCCCATGATGGAGACAGGGCACAGACATGCAGACTGGTAGCAGCTGGGAAAGGACTTTAGGGCAGCCCTCCAGAAGGAAACCAGAGTGGCAGGGCCATGCCTGCAAACTGGGGACAGCTGGAGATTTTAGAAGCACAAAGGGCAGAGACGTGCCCAGACCTGGAGGCGAGGACTGGAAGCACTGTGGAGGGGCACACAACCGAGGACACTGCAGTTTATAGCAGCACAGACAGAAATGGAGACAGTGTGGCCTGGAGAGCTCACTGAAGAACAGACTGCAATCTCTCTGCTCTGAAGCAGAGGGTTGGAAAGGGCCTCTTCTGTTCTGACTCTCAGAAGAGACACAGAAAGCCACCAGGGAAAGCCGCCAGAGAACAAAAGCTCCAAAACACCAGTTCCCACTGAGCCCATTCTCCCCACAGGGGCAGGGCAAATCTGCCCAAACAGGGTTGCCTGGGTAACAGCACAGCAGGCCCCGACCCCAGAAGACAGGGTGGGAAAATAAAAGGTCAGCAACACTAAGGTCCCTAGAAAACAGGTGCATCTTGCATGGGTTCTGGTCAATAATTTGGACTCTATACATTCCCTCAAACACCCCTCAACAGAATGACTAGGAGGAGGAACCCCCAAAATAGGAAAGACTCAGAGATTATGACTTATGCTGCAGATTTACAAATGGATGCAGATATAACCAATATGTTGGAGATAGAATTCAGGCTAGCAATTGTGAAGAAAATAGCTAGAATGGAGAAATCAATTAATGACAACATAGAGTCTCTAAGGGCAGAAATGAAAGCTGAATTGGCAGAATTTAAAAATGCTATCAATGAGATCCCATCTAATCTAGATAATCTAACAGCTAGGGTAAGTGAGGCAGAATGAATTAGTGACCTGGAAGACAATTTAATGGATAAAAAGGGAAAAGAGGAAGCCAGGGAAAAACAACTCAGAAAACATGAAAATAGAATCAGAGAAATAAGTTGACACCATGAAGCATTCCAATGTCAGAATTATTGGAATCCTGGAGGGGGTGGAGAAAGAGAGAGGACTAGAAGATATATTTGAGCAAATCATAGCTGAGAACTTCCCCAATTGGGGGAATGAAACAAACATTCGTGTCCTAGAGGCAGAGAGGACCCC
Source organism: Callorhinus ursinus (assembly GCF_003265705.2). Lineage (NCBI taxonomy): Eukaryota > Metazoa > Chordata > Mammalia > Carnivora > Otariidae > Callorhinus > Callorhinus ursinus. Next base: position 12,035,887 of record NW_027397102.1, on the reverse strand, counting down.
TCCCAAGATCAAGGGAAACATGCCAACACCACGGCATGTAATAGTAAAACTCGCAAATCTTAGAACCAAGGAAACCATCTAAAAGGCAGTTAGGGGGAAGAGATTCCTTATGTACAGAGGGAGGAACATCAGAATAATGTCAAACCTATCCACAGAGACCTGGCAAGCCAGAAAGGCCTGGCAAGACATATTCAGGGTACTAAACGAGAAGAACATGCAGCCAAGAGTACTTTATCCAGCAAGGCTGTCATTTAGAATGGATGAAGAGATGCAGAGTTTCCAAGACCGGCAGAAACTGAAAGAATATGTGACCACTAAGCCAACCCTGCAAGAAATATTCAGGGGGGTTCTATAAAGGGAGAAAGATCCCAAGAGTGATATACAACAGAAATTTACAGTGACAATCTATAAAAACAGGTCTTCACAGGCAACGTAATGACAATTAATTCATATCTTCCAATAATCACTCTCAACATGAACAGCCTAAATGTTCTCATGAAACGGCACAGGGTTGCAGATTGGATAAAAAGACAGGACCCGGGGCGCCTGGGTGGCTCAGTTGGTTAGGTGACTGCCTTCGGCTCAGGTCATGATCCTGGAGTCCCGGGATCGAGTCCCGCGTCAGGCTCCCTGCTCGGCGGGGAGTCTGCTTCTCCCTCTGACCCTACCCCCTCTCGTGCACTCTCTCTCTCAAATAAATAAATGGAATCTTTAAAAAAAAAAAAAAGACAGGACCCATCCACATGCTATCTACAAGAGACTCATTTTGAACCTAAAGATACATCCAGACTGAAAGTGAAGGGATGGAGATCCATCTTCCATGCCAGCGGACCTCAAAAGAAAGCTGGGGTAGCAATTCTTAATTAAGACAAATCAGATTCTAAACTAAAGACTGTAGTTAGAGACACAGAAGGATGCTATATCATTCTTAAAAGGTCAATCCAACAAGAAGATCTAACAATTGTAAATATCTATGCCCCCAACATGGGAAGAGCCATCTACATAAGCCAACTGTTAACCAAAATAAAGAATCATATTGATAACAATACGTTAATTGTAGGAGACCTCAATAACCCACTCTCAGCAATGGACAGATAATCTAAGCCAGAAAATCAACAAAGAAACAAGACCTTTGAATGATACACTGGACCAGATGGACCTCATAGATATATACAGAACATTCCACCCTAAAACAACATAATACTCATTCTTCTTCTGGAGCGCACATGGAACTTTCTCCAGAACAGACCACATACTGGGTCACAAATCAGGACTCCTCCAATACCAAAAGACTGAGATTATTCCGTGCATATTCTCAGACCACAATGCTTTAAAACTGGAACTCAATCACAAGAAAAAATCTGGAAGAAATTCACACACTTAGAAGCTAAATACCACTCTGCTCAAGAATGTTTGGGTCGGACGCCTGGGTGGCTCAGTTGGTTAAGCGACTGCCTTCAGCTCAGGCCATGATCCTGGAGTCCCGGGATCGAGTCCCGCATCGGGCTTCCTGCTCAGCAGGGAGTCTGCTTCTCCCTCTGACCCTCTTCCCTCTCGTGCTTTCTATCTCTCATTCTCTCTCTCTCTCAAATAAATAAATAAAATCTTTAAAAAAAAAAGAATGTTTGGGTCAACAAGGAAATCACAGAACTTAAACAATACATGGAAACCAATAAGAACGAAAACACTTCGGTCCAAAACCTATGGGATACTGCAAAGGCAGTCCTAAGGGGGAAATACATAGCCATCCAAGCCTAACTCAAAAAAATAGAAAAATCCCGCGGCGCCTGGGTTGTTCAGTCATTAAGCGTCTGCCTTTGGCTCAGGTCATGATCCCAAGGTCCTGGGATTGAGCCCCGCATCAGGCTCCCTGCTCAGTGGGAAGCCTGCTTCTCCCTCTCCCACTCCACCTGCTTGTGTTCCCTCTCTCACTATGTCTGTCTCTATCAAATAAATACATAAAATATTTTTTTAAAAAACTGAAAAATCCCAAACTCACCAACTAAATCTACACCTTAAAGAACTAGAGAAAAAGCAACAAAAGATGCCTAAGCCAAGCTTTAGAAGAGAAATAATTAAGATTAGAGCAGAGATCAATGAATTAGAAACCAGAAACACAGTAGAGCAGATCAACGAAACTAGAAGCTGGTTCGTTGAAAGAATTAATAAGATCAATAAACCACTGGCCAGACGTATCCAAAAGAAAAGAGAAAGGACCCAAATTAATAAAATTATGAATGAAAGGGGAGAGATCACGACTAACCAAGGATATAGAAACAATTATTAGAAATTATTATCAACAACTATATGCCAATAAACTGAGCAATCTGGATAAAATGGAGGCCTTCCTGGAAACCTATAAGCTCCCAAGACTGAAACAGGAAGAAATTGACAACCTGAATAGGCCAATAACCAGTAACGAGATTGAAGCAGTGATCAAAAACCTCCCAAAAACGAATCCAGGGCCTGATGGATTCCCTGAGGAATTCTACCAAATATTCAAAGAAGAAATAATACCTATTCTACTAAAGCTGCTTTAAAAAATGGAAACAGAAGGAAAGCATCCAGACCCATTCTATGAGGTCAGCATTACCTTGATCCCCAAACCAAGCAAAAACCCCATGAAAAAGGAGAATTTCAGACTGATGCCCCTGATGAATATGAATCCCAAAATCCTCAACAAAATCCTAGCTAATAGGACCCAGCAATACATCAAAAGGATCATCCACCACAACCAAGTGGGATTTATCCCTGGGATACAAGAGTAGTTCAACATTTGCAAATCAATCAATGTGATAGGACACATTAATAAGAGGAGGGAGAAGAACCATATGGTCCTCTCAATTGATGAAGAAAAAGCATTTGACAAAATACAGCATCCTTTCCTGGTTAAAACTCTTCAGAGTATAGGGACAAAGGGAACATTCCTCAAGTTCATAAAATCCATCTATGAAAAACCCACAGTGAATATCATTCTCAATGGAGAAAAGCTGAGAGCATTTCCCTTAAGATCAGGAACAGGTCAAGGATGCCCACCCTCGCCACTATTGTTCAACATAATAGTAGAAGTCCTAGCCACTGCAATCAAACAAAAAGAAATAAAATGTATTGAAATTGGCAAAAAAGAAGTAAAACTCTCTGGGGTGCCTGGGTGGCGCAGTTGGTTAAGCGACTGCCTTCGGGTCAGGTCATGATCCTGGAGGCCCAGGATCAAGTCCCACATCTGGCTGCCTGCTCAGTGGGGAGTCTGCTTCTCCCTCTGAGCCTCCCCCACCCCCCTCGTGCTCTCTCACTCTCTTTCTGTCTCTTAAATAAATAAAATCTTTAAAAAAAAAAGAAGTAAAACTCACTCTTTTCGCAGATGATATGATACTTTATGTGGAAAACCCAAAAGACTCCACCCCCCAAATGCTAGAACTCATACAGCAATTCAGTAATGTGGCAGGATATAAAATCAATGCACAGAAATCAGTTGCTTTCTTATACACTAACAATGCAACTGTAGAAAGAGAAATTAGAGAAACGACTCCATTTACAGTAGCACCAAAAACCATAAGATAGCTCGGAATAAACCACACCAAAGAGGTAAAGGATCTATACTCTAGGAACTACAGAACACTCATGAAAGAAATTGAAGAAGGCACAAAAAGATGGAAAAATATTCCAGGCTCATGGATTGGAAGAATAAACATTGTTAAAATGTCTATGCAACCCACAGCAATCTATACCTTCAATGCCATCCTGATCCAAATTCCAATGTCATTTTTCAAAGTACTGGAACAAACAATCCTAAAATTTGTATGGAATCAGAAAAGACCCCGAATCTCCAAGGAACTGTTGAAAAAGAAAAACAAAGCTGGGGGCATCACATTGCCCGATTTCAAGCTATGTTACAAAGCTATGTTCACCAAGACAGCATGGTACTGGCACACACACACACAAAAAAGACATATAGACCAATGGAACAGAATAGAGAGCCCAGATATGGACCCTCAACTCTATGGTCAAATAATCTTTGACAAAGCAAGAAAAAATATGCAATGGAAAAATACATATATTTTTCTCTCTTCCACAAATGGTGCTGGGAAAATTGGACAGCCACATGCAGAAGAATGAAACTCGACCATTCTCTAATACCATTCACAAAGATAAACTCAAAATGGATGAAAGACCTCAATGTGAGACAGGAATCCATCAAAATCCTAGAGCAGAACAGAGGCAGTAACCTCTTTGACATCAGCCACAGCAATTTCTTTCAAGATACATCTCCAAAAGCTAGTGAAACAAAAGCAAAAATGAACTTTTGGGACTTCATCAAGAAAAAAGGCTTCTGCACAGCAAAGGATACAGTCAACAAAACAAAGAAGCAACCCACAGAATGGGCTGGTATCCAAGATCTATAAAGAACTTCTCAAACTCAACACCCAAAAGCCAAATTATCAAGTCAAAAAATGGGCAGAAGATATGAAAGACACTTCTCTGAAGAAGACATACAAATGGCTAACAGACACATGAACAAATGTTCATCATCATTAGCCATCAGGGAAATTCAAGTCAAAGCCAGATTGAGATACCACCTTACACCATTTAGAATGGCAAAAATGGACAGGGAAAGAAACAACAAATGTTGGAGAGGTTGTGGAGAAAGGGGAACCCTCTTAGACTCTTGGTGGGAATGAAAGTTGGTACAGCCACTTTGGAAAACAGTGTGGAGCTTCCTCAAAAAATTAAAAATAGAGTTACCCTATGACCCAGCAATTGCACTCCTGTGTATTTATCCCATAGACACAGATATAGTGAATGGAAGGGCCATATGCACCCCAATATTCATAGCAGCAATGTCCGCAATAGCCAAACTGTAGAAAGAGCTGAGATGCCCTTCAACAGATGAATGGATAAAGAAGATGTGGTCCATATATACAATGGACTATTACTCAGCCATCAGAAAGGATGAATACCCAACTTTTCATCAACATGGATGGGACTGGAGGAGATTATGCTAAGTGAAATAAGTCAAGCAGATAAAGTCGATTATATGGTTTCACTTTTTTGTGGAACATAAGGAATAGCATGGAGTACATTAGGAGAAGGAAGGGAAAAATGAAGGGGGGGAAATTGGAGGGAGAGATGAACCATGAGAGACTATGGACTCTGAGAAAGAAACAGGGTTTTAGAGGGGAGGGGTGTGGGGAAATGGGTTAGCCCAGTGATGAGTATTAAGGAGGGCACGTACTGCATGGAGCACTGGGTGTTATATGAAAACAGTGGATCGTGGATCATCACATCAAAAACTAATGATGTATTGTATGGTGACTAAAATAATAATAAAAAAAAAAACCTCAGTTCATTGCTAAAATTAACAACATAGGAAACGACAGGTGTTGGCAAAAATGCAGAGAAAGGGGAACCCTCCTTCACTGTTGGTGGGAATGCAAACTGGTAGAGCCACTCTGGAATACTGTATGGAGGTTCCTCATAAAGTTAAAAATAGAACTACACTAAGTTCCAGCACTTACACTACTAGGTATTTACCCCAAGGATACAAAAATACTGATTCAAGGGGATACATGCACCCTGATGTTTATAGTAGCATTATCAACAATAGCCAAATTATGGAAAGATCCCAAGTGTCCATCAACTGATAAATGGATAAAGAGTGTACACACACACACACACACACACACACACACACACACACACACACACACCATGGAATACTACTCAGCCATCAAAAAGAATGAAATCTTGCCATTTGCAATGAGATGGATGGAACTAGAAGGTATTATGGTAAGCGAAATAAGTCAGTCCAAGGAAGACAAATACCATATGATTTCACTCATATGTGGAATTTAGGAAACAAAAGAGATGAACATAGGGGAAAAAAGAGGCAAACCAAGAAACAGACTCTTTACTAGAGAGAACAAACTGGTTACCAGAGGGGAGGTGCATGGGAGGATGGATTAAATAGGTGATAGGTAGGGGCGCCTGGGTGGCTCAGTTGGTTAAGTGACTGCCTTCGGCTCAGGTCATGGTCCCGAAGTCCTGGGATTGAGCCCCACATCGGGCTCCTTGCTTGGCAGGGAGCCTGCTTCTCCCTCTCCCTCTGCCTGCCACTCCCCATGCTTGTGCTCTCTCTCTCTCTCTCTCTCAAATAAATAAAATCTTTAAAAAAATATGTGATGGGTATTAAGGAGGGCACTTGTTGTGATGAGCCCTGGGTGATGTATATAAGTGATCAGTCATTAAATTCTACACCTGAAAGTAATATTGCTCTGTATGTTAACGAGCTGGGATTCAAATAAAAACTTGGGGAGAAAACTCTGTTCATATTAAAATGAAGTGCATTATCTATTGTAAAAAATGTTAAAAATAGATAAAATAAGCCAAACATTATTTAAATTATTTAGAAAATGTTATTTTTCCCCATATTCTTCAAGACAGTTTAAAGCACAGCATTCTCATGGCAAAATGGGGATTGTTAGAGTAAATATTCAAACTTTCATAATATAGTGAATGAGGAATACTTTTAAAAAAATTTGATCAGGTTGAGGTCCCTGAGTTCTTAATTCTAACAACTGTAATTTTAAGATTTTAGAAATTAAGTTAAAAATAGTTTTTTTAACAAAGCAAACTCTGATAGCATTACTATATGTACTACAAAATTTGAAATGCAATACATTGACTCCTCTCTTAATCCTTAGCAATTTCAATGAACAGTATATACATAGATGATATGACCAACATGCTGGCCTTTTAATTTCTTGACCTCCTCTCCTCTAAACATTTTGCCCTCTTTATTTCAGCCACTCATGCCCATGGTCATACCCTAAACTTCATAATTTACCAATAACTGCAACAGTCCCATATTTTTAATTTTGTGCATCCTACTCTCTGACCCTCACTACTTCTCTCTGGTTCACACCTTGTAGTACTCCCACTGCAACAATCCTTTGACCTTTTCTTGGAACCTCCAATTCATGGACACTACTATCTTTTCATTGTCTCTCACATCCTTGATGTCCTCTTTTTTCCTTAGCAGTTCAAAATGCATTGTCATCCATTATAATTGCTTTTTGCATAAACCTTCAATTCCCTTGCCCCCTCTGGTTTTGTTATACTCATACCACTTAGCAAAGCCATAAATCTCATTAAATCCAATTTTTGCCTACTTTGCACGGGTACCGATGCAGCTCTGCATAAGTGGAATTAAAACACACAACCACACTAACCATTTTTGAATTTATGATCATAAACATCAAAAGGTGTTTGATGTTGCCTAGGAATCATATTAACCTCTTTAAATAGTTCACTCTCCTCAACTAGATGGCTATTTTACACTTTCTTTTTCTCTTCAAACCTCCAACGCTTCCTTTCCAGTCCTCCCAAACTAATAGAAGAGGACTTCCATAGAGTCCAAATACCAGATCAACCAGAATCTCCATTTACATACTCAGGCTTCCCATCTGGAGATACACTAACTTTGCTCTTATCCAAAACTGATGACTTCACTTGTGCACTGGAACCTATATACTCTCTCCAATTCAAGAATATCACTTCAGCAATACTCCTCTCTCTTTCCGACAGAAATTTTTAACCAGTCAGAATGGCTAAAATTAACAAGTCAGGAAACGACAGATGTTGGCAAGGATGCGGAGAAAGGGGAACCCTCCTACACTGTTGGTGGGAATGCAAGCTGGTGCAGCCACTCTGGGAAACAGTATGAAGGTTCCTCAAAAAGTTGAAAATAGAGCTACCATACGACCCAGCAACTGCACTACTGGGTATTGACCCCAAAGATACAAATATAGGGATCTGAAGGGGTACATGCACCCCAATGTTTATAGCAGCAATATCCACAATAGCCAAACTGTGGAAAGAGCCAAGATGTCCATCGACAGATGAATGGATAAAGAAGATGTGTTATAGATATACAATGGAATATTATGCAGCCATCAAAAAGAATGAAATCTTGCCATTTGCAATGCCATGGATGGAACTGGAGAGTATCATGCTGAATGAAATAAGTCCATCAGAGAAACACATGTATCATCTGATTTCACTGATATGAGGAACTCTTAACCTCAGGAAACAAACTGAGGGTTGCTGGAGTGGGAAGGGTGGGAGGGATGGGGTGGCTGGGTGATAGACATTGGGGAGGGTATGTACTATGGTGCGTGCTGTGAATTGTGTAAGACTGATGAATCACAGACCCGTACCTCTGAAACAAATAATACATTATGTGTTAAAAAAAAAAAAGAAGAAGATAGTAGGAAGGGAAAAATGAAGGGGGGGATGTCGGAGGGAGAGAGGAACCATGAGAGACTATGGACTCTGAGAAAAAAACTGAGGGTTCTGGAGGGGAGGGGGGAGGGGGGATGGGTTAGCCTGGTGATGGGTATTAAAGAGGGCACGTATTGAATGGAGCACTGGGTGTTATATGCAAACAATGAATCATGGAACACTATATCAAAAACTAATGATGTAATGTATGGTGATTAACATAACATAATAAAATAAAAAAATGTGAAAAAAGAAACCGAATACAGAAACAAAAAAAAATAAACATTTCTAGTGGAAAATTGCTGACTGCACAATGCTATTATGTCTTTCATCTTAATAAAATATAATAACCTCTTGATCCCTGCTTTCAAGCTACTCCCTCCCACCTTGAGTTCTATGCTATCTTTGCCACAAATCCCTGGAAAGAGTTGTCTATACTCTATCTCCAATTCCTCTCCTTCTATTCTCTCTTAAACAACATGTCAGCCAGACTTTTCATCATATTTTACCAACCATACTGCTCTCAAGATCACCAGTGACTTCCATTGTCACATCTAATGGCCAATTTTTTGTCCTCATGGTTTTTTGCTGATTGGCAGTATTTGATATGGTTAATCACTCCTTTTTTGATATATTTTCTTTGCTTAGCTTCAGGACATCATTCTCTCTTGTTTTTTTTTTTTTTCTTTCTCTCTCTCTTTTTTTTTTTTTTGGTCCTATTTCACTGGATTTTCTTTCTCAGGCTTTTGCTGATTCCTCCTCTTCATCATCTTTGAGTTGATGTGACTCAGGACTCAGTCTCTGAAACTCTCCTCTTTTCTATTTACAATCACTCCTGTCCTAAATTTATATCTCCTGTCCAGATGTCTCTTCCAAATACCAAACTTCTTTATCCAATGGCCACTCTACATCTCTGCTGAAAAGGCAAAAATATATCTAAAAACTAACAAATATAAAACTGAACTCCTGAACTTTCTGCCCAAATCTGCTCCACCTACAGCCTTCCCCTTCTGAAATGATGGAAACTTAATCTTCTCAGTTGCTCATACCAAAATCTTGGAGTTATTCATGACTTTTTTCTTTCTCTCAGACTCAGTGTCTAATCCATCAGGAAGTCCTATTGGTTTTACCTTCAAAACCTACTCAGAATCTAATTCTTATTACCCCTACTCTACCACTACGGTCTAAACCACCACCATCTCTCTCCCAGTTCACTGCAATAGCAACCTGACTGCTTCTACCTTTGCCCCACTTTAATTAAGCCTTTTCTCAACCTGCAGCAAGAATGATCCTTTAAAAACCTAAGTCAAATCCTGTTACAGCCTTGCTCAAAACTCTGCAGTGACTCCTCATTTCATTCAAAAAAATTTTTTAAACGGCTTAAAAAGCCCTATATGACCCCCACCAACATTACCATTATAATCTTATTTCTACTATTCTTCCCCTCAACTCATTCCACTCCAGCCTCACTAGCCTCCTTACTGTTCCTCAAAACTGCTAGGCAAGCTCCTGTTTTAGGGCTTTTGATCAAACTGTTTTCTCAGCCTAGGACACTCTTTCCCCAGATGTGGCTTAACTAACTTCCCTCTCTTTCAAGTCTGGGAATAAAGTTCACATTTTCAATGAGGGCTATAATACCCATTCTGTTTAAAACTGCAACCAACTCCAATTCCCCCCATACCTTTGCCTTACTCTATTTTTTTCCATAGCACTCACCACCTTTGTACAATATAAATGACTTCTTTATTATGCATATTGTTTGTTGTCTTCCTCCATACACACTACCATACCCTAGAATATGACCCCCTTCCCAAGAGCAGGGAACTTTATTTTTTTAAAGATTTTATTTATTAATTTGACAGAGAGAGAGAGAGCACAAGTAAACAGAGTGGCCAATAGCTATTTGATGAATGAATGAATAAATGAATGACATAATCTTTTTTATGTGTGTATGCCTTGTCTCTACAACAAAATTTAAAGCTCTCTAAAGGTATCCGTAGATCCTAGCATAGTATTCTGGACACAAGAGACAATTCATATTTTTTAGTAACTGGGTCCCAATTTCTTTAAAGATTTTATTTATTTATTTGACACAGAGAGAGCACAAACAGGGGGAGCGGCAGAGGGAGAGGGAGAAGTAGGCTCCCCACCGAGCAGAGAGCCTGATGTGGGACTTGATCCCAGGACCCTGGGATCATGACCTGAGCCAAAGGCAGATGCCACCCAGGTGCCCCTAGGTCCCAATTTCATAAATTCCTTCAATATTATGCTTTGATGAACTACTGTCATCTCTATACACTTTCCTGACTTATTATTATTCCTTTCACTTTTCCACTCAAAATGTTAAGTTTTTGTTGGTTCCCAAAACCTTCCTGTACATACATATGGAATTGAGTCATCACCCAGAGAGTTTAGTTACTGTATTTCTGAAAACATCATCATTAAAAGGCAGCATCTCTCAGGGCATGTAACCTGAAGACATTCTAGGGAAGCTCCTGTGTAGTGCTTGTCTCTCTTACTAGTTTGCTTATCTCTAATTTCCATTCCTCGTTTTTCCATAATTCTGCAGATAACTGGAACAATCCACCACCTAACTAAACTTGTTTGCTCATATCCATCTATCAAGACTTAACCATTTCAGAGACAGCAGCCAGAGCAAAGCGTACCAGAGGGGGTACAACAGAAGACTTAGATTCAAGAACTGGTTCTGCCTGTACTAGATTATATGGCCTTCAGCAATTCACTTTACTTGTCCACATTTCAATTTTCTCACCTAAATTCACGATCAGGTGACCTGCCTCATTGAGTTGCTGTGAGGATAAATGCAGATAGTGTATGAACAAGCTTTGTAGCCTGTGAACTTCTGCACAAACATAAGGTACTATTGTTCCCCGGAAACATTGTAAGTTTCATTATAACTATAGATGTTGCTGATTTAGCACTGAGTGAAAAAAATCTAAATGAGATTAAGTGATCCCCAGAAATACCATGTCGTAACATGATCAGCCATCTGTTTATAAAAATTTAGAAATTTCAAAACAAAATTGTAAAAGCAGACTATTCTAATGATCAGATTAAATGACCTAACATATATGAAAGCACTATATAAATTATGTACCAGTATATACATGTAAAGTTTTTACTATTATACTTAGCTAGTAATTTTAAACTTCCAGATATATTTTCAGGCAGAAGGCATGAAGGAAGTATTTAAACTTTACTGTACTTATTAAATACAAAAATAACAAAAATGCCACTTTGATGTTCTTTAATTCAAATTTTAATGTTCATTAAATAATCTTGAATGCAGTGGTTCAAACTACTTCCTAAAATGCACACTTAGTTACTATTGAATACAATAAAAACGTCACACACATACCCAAAGGCAAAATGTAACCCTTTTAAAAAAGTTCACTGTCAACATGTGTTTTAAAAATGTGCTATGGCAAGCTAAAATCAGGCTAACAGACCAGTAATAGTAACGGAACTTACAGAAGAAATATAAATGGAGGCTATATAAAATATTTCAGAAATTAAATTAATATTTACTAGCATAGTAAACAAATATTTTAGTGAAAAGATGTATTCAAATATTCTGTTATGGTTTCAAATGCCACCAGCTCACCTAAAATGGAATATTTCCACATTTGCCTTTAGTGTTTATATTTTTATTTACAGCTAATATTTTTTATGTTTTCTGTGCCTGTTCATGAATCTGCTTAAAATAACCACTAAAATAAAATGAATGCAATTAAAAGGGATAATTCATTTAAAAACTCTGTCGTGAAAGGCCTTATCAGTCCACACTATACTGCCTACCTCTCATCTATCAGCTAGTTCCTGATCCATTCAATATTTCCATGAGAAATATTTTCTCAAGTTTTCTCCACCCTTATTTAGCTTCATTCCTTTGTCCATGCCCAAATGGAACTGTATCAATGTTAACATTACCCAAATTAAGGTCCTTCTATCCTTAAATCAAAAGCCTTCCTAATTGGGGCACCTGGCTGGCTCAGTCAGTGGAACATGAGACTCTTGATCTCAAGGTTGTGGGTTCAAGCCCCACATTGGGTGTAGTGATTACTTAAAAATAATAAAATCTTTAGAAAAAATATCTAAAAGGGGAATTCCTTGAATTTTATTTACATTTAAAAACTGAAAGTACTCTTGAAAAAAAACAATACACAGAAGAGCAATCATTCAGTTCAATGGGAATAAATTATAAAGAATAAGAAAAGCTTTAGACTCTGGCAACATGGAGATTATGTAAACATCACACAACCTTATGAAAAAGAACATGTCCCTAAAATAACAAAAACCTGTCAGTCTTTTAGTATGACAAGGACAAATCTAAAACAACTGCAAACATAAGAAAGTGGATATACCAAATGTATTCATATCAACTAAGCTCTGGAGCAGATACTACTGTCTTCAGAGGTCAAGGTGTTCAACATGTACACATCATCAAAATGACCATTCTTGCAGGACGATTGGCATTAAGATTATAATGTTCCATTTTTTTAAAACTGCAAGCTGAAAATCGATTAAATATTCTCATCGTAGAATAGAAACACTTCACAAAAATGACTTAGAGCTATACTCATCAATGTTTTAACCCAAAAGCCATGTTTTCTCTGTCAACGAATGCTTGTTTAGCTTGTGGAAGATGGTTATTTAGGGGACCTAAATATAGGAAAGCATGCTAAAATCAACAACTGGCTTCATGCAGTTTTCCAGGTTTTGATCTGCTAATAGCTGTAATGACTACTATATCCATCAAGTATATAGATATTTCCATAGACAACATAAAAAATTCAAGCAAAATATACTACTTCAGTTACTCACTAACATGATCCAGTGCACTGATGTTAGCTATAACATATGTTCTTTTTTTTTGAAAGATTTATTTATTTATTTGAGAGAGAGAGAATGAGAGAGAGAGAGTACATGAGAGGGGGGAGGGTCAGAGGGAGAAGCAGGCTCCCTTACTGAGCAGGGAGCCCGATGTGGGACTCGATCCCGGGACTCCGGGATCATGACCTGAGCCGAAGGCAGTCGCTTAACCAACTGAGCCACCCAGGCGCCCTATAACATATAAGTTCTATGTCTGCTTATACTTTATGCACTTTAGATAACCTCAGCATGTTTCTGAGCTCTTTCTCCTTCCCACCAGTGAATACTCATAAAATATAAATACAATTTAATAGTAGAATAAGCAAAATATATTTAGACAGGTAAATATGCCATAAACATTTTTAAATGCACTGCAAAGTCTAATTAATGTTACTTTAATTTTCCATAATTTTGAATTGCGTACATCATTTGCTGTTCCTTGCATTAATGTAGGTTAGCTGAGAGTTAACCACATAACAATAAAACTCTACCTATGTAATCTGGAAATAAGAAAAATAAGAATTTGGATAGTTCTTAAGATCACTACTTTCCCCTTGATAAGTACGCTTGTACAGATGAGTAGTATGTACTTATTTAATATTTGTTGAAATGAAGTGACAAATGAAATGACTTGGAAAATATTTTACACATATATGTATACATGCTTATATTATATATGAATATGTATAATATTCATATATTATCAGTTAACATTATATATATACATACATAGTGTGTGTGTATGTTCAAACTGAATATTCTAATTGGTTTATAAAATGAAACCTAAAACTTGTGTACTATGCATAAAATGTACTATGCAGTAAATTTTTTTCTATTAAAAAATTCCCCTTTTGTTTTCCTCAAATAAAAACCTAGGGGCTACTCATAAATTTTTTTACAAAATAAATTTAGAAGTTTAGCAGATCACAGGCTATTTTCAAAGCAGCAGGCTTAATGTTAATATTAAACATTTAATTATACATGTTTGCAAATAATCTTGCAAAGCAAATCAAACTCTAAGCTTGAGGATCTATTTAAAACTCTAACACAAATGGAAGAAAGATTTTTACATGGGGAAAAACATGTTTTTAATCCACAGTTGTACATTTTACTACAAAAACATGTCTCACAGAATGACTAATTTTATGAATTTTTAAGGGCTCATATCATAAGGACTCAGCAAATATATATCAGAAAAAAGATACTAAAGTCAATTAACTACAGCCATTAAGTAGAAATACATGTTTTATTCCAATCTCTTGATATGCATTTTATTTATAACATGAGTAATTCTCTACATTCATAAAACTAAAATAATTTGTTTTATATCTCAATAACTATTTTTAGTTGTAACTTCCTGGTATAATTCTAAAAACTAAAAAAAAAGCTGTCATTTCCTGATATAACACAAGACAGATATGAGAAAGGAAATTGAAGTATTCAACAATGGATATCTGGCAAAAAATTTGTAATCACAAAGATTTCACAATTTAGCAAATATAACAAAGGGGATATATGGTTTAAGTACCCTAAGCTAAAGACAGCATGGTTCTAGAATGTAAGCTCCATGACAGAAGACACTGTTGTGTTCATTCTGTTTGCAGCAACTAAAACATTGGCACCACATAGTATACTCTCCACACACACACACACACACACACACACACACACACACACACACACACAGGTATGACAAATCTAATCATAAGATCAAAATGATTGTAAGGAGGTTTTTATTTTATTTTAATTCCAATAATTAAATTGATAGATTGAGTTTTCCAAATGTCTACAGATTAAAGACAACACTGGAAAAAAGATATTCATGAGGGTCTAACATGTCCTGTGGAGAACTGTTTCAGTTGAAGTACTCAAGTTTTTGTAAATAAATTTCCTTGGATTGAATTCAAGAGGGAAACCATATCATACAGTATCCTACCCTATTATTCATAGTATTAAATAAAGTAAGTCTTCAGTGTCTATTTGGTTATGATCCTTCTAGAAGGATCAAGATCTAACATACATATATAATAATATTTTATGGATGGTCACATTAAAGTTTTTATATAGTTTTTGTGAATTTGGTGTGCTTTAATATGGCACTGAACTCAACATTCTTAAAATAAGTGCTATGTAAATTGCACCTATGTAGCCTACTACCTAAAGCCATTAAGAGATAGAATAGTCTTAAATGATAATTATGTATGTATTTTTTAAATGTTTTTACTTCAATACAGAAGAGTATCTCACAATTGATACATAATGTAGATAATGCATTTAACAAATATAATAAAAAATAAATTTATCACAATATTGTTTGTGATGCTATTACTATGCATTTTTAGACAAATAAGTGAGAGACAGACTTCTTCCAAAATAACTAAAAGCTCAGAATCTAACATATTGCTGTAAGCTATAATGGTTATAACTGTTAATCCAATACACCTTTTATACAAACCCATAAACACATGAGTGGAAAAATAGCACAGATGTTCATCTCTAATGCAATTTCCATTCAATTTCCTAAGTGCGGTCCCTGTGTGCAAACTAGCTTAACGTTATGTTTAGCTTGCAAATTCTTTTAATAAATAATGAATGCAATAAAACTAGGAGATCAATGGCAAGCTGAGAAATCATAAAAAAGCCTTTTGTGTTCAGGCTGTTGCCCATTTCAAACTTTAATCCAGAGGCAGATCAATATTACTTTTTTTCTTTTTAACTCATCACATAAATAGCAGTTATACTAAATGTAGCCTAAATGCTGTTACCAGCTAATAGTTGCCAGCAACCTGATAAGATCATTGGACACAATTGCGATTGAATGTTTTATACCTTAACATACACACTACATTATATGCTATTAAGCAGTCAACTTGTTTAAGAATAAAATGGTGATACAGCAATGAAAATACCGTGTTTCATTATTTTTTTAAATTTCCTGTACTATATATATTATTCCAGTAGCATAATTACAAAGTTTTCACCACGATTTGCCCTAATAAAACAAATAATTTTAATGGATCAAAATAGTACATATATATGAGTAATTTAAACCTCAGGGATCCTAGATGAAAGGAAATTTTACTCTTCAAAATTAATTACACCTGAAAGAACTAAGTTATTCCTTTAAATGGATGGAGGGGGGTACTTCATGTAAATTCATGTTGCACTGAATGTGTCTTGAGATTATCCAGGAAAAAAGTAAATCATAATACTTAGGTATTTGTGTTTCTATTCACAGGCTCTAGATAGAAGGGAGGAAAACCCTCCTCTTACCAACTCATTTTGGATAAACATGCATTTTCTGTTTGAATGATCAAAAGTAAACTGTCACTAGGGATGGTGCTGATATCAAATAGTATAAGTCTAAATAGCTGAGAATGATTTTATGGAGGTAGGCTTGTCTTATTTATTAATTCTTGCCTATTCATATTAGAGTATCTTCTGTGGGTTTTCACTAAAAGGAAATATCAAGAAGTCACCCTTTCTTTAAAGATATATTTCAGTTCAAAATTCTAATTTCCTATATTAGATTTTGGTAGCTTTATATGTATATTTGTGAAAAGTTTATGGCATGATTACAAATGGTTTTATAATGGAATTAAAATTTCAAGATTAGTGTCTTTAATAACTGCATACCTTATATAACTATTTCCTAGCTTTTCAAAGGAATGGCAATTTGTGCAAAGAATTCTGATGAGGAATAAATGTGTGTGTGCACGCATGATTGTATTCATTAAACAAATGTGAATTAAGTGCCTAAAATATACACAATATTAGGCTGAATGAAGTTTTGCAATGAATATTACTAAAGTTAAAATTTACTCCTTAGAAATTATTATTACGAATTCAAGGGCTTTTTTTTTGTAACAAATTCAGTTCTCTTTTAAGGATATCATTATAGGTAGTGATAAATATGTCAATTTGCTCTTTAGCTATATTATATTCAATTTAGCTATATTATATTCACATTCTCAATATAATAATTTCACCAATTCTAATATATAAATTTAGCTCTAAAGAAAGATGTGGCAAAAAATTATCATGAAAACATTTCCATGTTTAAAGCAAAATTTGAAAAATAACTCCTGTACATAACTTTGTTAAACTTCATTATAAATTTCTCTCTAAACTATAGATCATAGCATATATCCTAAGCTTCCAAAATTAGCCTAACTTTGGAGATAAAAATTCTCCTGAAGAATTTGAGACCTCAACAGTATCAATTAACAGTGTTTCCTGTTTTCCTATTCAATAAAGTTAACAAAATTATGATGAAAGAATACTGTAAAGGCTGCAAAAAGGAACTACCTCTAAAAGCTGATTTTAATATATATTCTTCAGAAAGTTAATATATATTTAATATATATTCTTCAGAGAAATTGAATCTCCTTTTTAAAATTTGTATTTTCAAATATCAGAGATTAACTAAAAAGTTATAACACCCACAACATTCAATTCAAAATATTTCACAATTGACAGAATTGACAGAACTGTTTCTCTCCTAAAACCAAGATAATGAAGCCTTGGGTTAAATGATACAAAGAATGGTCGCCATGATATTCAATGCAGGCAGGTAATAAATTTCACCGGAGTTATAATAAAGTTCCTTTTGGTGTGCCTATGCTTTTCTACAGTTTGAGAAATTAAATTATAAAAGTAGCATTTATTGTTACTGAATGATTTACAAATAATTACCCAGAATATAAATAACTGAAATATACTAAAATGAAATAAACTTTTCTAAGATTTTCAGCTTTACAAAGTGAGGAAATGATGAATATACAGTGGACAGGCTATCTTCTTCCTACTAAAAAGAAATATTAAATCCTGAAGGAGTTCTAAATCCCTTGGTAAGAGTATATTACAGCTGCATTAAGCCACCAAGAAGCTTATTAGTAAGGATTTAAAAACTAACACTCTTCTGTAATCAATTTGGATACAGCGTTATTCTATTTATAGTGACATTTTCAGGGTGTCCCAATCATATATTACTTATTCTCATTTTTCCTACCATGATTAAATATTAATGCGGGGGCACTTTTAAGTAGCTACACTGTATTTAGGTTTTAATATATTGATTTCCACCATTTTGGAATAGTTAATATAGCATGAAAATGAAGAATCTTTTTCATAAAGAAACTCATGATTGATTTGATATTTTTCTCTGATCCTTATATAAAATAAAATGAATTTAGTTGTTCTAGCAGAAAATGGAAAAAGGGATGCTGCCACTTTAAAAGCTTCGATCTCTTTGACATTGCTGGCAGTGTATGGGAACATTAATGCATCTGTCATGATAACAAGCTAAGAATAACATCTAGACATCAAACCGAGCAGAGAATCCATCTGAAGTGATTCATTCAGATCTGTCTCATTGATTTATTAAACACAGGGCAACATCTGCAGCCTCACAGAGCCGCTTGGTGAAATTAATGCAAGATCAATTCAAATGGAAAAAAGTGTAAAAGAGATAAATCAAAACACAATTTGCATGCAGTTCCACAATCAGGCTTATTGGGTGCAAATGCTCAATTTCCCTTCCAAAGCAAATGTATTTAAATGTTGTTTTATTTTTTTAGAATTGTGTGATCTGAAGTGACAGTGAAGAGTTTTGCAGGTTGAGATGGCAAAAGGGAAGAAAAGGAGGAAAAAAATGCTACCAAAGACCTTTTGAATATGCAACAAGAATATCATTAATACCTAATTGTTTTGCTTTTGGGGAAAGGTTTGATGTCCTTTCTCCGAAAACAATATTTTCAGTTTCGGTCAATTAGGGTGATTTTAATACATATTTGAAATGTGTAGAATGGATAAACCTAAATCATTTGTATCTCTTAGTGCACCAGCACCACATAAAGTGACCCTGAAGATCTAGATTGCCAAATGAAACCTAATATATTGTGATTAAGGTTTCTCACAATTATATTTGCCTGCTAGAAGCACTTTTAAAGCACATAGGGATTTCATTCAGACAAAATAAGATTACTTAAGAAAGCATCAAATAATTCAGACAATATTTTCTACAGGCATTAAGGGTTTCTTAAAGAACATTAAAACATTAATGTCTGAAGACCACCACTTCCTAATTATTGGCATACTTACACATTGGGGGTAATATTACACATAAATATCCAAAGAAATTCTCCATCATATCATGCATCATTTCTTTAATGTAATATCCATCACCTAATAAATGAGTGTTTGGACAAATATTAAATCCAGCTCAGGTATTTAGATAAATACAAAAATTGTTGGTTATGCAGAAGTGTCCATTTTAAATGAATGTGTATGTGGACATTCTGTGCACTGGCACATGACTAAATTGCTTTAATTATAATCTTGACATCATTCTTCTAATAAAAGAGCAATGACGACTAAGTGACTGCTTTTAATAGATAATCCAACTATCCCCTCATTATCCTATGAAATAAAATGTCTGCCTTTACTGCCTAGAATAATTCCTAGAATCTTTTTATTGTTTCTGCAAATGTTAAGTCATACAAAATATTAGCCCAGGAAAGTGATGCAAGTTCTTCAAAAATTTGGTTTTGTATAACTTTCCTACGGAAAAAAACATCAATTTTCAAAGTAAATTGCTATTCTGTGTGGTTATGAACCATAGTCATCGAGTGTGAATACAAAGCCAAAATCATTGAGTACTTACAAAAATTGTATTTCTTGTATTTGAAAGTGGTTTTAAATTGTTTTAAAGTCATAATTCACATAAAGTTATTCTAACATGGATGCCCATTTATGTTCTGTTCATATGGTCAAAATAACAACCACAATTAGATCATTTAAATTTTTAATTTAAAAAACTGAATTTTACTCATTTGAATATATGTTGAATTATGTCTCCAAATACATTTAAATGTTTTCTTAATCATACATTCTTATTTCTCTAAGCATTCATTTAACTATACATAAATGACTGAATAACATTTAATCAGTTGATCCTCAAATGAAATGCCGATCATGAAATCTAACAATGTTATTTTTATATAGTTAGGTAGATAAAAAAAAATTAACACTAAAATGTGCTGGCTGATTTTTCACATTTACTGAATACCAATTTTTTAATTAAATATTTTACTGCTGCATTAAACTTTGAAGAATTTAGAAAGGAAAATCCATTGCATGAGAGTGAGATTTTTTAGACATTTGCTTTCTGAATCTGCCTGCTCGGATGTTAAAAATTCCAAGTTTTGCTGCACAAGAAATTAAAAAAAAAAAATCACAGTGCTTTAGCTAGAAAAAAAAAACGATCTAAAACAAGATAACTTTTCCCATTTGGTTTGGGTCTTTATATCATCATTTTCTTAATAATCCTCAGAAAAATCTCCCTACAATTAGTTTCTGAAGTAAAAAAGCATCAAGGAAAAATATTGCACAGCCCTTTGGAATTGCAGTGATGTAAAGCTTGATTTCTTTAATAGAACAATGTATAGTCAAGATTTTTTTTAGTCTTACTATTCTTTAGTAGCTAAGGCAGGTATTATTTTCCAACTTCTTTTATGGGAAGACAAGTTTGAATATTTTGAAAATTAGCTAATAACAAAATAGTTAATATAAAGCACTGCTAGAGTTCTGGTGACTCTCAGTACTTTCAAAGAAACAATCACGTATGTATTTTATTCATTCAGCTTTCTTCAGTGCACATTAATAAAAATATGTCCTGAGCCGAATGAATCCAAATGCCACTTGGTGGCAATACGTTAAGGTCTTCGAAAATGACCAATTTGAAAATGGTCCATTTTGCATCTTCTGGAATAGTGTAGGAAATATTTCAAATTAGAATACCCTAAGTCAGGACTTGTCCTCTCCCTTAGTTAACTGACAGAGAGAGGAAGAAATGCTTATTATGTAGGAAAATAAAATTGCCAATGACACCATTAGAAATAGGCCTTCCATTGAACAATACATTATGGAAATTTATTCATCAGGAGATGAAGATGAATCTCTTATCTCAAATCAGAATAGCATATAAGAGTTTCCACTCACTGAACATACATATACTTTTTCCTTGCATCCCCCTTTAGCCAGAAGAGCTAAGAAGTCATGAGTCCTCAGTGACAATCCTCCTTAGCCAAGTCTCCATTGATTCACCTCTCATTTCTTTGAGCATCTCTCCAGGCTCTTCTGATCCACCTTTCACCTCCTTTCATAGCATCATTCTGCTCATACCCTACATCTCTTTTCTCTTACTGGCTTCACGTCTCATCTACCTTATTTTGTCTCTCTTGAGTCTCATTCCTATTTACATCCCTCACCTTTCTTCTCACTGACTAGAAAAGTCATAGAGAGATAATGTTGATCTAAATAATAATTTCACAATTTTGTAAAATCACTCAGATGTTGGGGATTTAAGGCACACATTTCTGTAAATAATGTTACCTAAAGTCATAAAGTCTCTATTATATGCATTATCATATTTTGTAGGTTTTAACAACATGGTTATGAGGGCATTTTGCAGTGACAAAATTCAGTAATGTTATTTTATCATTAACAAGCTTTCCCCCAGATATTGTGGGTTGTTTGTTGTTGTTGTTGTTTTTACTCTCTAGAAATTGCAATACAGGTGTGTTTCTAGTAGTTTTCCTCATCTCCATTGATGGACTGCATTCATAGAATATACTTCATAAATTTTTACAATCATATACTGTAACACTTGTAACACACTTATAGAAAATGCATGTTAATCAATAACATACCCATCAAGAAATAAATGCAAAAGGAAGAATAGGCATCATATCTCATACATATTTCTTCTTATATTCTTAAGATTTCCCTATCATCTTTATACATGCATATACACAAAAGCAATTTAAGACCCCAAAAAAGTTAGCATTGTAAATGCTGTGATAGGAGTAAATAAAACTTAACTGAATTAAAATAATAACCTAAAAACATATCATAAAATAGGGTCCAAAAATAGTATAAGAACACCTGCCTCTTGATATAGAGTAATTTATCATTTTTCCCTTCAGTAAGTAGCTCTCATAAAAATTAATTAAAGAAAACTTTCTACCTAGAGGAAAGCATCAAAGTCACATTAAAATACTAATCTATTTATTTTTAAATGAAAGTCATAGATTTTGCTCAAGGATGTGTAAATTAATTATTAAGGTAGGACAAATTTCCTCTGTGTAATAATTGTTCCACTTTAATAATGGCTGTTTGTAAGAGAGAAGGGGGAAGGGAGGGAGGAGGAGAGAGAGAAGGAGAGGGAGAGAGTGAGGGGGAAAGAAAGGTTTTCAGGTCTGCAATTGTTTAAATGTATCTTTTTGAACTGGCAACACATGAACTAGATGGCCCTCATCTGAAGTCCCTGGTAACTTTCTGAGTTTGTGCATTAGTGAAGTGCTTTGTGGTAAAAATAAGATTTCCTTCCTACTCTTACAACTTTTAATTGCTTATTTTATCAAGGGAGCAGTTATCCTTTGTGTTTTAAGACCACCTATCTACCTTAAGAATATTTGACCTAATAAACCAGGTCTGTAAGCCCCAGATACGAATCACCTAGAGGTTCTCATATAAACAGGTTTCTGTTTAATTTCTAGAACACAGGACACTGCTCAAAGTGGGGGAAGAAAGGTTCCTTTGTAAGTTCTGTAGCATTATCTTATTGTAGCAGTCAGCTACAGTTTGTCTACAAGGTGTCATATACTTCAACTATACATGGTAATTTAGATTTTACAAGGGATGTTGACAACTGAGTTCCTTTTAGTTGGTAAATCCAGGGTTCTTATGATTTAAAGTTGCATTGTGAGAAAGTCAACCTCTGCAGAAGTTTTCTGCAAAATGATCAACAGTAATGCTGTTTTACAACAAAACCCTTTGCTCCCTTTAAACTGATGATGATTTCTTGGTTTGTATGCCAAATGTGTACATGCCTAACAGATGCTACCTGACAGGAGATGGAATAAACACTATGGGGACTAATTAACAGGTCTTTAAAAACTCAAATAATCTTGAATATAGTTTATTTTACTTTCTTTTTAAAACTTAGAAACATTGAATACAATTTGCTTATGGACATATGCCAATGGACATTTATTCTACTGTCATATGAAGGAAGAACACTTACAACAGAAGCTGGTCATCATCATTTAAGAAGTCCCCTCTTTGGGGGAAAAGGATCCTTCCAACTGTTTGCCTGGGGAGAAGAGCTGGAAGCATCATCTCCAACTTCTACTTCAACCCTCAACCAGTTCCCAGTCCCAGCGTTTCATGCCCCGCATTGCCCTCTGCAGATGACCTAAAATGGACTATCCCAGGAAAGTGACATCTGTCGTCGATCCATCGACTTTACTGTATTGTGAACCGGGGGAGCTTTGCACAGCAGGCATATGCACATGTCCTCACAGGCTCGCGCTCCCTCACACGCTCGTTCTTGCTCTCTCTCTCTGTCTCTGTGTCTCTGCCTCTGCTCTCTCTCTCTCTCTAAACACACGCACACTCATACACACACCACCACAACCACCACCGTCACACACCCCACGTAGTCTAACAACAAACACACAGGATGGGGAACGAATCACCCTCTGGGATGGATTCTAAACTTCCGACCCTCTGCAACCCCCAAATGTTGTGTTGTGGATTTAGCTAGCTTAGGAGCCCAGTTTACAGCTCTGCCAGCCTTCTGCCCTAGAAAGTCCCTGGTGTCTGTGTTCAGGAGAAAACCTATTCGACCCGTACGGCCACAAAAGAGTAATGAAAACCACATAGAGAAATTAACAAATAACCAGAAGCAGCCAATAAGCCATGCAATATATGGGCGAAAGGCCGTAAAGTTTCAGTAGAGGACAGCAAACTGAAGTTTGTGCGGGGCTTATCTTAGACCCAAGCCCTGCCACTGAGCGGGGACTAGAAGGGATGGGCAATTAGTCCTTCTAGTCCTCTTTTCCCACAGACTTAGAACGTGAGGAGTAGAGGCAAGCTAGTTAAGACACTCTGCAAAGTTGGATGAGAATGATGAAACATACAGAAGAGGGCAAAGGGCGGGGGGAGAACAAGCTAAAAAATAAGTATCTCACCTGGCATTGGTGCAATCGGTGAACAAAGTTTCGAAGTCTTTTCTGGTGATAAGTTTGCAGCGGTTCACCCCAGGCTGGATGGCCCCCAGACCGCGGAGGATCCGGACCTGCTCCACAGTACACACCACGGGGGATATGTCCAGTCTCTTCAGCTTGGTGTACACCGTGTGCAACCCTCCCACCAGGTGCTTGAGGAAGAGATCAAAGACTTGAGGCAGGCAAATCAGTTCCTGACCGTCCATCAGGAACGAAGCCACCTTCACACCATGCATGTCGACCATCCTGCACTCGGTGTTAGTGTTGCCGCTGCCTCCGCTGGGTCCACCGATCCCGCCACCCCCGGCGCTGCCGCTGTGGTTATTGGCCATGAAACTGTTGATCATATTAGGGGTGAGACGGGGAGGCTCCCCGGGAGTCGAGTACAAGGTCTCTGCCCGAAATAAGCCCCCTGGGACGCCGGCACCGCTGGAAGTTGCAGAGATCACCGGAGGTGCGGAGACAGCCATGGTCATTCAGTCTCAAACCGTAGGTCTTTGGGCCCTGTTTTCTCGCCCTGTCTCCTCTAGATCTGCTCGCACTCGCTCCCTCACTCTCTCGCGCTCTCTGTGGCGCGCCCTGCTCTCTCCAAACTGTTCTCAAGTCTACAGTAACCCGGCTCACACACTCACGCTCACCCAACACCCAACGAACAGCGAGTAGCCGGGACGCGCGGCGGTCCAAGAACCCACCCCCAACACACCCCCTTCCGAGACTGGCAGCATGCCCCAGCCAATGGACCCCACCCTCTTCGGCTCCCAAGCGCACCGAATGGCTGCTCCCCGCAAGGAGGTGGAGACTCCCTGGCCGGCCTCCCAACTACCTGAGGCCTTTCTGGGTTCGCTGGCGAAGGAGGATGGAGCCCGAGAAGAGGGCGATATGGTTCCTCCGCTTCTTCCTAGCAGACGAGAGAACGGCCAATTATCACACAGAGCTCTCAAAGTGGCCTAGGCTACAAGCGCCTCCCCCTCCATGCCCCACCAGTGTTGAGGTGGGAACACAAAGCAGGACTCCAAAACATGCCTCTCCGCAACCCTGCGCCACCCTGCACCTGAGTTCAATTCAAGAAAGGGTGGTGGCAGCTCCAATTCCATTTGCACGTTGCTCCCATACTCTGCGGGGCTAAGAAAGCTTTGCCCCGCTTCCAGGAGAAAGATTCTAGTGAGTTCCGAAGTAAACAGTTCAGGCCACCTAGAGCGCTTAGTGTGAGTTCTCCAATACCCAGCGCACACGGAACCAGCATCCAAAACCGCATTCAAATCAGAGTTGCAGGTTGCTAACCCGCTCCTGCACGCGCAGGGAGCCTGTGATCACTTTGGAAAAACAGGCTGAGGGACTTTGTTTTGCGAGTGGTGGACGGATGCCTCATTTTACAGTACTTCCACCACTGTCCTGGAATAGACTGTTTTTTCTGTCTCCATTCCTTAGTTTCAAGATTCTCCTGCCCCATCCCTGGCTAAAATTGATAGGAAAAGTTCCCGTGTGACTCAAAACAGTCATTACAAATATGAGAGAAGAGCAAGGGTTTGCATTCTTTAATACTGCGTTTTCTTCCCTTGTCTATGGGCTTTGATGGTCCGGTAATTAGAGCTCCATGTCCTGCACTGAAGCTCAAGATTCCTCTTCCCCCACATGTCAAGTGCCCCTAAACGTTTGCACTACTAGAGCTCGTGATAAGCAAAATGTCTAGGCAAGGTACATTCCAGGGAAAAGGCATGGTCTTTCCCACACAGCATTTGGCAGTTAGATCACTGTAGCAAAATTGTTTTAAGACTTCTTTTCCAGCTTTTGATTCTCTGAAATCAAGGTATTTCCTTTCCTCTGTTTCTTTCCTTTACAGGCTGTTATTCAGAAAGTGAAATCCATGCTTGGTTTTAACCAATGATATAGCTAAGGCAACTTCTCCAATATCTTTCCAAAATGTAAATAATTTTAGATCCTTGCTTAATTCTATTTAGATCTCCTTGTACTTAGCAGTATCAAAAAGTAGGAGTGGGTGGGCTTCCCCCTCCCCTTAATAAGACATAAATGTCCTAAATTGGATTTTTCTGCCTCTCTCTTCAACATATTTCTCCTTTTGTCATTTCATCAACCAAGTAGTAAAGAACTACCCTTTGAATCGCTTCATAGTGTTACAATTTTTAAAAGATTTATTTTATTATATATTATTATTATTTTATTATGTTCAATTAGCCAACATATAGTAGTACATCATTAGTTTTTGATGTAATGTTCAACGATTCATTAGTTGCCTATAACACCCAGTGCTTTGTTTATTTTAGAGTAGGAAAGAGAAAGAGAGAGAGAGAGAAAGAGAGCACCAGCGGGAGGGGCAGAGGGAGAGGAGAGAGAGAATCTCAAGCAGACTCCCTGCTGAGGGTGGAGCCCCAGGAGGGGCTCCATGCGAGCTTGATCTCATGATGCTGAGATTACCACCTGAGCTGAAATGAAGAGTCAGACATTTAACTGACTGTGCCACCCAGGCGCCCCTACTGCTACAATTTTAACTGTATGGAGTTAAAATGCTAAGAAGTTGTGATAGTTGTTTTAGAATACAGTAATAAGTGACTCTAACATAATAGGCTAGAATGCATGCAACCACAAAACACTTTTAAAAGGTATTAAATCATTTTGGTAGTTTGGTATTGTGGGAAGAAAATATAGAGCAAAAAAGGACAATTGAGAAAGGATATCAGAGGCAGAAAAAGCTTCCACAAAAAGCTAGGGGTTTTCAAAAAGTAATAGAAAAGCACTGACAGAAATGTTTTTATTTACCAATTTTTAAAAAGATAAATCCTAAATTGTGTTCAACAGTTGTTTTGACAGAAATGGCTATTAAGCTGTTTGTTAATATAACTTACCTCTGATAACTTGTAATTGAAATTTTAGGTAAGTTTGACTTTAAAGAAAGTTGTCTTCTCTTATTTTTTGAGGGGGAATTCCTCTAAATTCATTAATAATCCTAAGGCCAAGCTACTTCCTATACATGGCTGCACTCACATTATCAAATCCTTTTTATTTGCAAAGTGATGTGGAGTTTTCAGCAATAGGACATTTACACGTATATTATACTGTTTCAAATTTAAGAAATGCTGAAATATAAAAAGGAAAAGTAGAACATTCAGGCTGCAATCACTATTTGCAATACTGAAAAACAAATGCACTTTGACAACTTTAGAAAAGACTCAAACTAGATATGTCTTATATGTTTAATGTGATCTATCATATACATAGTAATATTTTATTTTATTTTATTTTATTTTTTAGACAGAGCACAAGTGGGGGGAGGGGCAGAGGGAGCGAGAGAGAGAGAGAGAGAGAGAGAGAGAGAGAGAGAGAGAATCTTAAGCAGGCTCCATGCCCAGCATGGAGCCCAATGTGAGGCTCAATCTCACAACCCTGAGATCACGACCTGAGCTGAAATCAAAAGTCGGATGCTTAACCGAGTGAGCTACCCAGGTGCCCCTGTAGTAATATTTTAATTATTACCAGAGATTAAGGTTCAAATTTTAGTAAAAATACTAACGACTAAAATTGGCCATTGATCATTTAAGGGTTAAAGTCCCTTGGAAGCCTGTCCATACACAAAAGACCCTTGGCCTCATTATTTGAATTCCTTCCCATTAGCAGTCCTCTAGAAAATAAACTTGGTAATTGTCTTAAGGGATACCTGTAATTTAAAGATTTAGTCATTTAGATCTAAGAAGCCAGATGTTGTCTCCTTGGATTTTCTTGATATTTTGATTACTCTCTTTCTATTACTGCTACTACAACTCCTGTTATCTATGCTTTGAGATTGAGATAAATTCCACATGGAGTTTGTTTTTATCCCTTTCTGACTTTCATGTCTTCCATAAGTCTAACACATTTCTAAATAAGGCTTGATTTCTACAAGGCCAGAGGAATCCTTGTGCATCAACACCCTGGAAGTTGGAATTTCATGAAGCACTATAAAATCACAAAAGCTGCAGTAAACAGAGTATCCTTGGGAGATGACTCTCCATGGAGAGAGGCACTGCACCAAAACTAAGAAAATACTCAAGGTGTATGAATTATTTCCAAACAAGAGCAGATCACCCCAGCAAAAAAGAGAACAAAATTAGTACAGATATCATATTTCATCAGAAAAATTCTAGATGGCACCATTCCAGTGGAATGATTTGGGGCCTAAGTGTAGCTTCCCACACTCTGAAATGCTGCAGTCTTCCAAGATTTAATTAGCAATTTACGTGTTCTCTTAATTCATACTCAATTTGGAGGGGAAGGATGCTCCCTCATGACTTTAGGTCAAATATTCCACTTTGACATTGTCAGTGAGATGCAGATACTATTTTAATTAAAAATAAATAAATATATTGGCAATCTTATGCAGGATTACAAAATGCCCAGAACCATTTAAAGGAGCTGGTTTTCACAATGAGCATTCAAGCAAAACCCAAGGTAATAAATGGAATTATTTGAAACCCTCAGCCAACTGACATTGCAGGCTTTAATATGGGCTCCAATCAGAACCTCTCAGGAGCCCTCTGAGGTTCATCTTTAGGCAAACAATAGAATGAAATTGATTACAATTGTCAAATCACTATGTTGTACACCTGAAACTAATATAATCTTGTATGTCAACTATACTTCAATTAAAAAATTTCATTAGGCAAGGCAAAAATGTGAAATGAGAGCATTCCTATAACTGAGAACTTAACTGGCTAAGGCTAAGATATACCCCCAATCAATGGAATATATGTTCCCTTAGGAAACTGGCTATAAAATGACCTTCTATAACATAAATTCTTTTTTCTCATTCCGTTCAGTGTTAAATTGAAGATGAGTTCCAAGGAAGCAAAGATAGAAAAAGGGGAATCACTGGAGTAAGAAGGAAACTGGTCAAAACCCAAGGAGTAACAGTTAAAATCAGATGCTTAGAGGAAAAAATGGACATTTACTAACTGAAATATAAAAAGGATACTCTCAAGGGGTCTTATAAAGTATAAGGACTTGCCAACTTTTAACATATCATACCCGGAACTGCACTGCTCTCGGGAAGAAGGAGATGTGTCTGCTTTAAATTCCACCTATGTCTCTCACTGTATTGTTCCCCTTTAAATTTTAGGCTTTCAAACTGTTCAAATTCAAGCCATTCTAATTTCAGCTGGATTCCCACTGCTACTTAGTATCCTTTTATTCATTTTGTTGACTCCCTGTTGAATTCCCTGCAACAGCTACTCCAACCCTTTCCTACTATTTGCAAATGCCCCTCCCCCTCCCTCATCAGCTATCCCTCCCTACTTCTCGATGATTTTATCACAAAATTATTCAGTGGGAGATCCCTCAACCTCCCTTCTCTCCTCCTACAAAGTTTTTTTTTTCCATATTCTCTCTTATATTCTCCTACTTCCTTCATCCTTCAGAAAATAAAGTCTCTACTCCCTTCGCTGATGCTCTTGACCCCTCTTACCTCCTCCAAGTCACTAATATGGCAATTTTATTCCTACCTCTCTCTTTGGCATCTCCAATATCTCTCCCTCTCTACTTCTTTCCCCATTTATTATTGAAAATGGGCAAGGCCAGGAACCTTAAGACAAACAAAAAATTTCCTCAACCCTAGGGTTCTCAGAGTGGTCTCTGGACCACCAGCATCAGCATTAGTGAGTACTAGATAGAAATACAAATTGTTGGACTCTACCCAAGAGCTCCAGAATGGGATACTTGCTGGGCCCAACATTCCGCATTTTACAAGCCTCGGTGATTCTGATGTAGGTAAAAGTTTGAGACCGACTTGCCCTGGAGTTACCAAACATTCAAGCACTTTTTGAAAATCTACGATTGTTTCTCTTCTTCCTTAACAACAAACTTGCATGCTTTAACCTTTTACTATTTGATTTCTGCTCACCACTTGGCTGAAACTATTTTAACAGAGGTAATTATTGGTCTAAATGCCAAATCCAAAATTATTTTCTAAATCCTCATCCTTTGATATTCTATAGCTTTTTACACCACCGGCATCATTCTTGAACACCTATCCCTTGGCTTTCATGACTCTCCAACAATCTGTTTCTTCTCTTTCCTACACCCCTTTTCTTTTTCATGTCCTTGCTCTTGACCCGGAAATGTTAAAATTCCCAATGTCTACACTTTTACTTGTGGCAATTGCATCAACTTTCTATAGTTGCAACAACCACCGCTTTACAGATTACCCCAAATCTTATTCCTAGCATTCTTTTTTTTAAAGATTTTATTTATTTGAGAGAGAGAGAGTGAGCACACAAGCAGGCAGAGGGGCAGAGGGAGAGGAATAAACAGACTCACCGCTGAGCAGGGAGCCCGATGTGGGGTTCGATCCCAGGACTCTGGGATCATGACCTGAGCCCAAGGCAGACACTTAACAGACTGAGCCACCCAGGAGCCCCTATTTCTAGCTTTCTTAAAACTCTCCTGGAGAATTGGGCATTTCCGTTTGGATGTTGCATGGTCACCTCAATCTCAGCATGCCCAAAACTGATAATCTTACTTCCTTTAAATCTTTTCTTTGTTTTTCGTTTCCCATATTTCTTAATGCTGTCTGCATGATGCTAGTCCCCTACTCTAGAGACACCTTTGATTTCTCTGTATCCATTATATCCCCATCCAATTAGTCACTACGTTTTGTGAGTTCCCTCTCAGCAATATCTATCTCTTCTACTCTTTTCCATTCTCAATGTTGCCACCTTAATTTTGTCCATTATTTGTTGTTTGTACCATTACAACAGTTACTTCCTAATCTCTCTACTTTCAGGTCCTTCCTCCTCCAACCTAGTTAGCATACCAGGTTATTTTGTCTAAAGTTTTACTCTACAGTTTAAAAATCTTCATTACTACCCTCGGGCCACCAGATAAATTCCAAACTCTTTAAAGTGACATTTAACTCCTTTTGTGATTTAGCTTTCATCCTTTCTTCCAATACTCTGACATGTTGCATTGCACCAGTAAATGGGTATTACTTTCCTCCACTCTTGAACCTTTTATACCTTCCCACCTTGGTGCTAATGCTTATGTCAGTCTTTCCACGTAGAATATGTTGCTGCACATCTCCTCATCTCCATTCATCCAAATCTGAACCCTCCTTTAAGACTACTCAAATTCACCTCCACAAAGACTTCCCTCATTCTTTTTTCCCAGCCAGAAATGGTCTCTCCTTTTCTGAACTCTTACAACATTTTGTGTCTTCCTTAACACAATTAAAACATTGTGCCTTATATCATGGTTTGTTGTATCTTACAGTCTTGGGTCTTCTCCTAGAATAAGGTTCAGTCAAGTTAGGAATCACATGTGTCTTAATCAAAATTTCAAGTGCCAACCACGGTGCCTGGCACATCAGAGGTGCCCATACATGTTTATTAAATGAAAGGGTATGTGATACTCATCTATAAACTGTTAAGTAATATAAATGTTTATTACCAATTCTGAAGTAGTCTAAGAGGTTAGTGTGCATTAAAGAGTTGTGTTTTTTGTTAAAATACTGATTATTTTGCTTATTAGTAGTTTCTGGATCTTTTTAGTGATGGCTGGTTTCTCGTATTAAAAATTATTTCAATTTTTATCTATCTAAGCATTAATTTCCTCACAAAAGCTTCATCTAAGTGTGATAAATTTATATGTTATGTTTGCTTCTATGAACTCTAAAAAATTTATTTGTTATACATTTGTAATGAACATGTAACAAAATTTCAATAAAACATATTTAAATCTCTGTGTGAAACCTTATTAATTTTTTTATTCTATATGTTTTGTTCTATGTAAGGATATCTTAACAGAGGAGGTATATCACTGAGATAACTATTTCAAATCATTGCTGGGAGATGTTAAGCCTACACAGGGCTAATATGTGAATTTGCTACTATATGCAAATAACCAGCTCTAACTTGAGAAAAAAATCTTCCTCTTGAGTAGAAGAGAAATCAGTACCTTTCTCTTATGTGGGAAAAATATTCACAGGAGGGTATTTATACTCCCAGCAGCATCAGAACACCAGGCAATTGTTGCCTTTTGTTGTTGTTATTTTTCTTCTGGAAAAGATGAGTAAAGAAAGCAAGAACTCTTAAGTGCTGTTACTGAGAACATAGCAAAGGCCTTCCCTGGGTTTTACTGGAACAAGCCAGACATATGACTGGACCATTTTTGGCTGAATTCATATAGCTAAGCAGCTCTAGGCACTTCATCACCAAGCCAGTGTAAAGTTGACCATCAACTCCCAATAATATATATACATACCAGCTAAGGGTTGGGTTAGTTGTGTAAAAATTTAAAGTATTCATAATAAAGTTACTATATTGCTATTTATATAATTAACATTTATTGAATGCTTACTTTGTACAGGCCTTGTATTAAAAACTTTTTGTGCATCCTTTCATTTAATCTTCATGACCGCTCTGCAAAGGAGATTCTGACATTATCCCCATTTCTCAGATGAGGAAACCGAGGCTTAAAATGATTAACTTGTCCAAGGTCACACTGATATGAAGTGGTTGAGCTGAAAATAGAATTCAGATGTGACCACTGCACTATTTCTTTAAAAATATTACTCTACACTAAATTTAAAGTTCAGATATTATAAATATAAAATTGCATCTTTAATAAGATAGCAAAAGTATTTTAAGAAGTGGGGGGGGTGTAGCATTGGAAAAATTACCTATCTGAATCTCAGACAAAGCTTTTATCTCGGAGTTTAAGCCATTCTCCATATGGTGGCACAAACCATAAATTGCAGTTTTAAGCTTTTTTAGAAACATTTAGAAACATTTCTAAATGTTGAAACTTTCAAAGTTGACATTTGAAACCCCTAAGTTCTGAGGTGATAGAAAATGGCACAAAAATGTATACACACATTCCAAACTATTGAGAAACTTTCAACATGTCCCAAACTTGCCTTACATTCAACCAATGAAGAGGAATACTTTGTGAAAATGGACATAAATCCAAGACATCCCATTGCAGTAGGAGGAGTACTTGTACTTGTTGTTACTTTACAGTTCAGTGCTTTATTCATTGAGTGCTGCCTAATTAGGACTCTACAGTACAGTAATCCCTCCACAACTGCAAGATCCCTTTGGGTCAAAACTTGGTTATTCCTCTGTGAGAAAGCAGTCTAGGAAAGTGGGTAAGAGAGTGGAATCTGCACACAGACTGCCTCGGTCCAAATTCCGGCTCCACAATTAAGTAAACTGGGCAATTTGGGGCAAATTACTTCACCTGGTTGTACCTTGGTTCCCTGATCGGTAAAGTCGGAACAATAATAATTGTACTTCTTCACAGGGTTTTGTGAGATAACAAGGGTTAATGTATACAATGTATATAAAGTGCTTAAAATAGTGCCTGTCACAGAATAAGTGCTATTCCTGTTAACTATTACCATTTATCTTTTAACTTCTTTTTTTCAAAATTTCAGTTTCAGTATATACAAGCTGTGGTTCCCTCAACTTGGAATAATTAGTAAAGGCAAGAAAGGGGTAGGAGGACAAGTGGTAATAGAAAAGGAAAAGGAGTAGGAAGCAAAGTCGAAGTATACATTTCTGCAGTGCAGGCTGGGGGAGATACAAGAAGCAGAGGGAAAGTAACCCAAGCCATAGAATTGTATTCAGGTATCTGAGGAAGGAGAGAATTGAGATATAGGCAAGATCTGACAGCATATTTTGTGGGAAGAACAGATGAAACACAACTAACTCAGCAAAATGGGGTCATTTTTAAAAGACTCCCATAAAGATTCTTTTCATCTCAAACTTCCAGGGGTATATACTTCTCTGGTATCTGCAGCTTGAAAAAACAACAGGGAGCCACGACACCTGAAAGGCCTTGAACACTTGAATGGGGACTAGACACAAAGGAGGACTATTACCATCTACTAATGTGAACACAACCATCATTAAAGTGAAACAAAGTGGTAAGCTGCTCCTTGAAACCACAAGAGTGGAGGGGAGAAATGAGGAAATCCTGAGCGGTTTCTTATGAGCAAAGCATGACAAGTGAACACTAATTGTCCAGTCCTCGTATTGGTCATTTATAATATGGAAAAATAGCCTTTGTAAGTCTGTCTCTTAATGGGCCAGGGTCATCGCCTCAGTTTAGTGCATTTAAAATTAATTTGTAAGGGCTTTTAGGTGCACTCATGGGGTCAATTCTTTTAAACCTAGATGCCTAAAGTTTTAAGTTCCTCAAACACGACTTCTACCAAAGAGATTTTGAGGGACCTTGCCCTCATGGTTGTAGAGGACCCAACTGTTATACTTCTTGCCTACTTTAACTCCTTACTTGTGATTTCCAGTGCTGTCAGAAGACATGAGGGTAGCACTGCATATGCACTCACAATAAAGTACACATGCTGCTTGATTTTAAATTATGATAAAAAATGTAAATAATATATTCTCCAGGATCACATTATATGAAAAGGGGAACCTACTTATATTCTTCATTCATTTCTTGACTGGACCTCATCTTGTCCACTTATCCTTCAACTACTTAGTTTTAATGGGTCCTATGCATGAAAATATACAGGAAGCCTTAACTGGTGCTGTACTCCTCCATGTTGTCTGGATTCCAGAATTGTGCTGATTTCATAGTTGCAATTGAATGATCAATTTAATCTGTGAAGCTCCACTCATACATTAGTTTTCATCAGTTCCTATCTCCACCATTTCTTCTCATAGTCATGCTTAACCCTCACAGCTCCCAAGATACAGGCAAAGGAGATAGGAGACATATTTGCCAGAGACAGCTTTTGCCTATAATTCTGCTTCTCCTCAACCCAGTTCCAATTTTGCCATCATATCCATCAAGCCTATAAATTTATTGGTAGATACAAACAAGCCACACCTTTGCCTTGTCCATAAAAGACTCAATTCTCAGCTAAATTCCAAGTTAAATGTAGACATGGAATATTGTTTTAATGTCTTAACTTGCCTGGGTGCTGAAGTCGAATTGATAATACTGACAGTGGATCGAAGTCAAGGAGAACCTGAAGTATATACATGATATTCTTCATTAGAGTTTTCTCTAAATGCATACATATTCTATGTTTTTGTGGACAGTAATTTATATAGGTTGCAAGAGATATGGAAAAACTAATGGGTAACAGGCCTCTAGAAAGCAGGTTGTTCAAATAATGAAAACCAAAACAGTATGCCTTTACAATTAAGTGAGAGTTATACCCCCAAAAACAAGTGAACAAAAGCATAAGAAAATGAAGCTGTCATCCTCCCCCACTTTTGCCAACTAGAATGATGATTTCTTCTTTGCTTATACTTAATGCAATCTGTTTTCTGATTCTAAAAATAATTACAAAAATAATTTCCTCTCAGAACTAAAAAGAAAATTCTTGCTTGTGGTGTGGAACTCAGGTGATGGTGGTGGGAACAGTCTCACCACGGTTTTGGTTTTACTAATATTATCAAAATCAAATTCAGTTTAATGGAAACCTTAAAGGTAGAAGAAATAGTGTCTTACATTGTAAGAAAAATAAGCCCCCTACCATCTCCAACGACCTACACCAAATAGAATGATTCACTTTTTAAAATTCATTTATATATACAATTCGAGGTTGAGCCAGATACCAAGCCAACGGACTACTTGGGGCCTATGGGAAAGTAGGAAGAATAATTACTTAGGGTGGCCATAAGTAATAGAACTTGTTTCCACTCTGAACTTCCCTCTTCTAGATACCCTGCTCACTCCATCCTGCTCCCCAGCCTGGCCCCAATGAACCATTACATGCTGTTCTCACGACTCTCCTACAAGTCAAACTGTTGGAGTCAATATCCTCTAAGCCCACATTTCTCATCCATGCCTCCAATCCTTTGCAGATGCTGTTTCTCGGCCTAAAATTTTATTTCTCAGCTTATGAAAATGCACATTTCAAAACATTTAGTTTGTCTTAAAGTCTTCCCTGACTGCCACAGGGAAAGGTGACACTATCTTCTCCAGAAACCCTAGAACACATTTCAATCATACAATATTTTTTACATTTTCTTCAAGATCAACATTTAGGCAGCAAATATTTGTTTCATTCCTACTAAGCACAAAACCTTCTGTCAGGGATTATTCAGAGTATGTGTTTAAGGGCTGAAAGCTGTGCAATTCTAGGAAGCGAAGAATCATTGGCTGCCTCAGAGATATATAATTGAGCAGCATATTAGAATTAATGCAATCTTGCTCAAAAGCTCATATTTCTTAGGCATTCTTTTAAAGAAGACTGAAAATCAGTTTGATATTAATATTCTGAGTGCATTCTTATTTCAGTCTGGATCAACTCTTATTACTCAAACTTAATTTTGTTTTTAAATAAAACTGATGAATTCAAATGTCTGCATATCAACAGAAAAATGATCCCATCTTCTGTGTAATTAAGTGCATTGTATTTATGTGTGCATAATGTAAAATCAATAAATAATGAATTACCACTGATTGTAATTGAATGTTTCCATAATTTTATTGTCAGCCATGATAAATAATCAGTACACTTATAGTGCATTAAATTAATTAGTGTGTCATTTCTATTACATACATCAGCAGTGAAGTAATGCAGCGACATCTGTTTTTAATATTTTAAAGATAGGATACCTTAAGCAGAAGAAGTAGTTACTAGAGATATTTTCAGTAATTGGCATTTATGGTAGTATCTTCAAGGAGATCAAATAAAGGCATTTATACCTCTTACAATAACTACGTTTTAATCCACTATCAATTATGAGTAACAATACTCAGGCATAAACCCTTTGTTT
This sequence comes from Callorhinus ursinus, assembly GCF_003265705.2. Lineage (NCBI taxonomy): Eukaryota > Metazoa > Chordata > Mammalia > Carnivora > Otariidae > Callorhinus > Callorhinus ursinus. The sequence goes on along the minus strand of NW_027397102.1, from coordinate 11,998,899 downwards.
CTGTGGAAGTAAATTGAGGAATTCTTTTGTTACATTGCCCTATAAATTTGAAAGCTTATCAATTAGTAGCGGTAGGCTATTCCTCTGCCACACTTAGAAGTTGCAGAGCAAAGATATAGGTACAGTGTAATCAAGCCAAAAAAGAACAGTGGAGTATTTTATGTTGAAAGCCAATTTGTAACATTTTGTAATCAGTCCTTTCACAAAAGCCATACTCATTTATATTGTTAGTATACAAAGCAAACAATGAGAAAGGAATGTTCGTCTGGGATTATTTGATAAGGTCAATTAAGCATTACATTTTGGAAGTGAATAAAAAAAGCTCTTAACTAAGGTAGGGTTGCTGGATTTAGCAAGTAAAACACACTGCGATATTTGGAATATGCTTATAGAAAAACTTGTTCATTGCCGATCTGAAATTCAAATTTAATTATGTTTCCTGTATCTTTGTTTCCTAAATCTACTAACCCTTACATAGGGTGAATCAGGAAAGGCTTCTCAGGTGTGGTGATATTTGAGCCATCATGAAGGATCATTTGAGGTTGGCTAGGTAAAAGTGGGAGGAAGGATGGGGCAAGGCGTTGAGTCAGAGGCATGAAAATACTAGTAAATATGGCTGAGAATAGGAGTGTGAGAGAGTGATGAAAAGTAGAGGTGAGCCCTTCGGTTTATTTAAAAAATTAACTTCTAACTCCACAATGATAACCGATAAAAGGGACATTATTTATTTGAATCTCCAACCCTTTTCTCCAAGTTCAGAGAAGTCTGGCAGGTGTAAACACAGCAGCAGTTGTGCAAAAAAAAAAAAACAACAACAAAAAAAAACATGGCTTACAAGAATACAAAGCTCCTCTTGTCCAAAATTCTTTCTCTTCTTTCAGAACCTTCGAGAGGTTTCACCTTGCTCTGTGGGAGCTAATCAGCCTTTGATTCTCTCCAGTAAGGAATCCTATTGCTTCTCTTTTCTTTCAACATGTCACATTCCACATTCTATGCAACTGTTTCCACCTGTCAGGATGTCAGGTCTCAGTGTAATTTTATGGCTGGAGTAGGAAATTTGAGTGCTCCAGAAGGAAAATTTTCACCAATAACTGATGGTTGATGAAAGAACAAAATGTCCTTTAATGTAAACCGATGTTTATATCCTGCTTGCATACCGCCTTCTGAAAAGTTTTGCTCTGAGCACGAACTGTTGTTCATCATGTTACTCACTAAAATCTCTCAATATGAGGCCTTTATTATGGCAGATCACACTTGTCTCCATTGTCCTGGGAAGACTCTTCATACAAAGTATATATTCCAATTGATATCATTCATCATGAGGAGTCTCAAAAATTCATTTCAAACTCAATAATACATGTATTTACAAATAGCTTATCTAAACTCCTTACTTAAAATATAGAGACACATGGATACATGCATTTTGAGCCCAAAATGTCTGAAAAGAAAGAAAACATCAAGTGGAAGATGGGACCTGCTTTTAAATAAAAATCAACATGTGCTACTATCATCATTAATAATGACTTGTAAATCATTCTGTTTGGAATACAAAATCTAAATATCTGTATACAAGGGTGATGTATGAAAGTAAAAATGCTCTCTGTTCTATCATATAATATTTTTATATTTTTCTATTCGTTATTTAGTTTTAATTTCATACATATGCAAAAAAAGGGGATCTAAAACAGTTTCAATTCTCTTGTAAACCATGGACTATATCTTTGATACAAATAAAAACATACACACACACACACACACACACACACACACACACACACACTCCTCCATCCTCCCTTCCCCAACAAACACACTCTTTTTACCGCTACCATTAAAAACTTGATCATGGGTTACTATGTATCTTTATCTTTGGTGAAAGCGAACAAAAATTTCCATTTTACTGCTTACTGAAAAGAAACCCATCCTGGAGTTACCGCCATCTAGTGACAAGTAGGGGTATTTAATCCTTTTATTTTTCAAAACTAAATTGCCAAACATTTAAAAAAGTAAAATAAAGTGGAAATAAAGAAGAACATGAATATATATACTCCGAAAGAACTCTTTAGTCTATAATATAACTGCCACAGTATTCTTTGACTGTAAATGAAGGTAATTACTTTTGTTTTCAAATAAATTGGATTTCTTCCAGGTTTCTAACATGTTACTATTTTACTTTGTGACGAAATGTAAACTATACATATTATGTATTCCTTTGCATCTTAAGCTTATTGAAATTGTATGCTGAAATAATATTTCTTTTTATTGACTAATTGTTTTCAGTAATAATATTTTTTTATTTCTAAAGAATGGTGCTTTCATCTGGAGCTCTTATCTTGAGAAGTTTGTGTGTGCAGGTTCCTGAGATGTTGTCACAAATGATTTCCTTGCATTCATGACTACATAAATATTGCCTTGAAGGAAAAAAGTGTTAACATTTGGTCAAAATACTTTAGAATTCTTTCAGAAATAGGGTATTAAATAACTTAAGCTAAAAATATCTGTAAAATCTAGCTGCGTAGGAGTTACAAAGCTTTTTTAAAACAGTGCCCTACTATCAGTTTTCAGAGCCACATGCATAATAACCTCAATCTGGAAAGTGACCTCTTGTTTAAACTAGGAAACACAGAGATACTGCAGAATTTCAGTTCAGTCTTTTTAAGAATCAAATGCAGTCCTATTGACTACAAATGGTAACTTCCATTAAATGTCCAAATTTTATAAAGAACTAGTTTATAATGTCAAATAGTGCTTATTTAAAAATCATCTGTCCTGACAGTTAAAAATGTAAAGAATTATATATAATATATTCAGTTAGTTCACTTTTCCCTGACGAACAGGATAAAAATATCTACCATGGATACTGACCACTCCAAAAGGGAATTTAATCACTTCATCCAGTTGAAGAACTGCTTGGGGTGCTTAGGCCAGTTCTTTTGTCTCTGCCTGTATGGAAAACCCTTAAATATGAATGGGTAGGTTCTGGGTCTCTAGGTTAGCAGCCACTTTTTATTTCCCAGAGTCACTGGAACCAAGGCTCATTAATCTATGTCTTATAAAAAGTTAAAGAGGTCACATTAAAATGTGTGTAATGTAATAGTTTCTCCATCTGGGCTAGAAAAGGAAACAAAAGTAAACAGTAGATTTCGGAGGTTTAGCTCTTTCATAATTTAATATCAGAATTGAATTTAAGAAGTATCATAATGAAATTACTGAGTCATAATATTAGAAATGTAAAATTAGCTGATGTCTTAGAAATAGACATCTACTAATTGGAGTATTTAGTCTATGGTTAGACTGTTTTAAATGATTTCAAATTAAATACATACAATATGGTTCAATTACGTTGCTATTTGAGAATTATAAAAATTTATTTCCCATATTTAAGAGGCAATCTATTTGTATCATATAAAATATTCAAATCAATATAAAATAGTCTTTGTTCCTGGGCATCTTTCTCTGTTCTCATATTTGTGATTTTACCTCCTAAGTGGAATCTAAATTGAAAAATAGTGAGTGCCCATGGTGTACCCTGGATATTATATAACACTGCTTTAATGTATGCAAATAAAGAATGTGATAGGAATTATGTAATGGTTTCAACATTAGGAAAATCCAAAATCTTTTATGTTTAATGTGAAAATAAATAGGGCACTAAAATGATTAAATTGAATAAGCACAGATATCTCAAACATCAGAAGTACCTTTTCTCACCTTGATTTTTTAAGAGACCATTGCCTCATCTGTATTATGAGAACCTTAGTTTTTTTAAAAAAGTGAAATTTCCTAAATAAGATATTAATATAACAAGAGGAATCATTAGAAGAAACATTTTACTTTACATATATAGATACAAATCATTTCTTTTCAGGTGTCCAAAAATCATCACTGATAATGTTAGAGTAGCAATTTAAAGGAAAATGAAATACTCATTTGTCCAAATATTTATGTTAGTTTCTTCAGTTCTGAACTAGATATTTTGCTTTCAATTTAAAATGCATGTTTCAAATCTATTCAGCATTTCTTATTTAAAAGCAGCCATGTAGGTCAGGGGTTAGGCTACAGTAATATATCAGAAGGAAACTCCCATGTGTTAACTCTGGAGTAGGAGATTTTGTTGTAGTGTTCTTAAAACCTAGTGAAACCCTGTATCATTGTATCTTAGGGCACCATAAGGCAAGAATTAGACTGAGAGTTAATTCTTAAATTTAAAACAAAGACAATAAATTTTAAATCAGGCAACTCTGATTGTCTAAGTAATCTGAGGCAATTAAGCTCAGAGAAAATGTTATTCAGAATCCACTTGACTGAGATCCTAAGAGAGAAACTGTATTAAGAGGATAGGAAGTCTCAAAAATGAATTTCATTATATAACTAAAAACAATCCTCACGTAAAAGAAGAGTGAATCTAAAATGATGTGACCTTATAGGGAGCTTTCAGATGAGCTCCAATTATAAAAGGAGACACACAAAAAATGGAAAAATAAATATACTCGACAAATATTTTTAGATGGCACATATATGCCTATTTATACATTATCTGGAAGGCTGAAGCCAAGGAAGGGATGAGAATTATAAATTAGAAGAAAAACTTAAAACCACCAGAAGTGTCTTTTAAAAAGTTATATTTGGAGTAAGAACAAAAAACAAAAAAGGGCTACACCAATATGTTTCTCAGAGTTGGGATGCTTATTTAAAATGCAGATTCCAAATTCCCAGGAATGGACCCAGGACCCAAATTTCCCATTTTTAATTAATTTAATTTAATCCCCAGGTAAATTTGTTTAATTTTTTCAAAGCAGAAAGTGAATATTGTTTTTAAAGTCAAGTAATGTGGTGTGCCTGGGCCAGTTGTTAAGCGTCTGCCCTCGGCTCAGGTCATGATCCCAGGGTCCTGGGATCGAGCCCCACATCAGGCTTTCTGCTCAGCAGGAAGCCTGCTTCTCCCTCTTGTGTTCCCTCTCTCGCTGTCTCTCTCGCTGTCAAATAAATAAATACATAAAATCTTAAAAAGAAAAATAAAGTCAAGTAATGCTAAAAGACATGCAGTAAATAATAGTTTCCTTAGCCAATCCTTTCTCAAACCCTCAAAATTCCTCCTCAAAGGTAACAACTTTCAAATGTTTTGGTTATCTCTACTGGCATTTACCTCTACATTTTTTTTTAAGATTTTATTTATTTATTTGACAGAGAGAGACAGCGAGAGAGGGAACACAAGCAGGGGGAGTGGGAGAGGGAGAAGAAGGCTTCCTGTGGAGCAGGGAGCCCAACGGGCTCCCTGGGATCATGACCTGAGTGGAAGGCAGACGCTTAATGACTGAGCCACCCAGGCGCCCCTACCTCCACATTTCTAAGTAATATGCTATATTGCAATTTCTTGATTAATCACTTTTAAATATTATCTTTGACTTCTTATAGTAAAGATTTAGGTCCCTTACACTTCCACCTATATACTTCCTCCTCCCCCACACTCTCTGTATAGTTACATCACAATTTGGGGAAAAACAATATTCAGTGTTTACATTGGCATGATCATATGTATCTTATTTGTAGTTGAGCCAGTTAGTATACTGTGATTACACTCCTTTCTCTAACAGTTTCTTGTTTTCCAAATATTAGTAATTGTCTCATATATGCTTGGATTTTATGTAATGATTGCTAATTCTACCCAAACATTCCAAAATTGCCTCAGTACTATTTTCCACATAAGCAAACACATCAGGTAATTTCTCAATTCCTATTTTCCCAGAAGTCTTCCCTCTTGGAGCTCTTTACCTTTATGCTCTGCTTCAGGTAGTTTCTCTACAGGGTTGCATGTCTATCATTCTAGGAATTTCCTTTGCCATTATCCTGTGTTGGATCCCCTGTTCCTTTAATCTTCACCGATTTACTCCTTTCTTTTGGTAGGCCATATCCTCTAGTTGCTTTTTGAGTGCTACATAGAAGGTACTTTTTGAGTCCTGTCATGTCTGAAAATATCCTTATAGCTAACAATCAGCTTTGCCGTGTCTCATTTTTAACATGAATGATAAGCCAAGTATTACTAAAATGGTAAGCCAAGTATTACTAGATATTTAAGGAATACCCTTATTGTAAAAAACAGAGGCCAAAATAAACAATGAAAACTTGGAGAAAGAAAAAAAATGAGAGTGGGGCATCTGGGTGGCTCAGTTGGTTAAGCGTCTGCCTTTGGCTCAGGTCATGGTCCCAGGGTCCTGGGATTGAGTCCCTCGTTGGGCTCCCTGCTCCATGGAAAGCCTACTTCTGCCTCTCCCACTCCCCCTGCTTGTGTTCCCTCTCTCGCTGTCTCTCTCTCTGTCAAATAAACAAAATATTTAAAAAGAAAAAAATGAGAGCCAAGGCTAGGAACAAAATAAAACTTAAAATATGTAAGTAATATGCTCAGACAGGTGAGAGATGTTGCAGCTATGAAACAAGAACAAAATAACTATAAAAATAGTTATCAGCACACAAGACTTAGATCCTGGAAATTTAAAATATGACAAAAAGAGAATCAGTCCTCTCTGGTTGGTTAATATTACATTGTTGGATATAGCCTAGTGTTCTCAAGGTATACCTGAAAATCACCTGGAGACTGTAGGTTGAACATGGTGGAAGGCACAAAGACAGTTTATTCATTCTTCCCTCCCCAAATTCCGTTAAAATAATAGTGAGAAAAAAAAAATTAAACCTTAATTGTGACAGGGACAAAAACACAGAAGGGAAATAGAAGAAAAATAAAGACAAGGCTAGGAACAGAAGAAAACTACAAAAATTATAATTACTATCCTCAGAGAGATAATGGAAGATGTAAAGTAGATAGAGGTGTGGTAAACTACTTAGCCTATGGCAGAAAATGACGTACACAGGCTCACTTTTCAGTGGACTATTTCTGAGCAGTCATTTCAGCATCCTCGAAAAGCTTGTTAACACCTCTTCTCTGTTCTTTATGTCCATGGGTAGAGTTTGTAGATGCATAAGCTTCAAGGTTACCTGATTGAGCAGTAAGACAAGCAGATCCCTAAAATGTCAGTATTTAGAGTTCTTGAAAAATAGACATCTTAATTTTGATGGAGTCGAATTTATTAATATTTTCCTTTATGGTTTGTGCCTTTTGTGTTCTGTTTAAGAAATCTTTGCCTAATTCAGGAGGTCATGAAGATATTTTCCTATGTTGTATTCTACAAGTTTTATTGTTTTACCTTTCACACATATTTTTATTTTCAATCCTCTGAGAATTGATTTTTTTTTATGGTGTGAAAAAAGGGTCTTTTTATGTGGCTATCAAAATGATCTATTTATTTAACATTCTTTACCCATTGCACTTCAACATTGTCATAAATCATGTGAGCAGATATGTATGAGTCTGTTTCTAGATTCTCTATTCCATTCCTTACTCTATTTGTCTATACATGCACCAATACCATACTACCCTAATCAATATATATACTAATGGTAGGTCTTAATATTTGGCAATTTTGTTGTATTAATCCTCTTTGAGGTTGCTTTTCTTGTCTATCCTTGGCTATTGTTTAGCTTTTGCACTTCCAATATAATTTTGAGAATCAATTTGTCTGTTTCTACAAAAAACTTGCTGGGGTTTTCATGAAGGTCACATATATCAATTTGCAATGAATTGGCATCTTTACAATTTTGAGTCTTTCAATTCATGAACATGCATATCCCACCATTAATTTTGGTTTTCCTTAATTTTTTTCAATAATATTTTATAGCTTTCTGTGTAACAATCCTTTGTTAGATTTCTTCTTAGGCATTTGATGCTATGATAAAAGATATCATTTCCCCCATATTCTAACACTGAGTCTTGTATATTGACCTTGTTTCCAGAGAACTTATTAAATTCACTTACTACTTTTAACATATGTGTGCAGGTATTCTGGGATTTTCTCCATACAGAAGAGTGTCATGTACAAATAATAATGCCTTTATTTTTTTTTCATTTCTAACTCTTTTACCTTTTATTTATTTTTCTTGCTTTATTGCACAGATTAGGATGTTCAGTACAATGTTGAATGTTAAGAGATGAGAGCAGGTATGCTTATCTTATTGCCACTCTCAGGAGGAAATCTTTCAATATTTTACCACCAAGCATGACATTTCTGTAAGGTTTTGTACTATTTATCAGATTAAGGAAGTGCTATTCTATTCCTGGTTTGCTAAAAGTTTGTGGGTTCTTTACTACAAATAGATATAGAATTTTAACTCTAATCCATCTATTGAGATTATCACAGGTTTCTTCTAATTTCTCTTTCTTTTCTCATTTCTCCTTAATTAATTTTTATCAATTCAATTAATTTATAGTAATAAATTGAATGGTTTTTCTTTTTTTAAGATTTTATTTATTTATTTGTCAAAGAGAGAGGGAGAGAGTACAAGCAGGGGGAGTGGCAGGCAGAGGGAGAAGCAGGCTCCCCACTGAGCAAGGAGCCCAATGTGGGACTCAATCCCAGGATCCTGGGACCATGACCTTAGCTGAAGGCAGTCGACTGAGCCACCCAGGCATCCCTTGAATGACTTTTCTTTACAAAAAGTTAATTTTTATCATTAACGTGGATTCAATATTCAATAAGCTCATGTTAAAGTACTTTGAAAAAAATATTAAATGGGGGCGCCTGGGTGGCTCAGTTTGTTAAGCGACTGCCTCCGGCTCAGGTCATGATCCTGGAGTCCCTGGATCGAGTCCCGCATTGGGCTCCGTGCTCAGCAGGGAGTCTGCTTCTCCCTCTAACCCTCCCCCCTCTCATGTGCTCTCTCTCTCTCAAATAAATAAAATCTTTTAAAAAAATACTAAATGCACCAAAGGAAAAGATAGTACTCTTAAAACTAGAGCCATCAAAACTTTGATATACTGAGTAATTTTTTGAATATCATTTCACCTCTGAATTCTTGAAATAAATCCAAATTGGCCATGATGATTATCAATTTTATATATCACTGGATTCAATTTTATAATACTTTAAAAGAATTTTTCATTTAGCCAACATACAGTACATCATTAGTTTTTGATGTAGTGTATGTTGGCTAACTGAACATAATAAATAAATAAATAAATAAATAAATAAATAAATAAATAGATTTTCATTTATGTGTATCAGAGAAATTGGCCTATAATTTTTCTTTCTTATAATGTCCTTGTCAGATTTTGTTATGTTATTCTGATCTCATAGAGTGAATTAAGAAACCTTCCCTCATTTTCTATTCTCTGGAAGAGTTTGTGTGACATTAGTGCTATTTCTTCCTTACATGTATTGAAAATTTACTGTCATTTGGGGCTGGAGTTTTCTTTGTGGAAAGGTTTTTAACTGCAAATTCAATTTTCTTTTTTTAAGATTTTATTTGTTTTTTTGACAGAGAGAGAGGGAACACAAACAGGGGGAGTGAGAGAGGGAGAAGCAGGCTTCTCGCTGAGCAGAGAGACTGATGCGGGGCTCAATCTCAGGACCCTGGGACCATGACCTGAGCTGAAGGCAGACGCTTAACAGCTGAGCAACCCAGGAACCCCACAAATTCAATTTCTTTAATAGATATAATACTATTCAAATGTGTTATTTCTTGTGTCGATTTTGGTAAATTGTGTTTTTCAAGGAAGTTTTTATTTTATCTAAAATTGAAATTTATTGTCATAAGGTTAAAATAACCTCTTATCTTTTTAATATCTGTAAATTCCTTAGCGGTATTCCTTTTCTCACCTTTGATACTGGTGATTTGTGTCTTACCTACTTTTTTTTGGTCCTGAGCAGTTTTTTTTTTTAAGTAAACTATACCCCCAATGTGGGTCTTGAATTCACAACCCCAAGATCAAGAGTCATATGTTCTACCAAATGAGCAAGCAGATGCCCCTTTGTCTTGGGCACTTTTGCGAAAAGTTTATTGATTTTACTAGTCTTTGCAAATAAGTAACTGACTTTTTGAATTTAGTATATGTCTTTCTACTTAATTGAATTCTGCTTTTATTATTTTTCACATACTTCCATTGAGTTTAATTTGCTGTTCTTTCTCTAATTTCTTGAAATGGATACCAAGATTACAAGATCCTTCCTCCTTCCAAACTCCTGTCTCATAATGGTGAACAGTCAGAAGTCAGACAACATATGAGTCCGGGGAAAACAATTTCAAAGGTAGCCCCCTTGTGATTCAGAGCAGAACAAAAGTAGGGCAAAGGATGAATATGACAGCCCCACAGGCAAATGTGTAATGCGTAGTGTGAAATCTGGAGAAAAAAGACTTGGGCAGAACATGATAATGTTCTTTAACTTTTCAAAGGATAGTTATATGGGAGAGAGACTGCATATGTTATGTATGAATCCAGAAGTCAGTACTAGCACTGATGGAGGAAATTATAGAAAAATAGATTGCAGCTCAATATAAGAAAAAACTTTTAACAATTAGAGACACACAAAAATAGAAGAGCTAAAATACATGGAATCAAGCACTCCCATAAAATTTTGGTTGGAAAGCATTTTGACAAAATCTATTAGAATTTAAAGTACTCCTTTTTTTAAAAAAAGATGTATTTATTTGAGAGAGAGAGAGAGAGCATGAGGGAGAAGATGGACAGAGGGAGATAATTTTCAAGCAGACTCCCAGCTGAGTGAGGAACCAGATGTGGGGCTTGATCTTATAATCCATGAGATCATGACCTGAGCCGAAACCAAGAGTCAGCCACTTAACCGACTGAGCCACCCAGGCACCCGTAACCTACTCTTTCACTTAACAATTCTACTTTTAGGATCTTTTTTCAATAGGTATTATTGTAATGTAGTATGTAGTGTGTACCAAGGACTATGTTCAAGGATAATTACTGAAGATTATTTGCAATAGCAAAAGATTGGTGACAACCTAAATGTCTATCAAAGGGAACTGACTACAGTTACAATACAGTGTAGCCATTTATTGGAAAAATGTCCAAGATATATTATGTGCAAAAAGCAACATGCAAAACAGTTTCATAGTATGCTATCATTTATGCAGTATGCTATTATTTGTGTAAAAAGAAGGAATACAAACTTACATATACATATACACTTTATTTGCACAGTATAGCTCTAGATGGACACACAAGAAACCACCAAGCAGTGGGGAAAGGAGTCCTAAAGGCATAGTTTCTCTGAACTTTCATAAACCAAATGAATTAGAAAATTTTCACATTTTTATATTTAGTTACATTTTTATAGTAAAATAAATAAATATTAGCTGGAAAATTGGGTGAACACTAATTAGTGGATCAGTATCAACCACAAGTAATGGCTCTATATTGAATCACAGAGCACTAGTTTGGGTAGGAATGGGTCAGAATGACTTGGATGAGAACATAGATTACAAACTCAACAATTTCTATTTTATCAGAATACTCATAAAAATAGAAATTGCTGAGTTTGTAATCTAACATAATAAAAAAATACATTGGATTGTTGGTCAGTATTCAGTGCCCTTGTCAACCAAAATCATCTACATTCCATAAAAAACCATTTGGATAAAAATACAGAAGATAAGGGGAACTGATAATTGTCATCAATTTTACATTTCCAATTAGAAATTTGACTACATTTCTATTACTATTACTATTTTCTCTACACTTGCTAAGAAGAATGAATTTGTTGAATTCCATGTCAAATGTGGATTGGTAATTTTCTTTAAACCTTAATAAGAAAGCTTACTAATGTTTATTTTTGATATCTGCCTTTAAGCATTTCAGGATTTTTAAATTTTAGTTCTTTTCATTACAGAAAGTTGATAAATGAAAACATGTTTTAGACTACTTAATGGATTTATCAGACTTTATCAAATAACAAGAAATACTAAAAATAAATATGTCAAGGACAATGATGCAGAAATTCAGTTCACTACAAAAACAAGGATTTGCAGCTTTAAATGTCCCTGTTTTCAACCTAAGAAAAATCAGGTTGGGGTGAAAGAAAGCAGGCACAACACCTTTATTTCAAGATTGATGATTCTTTGAATTGCCTCATGTGTATTCATCACATGGTCAAAGTAGGACCTCACTAGTTGGAAGACCTTTAAGTTTAACTCATCAGTTGTAACTGTTCCTCAGTGCACTCTCAGTACAACAGAAGCAAGTGTATAGCATGCTTAAGAGAAAGGACCATCTATTGTTTCTTTGTGGGAACATGAAAAGCCATTCAGGCAGACAATACATGGAAAAACAGATCTCTATACAAAGCTTTTAAACATGTTTTCTCAAAGGAGCATCTATTAGAATATTACAGGATTATTTTCTTTACATGTGGTTTTACATGTCACTTCCACCCCCATCAGAACCTTTAAGTATACTCTCATAGTGTAACCCTTCTTGAGTTTTAGTCTTATGTTCTATAGCCAGGAGTGTGATGTTTCCAATAATGATGTGGAAAAGCACCGACAGGTGTAATGTTCAAATCGTGCTTTATACCTGCTATATAAATTTGGTCTGGCTTATTGTTCAAGAAAAATAATTAAGACTGTGAAATAGGTATTATATAAAAAATGGTATCAATTTAATGATGTTTTCTCTTTAATAATGCCCCTCCCCTTTCTTTGTTGCTTGGGAAACATGAAGATTTACCTATAGATATCCTATAATACTGTTAGGAACATAAGACCTAATGAAACATTTTCAATCTATGAGAAGTGCCAACAGTGTCAAGCCTAAAGCTGTAAAGAAATCCTGTCAGTCCTTCGGCCCTACTTATGGGTCACTGAGATGAATCTTGGCCTTATTTGGAGCACCTAACTGGCATGTTACATACTGATACAAGTTATACTAAATTGCATTGATTGGAGAGAGATATTGGATCTGCAAATTAAAATTCCAGGTGAAAAAGTGCTGTGTTGCCTTCTCATAAGGAATATATACTAAGGGCCATTTTGCTCTCCACAGTGACTTCAAGTTTTTAACATTATTGGCAAAAATTTTAATTGTATACATTTAAAAATATATTTTTATGATAATGCTAACATGTAAAGGTCAGTTTTCCAAAAACTTCTGTGAAGGAATTTGTAATTTTATAAATAGTTCAGCTATGTAATACCCTATTAAGTTTAGTTATCTCCCTGTAATTAAAAGTGATCCTTTACATTCTACTGGAGATATAATATTACTAACACTGATAACTGTACCCTTGTTACCTGGTTCTCAAGTGAAGGGAGGGCTCCTAATTGCTTGATATGTTTACCTCAGCTCCCACTAATGTGAATAGGCATTCCCCAAGGATAAGAAAAAAATTTATAGGTTGGGCATATGAAACTCTAACTCAATAAGTTTAATCTGCAAAGAGATGTGAAATTCTTCCTGACATTACAAGAACAGCAATCATAAGAGGCTTTGGTAAACTAAATATAGAGGGAAAGAATTGAAGATTGGAGGAAACAATCTCTCTATCACATCCTAGCAATAAAAATCACCACTATTTTGGTAATCTGGCTTGAAAAGTTTTGATACCATTAATGTACTGCAATGTTGTCATAATATTAAAGCATAATAAAACATGTTGTTAATTAAATTTAAAACTGTGATAAATACAAAGGTGCTAATTGAATTATGTGGAGGAGCACTTGTAGAATGAGAAACAATTTTGAACTTCCTTCTTCCCCTACTGATCTCAGATTTTTAAAATAAAGCTTGTAGAGTATACTTGGGATTCCTTTTTTAAAACTCTAGAGTAATTTTTGGGCACCTGGGTGGCTCAGTTGGGTAAGCATCTGCCTTTGGCTCAGGTCATGATCCCAGGGTCCTGGGATGGAGCCCCACGTCAGGCACCTTGCTCAGTGGGGAGTCTGCTTGTCCCTCTCCTTCTTCCTCTGCTCCTCCCCCTGCTCATGCTCAGTTTCTCTCTCTCTCTCTCAAACAAATAAATAATCTTTAAAACTCTAGAGTAATTGGATTTCCAAAATCATCTTTAAAAGATTAGGGATCTAGCTAGATGGATAAAATCTCTGTACAATTCTCTCTACTCACATGGTGAAGGACTGAATAAGTCAACTTTGCATGGCCCTGAATGCAGGATAATGTCGTCTGCCCATGAAAGGCTGAGGTTAAACATATTCACCTACAGGGCCTTGCTTAGCCTTGGAGCAGCCACAGTTGTAGCTATTCCCAACACCTCTAAAAGACATCATGAGATAGATTTTTTGTCATTCATGCATCAACTCCTTTCTTTTTCTCCTATCTCTGTATAAACCCCTTTTTCCCACGAGAAAGATAAATAGGAGTTAATTATGCTTCTAAATGCTATAATATAGGCATTTATATAACCTAGGTCAAAAAAGGTAAATTACATGAACTCACAAGTTTACTCCTCTTTACACTACAGTCTCCTTTTCCTCCCAAATACCCAAGTTCCCTTAATTTTCAGCTCAGTCCAAAATTTCCTCAGTCCTCATACTAAACTAATGCTTAAAGATTTAAGAAGGTTACTCCACCACCTCTTGCAATATATTTAAAATGGAAAAACAATGGCATCATTAAAGTTTTTTTTTTTTAGAAAATCATAGTAAAGACTAAATTTACAGCTAGATTTAGTTGGGGTCTCCATTGAGAATTTAGGTTATGTGTTTTCTAGAAATTAGGCATGTATGGAGATATGATGGAAGTGAGTTGGCTATGGATCTATTACATGTAAGTCTTGGGGAAAAATTCAAACCAAAAGAAGAAAGAATCAAAGCACACAAAGACAGTACAAAGGAATGGATGGGGAGGTACAATTCTAAATATAGCCCTAAGATTGTCTCAGCATGGTCCCCTGGCTCAATTCCTTGTGGACCCATGGCCAAGTTTTCATATATGGAGAGTGCAATAAAAGAATAAAAGAGCTGCTTCTGTAAATCCTTAAACGTGCTGAACAGCATTTCTCTGTACCCTACTTAGTAGGATCTCACACCAATGGAAGTAGAGGGTACTTTATCCAGTGGAGTTAACTGCCAAACCACAGGATGGGCAAAATATTGGTGCTTCTGCTGAGCTTCAGTGGGTATGGGTGCCTGTGGTAGGCATTGAAATAACCTTATGTGTCACAGATGTGCATATAAAGCACTTAGCACAGTTTCTGACCCAAAATACATGCTCAGAAAATGGTTGTTTAATAACACGATTATTACTAGTAACAGCACAATCAGTGAGTGTTAGGGTCAAATTCACATCAGAATCTGATTGTATTTGGAGAAAGGGTCTTTAAAGAATTAACTTAAAATGAGGTCATTAGGGTGGATCCTAATTTAATATGACTGGTATCCTTATGAGAAGAAGAAATTTGGGGTGCCTGGGTGGCTCAGTTGGTTGGGCGACTGCCTTCGGCTCAGGGCATGATCCTGGAGTCCCGGGATCGAGTTCCGCATCAGGCTCCCTGCTCAGCAGGGAGTCTGCTTCTCCCTCTGACCTTCCTCCTTCTCATGCTCTCTCTCTACCATTCTCTCTCTCTCAATAAATAATAAAAATCTTTTAAAAAAAAGAAGAAATTTGGACACAGACAAATGCAAAGGGTAGATATGTAAAGACACAGGGAGAAGATCTATAAGCCAAGGAGAAAAGCCAGGAATAAATCTTTCCTTCACAGCCCTCAGAAGGAGCCAACCCCACTGATGCCTTGATGTCAGACTTCAAAGCCCCCAGAATTATGAGAAAATAATCTTCTGTTGTTTAAGTCACCTAGTCTGTGGTATTTTGTTATAGACATTACTAATTCACTGGGCATGGGCAGCAACAGGATACGTCATGCTAGCAAGATAGAGGAAAAGAAATAAATGGTGATAGCTGATATGACCAGTTCCTAGGCATTCATCCATTCATATTATATTCATTCAATAAATATTGGTTGGTCATTACTATATATCAGACATTATTCTAAGTGCTAGAAATTCAAAGCCCAACAAAACATAGTCTCTACTGGTGAGGAACTAATAGTCTTGTGTATGTGTGGTCATTTGGAAGTGGGAAAATAGGAGAAGAGGAAGGAGATGATGCAAAGGGCATAGGGCAGTTAATATGCAAATCAATGATTATAATTCCATAATCAGCACTATGAAAATTTGGACAATGTTAGGCATAAGGTTTTATGGATGTATAGAGGCAGGCCATCTAATCAGAATGGGTCAGGAAAAGCTTTCCAAAGGATGTGTCTCTTGAATTAGGCACTAATGCATGAATAGGAGTTAGCTCGATAAAAACAGAGAGGAAGAACATTCCTATTCAAGATATACCACCCCTACTCATTCTTCTCAAACTCCTTGAACTACATAGGGAAGTCCTGTAATAGTTAT
Source organism: Callorhinus ursinus (assembly GCF_003265705.2). Classification (NCBI taxonomy): domain Eukaryota; kingdom Metazoa; phylum Chordata; class Mammalia; order Carnivora; family Otariidae; genus Callorhinus; species Callorhinus ursinus. Next base: position 11,982,633 of record NW_027397102.1, on the reverse strand, counting down.
AAGGGAAATATCAGAAAAATTTAGTTTTATTTCTCTTCTGATGTTATGACTTTTATCCTCAGGCTGGAATGGCCTAGAAAATTCAGGGATTTTACACATGTGCAGCAAAGTTCAGTATTTTTATTCAAACTAAAAATTGAAAGCTCCACACACATATGTAGATGCTGAGAAGGTCCAGTTTGTGAAGTGTAATCCTTGCTTTATAATTACTATATTGAACCCTGAGAAAAAGAGACTAAAAATAAATTTCAACTAATATTCCAGTGATATAAAATTATTTATTATGGTTCTTTTGCCAATCTCTATGTAAGAGTTCATTTATCCTCCTCTTGATTTCAGCATCTGATTTGTATCTAATTCGGCCACTATTCAAAATAGTCTTAGTGATGAGATCTGAATTCATACTGAATAATATATGCATTAACATTTAATAATATATGCATTAACATTATTTTGTGTACAAGTAGCACTCCTATGTACTAAAGAATCAACTAGTATCTCTATATGTCAGTTTTCTGTCTATAAGAAGGTTGGTATTTTTTCTCCAAGCAAAAATGGCAAAATATATTTCAGCACAAAATAGTTGTTCTAGTTTTATATTATATCCAAAGAATGAATAATGTAGGCCTAGGAGCTGAAAAGAATAACAGCATTTTTGAATAGTTCAGAGGTGAAAGAACACAACTTTCATTTCATTTATTTTTTAAATTCCATTACAGCCAACATACAGCATTACATTAGTTTCAGGTGTACAATATAGTGATTCAACAATATTATGCATTACTCAGTGCTCATCAAGATAAATGTACTCTTTAATCCCCCTCATCCATTTCACCCCCCACCCCCATAACCATCTGTTTGTTCTGTATAGTTAAGTCTGTTGTGTTTTTTTTTCTTAAATTCCACAAAGAGTGAAATAATTTTGTATTTGTATTTCTCTGTCTCACTGATTTCACTTAGCATAATGCCCTCGAGGCCCATCTATGTTGTCACAAATGGCACTATCTCATCCTTTTTATGGCTGAGTACTATTCTATTTTATCTATCTATCTACCTATCTATATCACATCTTCTTTATCCATCTATCTATTGATAGGCATTTGGGTTACTTCCATATCTTGGCTATTGTAAATAATTCTGCTATAAACGTTGGAGTGCATGTATCCCTTTGAATTAGTGTTTTTGTATTCTTTAGGTAACTACCCAGCAGAGCAATTGCTGGATCATACGGTAATTCTACTTTTAATGCTTTGAGGAACCTCTATATGGTAATTCTACTTTTAATGTTTTGAGGAACTTCCATACTGTTTTTCACAATGACTGCACCAGTTTGCATTCCCACCAACAGTGCAAGAGGGTTCCTTTTTCTCCACATCCTTGCCAACATTTGTTGTTTCTTGTCATTGATTTTAGCAATTCAGACAGGTGTGAGGTGATATTTCTTTGTGGTTTTGGTTTGCATTTCCCTGATGATGAGTGATATTGAGCATGTTTTCATGTGTCTGTTGGCCATCTCTGTCTTCTTTGGAGAAATGTCTGTTCATGTCTCTGACCATTTTTAATTGGATTATTTGGGGGGTTTTTTTGTGTTGAGATGTATAAGTTCTTTATATATTTCGTATAGTAACTCTTTATTGGATATGTCCTTTGCAAATATCTTCTCCCATTCTGTAGGTTGTCTTTTAGTTTTTTTGTTGTTTGCTGTGCAGAAGCATTTTATTTTTATTATTTTATTTTATTATTATTGTTTAATATTTTATTTATTTATTTATTTGAGAGAGAGAGAGAGAGGGATCGGGAGGAGCAGAGGGAGAGGGACAAGCAGACTCCATGCTGAGTGTGGAGCCCAACACAGTGCTCAATCTCACCACCCTGAGATCATGACCTGAGCTGAAATCAAGAGTTGGACACTCAACCGACTGAACCACCCAGGCATCCCAGAGGTGTTTTATTTTGTTGTAGTCCCAATAGTTTATTTTTGCTTTTGTTTTCCTTGCCTCAGGAGACATATCTAGAAAAATGTTGCTACAGCCAACGTCAGAGAAATTACAGCCTGTGCTTTCTTCTAGGATTTTTATGGTTTCGCATCTTACATTTAGGTCTTAAAGAAGACAAATTTTTAAAAGGAAAGCATGACAGTAAAAAATTAAGTTGACAGGAGCTTCTTGCTGGCTCAGTCGGTAGCGCATGTAACTCTTTTTATTAAAGATTTTATTTATTTATTTGAGAGAGCATGAGCAGGAGGAGGGGCAGAGGAAGAGGGAGAAGAACAAGCAGACTTCCTGCTGAGCAGGGAGCCTGATGCCGGGCTCCATCCCAGGACCCGGAGATCATGACCTGAGCCAAAATTAGATGTTTAACCAGCTAAGCCACCCAGGCACCCCAGCATGTGACTCTTGAACTTGGGGTTGTGAGTTCAAGCCCCACGTTGGGTGTAGAGATTACTTAAAAATAAAATCTTAAGGAAAAAAAAAGGAATTAAGGTGACATGTGAAATATACTAACATTCTATTCCAAATCATTCATTTAGGTTCATAAAGGTAATGATGATGATTATGATGGCAAAATTATATTCAATTTTAATTCATCCAATTTATTTTACAAATAGAAAAAAATAATTTTAAAAATAGGTCTTCTTGTCAGTCTCCTTCTAATAACCTGCTTCAGAATGAAAAACTGAATAGTCATTCTTTCACTATCAAAGTTTGCATTGGGGGCGCCTGGGTGGCTCAGTCGTTGGGTGCCTGGGTGGCTCAGTCATTAAGCGTCTGCCTTCGGCTCATGTCATGATCCCAGGGTCCTGGGATCGAGTCCCACATCAGGCTCCCTGCTTAGCGGGAGACCTGCTTCTCCCTCTCCCACTCCCCCTGCTTGTGTTCCTGCTCTCGCTGTGTCTCTCTCTGTCAAATAAATTAATAAATAAAATCTTTAAAAAAAAGTTTGCATCGGATGCTTTGACTTCTCTGAAAGACTGAGAATGCTGGATGCATAGCATGGTTATCCTTGGAACTGCAGGAGTTAGGCTTATGGTGTATTTCAATTTTGGTTTTAGATATATCCTGGCAAGATATTTTCCCTACTTTACCAGGTCCTAACCTACCATAATAATTTGCCCTTTTATTTGGATAGACACCATTCATTATGAAAGGATAGAGTATGAAAACAGCTGAACTCTTGGAAATGAGTCCATTTCAGACAAAACTCTGGCAGCTAGAGACTCTTCCAAGACTCCGTCAAAGACCTAGAAACAAAACAAATGCTGACTTCAATTTGATTAGACTTAGTATCAGAAACAGAAAATAATGCAAATGAGAGCTATAATAAAGTGCTAAATTATGTGAGAGGGGGAAAAAAGGATAACTTATGAAAATGTCTCCAACTCAGGTGATATAAGGATAGACTTTGGGACATCTAAAGAAATGCAAACAAAATTCAAATCATAGGACATAAGATGATTATTGAGGGAAAAATTTATGTTCTCTTAAAGAGTTAACTTTTAAAGGGCACTCCGCCAAACCATGAAATAAAAAATCTTGTTTTCATAGCTAAATTGGAAATATTGGGAGAGAGTCCAGAATGGTAAGCTTTGTCTTGCTGTTTGTTATGGAAAGCAGACACATAAATGCCTGGCATGAAAGAAAAACTTGTTTCTGTCAAATACATTCTGTTCAGGAAGAGTGCATCTGTGTGAAAATATGACCCTTATAATGCTGCCAAGTTTAGCAAAATCTAAGGTAAGCTGTCGAGGAAGTGCTAAAAGCAGTTTTAACTTACACACCCAGTTTTTAAAGGCATTCAGATACAATCTCAAGGAGAACACTTATAATACACTATTTTGGTAATTCCCTGCTCTGACTTCCTGTGTCCCAATTTAGACACTAGATAAATGTTTTTCCTGAAAGAACTGGAAACATGATGTCCAACTTGAAACTTATGTTTTCAACATTCTGGTTTGCATGTCCTGGGGTTCTAAAGTTTCATATTTGTTTATATCCCTTGTGAGTTTAAAATAATTGTCTTCTTCAACAAATCCGAGTTTGCAAGAACTCATTTCATATGATGTCTTTATGGCCTTTTGTTTATAGTTTGTCTTTAAAAAGTCCAAGTGAAGATATTTCATACGGAAGACATCAGTGCTTTAGCTTTATGAACCACCTTAAATTCTTTTAATTTTGTGATGAAATGCATGGAAAAATTTTTCAAGAATTTAACCAGTTTCAAAACTTTAAGGATAATGAAGATTATTTTTGGTCCTGGATAATTTTATTTTTCAGGATTATAGGAAGGTTAAATATATTTTTAAAATTTCCCTAATTTTCTCATTTCTTAAAAAGCAGACAATGTAAACTTCAAATTGGAGCTCAGCTGTGAGTGATACAGTGCTTTCAGTACACCAAAACTAACTGTATATGGTTTAGGCAAATGTTAGTTCACTACTAAGTGTGGATTTAATACTTGTGATCAGAGTTTTGCTGTACTTGCTATGATGGGTTGGAGAATATATATAGCAGCAGTCACAAACTTGTGTTTACAGGGGTCTGGCAGGTAATAACAATGAATGGAGATGTCTAGTATAAAAATAAACTATACTGAAACAGGAAGCAATTGTGTTCTTCCATTTTACTACTTTTGATTAAGATACAACTATAGCTTTTATGTTTGTTTTCCTTTGTATTACTTTAGGAAAAATAACAATGCAAACAAAACAAGAAGTAGCAACTAATAATTGTATTCAAATGTGTTAATGTGCAAGATTTGGTTATGCATTACTAGTTTGTGATTTCTGGTTTAGAGTGAAATACGAAAATTGTTAGGCTATCCAGACACTGTGATATCAGGCACACAGCACCATCTGCAAAGTACTCTTGCCAAGAAGTTGACCTTGAACCTAATTAAATCTCTAGAGTTAACTTCCATTTATAGAAATATAAAGCATAGAGGAACAAGTAAAATGACACCTCAAGGAAAAAGACAAATCTACAGTGTGGAATATTCCATACAAATAACTAAGGTGGTTACTCCAACAAGCCAATGGCAGGGAAAATGAAGGTGATGAGAATATACTCCTCTAGATTCAAAGAGACCACACAAGTATCAATCCAATGCAATTGTGGATCTTATTTTTATTCTAATGCAAACATGCATTTTTAAATGATCAGGAACATTTATTTATGGACTAAATATTAGATAATACCAAAAAATATTGTTAATTTTTTAGACATAATAATGGCATTGTGGTTATATAAGAGTATCCATGGTATTTAGAGATGCATACAGAAGAATGTAGAGGTGAAATAATGAGATGTCTGGGATTTGCTTTAAATATTTAGGAAAAATGAGAAAAGCAAAAAAAGAGGTAGATGAAACAAGTGAGGCAAAAATAAGAGAGTCTGGTGATGGGCATATGAGGATCCATTGTACTATTTTCTATTTTTTTATTTGAAATTTGACATTTAAAATTTAAAACTACAGAAAGTTCCACTTTTAGGTATGATAAATTAAGATCCTACCTAACAACTCTCCACCTCCACCCCACTGCATAAAATAATTATAAAACCTGGGTATACAACAAAGAACATGAATGTACTGGAGAGTGAAGATAAGTGTCTGCTGGGTTTGCAGTACAAGTTCACTTGGAGGAGGGGTGACAACTAAATACCTAAGCTGAGGTTTTTAGCCTGAGGGTAATTGCAGTCTACAACTGGCTGGAATTCATGCAGAAAAAAACCAAACCAAACCAAACCAAACCAAAACAACAATCTCTCTTTGGCCTATAAAACATGAAAACTGAACCCAGGAAAATGTGAGTGCTGAAGAGAATGGAGGAATCCTACAAGGAAAAGAACCATATAGCAGATCCCCAAACTGTCCACCCACATTTCTGACTGAACTCAGATTTAGGCATGTATGGGAGAGCCTAAAACCATCTCAGCTAAAGACCATCTTTACTCTAGATGAGAGATTGCAAACTGACAACTCATGGGTAATCCCTACACACAGACACATTTAAATCCAATCTGAACTGACTTTGAAGTTTGAAGTTCAAGCCTAAACCTCACTTAAAAAAAAAAATCACCTGCGGGCGCCTGGGTGGCTCAGTCGTTAAGCATCAGCCTTCGGCTCAGGTCATGATCCCAGGGTCCTGGGATCGGAGTGCCACATTGGGCTCCCTGCTCGGCAGGAAGCCTGCTTCTCCCTCTCCCACTCCCCCTGCTTGTGTTCCTGCTCTTGCTATCTCTCTCTGTCAAATAAATAAAATCTTTAAAAAAAAATCACCTGCTAAAACAAAGGAGACAACATTCATTATGGAAAAATACCAGAATACAAAATCTCCACAATTCAACATTCAAAATATCCAGGATAGAGTAGAAAGTGATGAAGAACAAATTAAGCCTAGGGGCAGCACAAGAAGAGAAATAATAAAGATTAGAGCAGAAATAAATGACATAGAAAAAACAAACAAAAGAACCCAGTAGAACAGATCAATGAAACCAGGAGTTGGTTCTTCGAAAGATTAATAAAATTGATAACCCCCTAGCCAAACTTAAGGAAAAGAAAAGAGAAAGGACCCAAATAAAATCACCAATGAGAGAGGAGAAATCACAACCAACACCACAGAAATAGAAACAATTATAAAAGAATGTTATGAAAAAATATATGCCAACAAATTCGGCAATCTGGAAGAAATACATAAATTTCTAGAAACATTCAAACTATCAAAACTGAAATAGGAATAAATAGAAAACTGAAACAGACTGATAACTAGCAAAGAAATTGAATCAGTAATCAAAAATTTCCCAACAAACAAAAGCCCAGGGCCATATGGCTGCCTTCGGGACTTCTACCAAGCATTTAAAGAAGAGTTAATACCTATTCTCAAACTGTTTCAAAAACTAGAAATTGAAGAAAACTTCCAAATTCTTTCTATGAGGCCAGCATTATCTTGATTCCAAAATCAGACAAAGACTCCACTAAAGAAAAGAATTACAGGCAAATATCCCTGATGAATATGGGTGCAAAAATTCTCAACAAGATACTAGCAAATCGAATCCAACAGTACATTAAAAGAATCATTCACCACGATCAAGTGGAATTTATTCCTGGGCTGTAAGTATGGTTTAATATTCATAAATCAATCAATGTGATACATGACATTAATAAAAGAAAGGATAAGAACCATATGATCCTCTTAATAGATGCAGAAAAAGTATTTGCCAAAGTACAAAGCATCCATTCTTGATTAAAAACCTCAACAAAGTAGGGATAGAAGGAACATATCTCAACATCATAAAGGTCATATACAAAGGACCCACAGCTAATATCATCCTCAATGGGGAAAAACTGAGAGCTTTTCCTCTAAGGTCAGGAATAAGACAGGGATGTCCACTCTCACCACTGTTATTTAACATAGTACTGGAAGTCCTAGCCTCAACAATCAGGCAACAATAAGAAATAAACAACATCCACATAGGCAAGGAAGAAATCAAACTTTCACTATTTGCAGATGACATGATACTCCATGTAGAAAACCTGAAAGACTCCACCAAAAAATTGCTAGAACTGATTCACAAAATCAGTCAAGTTGTAGGATACAGAATTAAATATACAGAAATTTGTTGCATTTCTATATACTAGTAATGAAACAGAAGAAACAGAAATCAAGGAATTGATCCCATTTACAACTGCACCAAAAAACAGAAGATACCTAGGAATAAACCTAACTAAAGAGGTAAAAGATATATACTCTGAAAAGTAGAACACTTATGGAAGAAATTGAAGGTGACACAAAGAAATGGAAACACATTGCATGCTCATGGATTGGAAGAACAAATATTGTTAAAATGTCTATGCTACCCAAAGCAATCTACACATTTAATGCAATCCCTATCAAAATACCACCTGCATTTCTCAGAGTGAGAACAAATAATTCTCAAATTTATTTATTTTTTTGGATGACAAAAATCTTTTTTTATTATGTTATGTTAATCACCATACATTACATCATTAGTTTTTGATGTAGTGTTCCATGATTCATTGTTTGCATATAACACCCAGTGCTCCATTCATTCAGATAATCCTCAAATTTATATGAAACCACAAAGGACCCTGAGTAGCCAAAGCAATCTTCAAAAAGAAAAGCAAAGCTGGAGGTATCATAATTCCAGACTTCAAACTAAATTACAAAGCTGTAATGATCAAGATAATATGGTACTGGCACAAAAACTGACACATAGATCAATGGAACAGAATAGAGAACCCAGAAATGGACCCACAACCACATGGTCAACTAATCTTCAACAAAGCAGTCTCTTCAATAAATGGTGCTGGGATAACTGGACTGCCACATGCAGAAGAAAGAAACTGGACCACTTTCTTACACCATACACAAAAATAAATTCAAAATGGATGAAAGACCTAAATGTGAAATAGGGAAACCATGAAAATCCTAGAGCAGAACACAGACAACAACTTCCTTGACACTGGTCATAGCAACTTCTTTTTAGACATGTCTCTGGAAGCAAGGGAAACAAAAGCAAAAATGAACTCCCGGGACTTCATCAAGATAAAAAATCTTCCACACAGTGAAGCAAACAAACAAAACTAAAAGGCAACCTTCACAATGTGAGAAGATATTTGCAAATAACCTATCTGATAAAGTGTTAGTATCCAAAATATATAAGGAACTTATCAAACTCAACACCCAAAAAACAAATACTCCAGTTAAGAAATGGGCAGAACACAAGAATAGACATTTTTCCAAAGAAGACATACAGATGGTTAACAGACACATGAAAAGATTCTCAACATCACTCATCATCAGAGAAATACAAATCAAAATTACAATGAGATATCATCTCACACCTGTGAGGATGGCTAAAATGAACACAGGAAATAAAAGATGTTGGTGAAATTGCAGTGAAAGGGGAACCCTCTTACACTGTTGATGGGAATGCAAACTGGTGCAGCCACTCTGGAAAATAGTATGGAGTTTCTTCAAAAAGTTAAAATTGGAATTACCCTATGATCCAGCAATTGCACTACTAGGTATTTATCCAAGGGATACAAAAATACCGATTCAAAGGAATACATGCTCCCTGATGTTTATAGCACCATTATCACTAGTAGCCAAATTATGAAAAGTGTCCACATGTTCATCAAGTAATGAATGGATAAAGAAGATGTGTTATATATATATACAATGGAATATTACTCACCCATAGAAAGAATGAAATCTTGCCATTTGCAACAATGTGGGTGGAGCTAGAGTGTATTATGCTAAGTGAAATAAGTCAGTCAGAGAAAGAAAAATACCATATAATTTCACTCATACGTGGAATTTAAAAAACAAAACAGATGAACATAGGGGAGAAAAAGAGAGAGGCAAACCAAAAAAGAGACTCTTAAATATAGAGAAAAAAACTGAGGGTTGTTGGAGGGAAGGTGGGCAGAGGGATGGGTTAAATGGGTGAGGAGTATTGAGGAGGGTACTTGTGATGAGCACTGGAGGTTATATGTAAGTGATGAATCACTAAATTCTACTCCTGAAACTAATATTACACTATATATCAACTTACTTGAATTTATTTATTTATTTTAAGATTTTATTTATTTGACAGAGAGAGACACAGCCAGAGAGGGAACACAAGCAGGGGGAGTGGGAGAGGGAGAAGCAGGCTTCTCCATGGAGCAGGGAGCCCGATGTGGGGCTCAATCCCAGGACCCTGGGATCATGACCTGAGCCGAAGGCAGATGCTTAATGACTGAGCCACCCAGGTACCCCAACTTACTTGAATTTAAATAAAAACTGAAACAAAAAGAATATGATGAGGGCGCCTGGGTGGCTCATTGGTTAAGCGACTGCCTTCGGCTCAGGTCATGATCCTGGAGTCCCGGGATCGAGTCCCACATCGGGCTTCCTGCTCGGCAGGGAGTCTGCTTCTCCCTCTGACCCTCTTCCCTCTCGTGCTTTCTATCTCTCATTCTCTCTCTCTCTCAAATAAATAAATAAAATCTTTAAAAAAAAAAGAATATGATGAGAAGCCCTTAAAAGATATAATGTTAATTATGCAATTGAAAAATTAGTACTGAGTCCCTGAGTTGGGAGTAAAGGCTGTATTTTTTTATGTCTTCATTCACCCACCAACCAAAAAGTGTAGGCTCTTGCCCATTCCACACCCCTTTTGGAACCTGTCAAGTTCTAGCTGGCGATGGAGTGGAGAGAGGTGCTGTGGGTATAACCCAGAGGCAACATTGATGTTCTTGGGAGGGCTTCCTTAAAATCCCACTTCTGTCCTCTTCTCCATTACCTACCTCATAAATTGCCCTACTATACTGAACCCACCTTGAATAATTACCTTTTAAAAATTTGTCACTAAATAAAAGAAACTAGAAGAACTGACAAAACTAATAAGCCATGTTAAAAACATTCTTCTTGAAATTAATATGTGTTTACTCTTTGGCAAAAATGTAAATATTTTTAATACCCTTAAGTCTCCTTCCTTCAACTCTGTTTTCTACCATATGGCACAAGTTTTCTGTTCTAAAAATATATAGAGAATGAAGCCAATGCACTCTGCAACTGGAAATGAGGGAACATTTACCTAAGAAGCAGAAAGTACCCACACTGTTTCTAAATTTGAATACATTTAGGATTAGAGAGATCCAAGTAGACAGGAAGTATATCTAAACTAAATACTTTCAGTAAATATATTAAACATGTAATAAATGTCAATAGATAAATATAATTTTCAAAATCACAATATTCCACTGTTAAAAAGAAAACCATTGGCCCAAGATGGAGTCACTTATGTTAGGCCAAGTCACCAAACAAGTGCTTAATACTTAACTTAATTGCAGTTTCAACTTCCCCCAGAAATGTAGTGTCAACAGGTCAGTACCTAAGAGCTAATCTGCCACCTTGGGCCTTCTCTATCCCCTACCTCCCCTAGGGAAGATGAGGTAATCTGCATGATAAGATCCCTGCTCTTCCCCCTAAGGGAAGCTGACCTTGCCAGAAAGAAAGATCCTTTCTTTTTTTTTGCTAATAACTTCTTACTCCAGCCTCCTATTCATAAAAATCTTCCATTTTGTACAACTCCTCAGAGCATCTTTCCATAGGCTAAATGGGATGCTGCCCTATTCATGAATCACTTAATAAAGCCAATTAGATCATCAAACTTAATTGGCTGAATTTTGTTTTTTAAACACGACTGTGTTTGTAAAGATAATTATTAGGAATTTTCTTCATTATTTTGAGTTTTAAAGAGTTTATGCTCTTTGCTGCTAATGTACTTGCAATCGTTTTTGAACAAAGAATTAAGTTAAACCACTCACATTACAGTTATATCTTTTCTTTAAAATTGTGTAAGCTCTGGGGCACCTGGGTGGCTCAGTTGTTTGGTGTCTGCCTTTGGCTCAGGTCATGATCCCAGGGTCCTGGGATTGAGCCCTGCCTCAGACTCCCTGCTCCGTGGGAAGCCTGCTTCTCCCTCTCCCACTCCCCCTGCTTGTGTTCCCTCTCTCGCTGTGTCTCTCTCTGTCAAATTAAATAAAATCTTTTAAAAAATTGTGTAAGCTCCAAGAAGGTAAGGACTGTGGTTTTCCTGGTTCATTGTTGTATCTCCAGCATCTGTTACAGTTCTTGACACATGGCAAGGGTTCAATAAGTGCTTGTTAAATGAATAATACCACACAATTTTAATGGGATGGCTATAATTGTTTGTATTTAGATTGTAACTTTTTAAAAGCCGGGTCTGTGGTTTTTAGGGTCTCTAGTGTATCTAACCTTATGCACATATGAGCACCCACTATCACTTTTAGGCAGTAGAATGCTGGTAAATATGTGTGGTGTAAATCTCCCACCAAGGTTGGTTTCAAGCTACCAACCTGATATTTCTGAACATGGAGCTGGGAATAGATGTGCTTGTTGTCTCTCAGGAGCAGTAAGTACTGGCTCCAGCATATCACTGCCCAGGAGATGTTAATCCCCACTTACTCTGCCCTATCAAGCTTTGGATATTGAAACCTCCAAATCGTAGATTTAATATTATCCCCTCCCAAAGCAATCCTGAGCAAGCCTGGCATTTTACCAGGAGCTCTATTTCCACTAGAAGATGGGAGTCTGTAATTAGTATTGTTGCTATATTCTAGTAGTTTTCAAAGTAAAGTCCCAAGACCAGCAGCATCAGTATTACATGGGAACTTTCAACAAAATTCCAAGGCAAATTATTAGTCCCCACCCTAGGCCTATATATCTAATCAGGAACTCTGGGGATTAGTGAAATCCATCTTTTAAACCCTCCAGGTGATTCTGATATTCAAATTTGAGAACAACTGCCCTAATCTAATAGGCTGGAAACAAGCTCCTCATGCACCTGCATTTTCAACCAGGTGCAATCTTTCCTACCAATACCAACATGTAATTTCGGTCACTTTGACTTAATTTCTGCCCCTTTCAATGAACTTTAGTCCTCTTATCTGAAAGGATTAGTGTTTTTGCCTGAACCACAAATAAAACACTTGAGAATTACATACAGATGCCAGCAGAAATGGAAACAGTTACCTATACCAAGGACAACAATGTTAGTCTTCTTAGCCCAGTTGCAACTCCTTCTCCTGTATCCTTCCAGTAAACTTCTATTCTACACTCCACAGATTTTGGCTCTAGGTTGAAATGTCTGGAAAACTTAGACAAACATGATAGTATTTTTTTCTGTTGCCTACTTTTTCCCACAAATCCTCTAAACAGGTAAATTAGGTATGATTTTATTTTTGAGAGCTTCTAAAACAAAATGTAGGCTTAAAAAGGATTCCCTAAAGCAGCTGTAGAAAGATTAAAATATAATGAAGCTGTGTCTCCAATGATGATTTTATTAGTTGTCATACTATTCAAGCACTAAATCCTGGGACATCTTCCTAGAGAAGGCACTTCTCAGGAGCTTCTTCTTTATCCTGTCCAGGTCTACCATAGATGTACAGGATATATGCTAACAGGATGTATAAATACAAAGCACTAAAAAAAGAGAAAATAAGATATTTAAAATAAGATAAAGATGTATCTTAAATCACCAGAATCCACAAACAATAATATAAATTAGTAAAAGCCTTCAGTTCTGAGATGTGAAAGAAATTAAGGGTATATTAAAAGAAACTGAATTTTAATGTAAGTTTAAAAATGGCAATAAAGGATCTAAGATGGTGGAATAGTAAGAGGATTCTAGGCTCATCTCGTCCCTCAAACACAACTAGATAACTATCAAATCATTCTAAATACCCCAGAAATCAACCTAAAGACTGACAGAGCAAACTCCACATCTAAAGGGAGAGAAGAAGACACATAGAAGAAAGTAAGAAGTGTGGAGACATGGATTAAAGGAGAGATTGCAGGTGCTTAGGAGGACAGGAGCCATAGTCACAGAGAAGGGTGAGAAAGACAGGAGCACAGAGGGGAGTGCACAAGGAGAACATTTCCCCAAAGCCAATGGCTGGGAAAACAAGAGGGGCTGATTTTTATGAGTTCTTGCAACCAGCAGGGCTTAAAGTCTGGAGTTTTAAAGATCAGCAGGCTTGGCTGGGATAGAGCTCTGTGGGTGCTGCCCTATTCCTGGAGAGAAGACAGGCAAACAACCCAAGGGCAGAAGGCCTGGAAACAACTTGAAGAACGCCTGGGGCACAAAGGGGAGATTTTTTTTTTGCTCTTCTTGGAGAAGAAGAAGAAGAGCTTGTCCCTGAGAGGCAGAGTTCAGAGAGACACTGCTGTGGGGACATTTCTTTAACCACCCCTCAGCATAAACACAGCTCATCTCCAACAATGACTGCCTGACTTGCTTACACCAAGTCCCACACCCCTGTGCTCTGGCATGACAGCCCATTTTGGTCAAGCTTGTCTCAGTCCCAGCATGGTGGGACCCTCCCCAGAAGACCAGCACAGGCCCCTGCCCACACCATGTCCCTAAAGCCTGGAGTTTCAGAAGGCTACAGGCTTGGTTGGGTTGGAGCCCGGGGGGCACTATGCTGTTCCTGGAGAGAACGCAAGCAAACAACTGGAGGCAGACAGTATTGAAACAGCAATCTGAAAAATGCCTGTGACACACAGTGCAGAATATTACTCCCTCTTCTCAGAGTGCTTCCCTGAGAGGCAGTGTGCACAGAGATGTCTCTCCAGATGCTTCTCTCCTACAAAGGAGCTTGCTGGCGCCATTTCCCTCCCTCACCCCTTAGCATAAACCTGGAGTAAGCAGCATGGCTTCTACATTGGTTGCCTAACCTGCTTACATCAAGTCCCACAACTCTGTGCTCTGGTAGTACCTCCTTCTCAGCCAAGCTAGCCTCAGTTCCAGTGTGGTGGGTCCCTTTCCCAGAAGACCAGCAGTAATCCCTGCTGACACCACATGTCCTGACCAGATTATTCTACAGGGCTTCAGTTCTAGTGGAAATAGTATCATTTAACAAGCAGACCAGAGCACACCTAGTTAAAACCACCACATTCTGGCAAAGGACCAAACACTGCCCACTGCAGGTAAAAAGAGCCTTTGTAGATGAGTGGTGTGAAAAATAGAGCAGCCAAAACACAGCAGCAGAGTGCACACAATACACACCAGAGACACTCCCAGAAGCACCAAGCTCTGGACATTATATGACCTCTTCTTCATAAAGAAGTCTAACACACAGAAAAAGGCTGTTCTAACACACAGAAAAAGGCAGAAACTTAGACAAAACGCCAAGATCAAGGAATTCATCCCAAATGAAAGAACAAGAAAAGGCCATGGCCAGAAATCTAAGTGAAACAGATATAAGTAACATGCCTGACGGAAAATTTAAAGCAACAATCATAAGGATGCTGACTGGGCTTGAGAAAAGAATGGAAGACTTCAGGGAGGCCCTTACCGCAGAGATAAAAGAATTAAAAAACAATGAGTCTGAAATGAAAACTGCAATAACTGAAATTGGAAACATACTTGATGCAATGAACACAAGGCTGCAAGACACAGAGGAATAAGTAAGTGATACAGAAGACAAAACATTGGAAAACAATGAAACTAAACAAAAGAGAGAAAGAAGTATGGAACACAAGAATAGACTTAGGGAACTCAGTGACTCGATCAAATATGATAACATTCATATTATAGGAGTACTAGAATAAGAAGAGAAAATAGGGCAGCAAATCTATTTGATGAAATAATAGCTGGAAACTTCCCTAATCTGGGGAAGGAAACAGGCATCCAGATCCTGAGGCTCAGAGAACTCCCACCAAAATCAGTAAAAGCTGGGAGAGAAGAGCTAAGATGGCAGTACTGTAGGAGGACCCTAGGTTTGCCTGGTCCCTTGAACACTCTAGATAGCTATCAGACCATTCTGAATACCCAAGAAATCGACCTGAGAATTGATAGAACAAACTGCACAATTAGGGGGAGAGAAGAGGCCATATTGAGGAAGGTAGGAGGTGCAGAGATGTGGTTTGGGGGAAAAACTGACCATCGCTGCTGTGTAGGGGAGGGAGCCCTGGACATGGAGAAAAG
Source organism: Callorhinus ursinus (assembly GCF_003265705.2). Taxonomy (NCBI): domain Eukaryota; kingdom Metazoa; phylum Chordata; class Mammalia; order Carnivora; family Otariidae; genus Callorhinus; species Callorhinus ursinus. Next base: position 11,967,115 of record NW_027397102.1, on the reverse strand, counting down.
TGAGAGAGAGTGGAGTGAACATGGACACACACAAGAACACTTCCCCAAAGCTATTGGCTGGGAAAATGAGAAGGGCTGATTTTTGAGAGTTTTTACAACCAGCAGGGCACAAAGACTGGAGTTTTAGAGGTCCCTGGGTTTGCCTGGGATAGAGATCAGAGGACACCACCCTATTCCTGGAGGAAGCAGGCAAGCACCACAGGGCAGACTGCACAATCTGAAGATTGCCTAAGATGCACAGGGAGAGACTATTCATACTTTTTGGAGTGCATATGTGAGAGGTGACATTGCCTCTCTAGGGACAAAAGAACAGTTGGGTGTCATTTCCCTCCCCCGCCCCTCAGCATAGGTGCAGAGACACCTGCTGAAGGCATCTAAATGGGACACAGGCTGTTTAGCCAGCTATGCTCCAAATCCCCTGCTCCTGTGCTCTGGGGTGACTGCATCAAACCTGCATCAGTTCCAGGGCAGCAAAACCCTTCCAGAGGACCAGTGCAGGTCCCTGCCACAACAGGTCCCTGATGTTTGGAATTTTAAAAATCAGAATGAGTGGCTAAGATAGAGCCCAAGGTGCACTGTGCTGCTCCAGGCAGGCAAGAACCCAGAGACAATGTGAAAACCATGATCCTAAAAATGCCTGGGATGCACAAGGGGAAGTTATTTGCTCCTCTAAAAGTGGTTCCCTGAGAGCTTTAAGAACAGACTCCCCAGCCCGGGAGTTCCACGTTTGTTTATTTCTTCTCCTGGACAAGAGGCCTCTGCCACAAACATGTCACACCAGATCATCGGTCAGGCCAAGAAGCATCCGAGCTTGATCCCCCTCTTCGTATTTATTGGTACAGGAGGTACTGGAGCAGCACTGTATGTCTTGAGCCTAGCATTGTTCAATCCAGATGTCAGTTGGGATAGGAAGAATAACCCAGAACCCTGGAACAAACTGGGTCCCAATGATCAATACAAGTTCTACTCAGTAAATGCAGATTACAGCAAACTGAAGAAAGAAGGTCCAGACTTCTAAATGAAATGTTTCACTATAAAGGTGCTTAGAATGAAGGTCTTTCAGAAGCCATCTGTGCAATTTTCCACTTACCAGGAAATATTTCCCCTCTAAATGCATGAAATCATGTTGGTGTATTGTGTTGGGGTTTACACTGAATAATAAATATCTGAAACCTGAAAAAAAAAAAACAGATTCCCCTCCCTGGGAACAAAGGAGCTGGCTGGCACCATCTCCCTCACCCACACCTCAGCATAAACCAGCTTAGTAAACAGCACACAATCAACACTGCTGCCTAACTTGCTTACACCAAGTCCCACCATCCTGTGTTCTGCTGGTACTGCTTTTCTTGGGCAAGTGTGACTAAAAACCCATGCAGTGGGCCCTTTTCCCAGAGACCAGAAAAAAACCCTGCATGTTCCATGTCTACTGACCACAGAATTCTGCAAAGCTTCTGTTCTAGTGGAAATAACATAAAGTCTCCTTTAACGAGCAGACCAGAACACATCTAAAAAATCACTACACTCTGGCCAAGGTCCAAACACTTCCCAATGCAGGCAATGAGAACCTCTACAGATGACTGACCTGAGGGATACAGCAGTCAAAACAGAGTAGGAGAGTGCACATGGGACCCACCAGAGACACTCCATGAAGAGCCAGGCCCTGGACACTATATGATCTCTTTTTAAAAAGCCATAACTCTCTTACAGAAAAAGACACAGACCTAGATAAAATGCCAAGACTAAGGAATTCATCCCAAAAGAAAGAAGAAAAGGTCATGACCAGGGATATAATCAAAACAGATATTAGTAATATGCCTGATCCATAATTTAAAGCAACAATCATAAGGATACTATTGGGCTTGAGAAAAGCATGGAAGACATCAGGGAGACCCTTACCGCACATATAAAAGAACTAAAAAAGAAAATCAGGCTGAAATGAAAAATGCAATAACTAAGATTCAAAACCAACTGGATGTAAAGACCACAGGGAAGGAAGAAGTAGAACAGATAAGTGATATACAATAAACAATTATGGAAAATAATGAAGCTGAACAAAAGAGAAAAAAAAATATTGGATCATGAGAGTATACTTAGGAAACTCAGTGATTCCATCAAATGCAACATCATTTGTATCATAGGAGTCCCAGGACAAGAAGAGAGAGAAAAGGGGAAAAAGGTTTATTTGAGGAAACTATGGCTAATAACTTCCCTAATCTGGAGAATGAAACATACATCCAAATCCAGGGGGCACAGAGAAATCCCATCAAAATTAACAAAATCAGGTCAACACCAAGACATATTGTAGTTAACTTTGCAAACTATAGTGACAAAGAAAACTCCTAAAATCACCAAGACAAAAGAAGTCCCTAACTTACAAGGGAAGACACATAAGGCTAGCAGCAAATCTCTCTACAGAAACATGGCAAGCCAGAAAGAAGTGGCATGATATATTCAACATGCTGAGCAGGAAAAATATGCAGCCAAGAATACTCTATCCAGCACGCTATCATTCAGAATAGAAGGAGAGATAAAGAGTTTCCCAGACAAATGAAAATTAAGGGAGTTCTTTACCACTAAATCAGTCCTGCAAGAAATATTAAAGGGGACTCCTTGAGTGGGAAAGAAAGACTAAAAGCAAAAAAGACTAAAAAGGAACATAGAAAATCTCCAGAAACAATGACAAAACAATTAATAAAATGGCACAAAATACATATCTATTAATAATTATTCTGAATTTAAACAGATTAAATGCTCCAATCAAAAGACAGAGGGTGTCAGAATGGATAAGAAAACAAGACCTATCTATATGCTGCCTACAGGGGATTCATTTTAGACCCAAAGACACGTGCAGACTGAAAGTGAGGTGATATAGAAATATTTATCATGCAAATGGATGTCAAAAGAAAGCCAGAGCAGCAATACTTATATCAGACAAACTAAATTTTAAACCAAACACTGTAACAAGAGATGAATGGCACTATATATCATAATAAAGGGGAGACTCCAACAAGAAAATCCAATAACAATTGTAAACATTGATGGCCCCAACTTAGAGAATACAAATATGTAAAACAATTAATAACAAACATAAAGGAACTCCTTGATAATAATACAATAATCGTAGGGGACTTTAACACCCAGTTACATAAATGGACAAACCATCTAAGCAGAAACTCAACAAGGAAGCAATGGTTTTGAATGACACTGGACCAGACGGACTTAACAGATATATTCAGAACACTTCATCCTAAAACAGCAGAATACACATTTTTTCAAGTGCACATGGGACTGCTCCTGAACAGATCACATACTGGGTCACAAATCAGACCTCAATAAGTAGAAAAAGATTGATCATAAGATGCATATTTTCTTTTTTTTAAGATTTTACTTATTCATGAGAAAGAGAGAGAGAGAGAAGGCACAGGCAGGGAGAGGAGAAGAGGAGCCCGACTCAGACTCCTCTCAATCCCAGGACCCTAGGATCATGACCTGAGCTGAAGGCAGATGCTCAACCAACTGAGCAACCCAGGCAACCCTGATGCATATTTTCTGACCACAACACTAGGAAACTTGAGGTCAATTATAACAAAAAAATTTGGAAAGACCACAAATATATGGAGGTTAAAGAACATGCTACTAAAGAATGAATAGGTCAACCAGGAAATTAAAGAAGAAATTTAAAAATACATGGAAGAATTGAAAATGAAAACATGATACTCCAAAACCTTTGGGATGCAGCGGAAGTGGTCCTAAGAGGGAAGTATATAGCAATACAGGCCTACCTCAAGGAGCAAGAAAAATCTCAAATAAACTACATAACCTTACACCTAAAGAAGCTAGATAAAGAATAACAAGCAAAGCCTAAAACCAGCAGAAGAATGGAAATAATAAACACTGGAGCAGAAATAAATTATATAGAAACTAAAACAAAACAAAATAAGAAACAACAACAGTAGAACAGATCAATGAAACCAGGAGATGTTTCTTTGAAATACTTGATATAATTGATAAAACCCTAGCCAGACTTATGAAAAGGAAAAGAGAAAGGACCTAAATAAATAAAATCACAAATGAGAGGAGAAATAACAAGACCACAGAAATACAAACAAGGATAAGACAATATTATGAAAAACTCTATGCAAACAAATTGGCCAACATGGAAGAAATGGATAAATGCCGAGAAACATATCAACTACCAAAACTGGAACAGGAACAAATAGAAACTTGAACAGAATAATAACCAGCAAAGAAATTGAATCATTAATCAAAAATCTCCTAACAAACAAAAGTCCAGGGCCAGATGGCTTCAAAGGCAAATTCTACCAAATATTTATATTTTATTTTATTTTGTAGTTTTTTTCTTTAAATCCAATTTAGTTAACATAGAGTGTATTATTAGTTTATGGGTATAATTTAGTGATTCATCAGTTCCATATAACACCCAGTGCTCATCATATCAAGTGCCCTCCTTAATGCCCATTGGCCATTTATCCCATGCCACCACCCACCATCCCTCTTGCAACCCTCAGTTTGTTGCATATTTTTAAGAGTCTCTTATGATTTGCCTCCCTCTCTGTTTTTATCTTATTTTACTTTCCCTTCCCTTCTCTATGTTCATCTGTTTTGTTCTTAAATTTCACATATGAGTGAAATCATACGGTATTTGTCTTTCTCTGACTTATTTCACTTAGCATAATACACTGTAGTTCCATCCACATCATTGCAAATAGCAAGACTTCATTCTTTTAGATGTCTGAGTAATATACCATTATACATACATACCACCTGTTCTTTATCCATTCTTCTGTTGATGGACATCTGGGCTCTTTCCATGTTTTGCCTACTGTGGACATTGTTGCTTATAACATTGGGGTGCACGTGCCCCCTCAAATCACTATTTTTGTATCCTCTGGATAAATACCTGTAGTTAAATTCCTGGGTTGTAGGGGAGTTCTATTTTTAACTTGTTGAGGAACCTCCATACTGGTTTCCAGAGTGGCTGCACCAGTTTGCATTCCACTAACAGCATAAGGGGGTTTCCCTTTCTCCACATCCTCACCAACATCTGTTGTTTCCTGAATTTTTAATTTTAGCCATTCTGACTGGTGTGAGGTGGTATCTCATTGTGGTTTTGATTTGTATTAGTCTGATGATGAGTGATGTTGAGCATTTTTTCATATGTTTGCTAGCCATTGGTATGTCTTCTTGGAGAAATGTCTTCAGCCTATTTCTTAACTGGATTTTTTATTTTGGGGGTGTTGAGATTGATGAGTTCTTTATAGATTTTGGATACTAGCCCTTTGTCCAGTATGTTATTTGCAAATATCTTCTCCCATCCCACTGGTTTCCTTTTAGTTTTATTCATTGTTTCCTTTTCTGTGCAGAAGCTTTTTGTCTTGATGAAGTCCCAATAGTTCACTTATGCCTTTGTTTCCCTTGCCTCTGGACAAGTGTCAAGCAAGAAGTTGCTGTGGCCAAGGTCAAAGAGGTATTATCTGTGTTCTCCTCAAGGATTTTTATGTTTTCCTGTCTCACATTTACGTCTTTCATCTATTTTGAATTTATTTTTTTGTATGGTATAAGAAAGTGGTCCAGTTTCTTTCTTCTGCATGTGGCTGTCCAATTTTCCCAGCACATTTGTGGAAGAGACTGTCTTTTTTCCATTGGATATTCTTTCCTGCTTTGTTGAAGACTGTTGACCATAGAATTGAAGGTCCATCTCTGGAGTCTCTATTCTGTTCCATTCATCTATGTGTCTATTTTTGTGCCAGTACCATACTGTCATATAGCTTTGTAATACAGTTTGAAGTCCAGAATTGTGATGCTGCCAGTTTTGCTTTTCCAAGATTGTGTTGGCTATTCTGGGTCTTTTCTGTTTCCATACAAATTTTAGAGTTGTTCTAACTCTATGAGAAAAGCTGGTGTTATTTTGATAAGGATTGCATTGAATGTGTAGATTGTTTTGGGTAGTATAGACATTTTTACAATATTTGTTCTTCCAATCCATAAACATGGAATGTTTTTCCATCTTTTTCTGTCTTCCTCAATTTCTTTCATAAGTGTTCTATAGTTTTTAAAGTACAGATCTTTTACCTCTTTGGTTAGGTTTATTCCTAGGCATCTTATGTTTTTTGGCACAATTGTAAATGGGACTGATTCCTTCATTTCTCTTTCTGCTGCTTCACTATTGGTGTATAGACATGCAATAGACTTCTGTGCATTGATTTTATATCCTGCAACTTTGCTGAATTCATGAATCAGTTCTAGCAATTATTTGTGGAGTCTTTTGGGTTTTCTTTTTAAAAAGATTTTATTTATTTTTAGAGAGAGATAGAGTGGAGGGGAAGGGACAGAGGGAGAGAGAAATTCTCAAGTAGACTACACTGAACATGGAACCAGACGTGGGCCTCGATCTCATGACCCTGAGGTCATGACCTGAGCCAAAACCAAGAATTAGATGCTTAATCAACTGAGCCACCCAGGTGCCCCCTCGGGTTTTCTACATAAATAGTGGAAGTTTTACTTCTTCCCCCTTGCCTATTTGAATGTCTTTTATTTCTTTTTCTTTTTCTTTTTCTTTTTTTGTCTGATTGCTGAGCCTAGGACTTCCAGTACTATGTGAAATAATAGTGGTGAGAGTGGACAGCCCTGTCAGGTTCCCGACCTTAGGAGGAAAACCCTCAGTTTTTTCCCATTGAGAATGATATTAGCTGTGGGTCTTTCACATACGGCCTTTATGATGTTGAGGTATGCTTCTTCTATCCCTACTTTCGTGAGGGTTTTTATCAATAAGGATACTCAATTTTGTCAAATGCCTTTTCTGCATCTATTAACAGGATCATATGGTTCTTATCCTTTTTTTTATCAATGTGGTGTATCATGTTGATTGATTTGTGGATATTATACCACCCTGCAGCCCAGGAATAAATCCCACTTGATCGTGGTGAATAATCCTTCTAATGTACTGTTGGATTCAATTAGCTAGTAGCGTCTTGAGAATTTTTGCATCCATAGTCATCAGGGATATTAGTCTGTAATTCTCTTTTTTAGTGGTGTCTTTGTCTGGTTTTGGAATCAAGGTAATATTGGCTTCATAGGAGGAGTTTGGAAGTTTTCCTTTCATTTCTATTTTTTGAAACAGCTTCAGAAGAATAAGTATTAATTCTTTTTTTTTTTAAAGATTTTATTTATTTATTTGAGAGAGAGAGAATGAGAGATAGAGAGCATGAGAGGGAAGAGGGTCAGAGGGAGAAGCATACTCCCCGCCGAGCAGGGAGCCCGATGTGGGACTCGATCCCGGGACTCCAGGATCATGACCTGAGCCGAAGGCAGTCGCTTAACCAACTGAGCCACCCAGGCGCCCCAAGTATTAATTCTTTAAATGTTTGGTAGACTTCCACTGGGAAGACATCCATCCCTGAACTGTTGTTTGTTGGGAGATTTTTGATGACTGATCCCATTTCATTGCTGGTTATGGGTCTGTTCAGATTTTCTATTTCTTCCTGATTCAATTTTGGTAGTTTGTATGTTTCTAGGAATTTATCCATTTCTTCCATAATGCCTAATTTGTTGGTATATAATTGCTCATAATATTCTCTTATAATTGTTTGTATATCTGTAGTGTTGGTTGTGATCTCTCCTCTTTCATTCATGGTTTTATGTATTTGCGTCCTTTCTCTTTTCTATTTGGTACACCTGGCTAGGGGTTCATCAAGTTTGTTAATTCTTTCAAAGATCCAGCTCCTAATTTTATTGATCTGTTCTACTGATTTTTTTTTATTTCTATATCATTGATTTCTGCTCTAATCTTTATTATTTCCCTTCTCCTGCTGGATAAGGCTTTATTTGCTGTTCTTTTCCCAGCTCCTTTAGGTGTAGGTTTCATTGTGTATTTGAGATTTTTCTTGCTTCTGGAGGAAGACTTGCATTACTATACACTTCCCTCTTAGGACTGCTTTTGCTGTATCCCAAAGGCTCTGGACTATTGTGTTTTCATTTTCATTTGCTTCCATGTATTTTTTTTTTTATCTCTTCTTTAACTTCCTGGTTAACCCATTCATTCCTTAGTAGGATGTTCTTTAACCTCCATGTATTTGTGGTCTTTCCAGATTTTTTTGTTCTCATTTACTTCAAGTTTCATAGCACTGTGGTGTAAAAATATGCATGGTATGATCTCAATCTTTTTGTAGCAGTTGATGCCTATTTGTGACCCAGTATATGATCTATTCTGGAGAATGCTTCATGGGAACTCAAAAAGAGTGTGTATTCTGCTCTTTTTAGGATGAAATACTCTGAATATATTGGTGAAGTCCATCTGTTCCAGTGTGTCATTCATAGCCCTTGGTTCCTTGTTGATCTTCGAAGCATGCTTCAGTGATTTGTCCACTGCTGGGAGTGGGATGTTAAAGTCCCCTACCTTATTGTATTATTATCAATGAGTTTGTTTGTTTTTAATTGATGTATGTATTTGGGTGCTCCCAATTTAGGGGCATAAATATTTGCAATTGTTAGATCTTCTTATTGGATGGGCCCCTTTATTATAATATAGTGCCCTTCTTCATCTTATTACAGTCTATGGTTTAAAATTTAGTTTGTCTGATATAAGTATGTCTACTCCAACTTTTTTCAATGTCTCTTACCATGATAAATGGTTCTCCACCCTCTCACTTTCAATCTGGATGTGTCTTTAGGTCTAAAATGAGTTTCTTGTAAGCAGCATATTGATGGATCTTGTTTTTTAATCCATTCTGATAACCTATGCTTTTTGATTGGAGCATTTGTCCATTTACATTCAGAGTAATAATTGATAGAGATGAATTTAGTGCCATTGTACTACTTGTAAAATTACTGTTCCTATAGATTGTCTCTGTTCCTTTCTATTCTTTGTTGCTTTTGGTTACACTTTCCCTTTAATGTCTTGCAGAGATGTTTTAGTGTTCATGAACTCCTTTAGTTTTTGCTTGTCTTGGAAACTCTAGATCTCCTTCTATTCTAAATGAGAGCCTAGCTGAATAAATTATTATTGGCTGCATATTTTTCCCATTTAGCCCTTTGAATATTTCTTTCCACGTCTTCTGGATTGCAAAGTTTCAGTGGACAGGTCTGCCTCTGATCTTATGTGTCTACCTTTGTAGGTTAAGGACCTTTTGTTCCTAGCCACTTTCAAAATTCTTTTTCTTTGTATTTTGCAAGTTTCACTAATATATGTCATGGTGTTGATGTGTTTTTGTTGATTTCAAGAGGAGTCTCTGTGCCTCTTAGATCTGAACGCCTGTTTCCTTCCCCAGATTCGGGAAGTTCTCAGCTATAATTTGTTTAAATAAATCTTCTGCCCCCTTTTCTGGCTATTCTTCTGAGACTTCTATAAAACAGATATTTTTTTTCATTTTATGGACTAGCTGATTTCCCTAAGTCTACCTTCATGATCTAATAGTTTCCTTTCCTTCTTCTTTTCAGCTTCATTATTCTCTATAATTTTTTCCTGTATCACCTATTCTCTCCTCTGTTTCTTCAGTCCTTGTGATTATATCCAGTCAGTTTTGCACCTCAGTTATAGTATTTTTTATTTCAGCCTGACTAGTTTTTAGGTCTTTTATCTCTACAGCAAGGATTTCTCAGGTGTCTTCTTTTTTATAGTTTTTTAAAAAATATTTTATTTATTTGAGAGAGAGAAAATGAGTGAGAGAGAGCATGAGCAGAGGGAGCAGACTCCATGCTGAGCAGGGAACCTGATGCGGGGCTCTATCCCAGAACCCTGGGATCATGACCTGAGCTGAAGGCAGATGCTTAACCTACTGAGCCATGCAGGCGCCCCTCTCTGGTGCCTTGTATGCTTTTTTTTTCAAACCCAGCTAATAATCTTAGGACTGTTGTTCTAAATTCTTGTTCAGATATATTGTTTATGTCTGTTTTGAGCAAGTCACTGGCTGTGATTTCTTCTTGACCTTTCTTTTGGGGAGAATTCCTCTGTGTTGTCATTTTGGCTAAGTTTCTGTCATTTGTGTGCTTTAAAAGCTTGTTATGTTTCCTGAGAGCACCTGAGAGTAATGCTATATTAAAAAGGAGGCATACACTGTCCAGGACTTGGCACTCAAGGAAGTGTTTCTGGTGTATGTTGTGTGCACGCTGCTGTTGCATTTTGGGTGCTCTTTCCCACTGCTCAGTCATCTGCACAGCTCCTCCCCACTTGCAGTGGGGAGTGTTTAGAACTTTAACTAGATATGCTTTGATTTGTTTGTTAAAATAAGCCTGGAAAAAAAGAAAAAAATAGAAATGGAAAGTGAATGAAAAAAACCAAACAGACAATCAAAACACTACAAGCCTGATTCCAAAGAAGACAGGAAAAGCAAAAAAAAAAAAAAAAAAAAGAAGAAGAAGAAGAAAAAGAAAAGAAAGACACCTTATCCAAAAGAGAAAGAGAAAAGGAAATGAAAAAACAAACTAGAAATAAAGAAAGAAACTATAAGCCTGATTCCAAAGAAAAAAAAAAGAAGTAAAGCCTGGTCCTATTTCTACCACAACTGCAGGTGACACTTTGAAGCACTCTGTGATCATTAGACTTGGTGTATGCATGGTGCTGCCTACTCTTCTGGGGGAAAGGCCTGCTGCCCTGGCTCAGAGTCAGATCTGTCCCAGTAAATATGCATTTCCCTGGCACAGGGGGGCAGAGTTTGGTGTAAGTGGCACCAGTCTCCACTGGGGGCTGCTGTGTTGCTCACTGAAGTCCCACAATGTTGTCAGTGAGGGGGGAAATGGCGCCACCCCCCTCTTTCATCCCTGGACAGGAGATCTCACACCCCCTTCTGTTTAGGAAGCCCTCATAGAAAAGTGAAGGACATCAGCACACCTGGCTCCACAGCTCTCCTGTGTTTTATCTTTGGCACATGGCTGGGATTCAAAACTCCAAATCTTAAAGGAACCTGGATGGAATGGACCTGCTCCTCTCCTACAGAGAAGAGGCTTGCTACATTGTTTTTGGTGTCTTTTGTCCCAGAACAATAGTCCCACATCTGCTCAGTGGATGAAATCTATGGTGTGGGACTGTGAAAAGCAGCAACGCAGTTATCCACCCTCTGCATGTACTTCTGTCCTCTTCCCATAAAAGGCTGTTTGCTGGCACCTGCAGGGTCTTTTGTCCTTGGAGAGGCACTCTACCCTCCTCCAAATGTATTCCAGGAAGGGGAACATTCCCAGTGCGACCCAGGAGATCCCTACACCACTTTGTGTGCTCCCTAGCAAGCACCCTCCTTCTCTCCAGGAGTGCAGGCAACAGCTCTGGTGAAAGTCCCACACTTCCAAAACCTAAGTTTGAGCTACATGCTGTTTGCAAAAAAACCTGTGATACTCTGTACCCTTTGCTCCCCAGTCCATGGTCCAGAGGGGTTTTCATTCTGTGTGAACCCAACACTGCACTCTCTCAACCCCTCTCTCTTTCTCTCCGTTTTCTCTCTCTGTGGAAAGGGTTCCCTCCCCTCTGCGGAATCACTGTTTTTCTCTACTCCAATTCACTTCCATATACCTCACACCTGCCAAGATGTCTCCCTCCAACCATGGAGAGCCTTCTCCCAGTCCTCAGATCAATTTCTTGGGTGTTCCAAGTGATCTGAGCTCAATACAGCTGTGTTCAAGGGACAGGAATGCCCAGAGTCCCCCTACTTCTCTGCCATCTAACTCCTCCCTATAATTGCCATTATTTCTTATAAAGTTGCTGTGCCAGACACTATCTTAGGTTTTTTTTTTTCATTTTAGGCATTTAAAATACATTATCTCTAATCCTTTGAGTAATTTTAAAAGGTAGATATCTTCATCTTCATTTTGCAGAGTAGATAGCTGAGGTGTAGAGAAGTACAAAGACATTTGAGACATAATACCTATATTGAACTCTCTCACAAATAACTAACTTTTTAAAGCTCACCCGTTGGCTACATACCCCATTTGCATAGTGTGACCATAATTTGGCTTCCCACAAACCTTGACAGAAAACTTGACCTTTTCACTGGCTTTCACAAGAATTCAAATCTTATTGAACACATTATTGTTCTTTGTTTTTGTTTGCTTTTTTGTATTGAGATTTACTGAACATTTGTGGGAACACAGAAAGGACCACATTGCACATTGATTGCACATTGCATAGAATTTAATGGTAAAAATTGTCAGTAGACATATGTCTCCTTCCAAGTTTCCCTAGTTGCATTAATATTTGTGCGTATGTGTGTGTGTGTTGGGTAGGGGATAGTGATTCTTCCATCCCCTCCTTGCTTTTCACTTTCAGTCTTTCTCCTTACTATCTAGTTTTGCTGACTTGGATGTTTTTGGATCCAAGATCTTTCCGCCTGGACCTTTAAATCTTGCTCCTTTCTTAAGTGGTACTGTTGAAGCTTGCCTCAGCTCTTCCAAACTCATGTAGCAGATATAAATAACACTGTTTCAAAAGTCAGATATGAAGCCTCAGAACTTGTATTTTACTGTAATTCAAATCAGTTCATGAATCTCATTTTCACAACTGGCAGAAAAACCTAAACCTGCCAATTTAATGTATTTCAGTCAAGTCTAGTTTTAACTTTGGTCAGCACAGAATTTGAATTTTTCATGTCCTGCTTTTTATTGTATGTGTCTTCACAGCTGGTTCTATCAGCACTGTCTTGATCTCTTCTTGTGGACTCTGGAGCACATGGTTGCTTTCCATGCACCATTTTGAGGTATACATGATATACACAGGCTGCCTTGAAGTCTATCTTCCTGAACATCTCTTACTGCCATTGTTAGTCGGTTGCCAAGGTACATCCTTATGAGACTTGTACCTTTTAGAATACTACATTTTGGGAAGCTAGACAATGGTCTCTGGTAGTATGGGTCCCACCCACCAAAAAACAAAAACAAAACAAAAAATCTCACTTAGTGGTTGATGACATAAATTCCATGTTCTCAGTTTTGATTCCATAAATAAATTTTAGAATTCCAGGAATATTTTTATTTATTAATCATACTTGGCTCTTATAAATCAAAATGCATTGGCTTTTATATTATCATGTGTGCTGCAAGTTTCAAAATCCAATCAGCAGCTTGATTAACATATTTATTCTAACTCAGGTCCATCCTTCAAGCAAGGGCAAGACATATAGAAAGCTATCTCTGTTGCCAGATTAGTGGGAAAGAATAATGTATACAAGGAATAGAGGCAGTGGAAATTAAACATCTCAGAATATTAGATCAGGATATTATTATACATACACACACGCAGAAGCTCAACAAATAAATGTCCCTTAATTTATCAGTATCTACACTCCCTAGAAAACAATGGAAAATTAAAAAATATATAATTATTGTTATATTAACAATAATATTATACACAACTTGAATTAATAATTATTTACTGAAGAAGAGGAAGAAAAAAAATGATACATGGAAATGCATGTATATTTCCTTATGTGTTCCACAGAAACTCTTCTGTTTTTGTCAACTTTTATGAACAAGGAACATGAGAAGCATTGCTATAAATTGTGTTGCTCACTCTGCTCCTAGTATGATAAGTCCCATGTCGGAAGATATGTTGTCCATTTTCTTCACTGTTTTTATCCTTGGTGATTAGTATACGTCAATTAATATTAGAATCTCAGTAAATATTCCCTGCATGAATGAATGCTAGATTTTAAATTGATGGCTAATAACCTGGATTTTATTTTGTTTGGCATGCACAGTATTGAAAACAATAAGAGAATATTTGCCAATATTTAAAAATTGGAGTATTTATGTAAAAATATAGGTTTGAGACTTTCTTGAAAACACAGGGGATATGGCAATAGTAGATCCATAGTCCCACAGGGAAACTGAATTGAGTAGCATATTTACTTTCCAGTTCACCACAGTTCCTACTGATCCTTTGTCTTAAATAGCTCACTTTATTTATATTACCTGCCTGATTTCCATAGATGTGTTTGTAATCCCTTAAAGTTATTAATTCATTTCACACACATACATGTGCATGCACATACAAACACAGTCTGTTCCATTGATCTATATGTCACTTTATTTTGAGATACCTATCTACTGTTTGACAGAATGAAATGAATAGTCCATCAGGAAATATATATTTTATTCATTTTCTGACCTATAATTTTTGAAAATTTTAGGTATAAAACTGATTTCAGAAAAGTAAAAATAAGATTCCCATCTAAGGTTTATAAAAATCCACAAAAACATTCTTCATTATTTACCAATAGAACTTTTTAATCATTTGATTCCTTCCCAAGTGGCTTAGTTTTCTGAAGTCTTCAAGAAAAACAGGATGTCTACTCATTACCCCCAATTTTCCTCAGAAGAGTCATTTTTCACCTGCCCCCAGTTTCTTCCAGCTCCTAAATCCATCAGTTTATTTGTTCAACTTGTTCTGTGGAGGCATCTTGTTTTGATACTTTATACTTTGATACCATATACTTTATTAAGTTTTCTTGAAGTTTTCTGGATTCTACCTTCAGAACATTATGGTGGCTGGGGTAGATGTAAGCTCACAAATTACTACTCCTCACAGACTTTTTGATGATACATTTCTTCTTTTTTTAATGTTTTTATTTAAATTCCAGCTAGTTGACATACAGTATAATATTAGTTTCAGGTGTAGAATTTACTGATTCAGTACTTACATACAATACCTGGTGCTCATCACAAGTGCCCTCCTTAATACCCATCACCTATTTAACCCTACCCCCCACCCCACCAGCCGGCCCTCTGGTAAACATCACTTTGTCTTCTATAGTTAAGAGTCTGTTTCTTGATTTTCCTCTCTTCCCCACCCCCTGTTCATGCTCATTTCTTTTGTTTCTAAAATTCCACATATGAGTGAAATCACCTGGCATTTGTCTTTCTCTGATTTATTTCTCTTAGCATAATACTCTAGATGCATCCACATTGTTACAAATGGCAAGATTCCATTCTTTTTTATGGATGAATAATATTCCACTGTGTGTGTGTGTGTGTGTGTGTGTGTGTGTGTGTGTGTGTGCGCCACATATTCTTTATCCATTCATCGTCAATGGACATTTGAGTTCTTTCCATAATTTGGCTATTGTTGATAAGGCTGCTATAAATATCAGGGTGCATGTATTGCTTCAAATTAGTATTTTTGTATTCTATGGGAAAATACCCATTAGTGCAAATGCTGGATTGTAGGGTAGTTCTATTTATAACATTTTAGGGAGTCTCCATGCAGTTTTCTAGGGTGGCTGCACCAGTTTGCATTCCCACCCACAGTGCAAGAGAGTTCCCCTTTCTCTGCATCCTCACCAATAACTCTTGTTTCCTGTATTGTTAATTTTAGCCATTCTAATAGGTATGAATTGCTCTCATTGTAGTTTTGACATGCATTTCCCTGATGGTAAGTGATGCTGAGAAACTCCTTTTGTTGGAATCTGTGTATCTTCTTTGGAAAAAATGTCTATTCATTTCTTCTGCCCATTTTTTAACTGGATTCTTTGTTTTTTGGGTGTTGAGTTTTATAAGTTCTTCATATATTTTGGATACTAACCCTTCATCAGATATGTCATTTGCAAATATCATCTCCCATTTCATAGATTGCTTTTATTTTATCGTTTCATTTGCTATGCACCAGCCTTTTATTTTGATGAAGCTACAAAATTTATTTTGCTTTTGTTTCTCTTGCCTCAGGAGACATACCTAGTAAGAAGTTGTTATGGCGAATGTCAAAGATGTGTTCCCCTCTCAGATTTTAACGGTTTCTTGTCTCACATTAGGTCTTTCTTTTAAAAAAAATTTTTTATTATGTTCAGTTAGCCAACATATAGTACATCATTAGGTTTTTTTTATTATGTTATGTTAGTCACCATAGAGTACATCATTAATTTTTGATGTAGTGTTCAATGATTCATTAGTTGTGTATAACATCCAGTGCTTATTGAATTTATTTTTGTGTATGGTAAGAAAGTGGTCCATGTTTTACATGTTACTATCCAGTTTTTCTAACACCATTTGTTGAAGGACTATCTTTTTCCCATTAGACATTCTTTTCTACTTTGTTAATTGATTAATTGACCATATAGTTGTGAGTTCATTTCTGGAGTTTCTATTCTGTTCCATTGATCAATATGTCTGGTTTTATTTATTTATTTATTTTTTTGCCAGTACCGTACTGTCTTGATCACTACAGCTTTGTAATATAACTTGAAGTCCAGAATTGTGATGCCTCCAGCTTTTCTCTTCTTTTTCAAAGTTGCCTTTGCTATTGGGGGTCTTTTGTGGTTCCTTATAAATTTGAGGTTGGATTGTTCTAACTATGTGAAAAATTCTGTTGGTGTTTTGATAGGGATTACATTAAATATGTATATTGCTTTTGGTAATATAGACATTTTAACAATATTTGTTCTTCCAATCCATGAGTATGGAATGCTTTTCCATTTCTTTGTGTCATCTTCAATTTCTTTTATCGGTTTGGGTTTTTGTTTTGTTTTTGTTTGTTTGTTTATTTTTCAGAGTGCAGATTTTTTACATCTCTGGTTAGGTATATTCCTAGATATCTTATTGTTTTTGGTGAAATTTTAAATGGAATTGATTCTTTAGTTTCTCTTTCTGCTGCTTCATTATTGATGTATAGAAATGCAACAGATTTCTGTACATTGCTTTTCTAACCTGTGACTTTACCGAATTCATGTATCGGTTCTAGCAATTTTTTGGTGGAGTCCTTCAGGTTTTCTACATAGATTATCCTGTGATTTGCAAATAGTGAAAGTTTGACTTCTTCCTTGCTGATTTGGATGTCTTTTATTTCTTTTTGTTATCTGATTGCCGTGGCTTGCACTTCCAGTACTACATTAAATAACTGGTGAGAGTGGATAGCTCTGTCTTGTTCCTGACAATAGAAGTGAAACTCTCAGGTTTTCCCCATGAGGGATGATATTAGCTGTGGGATTTTTGTATATGGTCTTATTATGTTGAAGTATGTTCCCTCTAACCCTACTTGTTGAGTATTTTTAACATGAATGGGTGTTATAATTTGTCAAATACTTATTCTGCATCTATTAAGAGGATCATATGGTTCTTGTCCTTTATTTTTATTTTTAAAGATTTTATTTATTTACTTGAGAGAGAGAATGAGATAGAGAGAGGGAGCATGAGGGGGGTGGTCAGAGGGAGAAGCAGACTCCCCCCTGAGCAGGGAGCCCAATGCAGGACTCGATCCTGGGACTCCAGGATCATGACCTGAGTCGAAGGCAGTTGCTTAACCAACTGAGCCACCCAGGCGCCCCTGTCCTTTCTTCTATTAATGTAGTGTATCATGTTGATAGATTTGCAAATATTGAACCACCCTTGCAAACCAGGAATATCTCGTACTTGATCATGGTGAATGATTCTTTTAATGTACTGTTGGATTCAGTTTGCTAGTATTTTGTTGGGAATTTTTTAATCCATGATCATCAAGGATATTGGCCTGTAGTTCTCTTTTTTAGTGGGATCTTTGTCTGGTTTTGGAATCAGGGTAATACTGGCCTCATAGAATGACTTTCAAAGCTTTCCTTCAATTTCTACTTTTTGTAATAGTTTGAGAAGAATCGACATTAATCCTTCTCTAAATATTAGCTGGAGGCATGACAATTCCAGTATTCAAGCCGTGTTACAAAACTGTAATCATCAAGAGAGAATGGTACTAGCACAAAAACAGACACATAGATGAATGGAACAGAATAGAGACTCCAGAAATGGACCTTCAATTCTATGGTCAAATAATCTTTGACAAAGCAGTAAAGAATATCCAATGGAAAAAAGTCTCTTCAACAAATGGTGCTGGGAAAATTGGACAGCCACATGCAGAAGAAAGAAACTAGACCACTTTCTTATAGCATACCAAAAAGATAAATTCAAAATAGATGAAAGACCTAAATGTGAGACAGGAAAACATAAAAATCCCTGAGGAGAACACAGGTAACAACCTCTTTGACCTTGGCCACAGCAACTTCTTGCTTGACACTTGCCCAGAGGCAAGGGAAACAAAGGCATAAATGAACTATTGGGACTTCATCAAGACAAAAAGCTTCTGCACAGAAAAGGAAACAATGAATAAAACTAAAAGGAAACCAATGGGATGGGAGAAGATTTTTGCAAATAACATATTGGATAAAGGGCTAGTATCCAAAATCTATAAAGAACTCATCAATCTCAACACCCCCAAAATAAAAAATCCAGTTAAGAAATAGGCTGAAGACATTTCTCCAAGAAGACATACCAATGGCTAGCAAACATATGAAAAAATGCTCAACATCACTCATCATCAGGCTAATACAAATCAAAACCACAATGAGATACCACCTCACACCAGTCAGAATGGCTAAAATTAAAAATTCAGGAAACAACAGATGTTGGTGAGGATGTGGAGAAAGGGAAACCCCCTTATGCTGTTAGTGGAATGCAAACTGGTGCAGCCACTCTGGAAACCAGTATGGAAGTTCCTCAACAAGTTAAAAATAGAACTCCCCTAAAACAGAGAGGGAGGCAAATCATAAGAGACTCTTAACAATATGCAACAAACTGAGGTTGCAAGAGGGATGGTGGATGGTAGCATGGGATAAATGGCCAATGGGCATTAAGGAGGGCACTTGATATGATGAGCACTCGGTGTTATATAGAACTGATGAATCACTAAATTGTACCCATAAACTAATACTACACTGTATGGTAACTAACTAGAATTTAAATAAAATATTGAAAGCAAAAAAAAAAAGGCAATTATTATTATTAAACCCCACTGCATTTAATTGTTAAAGTCCTTATACATTATTCAAAATAAGACTTTATTCTGCCATTTAAAAACTAGTTTTGGAGAAGGGGGAACAGATGGAGGAGGAGTAGGGACCCTATTCCAATTGGTCCCCAGAATTAAGCTGGATATCTACCATACCACAGTGAACACCCACGAAATCACCCTGAGATGTAAGAAGATCTGGATCTCTACAGAATATCACAGGCGGTTGCTTTCGAGGTACAAAGTGGGGAGCCATGAATCCGCGGACAGATATGGGAGGATAAACAGCAGTGGGAGGGAGCCCGGCCATGGGGATCCTACACTGCCGGTGAGCGACAGCCTCCCCCACTGGGGACAGGGCACAGACTTGCAGACCAGTAGCGGTGGGGAAAGGACTTTAGGGCAGCCCCCAGGACGGAAACCTGGAGCAGCAGGGTCGCACATGCAAACTGGGAGTGGCTGGCGGTTTTAGAAGCACAAAGGGCAGAGACGTACCCCGACCCGGAGGCAGGACTGGGAGCACTGTGGAGGGACCCACAACCCAGGACACTGCAGTTTATAGCAGCACAGACAGAAACGGAGATAGTGTGGCCTGGAGAGCTCACTGAAGAACAGACTGAGATCTCTCTGCTCTGAGGCAGAGGGTTGGAAACGGTCTCTTCTGCTCTGACTCTCAAAAGAGACGTGGAAAGCCAACAGGGAAAGACGCCAGAAAAAAGCCCAAAAAAACTGGTTCCCACTGAGCCCATCCCCCACCACAGGGGGGCAGGGAAACTCTGCCCATAAACGGTTGCTTGAGTAACAGCGTGGCAGACCCCTCCCCCAGAAGACAGGTTGGGAGAAAAAGAGGCCAGCAACCCTAAGGTTCCTAGAAAACAGGTGCATCTTGCTTCAGTTGTGGTCAATAATCTGGACTCCATACATTCCCTCAACCATCCATCAACAGAATGACTAGAAGGAGGAACCCCCAAAATAGGAAAGACTCAGAGTATGACTTATGCCTCAGATTTACAAATGGATGCAGATATAACCAAGATGTCAGACTACAATTGGGAAGACAATAGCTAGAATGGAAAAATCAATTAATGGCAACATAGAGTCTCTAAGGGCAGAAATGAAAGCTGAATTGGCAGAACTTAAAAATGCTATAAATGAGATCTCACCTAATCTACATAATCTAAAATTTAGGGTAAGTGAAGCAGAAGAATGAATTAGCGACCTGGAAGACAATTTAATAGATAAAAAGGGAAAAGAGGAGGCCAGGGAAAAACAACTCAGAATCCATGAAAATAGAATCAGAGAAATAAGTGACACCATGAAGCGTTGCAGTGTCAGAATTATTTGAATCCCGGAGGGAGTGGAGAGAGAGAGAGGACTAGAAGATGTATTTGAGCAAATCATAGCTGAGAACTTCCCTCATTTGGGGAATGGAACAAACATTCGTGTCCTAGAGGCAGAGAGGACCACTCCCAAGATCAAGGAAAACAGGCCAACAGCCCAGCATGTAATATTAAAACTCGCAAATCTTAGAACCAAGGAAAACATCTTAAGGGCAGTTAGGGGGAAGAGATTCCTTACATACAGAGGGAGGAACATCAGAATAACGTCAAACCTATCCACAGAGACCTGACAAGCCAGAAAGGCCTGGCAAGACATACTAAGGGTACTAAAAGAGAAGAACATTCAGCCAAGAATACTTTATCCAGCAAGTCTGTCATTTAGAATGGATGGAGAGATGCAGAGCTTCCAAGACCGGCAGAAACTGAAAGAATATGTGAACACTAAGCCAGCACTGCCACAAATATTAAGGGGGGTTTCTATAAAAGGAAAAAGCCCCCAAGAGTGATATACAACAGAAATTTACAAGGACAATCTATAAAAACAAGGTCATCACTGGCAACATGATGACAATTAATTCATATCTTTCAATAATCACTCTCAATGTGAACGGCCTAAACGCTCCCATAAAATGGCACAGGGTTGCAGATTGGATAAAAAGACAAGACCCATCCATATGCTGCCTACAAGAGACTCATTTTGAACCTAAAGATACATCCAGACAGAAAGTGAAGGGATGGAGATCCATCTTCCATGCCAGCAGACCTCAAAAGAAAGCTGGGGTAGCAATTCTTATATCAGACAAATTAGATTTTAAACAAAAGTCTGTAGTTAGAGGCACAGAAGGACACCATATCATTATTAAAGGGTCTATCCAAGAAGAAGATCTAACAATTGTAAATATCTATGCCCCAACATGGGAGCAGCCATCTACATAAGCCAATTGCTCACCAAAATAAAGAGTCATATTGATAACAATACGATAATTGTAGGAGACCTCAGTACTCCACTCTCAGCAAAGGACAGATCATCTAAGCAGAAAATCAACAAGGAAACAAGAGCTTTGAATGGCACACTGGACCAGATGGACCTCATATATAGAGAGAGAACATTTCACCCTAAAAAACAGAATACTCATTCTTCTCAAGCACACATGGAACTTTCTCCAGAATATACCACATACTGGGTCACAAATCAGGTCTCAACTGATACCAAAAGATGGAGATTATTCCCTGCATGTTCTCAGACCCCAGTGCTTTAAAACTAGAACTCAATCACAAGAAAAAATTGGCAAAAATTCAAACACTTGGAACCTAAAGACCACTCAGGTCAAGAATGTTTGGGTCAACCAGGAAATCAAAGAAGAACTTAAACAATTCATGGAAATCAATGAAAACGAAAACACATCGGTCCAAAACCTATGGGATACTGCAAAGATGGTCCTAAGGGAGAAATACATGGCCATCCAAGCCTCACTCCAAAAAAGGAAAAATCCCGAATTCACCAACTAACTCTACACCTTAAAGAACTAGAGACAAAGCAACAAACGATGCGTAAGCCACGCATTAGAAGAGACATAATTAAGATTAGAGCAGAAATCAGTGAATTAGAAACCAGAAACTCAGTAGAGCAGATTAACGAAACTAGAAGTTCGTTCTTTGAAAGAATTAATAAGATCGAAAAACCACTGGTCAGACTTACCCAAAAGAAAAGAGAAAGGACCCAAATTAATAAAATTGTGAATGAAAGGGGAGAGATCACGACTAACACCAAGGAAATAGAAACAATTATTAGAAATGATTATCAACAGCTATATGCCAATAAACTGAGCAATCTGGATGAAATGGAGGCCTTCCTGGAAACCTATAAGCTGCCAAGACTGAAACAGGAAGGAATTGACAACCTGAATAGGCCAATAACCAGTAACGAGATTGAAGCAGTGATCTAAAACCTCCCAAAAAACAAAGAGTCCAGAGCCTGATGGACTACCGGGGGAATTCTACCAAACTTTCAAAGAAGAAATAATACCTATTCTACTGAAGCTGTTTAAAAAAATAGAAACAGAAGGAAAACTTCCAAACTCATTCTATGAGGCCAGCATTACCTTGATCCCCAAACCAGGCAAAGACCCCATCAAAAAGGAGAATTTCAGACCAATATCCCTGATGAATATGGATTCCAAAATCCTCAACAAAATCCTAGCTAATAGGATCCAACAATACTTTAAAAGGATCATCCACCACGACGAAGTGGGATTTATCCCTGGGATGCAAGCGTGGTTCAACATTTGCAAATCAATCAATGTGATAAAACACATTAAAAAGAGGAGGGAGAAGAACCATATGGGCCTCTCAATTGATGTAGAAAAAGCATTTGACAAAATACAGCATCCTTTCCTGATTAATACTATTCAGAGTAAAGGGATAGAGGGAACATTCCTCAAGTTCATAAAATCCATTTATGAAAAACCCACAGTGAATATCATCCTCAATGGGGAAAAGCTGAGAGTCCTTCCCTTAAGATCAGGAACACGTCAAGGATGCCCACTCTCGCCACTATGTTCAACATAGTACTAGAAGTCCTGGCAACAGCAATCAGACAACAAAAAGAAATAAAAGGTATTCAAATTGGCAAAAAGAGGGACACCTGGGTGGCTCTGTCGGTTGAGTGTCTGCCTTCGGCTTGGATCATGATCCCAGGGTCCTGGGATCGAGTCCCGCATCAGGCTCCTTGCTTGGTGGAGAGCCTGCTTCTCCCTCTACCTGCTCTGCCTGCTGCTCTCCCTGCTTGTGCTCTCTCTCTCTGGCAAAAAAATAAATAAAATCTTAAAAAAAAAAGAAAACAAATTGGCAAAGAAGAAGTCAAACTCTCTCTTTTTGCAGATGACATGATACTTTAAGTGGAAAACCCAAAAGACTCCACCCCCAAATTACTAGAACTCATACAGCTATTCAGTAATGTGGCAGGATACAAAATCAATGCACAGAAATCAGTTGCTTTCTTATACACTAACAATCCAACTGTAGAATGAGACATTAGAGAAACGATTCCATTTACAATAGCACCAAAAACCATAAGATACCTCGGAATAAACCCAACCAAAGAGGTAAAGTTCTATACTCTAGGAAGTACAGAACACTGATGAAATAAATTGAAGAAGACACAAAAAGATGGAAAAACATTCCATGCTCATGGATCGGAAGAATAAACATTGTTAAAATGTCTACGCTACCCTCAGTGATCTATACTTTCAATGCCATCCTGATCCAAATTCCAATGACATTTTTCAACGTGCTGGAACAAACAATCCTAAAATTTGTATGGAATCAGAAAAGACCCCGAATCGCCAAGGAAATGTTGAAAAAGAAAAACAAAGCTGGGGGCATCACATTGTGCGATTTCAAGCTATATTACAAAGCTATGATCACCAAGACAGCATGGTACTGGCAAAAAAACAGATATATAGACCAATGGAACAGAATAGAGAGCCTAGATATGGACCCTCAACTCTATGGTCAAATAATCTTTGACAAAGCAGGAGAAAATATGCAATGGAAAAAAGACAGTCTCTTCAATAAATGGTGCTGCGAAAATTGGACAGCCACATGCAAAAGAATGAAACTCGACCATTCTCTAACACCATACATAAAGATTAACTCAAAATGGATGAAAGACCTCAATTTGAGACAGGAATCCATCAAAATCCTAGTGGAGAACATAGGCAGTAACCACTTTGACATCGGCCACAGCAACTTCTTTCAAGATACACCTCCAAAAGCTAGTGAAACAAAAGCAAGAATGAACGTTTGGGACTTCATCAAGATAAAAGGCTTCAGCACAGCAAAGGAAACAGTCAACAAAACAAAGAGGCAACCGACAAAATGGGAGAAGATATTTGCAAATGACACTACAGACAAAGCGCTGACTTCCAAGATCTATAAAGAACCTCTCAAACTCAACACCCCAAAACCAAATAATCAAGTCAAAAAATGGGCAGAAGGCATGAACAGACACTTCTCTGAAAACAACATATAAATAGCTAACAGACACATGAACAAATGTTCATCATCATTAGCCATCAGGGAAATTCAAATCAAAACCACATTGAGATACCACCTTACACCAGTTAGAATGGCAAAAATTGAGAAGGCAAGAAACAACAAATGATGGAGAGGGTGGGGAGAAAGGGGAACCCTCTTACACTCTTGGTGGGAATGCAAGTTGGTACAGCCACTTTGGAAAACAATGTGGACGTTCCTCAAAATTTAAAAATAGAGCTACCCTATGACCCAGCAATTGCACTCCTGGGTATTTACTCCAAAGACACAGATGTAGTGAAATGAAGGGTCATTTGCACCCCAATGTTCATAAGAGCAATGTCCGCAATAGCCAAACTTTGGAAAGAGCCAAGATGCCCTTCAACAGATGAATGGATAAAGATGTGGTCCATGTATACAATGGAATATGACTCAGCCATTAGAAAGGATGAATACCCAACTTTTACATCAACATGGATGGGTCTGTAGGAGATTATGCTAAGTGAAATAAGTCAAGCAGAGAAAGTCAATTATCATATGGTTTCACTTATTTGTGGAACATAAGGAATAGCATGGAGGACATTAGAAGGAAGGGAAAAATGAAGTGGGGGAAATCAGAGGGGGAGACTATGGACCCTGAGAAACAAACAGGGTTTTTGAGGGGAGGGGGTGGGGGGGTTGGGTTAGCCTGGTGATGGCTATTAAGGAGGGCCCGTACTGCATGGAGCACTGTGTGTTATACGAAAACAATGGATCGTGGATCACCACTTCCATAACTAATGATGTATTGTATGGTGACTAACAGAACCTAATGAAAGTAAAAATTTTTTTAAAAATTAAAAAATAAAAACAATAAAAACTAGTTTTATCTCCTTTGATGTAAAAGAACTTGTTTCAATCTACCTTTGTCAATGTCTTTAATCAGCAGAGATTTTTGATGAATCACATAAAAGTTCATATATTGATGAAATCAAGGGGAAAAACCATCAGCTCACACCTGTCAGAATGACTAGTATCAAAAATACAAGAAATAACGAGTGTTGGTAAGGACATGGAGCAAAGAGAACTCTGGTGCATTACTGATGACAATGTAAATTGAAGCAGCCACAGTGGAAAACAGTACGAAGATTCCTCAAAAGATTAAAAATAGAAATGCCATACAATCTACAAATTCCATTTCTGGATATTTGAACAAAATGAAAACACTAATTGAAAAAGGTATAAGCACCCCTATGTTTACTGCAGCATTATGTATGGTAGCTAAGATATGGAAACAACCTGTGGTCACTGATGAATGGATAAAAAAATATGTTGTATATATATGTGTGTGTGTATGAAAAAAATATGGTGTATATACATACATATATGTGTGTGTGTAGGTGTGTGTATACACACAATGGAATGTTACTCAGCCATAAAAAAGAATGAAATCTTGCCATTTGTGACAATATGGATAGACCCAGTGGGTATTATGCTAAGTGAAATAAGTCAGAGAAATATAAATACTGTTTGATTTAACTTATTTGTGGAATGTAAAAAACAAAACAGAAACAGACTCATAAATACAAAGAACAAACTGGTGGTTGCCAGAGGGGATATGGGTGGGGAGATGGACAAAACAGGTAAAGGGGATTAAACGGTACAAACTTCCAATTATAAAATAAATATCACAGGGATGTAATACACAGCTTAGGGAATATAGTCAATACTATTGTAATAAGTATGTTTGGTGATAGATGGTAACTAAACTTACTATGGTGATCATTCCATAATGTATATAAATGTTGAATCACTATGTTTTTCACCTGAAACTGATACAATATTGTATGAACTAGGTGCCTGGGTGGCTCAGTTGGTTAAGTGACTGCCTTCGGCTCAGGTCATGATCCTGGAGTCCCGGGATCAAGTCCCGCATTGGGCTCCCTGCTCAGCAGGGAGTCTACTTCTCCCTCTGACCATCCCCTCCTCATGTGCTCTCTCTCTCTCTCATTCTTGCTCTCTCAAATAAATAAATAAAATCTTTAAAAAATATTGTATGAACTATACTTCAATAAAAAAATAAAAAAACGACTGTGGAAGGTATTTTGTAATCAGGTCACATCCAACGCCCCTCCCCCATTTCTCTACCCCAGCTAAAACCAAAAGAAAGCTCAACTATGTGCAGCAATAAACATGACACGCTTATCAATTAAAGTATCATTGAAATTTTTAAAAGTACATAGAAAATTTTAAAAATTAAAACAATTTAAAAAGGGAAAAACTTGGCTTTATCACCTAACAATTATAAAGATATACAGAATGTTTTATTACTTTAAAAATCTTTACATGATGAAGTAAGTATAGACAGTTTTATTTAGCTATAGCCACACAGACCTCTTCCCTATTCTTCAACCATATCCTGACTTCTATGCTTTAATCTCGTTGAATATTTCTACCAGCCCTCTGAGCAGAAGGAAGAGTTCTTTCCTTTGCATGTCTATGACATTTTGTTTATTCCTTTATTATGGCATTTATCATCTAATTATTGGTATTATAAGTCATTTATGTGTCTCTTTATACACTCTGCTAGTTTCTTGAACCTAGTAGGTCTACTCTATATATCTTTAAACTTTAACAATTTTTGATTCATTCTAATATATATACTCAAAGAAATGATGTAAACATATCTTAAATAAACTGGTCTCAAGATTTTTAAATAACCTTTGCTTTATGTAAAATGTGAGGATATTAGTTTGAAGTTCTGCTATTAGACCCAAACACTTAGAGAAATGTAAATAAAAATCATCATAAGATGCTATTTCACATCTACTAGGATGGCTAACATAAAAGTCAGATAAAAACAAGTGTTAGTAAAATGTGGAGAAGTCAGAATCCTGATACAATGCTGGTGGGGATGTAAAATGATTCAGTCACTTTGGAAAACTGTCTGGTAGTTCCTAAAGCCATGAATCATGGAGTTACCACATGACCCATCAATTCCATTCCTAGATATATACCTAAAAGAAACGAAAACATATGTCCATTCAATATGAATATTTATATGAATATTTATGTTAGCATTATTCATAATAGCCAATGGACAAAAACAAGCCAAATGTCCTTCAACTGATGAGTGGATTAAAAAACTGTTGTATATCCATACACTGGAAAATTATTCAGCCACAAAGGAATAAAGTACTGATACATGATATGACATGGGTGAACCTTGAAAACGTTATATTGAGTGAAATAAATCAGTCACAAAATATCACATACTGTATGATTCCATTCATATGAAATTCCCAGCACAGGGAACTCTATAGAGATAAAAAGTAGATTAGTAGTGGGGTACCTGGGTGGCTCAGTCAGTTAAGCATCTGCCTTTGGCTCAGGTCATGATCCCAGGGTCCTGGAATTGAGACCCGCATCAGGTTCTCTGCTCAACAGGGAGCCTGCTTCTCCCTCTTCCTCTGCCTGCCACTCTGCCTACTTGTGATGCCTCTCTCTCTCTGTGTGTGTCATGTAAATAAATAAGTAAAAACATTTTTTAAAAAAGTAGATTAGTGGTTTATAGAGGCTGGGAAGTAGGCTGGGGGTGGTGCCAAAAAGGGTAAGGGGGTAAAGCTAAAGGGTAGTTGGTTTCTTTAGGGGGTGATGAAATTGACTGTGTTGATGGCTGCCCAACTTTGTGAATAAACTAAAAACCCACCAAATTGTACACTTTAAATGGATGACTTCTATAGTATATGAATTATTTCTCAACAAAGTTGTTAAACTCTGTTTTATCCTAAACCCTGGAAACACTAGTTTGAAAACCTATTTCTCCCAAACAACTGCTTCTTGTAACAATGCAAATGAAACAACATAGTAAACTAATACATAAATAATATTTATTTTTTTTAAGATTTTATTTATTCAGGGCACCTGGGTGGCTCAGTTTGTTAAGCGACTGCCTTTGGCTCAGGTCATGATCCTGGAGTCCCTGGATCAAGTCCCACATCGGGATCCCTGCTCGACAGGGAGTCTGCTTCTCCCTCTGACCCTCCCCCCTCTCATGTGCTCTCTCTCTCTCATTCTCTCTCTCCCATAAATAAATAAAATCTTAAAAAAAGATTTTATTTATTCACTTAACAGAGAGAAAGAGAGAGTGAGCATAAGCAGGGGGAATGGCAGGCAGAGGAAGAACCAGGCACCCCGCTGAGGAAGGAGTTGGATGCGGGACTCAATTCCAGGACCTTGGGATCATGACCTGAGCCAAAGGCAGACCCTTAACTGACTGAGCCACCCAGGCATCCCCATAAATAATATTTAAACACACAGCCCTAATCACTTCACTGGATTCAACTTCACTTGTTATTCAACTTTACTTGTTTACTTGCTGTTCCTAAATTTAATTCTCTCACATTTTCCCCCTTTACTGTGTAAGTTACTTGTCATCTCAGCAATCAGTGCCATTAAAATTTCCATTGGTCAATAATAGAAAATGGTACTTTCTTAATACAAGAAGGAAACAGAAGCCAGGATCCCTGTTTATATCTGGGCAGACTGCAGTCTATGTGCAACACTACTCCAGAGGATGCCATTTACATAGATCACAATGTGAATGGTGCCTCCTAAAACGGAGCAATATGGTAGAATTGATAAAATCTTCTTTGGTTTCATTGCCATTCTCTAATTATCTAGGGTTAAGTTTGACTTCACTTATCATCACATCCACTCCATAATATATTGACTGGTTTGTCATTTCTACTGGTAAGTCTCCCAAATTCATTTTTATGCCCTTCTCACTGTCACTGCTCTAGTTTCACCACACATTTTCCTTTCCTAAAATATTACAATAGCCTCGTAATTGGTCTTTCTACCTCCTGTTCTTTCTATTATAGCCTTCATACCAGGGGCAGAATTTTCTTCTGAAGATATAATTATGCCTTTCCCCATACAAAAGGCTCAGTGTTTCCAGTTACATATAAAGTCCACAATTAGCCTTTCATTCAAAGTCCCTCATGATCTCATCATAACCCACTTTGCAAATCTCATTTTTAAGCAATTCCCCATGATCCATACTATAACCACAAAGGTCTAGTCTCTGTTTCTCTCAAAGTTGCTGTGAATTGGCTACAATCATCTACTTAATTCACAACACTTGCCAGGTGGCCTTCTCCATACAGCTACCCTCTCTGAGCACAGCTAACTCTTCTTGCCTCTTACCTCTTCTGGTCCACAGATAACAGCTCTCCTCTGTTGTAACTGCTGCAAGATTCTTCGTAGGTTTCCCCAAATTCTGACAACAAACTACCTAGGTTGAGTGTGCCCTCGATTTCTGTTGGGGCCCTGATGACAGGATCAGTGACTGTTCTTATATATGGACCTGGGGAGAGATGGAGAGACTCTCTACTTTGGAATAACAAACTATAAGAATTTTTTTTTATTTTACATTTTTTTAAATTTTATTATGTTATGTTAATCACCATACATTACATTATTAGTTTTTGATGTAGGGATTTAAGATGTATCTTTCTAACAGCTATTTTCCCCAATAAGGAGACTGTCTATGGAATTAAGGAAAACTTCACAGGTAATTAGGGAAGCAGGACCAAGAAATGGAGAGACAGAGACAGAGAATTAATGACATTGTTTGAGTCTCAGTATCCATAGTTAAGCCAACTTCATACCTTGTTATGTGAATCAGTAAATGCATTTTTTTATTTTAATTCCAGTTAGCTAGCAATGTATGGCTTTAGTTTCATGTTTAAAATATAGTGATTCAACACTTCCATACATCACCCAGTGCTCATCACAAAAAGTGCACTCCTTAAGCCCATCACCTGTTTAAACCATACCCCAACCACCTCTCCCCTGGTAAACATCCCTTTGGTCCCTATAGTTGAGTCTATTTCTTTTTTTTTTTAATAATTTTTTATTGTTATGTTAATCACCATACATTACATCATTAGTTTTTGATGTAGTGTTCCATGATTCATTGTTTGTGCATAACACCCAGTGCTCCACACAGAATGTGCCCTCTTTAATACCCATTACCAGGCTATCCCATCCCCCCACCCCCCTCCCCTGAGAGTCTATTTCTTTTTTTAAAGATTTTATTTATTTATTTGAGAGAGAGAGAGAAAGAGAGAGGGGGAGAGAGAGAGTGTGAGCAGGAGGAGAGGGAGAGAATCCCAAGCAGACTCTATGCTGAGCACTGAGCCCTATGCAGGGCTTGATCTCAGGACTCAGATCATGAACTAAGCCAAAATCAAGAGTCAGACACTTAAGCCAACTGAGCCACCCAGGCGCCCCAAGAGTCTATTTCTTTTTCTCTCTCTCTGTTTTCCCTTTGCTCAATTGTTTCCTTTCTTAAATTCCACATGAGTGAAAT
Organism: Callorhinus ursinus; assembly: GCF_003265705.2. Classification (NCBI taxonomy): domain Eukaryota; kingdom Metazoa; phylum Chordata; class Mammalia; order Carnivora; family Otariidae; genus Callorhinus; species Callorhinus ursinus. Next base: position 11,936,640 of record NW_027397102.1, on the reverse strand, counting down.
CATATGGTATTTTTCTTTCTCCGAATTATTTCACTTAGCATTATACTCTCTAGTTCCACCCATGACATAGCAAATGTCAAGATTTCATTCCTTTTTATGGCTGAATAATATTCCATTGCATATATATACCATAACTTCTTTAGCCATTCATCAATTGATGGGCATTTGGGCTGCGTCTATGTCTTGGCTGGTATAACAATAGTAATGCTGCTATAAACATCAGAGCACATGTATCCCTTTGAATTATTTTTCTGTATTTTTGGGTAACTACCCAGTAGAGCGATTGCTGGATCATAGGGTAGTTCTGTTTTTAACTTTTTAAGGAACCTCCATATTGTTTTCTACATTGGCTGCACCAGTGTGCATTCCCACCAGCAGTGCAAGGAGATTTGTTTTTCTCCACATTTTCACCAACACCTGTTGTTTCTTGTGTTGATTTTAGCCATTATGTCAGGTGTGAGATGTTATCTTACTGTAGTTCTCATTTGCATTTCCCTGATGATAAGTGATGAATATCTTCTCATGCGTCTGTTGGCCATATGGATGATTTCTTTGGAAAAACGTCTGTTCATGTCTTCTGCTCATTTTTTAATTTGATTATTTGTTTTTGGGATGTTGAGTGTTATAAGTTCTTCATATATTTTGGATACTAACCCTTTATCAAATATTCATTTGCTAATATCTTCTCCCATTCTGTAAGCTGCCTTTTAGTTTTGTTGATTCTTTCCTTTGCTGTGAAGAAGCTTTTTGTTTTCATGTAATCCCAATGGTTTATTTTTGCTTTTGTTTCCCTTGACTGAGGAGACAAACTTGTTATGGTTAGAAAAAAACTTGTTACAGCTGATGTCAGAGAAGTTACTGCCTATGTTCTCTTCTAGGAATTTTATGGTTTCAGATCTCACATTTAGGTCTTCAATCCATTTTAGATTTACTTTTGTGTATGGTGTAATAAAGTGCTCCAGTTTCATTCTTTTGCATGTTGCTGTCCAGTTTTCTCAACACCATTTTCTTTCTTTTATTTTAGAGGTGGGGGAGGGACAGGGGGAGAGGGATAGGGAGAATCTTAAGCAGGCTCTGTGCTCAGTGTGGAACCTGATGTGGGGCTTGACCTCAAAACGCTGAGATCATGACCTGAGTTGAAATCAAGAATTGGACACTTAACCAACTGAGCCACCCAGGCACCCCAAAACCATTTTCTAAAGAGAATTTTTCCCATTAGATATTCTTTCTTGTTTTGTCAAAGATAAGTCAACCATATAATTATGGGTTTATTTCTGGGTTTTCTTTTCTGTTCCATTGATCTATGTGTCTATTTTTGGGCCAGTACCATACTGTCTTGTTCACTACAGCTTTGTAATATAACTTGAAGTCCAGAATTGTGATGTCTCCAGCTTTCTTTTTTTAAGGTTGCTCTGGCCATTCAGGGTATTTTGTGGTTCCATACAAATTTTAGAATTGTTTGTTCTAATTCTGTGAAAAATGCTGTTGGGATTTTGATAGGGTTGCATTAAATGTGTAGACTGCTTTGGGTATATAGACATTTAAACAATATTTGTTCTTCCAATCCAGGAGCATGGAATGTCTTTCCATTTATGTCATTTTCAAGTTCTTTCATCAGTGTTGTATAGTTTTCAGAGTACAGGTCTTTCACCTCTTTGGTTAGGTTTATTCCTAGATATCTTATTATTTGGGGTGCAATTGTAATTGGGATTATTTTCTTAATTTCTCTTTCTGCTGCTTCATTATTGGCGAATAGAAATGCCACATATTTCTGTACATTGATTTTATATCTGGCAACATTACTGAATTCATTTATCAGTTCTAGCAGTTTTTTGGTGGAGTCTTTTGGGTTTTCTATATATAGTATCATGTTATCTGCAAATAGTAAAAGTTTTACTTCTTCCTTATGAATTTGGATGCCTTTTATTTAATTTTGTTTTCTGATTGCTGTGGCTAGTACTGCCAGTACTGTGTCGAATAAAGGTGGTAAGAGGGGACATCCTTGTCTCATTCCTGACCTTAGGAGAAGATCTCAGTGAGTTTTTCTCCATTAAGGTTGATGTTGGGCTGTGGGTTTTTCATATATGGCCTTTATTATATTGAAGTATGTTCCCTCTAAACATAATTTGTTGAGGATTTTTACCATGAATTAATGTTGTACTTTGTCAAATGCTTTTTCTGCATCCATTGACAGGATCATATGTTTCTTATCCTTTCCCTTATTGGTGTGATGCATCACGTTGATTGATTTGCAGATATTGAATCACCCTTGCTACCCAAGAGTCAATCCCACTGGATTGTGGTGAATGATTTTTAATGTACTGTTGGATTTGGTTTGCTAGTATTTTGTTGAGGATGTTTGCATCTATGTTTATCAGAGATATTGGCCTGTGGTTCTCTCTCTCTCTCTTTTTTTTTTTTTTGTGGTATCTTTATCTGGTTTTGGAATCAGGGTAATGCTGGCCTCATAGAATGAAGTAGGAAGTTTTCCTTCCTTTTCTATTTTTTGGAATAGTTTGAGAAGGATAAGTATTAACTCTTCTTTAAATGTTTGGTAGAATTCACCTGTGAGGCCATCTGGTCCTGGACTTCCGTTTGTTAGTTTTTTTTGGGGGGGTTACTGATTCAATTTCTTTGCTAGTATAGGTCTGTTCATATTTTCTATTTTTTCCTGTTTCAGTTTTGGTAGTTTATATGTTTCTAGGAATTCACCCATTTCTTTTAGGTTTTCCAACTTGTTGGCATAGGGTTTTTCATAAAATTCTCTTATAATTGTTTGTATTTCTGTGGACTTGGTTGCTATTTTTCCTCTCTCATTTGTGATTTTATGTATTTGAGTCCTTCCCCTTTTTTTTTCTTGATAAGTCTGGCTAGATGTTTCTCAATTTTGTTGCCTTTTTCAAAGAACCAGTTCCTGGTTTCATTGATCTGTTCTAATGTATTTTAGTGTTTACATCATTTATTTTGCTCTAATCTTTATGATTTCCTTTATTCTGCTGGTTTTAGGTTTTGTTGTTCTTTTTCTAGCCTCTTTACACATAAGGTTAGGTTGTTTATTTGAGATTTTTCTTGCTTCTTGAAGTATGTCTATATTACTAAAAACATCCCTCTTAGAACACTTTTGTTGCATCCTAAAGGTTTTAGACCATTATGTTTTCATTTTCATTTGTTTCCATGGATTTTTTTCTTTTATTTCCTCACTGATCCATTCATTGTTCAGTAGTGTGTTATTTAACCATCATGTGTTTGTGGTCTTTCCAGATTTTTTCTTGTGGTTGATTTCTTGTTTTATAGGATTGTGGTCAGAAAAGGTGCATGGTATGACTTTGGTCTTCTTGAATTTGTTTAGGCTTTTTAAATTTTATTTTTAAGTAATCACTATACCCCATGTGGGGCTTGAACTTAGAACCCTGAGATCAGGAGTTGCATGCTCCACCAATTGAGCTATCCAGGCACTCCCGTTGAGGCTTGTTTTATGGGCTAATATGTGATCTATTGTAGAGAATGTTCTGTGTGTACTTGAAATGAATATATATTTTGCTTTAGGATGGAAGGTTCTGAATATATTTGTTAAATCCATCTGGTCTAGTGTGTCATTCAAAGCCACTATTCTTGTTGATTTTCAGTTTAGGTGATTTGTCCATTGATATAAGTGGGGTGTTGAAGTCCCCTACTATTACTGCATTATTAGTCGTTATATCCAATACATTTGTTATTAACTTTTTATATATTTGAGTGCTTACATGTTGGGTGCATAAATATTTACAATTATTATATCTTCTTGTTGGATTGTCTCCTTTATTATTATATAATGTCCTTGTTTGCTTCTTGTTGTAGTCTCTGTTTTGAAGTCTATTTTGTCCAATATAAGTGTTCCCACTCCAGATTTGTTTTGACATTCATTGTGTGATATATGTTTCTCCATCTCCTCCGTTTCAAAATGCAGGTGTCTTTAGGTCTAAAATGAGTCTTTTGTAGGCAGCACATAGATGGGTTTTATTTTTTTATCCATTCTGTCACCCTATGTCTTTTGATTTGAGTGTTCAGTCCATTTATGTTCAAAGTAATTATTGATGTGTATTTATTGCCATTTTATCACTTCTTTTGTGGGTGTTTCTGAAGATTTTCTTTGATCCTTTCTTCTCTTTCTCTCTTTCATGGTTTGCTGGTCTTCTTTAGTGATATATTTGGATTTCTTTCTCTTTATTCTTTGCATATTTATTAGTTATTTTTGATTTGTGGTGACCATTAGGTTTGTATATGACATCTTCTGCATATAGCAGTCTATATTCATTTGATGGTCATTTAAATTTGAACACATTCTTTACTCCTCACTTCCCCACATTTTAGGTATATGGTGTCATATTTTACAACCTTTTGCTTTGTGAGTTCCTTGACTGACTTTTTATAGAAATATTCATTTTTATGTCTTTTATGTTTTCTACCTTTGTACTGTCACTTTTGGTCTTTCCTTTCCATTCAGAGTGTCCCCCTAATATTTCTGCAGGGCTGGTTTACTGTCATGAACTCATTTTTTGTTTGTCTGGGAAACTCTTTATTTCTCATTATATTCTGAATGATAGCCTTGCTGGATAGTGTACTGAGTGCAGATTTTTCCCATTTGGTACTTTGAATATATCATCCCACTCCCTACTGACTTGGAAAGTTTCTGCTGAAAAATCCACTGATAGCCTTATGAGGTTTCCCCTGTATGTTATTGTCTTCCTCTGTCTTACTCCTTTTAAAATTTTTTCTTTAAAAAAAATAAAAATAAAAATAAAATTTTTTCTTTGGTGCACCTGGATGGCTCAGTTGGTTAAACGTCTGCCTTTGGCTCAGTTCATGATCCCAGGATCCTGGGATTGAGCCCCATGTCGGGCTCCCTGCTCAGCTGGGAGCCTGCTTCTCCCTCTCCCTCTGCCTCTGCCCCTCCCCATGCTCATGCTTGCTCGCTCTCTCTCGTTCACTCTCTCAAATAAATAAAATCTTTAATTTTTTTTCTACATGAGTATATTTTGTCAATTTAATTACAATATGTCTTGGTGTGGATCTGCTTCTGTTGAATTTGTTGTGGGTTCTCTGTGCCTCCTGGATCTGGAATATCTGTTTCATTCACCAGATTAAGGAAGTTTTTACCTATTATTGCTTCAAATAAATTTAATGTCCCCTTTTCTCTCTCTTTTTCTTTCGGGACTCCTATAAGATGAATATTATTATGTTTGATGGAGTCACTCATTTCCCTAAGTCTATTCTCATTTTACATAATTCTTTTTTCTCTTTTGTTCAGCTTGATTACTTTCCATTACTCTGTCTTCTAGGTCATTAATACATTCCTCTTCTTCTTCCAGACTGCTGTTCATTCCATCAAGCATATTTCTTATTTCATTTATTGAGCCCTTTATCTCTGCTATGTTATTCTTTATCACTGTGTTAAAGGCCTCACTGATGCCTTCCACTTTTTTCTCATATTCAGTTAGTATATGATCATTATTTTACATTGTCTCTCTGACATGTTATATCTGTTTCACTTAGGTCTCTGGTTGTGGACTTGTCCTGTTCTTTCATTTGGGACAAATTCCTCAGTCTTCTCATTTTGTCTGAGTCTCTGTGCCTGCTTCTCTGTGTTAGGAAAGTCAGCTATGTCTCCTGTTCTTGAGGGTAATGGTCTTATGGAGAAGAGGTCCTATAGTGCCCTGCTGTGTAGTGTCCCCTCTTCCCCAGGTCCTGCTGCACCAGGAATATCTCCATTGTGTGCTGCATGCACACTTCTGGCTGCTTTATCCTTCAGGCTAGTCATTTACAGAGGCTCTCTTTGATTATTATGGGCAGTGTTGGATCTCTGGCCTAAATATGGTAAATTTTAACTAGGTGTGCTATGGTCTGCTTATGAAATGAGACCAGTTGTCACTGCTGCTGGAGCCAAGGCCCTGCAAATCTCCTGAGTCAGGAGATGACGTGTGGGTAGGTGTTTGGGTTTGTTTTCTGGGGAAGGAGGCTTGCCATGCTGGGACTGAGGCAAGTGTGACTGAGAAGGGGAATTCCACTAGAGTGTGGGAGGTAGGGCTTGGTGTAAGCAAGTTAGGTGGTAAGGGTCTGCTCTGTGATGGTTCCCACAGGTGGTCCTCTGCTTATGCCAAGAAGCAGGGGAGGCAAATGGCACTTGCCAGTTCCTTTGTTCCCAGAGGGGTCTCTCCATGAATGCTGCCTCTCTGGGACATGATCTGAGATGAGCAACTAACCTCTCTACTGTGTGACCCAGGTACCCTTTTGATTGCTGTATCCATACTGTACATCCATGGGCTGTTTGCCCTGCCTTCTCTCCAAGAGTAGCCCCAATGCCCTCCAAGCTCTATCTGAGCCAAACCTGCTGACTTTTAGAACTTCAGGTTTTAAGCTTCACTGGTTGCAAGAACTCATAAAATTCAGCCCCTCTTGCTTTCCAAGAAAATTGCTATGGGAATTCATTTTCTCCATGCACTCCCCTGTGTGCTAGTCTTTCTCCAGCCCTTCTCAACTCTGGCTCCCTCTCCACTATGGTGGCCATGATCAATTTCTCTCTCAAACCACATCTGTGCACCTCCTACCTTCTTTGATGTGGCTTTTCTCTACCTTTAGTTATGGAGTTTTTTCTGTTAGTCTTCAGGTCAATTTCTGGGGTATTTAGGATGATTTGATAGTTGTCTAGTTGTATTTATGGGACGACATGAGCCTAGTGTTCTTCTATTCCACTGTTATCTTCCCCTCCAACAAATGCCCTTTTTGCTTGAGCTAGTCTGAGTTGCAATTCTGTCACTTGCAATTAAAATAGTCTCCAATAACACAGGGCTTAAACCGAAGAAGATATGTCTTCCAATTTCAGAGATCTGTAAAGTTTGCAAGAAGCAGATGGCAGCTTAGAGGGATTCTGAAGGAAATGTGTGATTTTACAGCAAAGATAGGAAAAACAAATGCTTTTCAGTGAGAGGAAACAATCTTAAGAAGGACATGGAGATATAAAATGCTCAGGGAAGAGTGAATTGACCAGTTTTGCTGAACCAGAATATAGGTAGTGTAGAAGTAGTGGTAGATAATGCTAGGAAGTTTAGATTAGGGCTTGATTTGACTAAAACATTTGGGATGGGGTGGGGCATAGGTTTCTTGGACGTAGTAGTATCAGTTCTCTCCATGAGACAGCATGATGGAAATACCAACTTTTATTATCTCACAGTTTCTAAGATTCGGGAATTCATAAGCAGCTTGGCTGAGAGGTTCTGTTTTGGGGTCTCTCATAAGGTTGCAGTCAGGATAGCAGCTGAGGCTATAGTCATCTGAAGGCTTAACTGGAGATGGAAGATCCACTTCCAAGATGGCTCAGTCACTCACATGGCTGCTGGCAAGAGGTCTTGGTTCCTTGCCGCATGTGTGCAAAAGCTATTACCACAAACACCTCTCCAAAGAGTTGTTGGAATTCCTCATGAACTGACAATTGGCTTTTCCCAAAGTGAGTGATCCTAGATAGATTAAGGCGGAAATTGCAACGTCTTAAATGACCTGTCTTCTAAAGTCACACTCCATCATTTCCACAAAATCTTAATTTATAATTAGGTCAGCTGATTTTACAGAAGGGATTGCACAAGGGCATGACTGCCAGGATGTGAGGTCTACTGATACCTTTTTAGAGGCTGGCTGGCTGCCACAGTTATGATTTTCCTATCTTGATGAAAACTTGTAATTTGTATATTACTGTAGGGTAATTAGGACTGAAACTGAGGTTTCACCATTAATACTGTTAACTTCATGTGTTTTGATAGTTACATAAAATTTCTCAGACTCCATATGATACTATGCTTATATTGGGACCACTATATGGAGGTTTTGAATGCTGGGCTGAATTGTTTTATTTTCAACCACCTCATGATGTCATATTAATATGTTAGTACGTTTTCAACCACTTCATGATATCATATTAATATGTTAATACATTTTCAACCATTTCATGATGTCATATTAATATGCTAATACATCACATAGAAGTCTAAATTTAATATTAAAAAATATAGAAACCAATATTGCAGTCATAGAGATTCCTAACCATGAATAAACGGGCAATAAAGAATTGAAATATGCTTCCCTAGAGGTATTGAAAATAGAATAGCTTTTTCCAGTTGCCTGGAACATTTTGGCTATGAACTGGGCTGAAGGCAAAGGATAGACAGATCATTTCTTAAAATCTGTTTTCATCCTATGATTGCTCAATCACTATTTGGATTTGAATTAGTATTTCTAGTATTTGAATAGTGCTAATAAAAACCTCTTTCAGCTGTAATTTTCAGGTGGAGAAATAGTTTACAAAAAACTGTCTGTAATTGCTTCTTATTTTGTAGGGCCTGTGTGCTAATATGCTCTTGGCTACATGGACATTTTAAAATCTTTAAATATTTAAAATCAAACTTTCTTTAACATATAATGTATTATTTGTTTCAGAGGTACAGGTCTGTGATTCAACAGTGTTACACAATTCACAGCGCTCACCATAGCACATACCCTCCCCAATGTCTATCACCCAGCCACCCCATCCCTTCCACCCCCCACCACTCCAGCAACCCTCAGTTTGTTTCCTGAGATTAATAATTCCTCATATCAGTGAGGTCATATGATACATTACATGTTAAAAAAAAAGAAGAAGATAGGAGGGGAAAAATGAAGGGGGGGGAAATCGGGAGGGGGAGACGAACCATGAGAGACTGTGGACTCTGAAAAACAAACTGAGGGTTCTAAAGGGGATGGGTGTGGGGGGATGGGTTAGCCTGGTGATGGGTATTAAAAAGGGCACGTTCTGCATGGAACACTGGGTGTTATACGCAAACAATGAATCATGGAACACTACAGCAAAAACTAATGATGTAATGTATGGTGATTAACGTAACATAATAATAAAAAAAAATAAAATCAAGCTTTTTGGTCTCAATATTAATCCAGGCTACCTAAAGAAAACAGGGTATTACTGTAAGGATACACTGGAGTTTACAGGAGTTGAAGGATAAAAAACAAAACACAATTGATCTTCATGGGACAGAGATCACAACTGTTCTCTCACAAGAGCAGGAACTTGCTCTTGCTCTCATGGTGCCTGTACTCCTCTCTCTAGATCTCCTCTACTCTCCTTTCTCTCTACCAGTTGACTTCCTCTGGTACTTATCTTGACTATATACAAAAGATGGGTGTCTCACATAATGGCTGCTTCAACCCACTTTACTTCAAGACAAATCAGTATTTTGTTTCGGATTTTGTTATACTGCATCTTCTATGTCATTTATTTAGAATTTCCTGAAAAGGGAATCTGATTGGCTCAGGTTACCTTTTTAACACTGGCCTAAATATTTTAGGCATAAATATTTGCAAGCCATGGTTTCCCTTGGGTCAGCTTTATTCTTTGTCCTCCAATCAACTATGGCTGGAGGCTTGAAGTCATGTGGCATTTAAGACATGACTGCTGCCTTTTGGCAGGTGTGTAGGAGGGGGAGCCTCCATGAGAAAGTACAGTTGCAGTGGTAGACATTAGTACTACAAAAATGCGAGACGATTCCTGCTTTTTAGTAGGCATTCTTCGCCACACTTCCATTTTGTACCTTTATAGAATACAAAATATAGTTCAAATGACCTCATTATAGTCAATCTTGTCATAAACTTAGTCCAAACATGAAATGACTTTCAATTCCTAATGTTTTGAGTCATACATTGCCTTAATAAAACATTATTCTTGAGGATTAGGATAAATAAAAGCTCTGAACCTTAGGTTATTCAACCATTTCCTGATAAAAACTAATTAATTGAAAATGCTTTTGCATTGAAATACAACACGAATGCATTATAGTAAGAACTGTACTAATAAAATACAAATAATAGGAGAGGCTATAAGTATAAATTATAGGATATTTGAAAATTTTACTATGAATAGCCATGTTAAAAATTTTGATGTGAGGGTGCCTGGGTGGCTCAGTCAGTTAAGCATCTGCCTTTGGCTCAGGTCATGATCCCAGGGTCCTGAGAGCAAGTCCTGCATCAGGCTCCCTGCTCCGTGAAAAGCCTGCTTCTCCCTCTGCCTCTGCCTCTCTCTCTCTCTCTCTCTTGAATAAACAAATAAAATCTTAAAAATTTTTTTTGATGTGAGGTTTTGTCAGCAAATTTGGGGGAAATAGTGCACCTTCTGAGATTAAATATATCTTTATTTTATTTTTTTTAAGTAGCCTCCATACCCAGTGTGGAGCCCAATATGGGGCTTGAACTCATGACCCTGAGATGACGACCTGAGCTGAGATCAAGAGTCAGATACTTAACCGACTAAACCACCCAGGTGCCCCTAAATATATCTTTACATTAAGAACTTTTTTCTTATCAAAAATGAAAAAATCAAGTATAATTAAAATGTGAAATCATCCCATATTGCAGATTTCCATGTGGTTGTCTGAATTTTTTACTTTGTGCAACCATACAGAAAATTTACTATGCTCAAACTTAGGGGATAATAAAATAAATTAATTTATTGGATGATGAAATGCAAATGAATAGTGTTTACACTTAATCTTTTCAATATGTGTACTTGAATATGTTTAGACAATTCTAATTAACTGGATTTTGGTATAATAAAATATAGGGAAACTTTGCAATCAGGCCATTGAATATTCAGTTAAATTATATTGGTATGTACTTCTATTTGCTTCTAATGCCAAGGATCCATTGGTCAGATAAATGCCCATTTTGTGGTCTGTTATGCAGAAAATGTTTAATACACTATTTGATTTACTCTGTTTAATCTTCCTTATTGAATGTGCTTATCCATCCATGCAAAATTTGGTATGCTGCTTTCTATTACTATGACATTACAATTAAACAGCTAAAAGAACAGCAAGACTATCTATAAACATTCATGAAATTCCCACAAAATTATTCATAGATTTTTGCTTTGTTTTGCAGGGACTTTGAAAAAATACAAATGTATTCTGAATATTTCTGTATTGACTAAGCTGACAGACACAGCAGTTAGTACAAATCATTATGTTGTTACTAAAACTAGTACTTAAAACATATTTCTAATATAGTGGAAATAATTGGTGTCATGATATTGATTATATTTTAAAGGTAAAAATGAACATGAATTCAACCTGAATTTTATATAACAGAAAATGGTATGATGGGATAATATTTGTATATATTTGAAATGGAAAAGTCCAAGTTGACTTCAAGTGGGTATACTGTAAAACTTCTTGAAGAGTATGCATGCTCACAAAAGGGCTACTTTGGGTAGTTTCAGGTTATTCTCCAGTAGACTCAATTTTCTCCATTCCAGCTATGTTTTACTGTCCAGAACACTTGTGCTCATGACTTTTGATTACCACTACCACCACAGCTTTAGAGACAGAAAAATTTTAATTCAAAGTAAGCTCTACCCCCAAATTGCTAGAACTAATCCAGCAATTCAGTAATGTGGCAGGATACAAAATCAATGCATAGAAATCAGTTGCTTTCTTATACACTAACAATGCAACTGTAGAAAGATAAATTAGAGAAACGATTCCATTTACAATAGCACCAAAAACCATAAGATACCTTGGAATAAACCTAACTAAAGAGGTAAAGGATCTATACTCTAGGAACTACAGAACACTCATGAAAGAAATTGAAGAAGACACAAAAAGATGGAAAAATATTCCATGCTCATGGATTGGAAGAATAAACATTGTTAAATGTCTATGCTACCCAGAGCAATATATACCTTCAATGCCATCCTGATCAAAATTCCAATGACAGTTTTCAAAGTGCTGGAACAAACAATCCTAAAATTTGTATGGAATCAGAAAAGACCCCGAATTTCCAAGGAAATATTGAAAAAGAAAAACAAAGCTGGAGGCATCATGTTGCCCGATTTCAAGCTATATTACAAAGCTGTGATCTCCAAGACATCATGGTACTGGCACAAAAATAGACATATCGACCAATGGAACAGAATAGAGAACCCAGATATGGACCCTCAACTCTACGGTCAAAAAATCTTTGACAAAGCAGGAAAGAATGTCCAATGGAAAAAAGACAGTCTCTTCAATAAATGGTGCTGGGAAAATTGGACAGCCACATGCAAAAGAATGAAACTCGACCATTCTCTAACACCATACACAAAGATAAACTCAAAATGGATGAAAGACCTCAATGTGAGACAGGAGTCCATCAAAATCCTAGAGCAGAACATAGGCAGTAACCTCTTTGACATTGGCCACAGCAACTTCTTTCAAGATACATCTCCAAAAGCTAGTGAAACAAAAGCAAAAATGAACTTTTGGGACTTCATCAAGATAAAAAGCTTCTGCACAGCAAAGGAAACAGTCAACAAAACAAAGAGGCAAGCCACAGAATGGGAGAAGATATTTGCAAAAGACACTACAGACAAAGCGCTGACTTCCAATATCTATGAAGAATTTCTCAAACTCAATACCCAAAAGACAAATAATCTAGTCAAAAAAATAGGCAGAAGATATGAAAAGGCACTTCTCTGAAGAAGACATACAAATGGCTAACAGACACATGAAAAAATGTTCATATTCATTAGCCATCAGGGAAATTCAAATCAAAACCACATTGAGATACCACCTTACACCAGTTAGAATGGCAAAAATGGACAGGGAAAGAAACAACAAATGTTGGAAAGGTTGTGGAGAAAGGGGAACCCTCTTACACTGTTGGTGGGAATGCAAGTTGGTACAGCCACTTTGGAAAACAATGTGGACGTTCCTCAAAAAATTAAAAATAGAGCTACCATATGACCCAGCAATTGCACTCCTGGGTATTTATCCCAAAGACACAGATGTAGTGAAAAGAAGGGCCATATGTACCCCAATGTTCATAGCAGCAATGTCTGCAATAGCCAAACTGTGGAAAGAGCCAAGATGCCCTTCAACAGATGAATGGATAAAGAAGATGTGGTCCATATATACAATGGAATATGACTTAGCCATCAGAAAGGATGAATATGCAACTTTTACATCAACATGAATGGGACTGGAGGAGATTATGCTAAGTGAAATAATCAATCAGAGAAAGTCAATTATCATATGGTTTCACTTATTTGTGGAACATAAGGAATAGCATGGAGGACATTAGGAGACAGAAGGGAAAAATGAAGGGGGGGGAATTCAGAGGGAGAGATGAACCATGAGAGGCTATGGACTCTGAGAAACAAACAGGGTTTTAGAGGGGAGGGGGGACGGGGGATTGGTTAGCCTGGTGATGGGTATTAAGGAGGGCACATACTGCATGGAGCACTGGGTGTTATATGAAAACAATGGATTGTGGATCACCACATCAAAAACTAATGATGTATTGTATGGTGACTAATATGACATAATAAAATTAAAAAAAAGAAAGAACATTTAGAAATTGTGAAACTATTAAAAAAAACAAAGTAAGCTCAAACATTAATTCTGCATTTAAAAATTTTTTCTTTTGTAAGTCTGGAACTTGTATTAAGGAGTTAGTAATCTACTTTTTAACTGTTATTGCTTGTTTTTCATGGTGTTAAGAGATATACATTCACACAGACATAACTATTTTCTAAGAAGCTCTTTTAAACCTAAAGAACTCAGGGTATTGATGGCTTATCTGGCACTCTTACTTTATACTAGAAGATCGGTGTCTGGTAAGTTTGGTTGTTTATAATATGGTAAGAATGAGATTCCATGGTAGTGAATTCAATTTGTGTGTGTGTGCATGCATGCAAATGTGTATAAAGTTATGTGGCTGCTGGATCATAAACTATACTAGTAACACTGACATCTGGAAAGTGTATGTAATAGTTCTGCTCCATCTGACCCCATTACCATTCCTAGAAAATTTTTTGCTGTGCCCTAATGATGATGGAGCAAAAACATCATCTATGAAAACACAAGAAATGTCAATCTGAGTCAGGCCAATAGTCCAGGCTAGTGTTTCCCAAAGTATGTCCTGTGCTTTAAAAGTTATTGTGTTGGGGCATCTGGGTGGCTCAGTCAGTTAAACTTCTAAATCTTGATTTCAGCTCAGGTCATGATCTCATGGTCATGAGATAGAGCCCCGAGTCTGGCTCCATGCTCAGTGCGGAGTTTACTTGAGATTCTTTCTCCCTCTGCCCCTTCCTGCTCGTGTGCGTGCTCTCTCTCCCTCTCAAATAAATAAATAAATATGCCACTTAAAAGAGTTATTGTGTCAACTATACTCAAATAAAAAACATTTTTAAAAGTTTATTATTAAATCTTGATAGTTCACATATTTATTATAAAAGATCTGAAGAGTCCTCCAGTAAAGAAACCATTTGACTTTAACTGCTCGCTAAATGTATTTGATCATGAAACCCCTATTAACATCCTACAGAATTACTTTTCCCCAAAACCCACTTTAGGAAAAAGGTTGACCATGGCACTGAAAAGGATTTCATAGGGGATAGTGACAGATCTCCATTCCTTCAGCATTCAAGAAATATTTATTAAGCTCTTACTCAATTATAGGCATTCTTCTAGAAGCTTAGGAGTCAGTGAACAAAGACCCCTACCCTTATGCTACTAAATTTTACAATCCTTGAATTTAGATAAGCCTTTCTTAAATATGTTTGTATGTTCAATTCCTAAGCCATTATGGAGGGAGATAATTTATATTTTATTTAAGAACAAATTATGTATTCTATAATACTGCATGACAAAATAACTATTAACATGAAAAATTATTTTTCGGTCACATGAATTTAAAACCCAAAAGTCAGAAAAAAATATTGAAATGATCAATATGGTATCAATCATTACAAAGAAGAATAAAAAAATTCACTAGTCTACAGGATAAATTTCAAATGAAAAAATGCTAAATAACCAAATATAAGCATTTAAAATGTTGACAGATACTGCCAAATTGCCATTCAAAGAAATTATATCAGGAGGCGCCTGGCTGGCTCAGTCAGTAGAGCATGTGACTCTTGATCTTGGGGGTTGTGATTTGAGCCCTGTGTTGGGTGTAGAGATTACTTAAAAATAAAGTCTTTTTGAGAGAGAAACAATTACAGGATCACGAGGGCAGAATTCGAGAGATAAGTGATACGATAAGACGAAACAACATTAGAATAATTGGGAACCCAGAAGAAGAAGAGAGAGAGAGAGGGGCAGAAGGTATATTGGAGCAAATTATAGCAGAGAACTTCCCTAATGTGAGGAAGGAAACAGGCATTAAAATCCAGGAGGCACAGAGAACCCCTCTCAAAATCAATAATAATAGGTCAACACCCCAACATCTAATAGTAAAACTTACGAGTCTCAGAGACAAAGAGAAAATCCTGAAAGCAGCTCGGGAGAAGAGATATGTAACCTACAATGGTAGAAACATTAGATTGGCAACAGACCTATCCACAGAGACCTGGCAGGCCAGAAAGGACTGGCAAGATATCTTCAGAGCACTAAACGAGAAAAATATGCAGCCAAGAATACTATATCCAGCTAGGCTATCATTGAAAATAGAAGGAGAGATAAAAAGCTTCCAGAACAAACAAAAACTAAAGAAATTTGCAAACACGAAACCAGCCCTCCAAGAAATATTGAGAGGGGTCCTCTAAGCAAAGAGAGAACCTAAAAGCAGCAAAGAGCAGAAACGAACACAGACAACAGACAGTTAACAGTCACCTTACAGGCAATACAATGGCACTAAATTCATACCTTTCAATAGTTACCCTGAATGTAAATGGGCTCAATGCCCCAATCAAAAGACACAGGCTATCAGATTGGATTAAAAAACAAGACCCATCAATATGCTGTCTGCAAGAGACTCATTTTAGACCCAAAGACACCCCCAGATTGAAAGTGAGGGGGTGGAAAACCATTTACCATGCTAATGGACACCAAAAGAAAGCTGGGGTGGCAATCCTTATATCAGACAAACTAGATTTTAAAACAAAGACTGTAATAAGAGGAAGGACACTATATCCTACTTAAAGGGTCTATCCAACAAGAAGATCTAACAATTGTAAATATCTATGCCCCGAACATGGGAGCAGCCAATTATATAAGGCAATTAATAACAAAAGCAAAGAAACACATTGACAACAATACAATAATAGTGGGGGACTTTAACACCCCCCTCACTGAAATGGACAGATCATCTAAGCAAAAGATCAACAAGGAAATAAAGACTTTAAATGACACACTGGACCAAATGGACTTCACAGACATATTCAGAACATTCCATCCCAAAGCAACGGAATACACATTCTTCTCTAGTGCCCATGGAACATTCTCCAGAATTGATCACATCCTAGGTCACAAATCAGGTCTCAACCGGTACCAAAAGATTGGGATCATTCCCTGCATATTTTCAGACCACAATGCTTTGAAACTAGAACTCAACCACAAGAGGAAAGTCTGAAAGAACTCAAATACATGGAGGCTAAAGAGCATCCTACTAAAGAATGAATGGGTCAACCAAGAAATTAAAGAAGAATTAAAAAAATTCATGGAAACCAATGAAAATGAAAACACAACTGTTCAAAATCTTTGGGATACAGCAAAGGCAGTCCTGAGAGGAAAGTATATAGCAATACAAGCCTTTCTCAAGAAACAAGAAAGGTCTCAAATACACAACCTAACCCTACACCTAAAGAAGCTGGAGAAAGAACAGCAAATAAAGCCTAAACCCAGCAGGAGAAGAGAAATCATAAAGATCAGAGCAGAAATCAATGAACTAGAAACCAAAAGAACAGTAGAACAGATCAACGAAACTAGGAGCTGGTTCTTTGAAAGAATTAACAAGATTGATAAACCCCTGGCCAGACTGATCAAAAAGAAAAGAGAAATGACCCAAATCAACAAAATCATGAATGAAAGAGGAGAGATCACCACCAACACCAAAGAAATACAAACAATTATAAGAACATGTTATGAGCAACTCTATGCCAGCAAATTAGATAACCTGGAAGAAATGGGTGCATTCCTAGAGATGTATCAACTACCAAAATTGAACCAGGAAGAAATAGAAAACCTGAACAGACCTATAACCACTAAGGAAATTGAAACAGTCATCAAAAATCTCCCAAGAAACAAAAGCCCAGGGCCAGACGGCTTCCCAGGGGAATTCTATCAGACATTTCAAGAAGAATTAATACCTATTCTCCTGAAACTGTTCCAAAAAATAGAAATGGAAGGGAAACTTCCAAACTCATTTTATGAGGCCAGCATTACCCTGATCCCAAAACCAGATAAAGACCCCATCAAAAAAGAGAATTACAGACCAATATCCTTGATGAATATGGATGCAAAAATTCTCACCAAAATACTAGCCAATAGGATCCAACAGTACATTAAAAGAACTATTCACCATGACCAAGTGGGATTTATTCCTGGGCTGCAAGGCTGGTTCAACATCCGCAAATCAATCAACGTGATACAATACATTAACAAAAGAAAGAGCAAGAATCATATGATCCTCTCAATAGATGCAGAAAAAGCATTTGACAAAGTACAACATCCTTTCTTGATCAAACTCTTCAGAGTATAGGGATAGAGGGTACATACCTCAATATCATAAAAGCCATCTATGAAAAACCTACAGCGAATATCATTCTCAATGGGGAAAGACTGAGAGCTTTTCCCCTAATGTCAGGAACGCGGCAGGGATGTCCACTCTCACCACTGCTATTCAACATAGTATTAGAAGTCCTAGCCACAGCAATCAGACAACAAAAAGAAATCAAAGGCATCCAAATCGGCAAAGAGGAAGTCAAACTCTCACTCTTTGCAGATGATATGATACTTTATGTGGAAAACCCAAAAGACTCCACCCCAAAACTGCTAGAACTCATACAGGAATTCAGTCAAGTAGCAGGCTATAAAATCAATGCACAGAAATCAGTGGCATTCCTATACACCAACAACAAGACAGAAGAGAGACAAATCAAGGAGTCTATCCCATTTACAATTGCACCCAAAACCATTAGATACCTAGGAATAAATCTAACCAAAGAGGCAAAGGATCTGTACTCAGAAAACCATAAAATACTCATGAAAGAAATTGAAGAAGACACAAAGAAATGGAAAAACGTTCCATGCTCATGGATTGGGAGAATCAACATTGTGAAGATGTCAATGCTACCTAGAGCAATCTACACATTCAGTGCAATCCCCATCAAAATACCATCCACTTTTTTCAAAGAAATGGAACAAATAATCTTAAAATTTGTATGGAACCAGAAGAGACCCAGAATAGCCAGAGGAATGCTGAAAAAGAAAAGCAAAGCTGGCGGCATCACAATTCCGGACTTCCAGCTCTGTTACAAAGCTGTCATCATCAAGACAGTATGGTACTGGCACAAAAACAGACACATAGATCAATGGAACAGAATCGAGAGCCCAGAAATGGACCCTCAACTCTATGGTCAACTTATTTTTGACAAAGCAGGAAAGAATGTCCAATGGCAAAAAGACAGTCTCTTCAACAAATGGTGTTGGGAAAATTGGACAGCCACATGCAGAAGAATGAAACTGGACCATTTCCTTACACCACACACAAAAATAGACTCCAAATGGTTGAAAGACCTAAACGTGAGACAGGAGTCCATCAAAATCCTAAAGGAGAACACAGGTAGCAACCTTTTCGACCTTAGCCGCAGCAACTTCTTCTTAGAAACATCGCCAAAGGCACGGGAAGCCCGGGCAAAAATGAACTATTGGGATTTCATCAAGATAAAAAGCTTTTGCACAGCAAAAGAAACAGTCCACAAAACCAAAAGACAACCGACAGAATGGGAGAAAATATTTGCAAATGACATATCAGATAAAGGGCTAGTATCCAAAGTCTATAAAGAACTTATCAAACTCAACACCCAAAGAACAAATAATCCAATCAAGAAATGGGCAGAAGACATGAACAGACATTTCTCCAAAGAAGACATCCAAATGGCCAACAGGCACATGAAAAAGTGCTCCACATCGCTCGGCATCAGGGAAATCCAAATCAAAACCTCAATGAGATACCACCTCACACCCGTCAGAATGGCTAAAATTAACAAGTCAGGGAACAACAGATGTTGGCGGGGATGTGGAGAAAGGGGAACCCTTCTACACTGTTGGTGGGAATGCAAGCTGGTGCAACCCCTCTGGAAAACAGTATGGAGGTTCCTCAAACAGTTGAAATTAGAGCTACCGTTCGATCCAGCAATTGCACTACTGGGTATTTACCCCAAAGATACAAATGTAGGGACCCGAAGGGGTACGTGCACCCCAATGTTTATAGCAGCAATGTCCACAATAGCCAAACTGTGGAAAGAGCCAAGATGCCCATCGATAGATGAATGGATAAAGAAGAAGTGGTATATATACACAATGGAATATTATGCAGCCATCAAAAGGAATGAGATCTTGCCATTTGCAACGACGTGGATGGAACTGGAGGGTGTTATGCTGAGTGAAATAAGTCAATCAGAGAAAGACATGTATCACATGACCTCACTGATATGAGGAATTCTTAATCTCAGGAAACAAACTGAGTGTTACTGGAGTGGTTGGGGGTGGGAGGGATGGGGTGGCTGGGTGATAGACATTGGGGAGGGTATGTGCTACGGTGAGCGCTGTGAATTGTGCAAGACTGTTGAATCACAGATCTGTACTTTTGAAACAAATAATGCAACATATTTTAAGAAAAAAGAAAAAGAAGAAGATAACAGGAGAGGAAGAAAAGGGGAGTATGTCAGAGGGGGAGACGAACCATGAGAGATGATGGACTCTGAAAAACAAACTGAGGGTTCTAGAGGGGAGGGGGGAGGGGGATGGGTTATCCTGGTGATGGGTATTGAGGAGGGCACGTTCTGCATGGAGCACTGGGTGTTATGAACAAACAATGAATCATGGAACACTGCATCAAAAACTAATGATGTAATATATGGTGATTAACATAACAATAAAAAATAAAAAAAAAGTCTTTTTTTTAAAGAAAGAAATTATATCCATTTCCACTTCCATTAGCAGTGTATGAGTGAGACTGCTCCCCCAGAACTTTACCAATACTGTATGTTATCAAATGGTTTCATTTTGCCAGTCTGATGGGTGAAAGTTGGTTATCTCCCATATGCTCACAATGACTACTGCTGCTGCTACTCCTACTTAATACTACTAATATTTGAGTGCTTACTACCAGTCAAATATAGTGTTAAGTACTTTATTTATCCCTCATAACCATCATGGAGGGTTAAGTAATATTGTTGTCACTTTACCTATGAGGAAACGGATTCAGAGAGGTTAAGTAACTTATCTGAGGCCATTCAATCGGTAAGTGATGAAAGTGGGACTCCAATCTAGGAAGTCTGGCCAAGAATCTGAACTCATAACCATTATCCTATAGTGCCTAAGTAAAGGATGTTCATTGCAGTACCATTTGTAGTAGCAAAAGTCTAGAAAAGAACTAAATACCCATCAATAGAGGAATATTAAATAAATCATGCTCTATTCATATAATGGAATTATAGATAAGTATTAAAAATGAGGTGTGTCAACACGTTCTGAGAACCCAAGATCTCCTAAATATAATAAGTAAAATATACAGGTGTAAGGTGAGGAATAATGTTTATAGCATGCTACCATTTGTGTCAAAAAAGAAATAAAGGGATTACTGCTTCCCTTACACACACACACACACACACACACACACACACACACACGCATACACATACACAATCTCTAGCAGGATTCACAAGAAATGGATAATATCTCTGGGGAGGACAACCTGGGGGTGGGGCTAGGAGGGTATGGAGACTTCTCAGTCTTACGAGTTTTTGTATGATCTTTTGCTAGTTGGATTGTTTATTAACCACATGTGTATTGTTCAATTATAAACACAAAACCAGCTGATGAAATAAGTTTACTGGGCAATCAACTCATTTTATTCTCATTTAAAATAGTACTCATGTGTGGTTTCCTGAAGACTTCCTGCACCTTATTATATACCAATTCATTCAACAGATTTAAAAAATCACTTATTTTTGACAAATAAAAATTGTATATATTTAAGGTGTATGATGTAATGTTTTGATATATATGATGTGAAATGATTAGCACAATCAAACTGATTAACATATCCATCACCTCCCATAGTTACCTTTTTTGTGGTAAGAACACTTGAAATCTATAATCTTAGTAAATTTCAAGTATACATTTTTGACTATAGTCACCATACTGCATATTAGGTCTCCAGAATTTATTCATGTTACAACAGAAATTTTGTACCCTTTGATCAATATGTTCCCCTTTCCTCTACCCCCAGCCTCTCTCTGGTAACCATCATTCTACTCTCTGTTACTGTGAGTTTGACTTAAAAATACATATTTTTTAGATTCCACATATAAATGAGATCATGCGATATTTGTCTGTGTCTGGCTTATTTCACTTTAGCATAATGTTCTCTAGATTCATCCATGTCATTACAAGTGGCAGAATTTCTTTCTTTTTAAGGGCTGAATAGTATTCCTTTATATAAATTTTATATATATATATATACATATATATATGGATATATATATCATTCATCTGTTGATGAACACTTAAGTTGTTCCCATATCTTGGCTACTGTGAATAATGTTGCAATGAACATGGGAGTGCAGATATCTTTCTGAGATAGTATTTTATTTGCTTTGGATATATACACAGAAGTGGGATTTCAGCAGATATTTTTGAGTGCCTATTATGTGCTAGGCACTGAGTGATGTATTAGAAATATAATGGTGAACAATATAGGCACAGTCCTTGCCTTTGTGTAACTTACATCCTAGGAGGATAACAGATATGAAATAAGAAATTGCATAAGCAATTTGATATTTCCAATCATGAAAAGTTCAACAAAGGAGTATAGGAGACTTAAGGCAGACTGAGGACTAGATGAAGACTCGCCAGAGAAAATGATGTTTTGAATGAACTGCAAAATGAGTAGGATTAAAGTAGAAGAAAGGGAGAAGGACAAAAGTGCACCTCAGGCACATGGAAGAATATGAATGAAGGTCCTGAAGCAGGAAGGAGCATGGGGTATCAGACAAAATGGAGAGACAATATGGCTGGAGCTTAGAAAGACAAGGGTGAGAGGTATATGAGCCTAGAAAGTTCAGCAGGGACTTTTAGACCATGTTTAAAATTTTGGAGTGTATTTTTAGAGCAAGGGAAATCATGCAAGTTTTAGGGAGGGGAGGACATAATTAGATTTGAAATTTTTAAAAAAGATTTTATTTTTAAGTAATCTCTACATTCAATGCGGGGCTTGAACTCACAACCCTGAGACCAAGAGTCACATGCTCCACCAACTGAGCCAGCCAGGCACCCCTATATTTGAATTTTTAAAAGTTTACCTGCAGTGTAGACAGTGGACTGAAGGGAAGCAAGCATAAATGAGGGGTCCAGCTGGGACTTATTGTAGTAGTCCAGGTAAGAGATTATATGGGCAGTCCAGATTGTGAGGTGGGTATGTTTCCAATATAACTTTGAGACAGATCTGGCAAGATTTGCTGATGAAATTGGCTTAAGAGTGAAAGAGAATGATATATCAAGGACGATTCTTAAGGTTTTTGACTTCAGTAACTGATTAGAAGGTGGTACCATTTCTAAGGTAGGGAACACTGGATGAAGAGGTTTGGGAGTGGGGCTGAAATGTTCAGGAGTTTGGTACTGGACATGTTCAGAAGAGATGTTGAGTAAGGGCTTGGATATCTGGATCTGGAGCTCAAAGGAAAGCCCAGGGATAGAGACCGTTAAATAACTGGTTTGTAAAAAGATGACACATCAGATCCCACAGTTATGTAAGCTTCTGAATACAAGGTAAATGTTCAGGGAATCATGGTTTTTCAACTCAGGAAACCATTAAGTACAAAATTAGGATCTCAGTGATTTAACAGGGTAAGTCAATTTGTATCCGTCATCTCATTGTACTATGACTTATCCAAATAAAATATTTCAGTTCTCAAAAACAGATGTCCTTAGAATAATAGAATGGACAGCAATTAAGCTGCTTTGCTTCATGCTATTTTAATGACATTATCAACCCCTATATTCATCTTTACTTTGCAGAAGATCTATAAAAATGCATTTGACAGAAAAGGTATTTTGAGCATTTTCTCCATGCAGAGGCTTTATTTTTTTCTAACATAATCATATTTTTCATACTCAGAGAGGGTGTGATAGAGGACAGCTAAAACACAGGGTGGCAATTTTATCTTTCTGAGGGTCCTGCTTTCTAGCTTCAGAATAAAAGGAATTTCCTATTTGGGGCAAAACATATTGGAAAATTAGCACAGCAGAGTAATATTACTTGTTTATTTTGTTTTATACCCCACTAGATGTAAACTTCATGATGTCAGGGGTTTTTGTCTGTTTTACTCGTTGCTGTAATTCCAGCATCTAAATCAGTGCCTTGCACATGGTAGGTATTCAATAAATATTTAAGGAAAATTGAATGAAATAATAAGTTGTGTCTTCACATTGTGTCTATTTGTTAGAAAGTTTCTGAGTCCATAGAAAGTTAGATATACTCATATTGAAAAAGATATGTATATACACACATATACACATATCGCCAAAGTAAGATAGAGATACCTTAATTTATCATGTTTTTAACCACCCATCCATAGCTTCTGTTAGAGATTTTGAAGTTCCCTGTGTTTACTTTGGGAAACCTATTAATTTTCATTTCCACTGGTGGTATTAAGAGTCTCATGGATAAGATCTATTTCACTTCTGATAGTACTCAAAACTTTCTTTCCATATCAAGGCAAATGGCAGAGTGATTTACTGAACAATACATTACATTTCTTAGAGGAGTATCTTACACAAAATATTCATCAAAGGACTATATCACAAGAGAATTGTTCAATACATCCAGATAGTCCATAAAAGAAATTAATGAAACATGTAAAATATTGCTAAAGATTATGGCAAAAGGCAGCAAAACAAAACAAAACCCAAACCCGGTAAAATACAATTTTAAAGAATTTTCATGGAACCTTAACAAAGTAACAAACATGTATTGAGCATCTTCAATATATAAGAAACATGATAGTTGTGGGCAGATATAAAGATGAAGACTTAGTCCCTGTATTCATAGTACTTACCATCTATTAGGGGAGTCAGAACTGAGCTCAGTTCAGCAAACACTGACTGGCATTCCTATTAAGCAACAGGCTCATATTAGATGCAGGGGGTAAAAAGATAAGTAAGGCCCTGTCCCTGTTATAGAGGGACTTAAAATTTAGGTTGTTATATATCTAGGTGTATATTTTTGTATGTGTGGGGCTGTGTTAACTGTATAGGAACCAACATAATGCAAATAATTTCAGTGCAATATGGGAGGCTATGACAGGGTGTTAGCACTACATAGGGAAATTTAACCCAATATAGTGAGGAGATAAAAGGAGGAGGTGGTAGAACCTGAACTGAATATTAAGGATATGTTAGCTGGAGTATGGGAATATCATTCCATGCTAAAGGAAAAACAGTGTGACTGGGAAACCACAAACAGTTCAGCGGACAGGTGGTGTAAGGGAAGGTCAACTACTGGCACTTTCTCTTTTGGAATTCTTTCTCTCCTTAATTATTTTGAAACTCTTGTAAAATAACTAAAATAACTACAATGAACCCTAAAACCCCTCATCAAATACAATCACTTTAATATAAAGGCCATTTTACCTTGATCATTTCTGCAAAAGTTTATCAGAAGAATCTTGTATGGACTCCTTGTATACGTATAAAAAACCAGATTCAGAACCAATAAACGCTTATCAAGCAACTACTATGCTTTCATATCTTTTTTTCCCTCCTGTAAAGCAAAGCCAATTTTGTAAAAATATACTGCCGGGTGGCTGCGTGGACTAACTAGAACAAATACAGACGCAATTTAGGTTTCATTGTGGCGAAACTAAGGAGAGAGGTTTTTCGTGGGTTTTCATTGGGGAGATAATGGAGACGAAAAAGATACAGGATATAGTTTGAAAGAATTGGTGCGAAAAATGATGCTTCGGGGGGCCAAAACGAAAGTGCACACACACTGGGGGAAACAAGTTACCAGGCTGGAATGAAAATTTCCTTTGTTCACAGACCAATCCCCTTTCAATTTCATTCCGCCCTTCATCTATCCCAACAATTCTTGCTTCATCATTGTCAAGGGGTACCCAGGTTTTCCCATTCAACCTAGCTAGCAGAGCAAAAATCTCCATCTCATTACTACCCCAAACCTCCAGGCTAAACGCGCTACTGCACTCAGCCTGGAAAATAAACTGAGCTTTTAACATTCGCGTAAACATTTCAAATAAAATGCTGTAGCCGCCTACCTGGACCGGCCACCAAGAACTACAATATCCAGAATGCACTGTTTTTCCTTCCGCCTTCTACCAGGGCAACGCCTGACTAGATCTCATTTCCACAAGCAATAGTCACATGACACATTTCCTTTCAAGATGGCGGATACTCTCCCTTCGGAGTTTGATGTGATCGTAATAGGGACGGGTATGTGTGGCTCTGGTACTCCCCGAACAAAGTGTAGGAAATCTATCTCGTTCTTACCTTCTCTGTCAGTGGTGAGGGTTGGCGAGAAATGCCGGGGGTTGAGGATGGGAGGGAGGACGGGAAGGAAGTGAGGTAGTGTGGAGTCAGCGCGGGACTTGGCGGCTCCAGGGAGGGGCTTGGACTCACGGTACTTAGCGCCATTTGAGTAGGGGGCGATCTGGTCGATGCCGATTGCTGAGGTTGGTTGCTGCGGGTGATTCTGTAATTTCCTTAGAGGGAGGTGTGTTTGTAGTGTCATGAGAATGGAGGGTCGGGATTTTATCGAAGGAAACGCCTTTGGCATGACATGATTCCTTCCTTGTTGATTTCAAGGTGATATTCCCCATCATTGTCTCGCCCTTTCGTAGGAATTTTACATATATTTATGTAGTCCTAGGGTGTAGTGCAGCTCGGATACAGTTTAGTCTTCAGGTTTTCGAGAAAGGTGCTCAGCTGTTGCCCGTGTGCGTATTAATTTACTAGGACAGGACACGGATTCTTTTCTATTGTGTTGACAAGCCTAGGGAATTGTATTTTGTTGAGGTAGCCATTCCTGCTTTATGATGCTGAAAGATAGCGTTTTGCTTTCTGTCACCCACCTATCAACTCACAACTAAATGAGCTGAGAAGAAGCTTCTGTGAATTCCATTTCAGGTGTGTGACCTTATCTTCCCCTCGTTTACCCATCATTTATTCTCCATGTTTTGGATGGAGTCAGAACCCTGCAATTTCTAGTTGACAAATTCAACGTACGGCACGTGGCAGAAGACATTTGGCAGCAGTTGGTATTTTGTTTTTCTTAATAGTGTAAAGGGCGGATTTTAGAAGGCGTGAAGTAGGTTGTTGAGTGGGGCTTTCTCCTGTTTGCAGAATGTGGTAGGTCGGAGAAGCTCTGGTGGATGAGAACCTGTCCATTGTGTTAACGAATGGAGTTTGTTGTCTTCTCAAACAGCGGGGGCATCCATGTTTCCAGGGCGGGAGTAAAAATAATAGCTACCTGGTTTTGAATGCTTATTATTTGCTAATTGATGTGCTAAGCACTTTAGAAGCTGTTTGTAATCCTCACAACAACCTCCTTAGAGTAGGTATTCTCTACACTTTGCAGACGAGGAAAAGGGGCCTTAGGTTGCTGTGTACTCAAGATCACACAGCTGGTAGATTTCCAAAGGCCCATTCCATCTCAGAAGGAGAATCAGTGCTTCAGACCTTAAGAGTTAACCCATATTAGTAGAAATAATTGAGAAAGGTTGTTTCTAGACCTTGCTTGGCCTTTAAATAGCTGTTTGAATTGCTAGGGCACTTAATCTCTCTGAGCCTCAGTCTTCTTGTTTTTAAACACAGAAAGGGTAAACTGGTCTTTCAGGTATTGTCTAACCAAAAATTCTCTTATTCTAGTTGCACCTGGGTAAGTGGTCTCAGGACAACAAAGACATGTTTATTGCCATTCTGAAAACTGCATGACTGCAGATAACTTGGCTGCAGCTGCTGTGAACAAATGTTGGATGTTTTCTCCAGTCTATCCTAAAATGGAGAACAACATCCATTTTTGAATAGTTGTTATACCATACTTGGATTCTATATTATTGCCTTTCTTTTTTGTTAGCTAGGAACTTGGGGTGTTTTTAAAATTTTTTGAATTATTATAAGATTTTTCTTACCTGGATTCAAATTTTAATTGGTAAGAGTGCTAATTCCTGTTATTAAATGCCGTTAATTCTTAAATAGTTGCTTCCTGGTTCAGATCATAATATGGACTATATTCATCCTGTTAGAGTCCGTTATGGTAGAGGTAAGAAGATACTGTGAGTGATACAGAAAATTGCATTAGGTGGCATCTGGTGTTTTTAGAAAAAGATTCATTTTAGACTTATTCCAATGAGGGTAGTAGTATTTCTCAAAGTATGGGAAGAAATTATTTGAAGTTAATCGTAAGTTATGTTTTTCATATCACTTAATGGTGAACATACTCTGAGTTTATCAAGCACGTTGCATAAATTTATGTTATGAAGCTTCGTTTTTAGGTATGTTAAAATGGAAAAATTGGATAAGTCATTTCCCAAATGATTCTAATAATTCCAGTCATTACTTAATTGGAATTATTAATGTGTTTGGAATATTTTTCTTCTGAAATAGTTTGCTGAAAGTAGCCTTAAAAATGTTTGCATTAGGGGCACCTAGATGGCTCAGTCGGTTAAGCGTCTAACTCTTGATCTCAGCTCAGGTCTTGATCTCAGGGTCATTGAGTTCAAGCCCCACAGTTGGGCTCCACATTGGGCATGGAGCCTACTTAAAAATATATGTATATATATGTTCGCACTACTAAATACTGGCTTGAGTAAATCTTAGGAAAAGCAGCATTTCTTAGATTCAGTTTTACTGACAAAAGCGGAATTAATCATGCATGTATCA
Organism: Callorhinus ursinus; assembly: GCF_003265705.2. Classification (NCBI taxonomy): domain Eukaryota; kingdom Metazoa; phylum Chordata; class Mammalia; order Carnivora; family Otariidae; genus Callorhinus; species Callorhinus ursinus. The sequence continues at coordinate 11,908,687 of NW_027397102.1, read as the reverse complement.
CAAACAAGAAATAGGCTATGAAATGTAATTTTTCTTTTAGTAGATTTAGCTCTATTTCAAAAGACAATTGCTTCAAGTAAAAACATCTGTAGATAATATTTAAATCCCTTTGTCCTTGATTTAGTTTTTTTTTTCTTTACTTTTCATATCATAAGATTTTCCTTAGGGTCATGTTTTGAAGAGATTATGGGAAGATAAAGTTTGGTATGTATTTTCTTAGTTATGTCCATTTCTTTCTGATTACAAAATAGAGGAAATATCTGTCAAACACCCAAAGGCAGAGGGATAAAATCAACTATTTGAGCTGTGAAAAATATAGAAGAAAATGGAATAAGGAAGGGGGGCCATCTGGAGTCTTAAAGGGGTGGACAAAACTGGATGTAAGTGATGTTCTAGGAAGTGGCTTTCAGTTTGGGTACACAGTTGTAATTTTCAAGATATTTTGCCATTTAAAAAGACATTGGAATGATGGGTTGTAGAGAAGTATCATTGGTTTCAGGACAAAAATAGTCCCAATAACATAACACCTCATTGGAGGTGACATCTGTGTAATCTGCATCAGAGACAACAGTTCAACAGAAGAGCGGGCAAGATGGAAATTAGGAGAGCTGTGATAACATTGGCATGCTTCTTACATAGTGGAATCCTTTAGGCCCTCACTTAGAGCATATTCGTATTTTAGAAATTCCAGTGTGCTCAGAGCATATTAGAAACATCCTTAACTTCTGTAAAAGCTGTGTTTGGGGGATGTCATTAGATATAAGTGATAGTTCATATCCTAATGGGAAAGGGAAGAGACAAACACCCTAAAGTGCAAGCCTGTGTCAGACAGTAAAATGGCCTGGGACCAGTTTGTATAGTGACAAATTTTTCAGAGTATTCAACCCACATTTACTGAGAACCTAGTCCCTGCCTTTATGAAGTTTACTGTGTTGCCTGTTTTCAGAGACTGGGGTTCCTGATAGTCACATCCACAGAACTGTTCTTAAGCCAACGTGGGCTTTTCGTTGCATCCTTCTTGCTTTCTGAAGACCACATAAGGATTCAGTCTGCATTCCTTTCCTTTCTGAAGTACACCACACAATTATATTTTGGGGGTTCTTTCCCTAAGATGGGCTATGGAGTGGGCTAGCTTAAAATTTTTCCTGCAGAGGATAAACACATAGATCCTTTTTGATTTAAAAGTTTTATTGCTAAAGATTATGGAGAAAGAAATGAGGTAACCAAAATAACAAACATGGGAGATGCTCCTAAATTGTGACTACTTTCCTAGATAGTGCTCGACATAGTACAGTAACAGGTGTGGCAGAATGGTGTAATGGGAATCACTTGACCCTTCTACTGGGTGACTTTGGGCAAATTGCATCACCTCTTGGGAAGCCAGGTTGTTCATCTGTAAAGTGGGAGATTTGAATTAGGTGACCTATCTACCAGCTGACTGTTGTGTCTGCGTAAGTATGACCCTGGGTCTTTGAAAAGGCTAAATTCTGTATAGTCCTTTTAAGGAGTCAGGTCAGTGTTTAATATACTTCGGAAATTTGGGTATCAAAATGGCTCAGAAAGATTTTCTTGCAAACAGTAAACTGCCTGTATCAGGAAGGTCATGGAGGTAGCATGCTTCCATTCTTTGATGTTGTTTGAGAATCATAATGTCAGCTTTGGCTGGCAGCTCATTGACTATAATGCTTATGATGGTGGTGGTATAACTTCACTTCTCCAGGCGTTGGGGAATAGTAGTACTGTGGGAGGTTTTGTGAAAACATATTTACCAAATACTATATCTTAATTTACTCTTCTCCCAGGATGTCTGTGTATGTTTCTAACATGACAGGATGCCCATATTTCCTCTGTCTGTATTTCCAAACATACATACACCTATTGTCCAGAGTTGAGTTATGATTTTTTTCTGTGGCAAGATGCCACCTATTTGTGGGTCATGAAATCAATTCTAGCATTAAAAAAAAGAGGTAGAGTAGAATATATCAGAATACATTACATGTAGTAAGGATGAATATAGTTTTATGAAACAAATATTTCATGTGTGCGTAATAGATCACTGTGTAAAATATATCCATATATATGTAGATATTTTTGGGGGTTGTCGGGCAAAAAGTCTTAAAGTCTAGAGAATATTAACTGAATAACAATGAATAATAATGAATATGATATTTCAAAACTCTTTAGTTTTACAAATGCTATACCATTCATATATTTTATTTACTTTGACATGTATGTATCTCATTTGAGCAGTGTAGTGATACTGTAGTGATTGACAATGTGGTTCTGAAATGAGACAGATTGGGTTTGAATCAGCTGTGTCTCTTGTACCACCTTACACATGTCCCTTAATGTCTAAGTTTCAGTTTTTTCATTTCTATATGAGAATAAATCTCACAGAACTGTGTTGAGAATTCAATGAAATAATTCCTGTAAGATGCTTAGTTAGTGCTCAGAAAATGTAGTTGATTTTTATGCCCCATAATGCCATTCCCAGGTGCTTTTATCATCACTGTTGCTGCTTGAATGCTTCCCAGGAAGGGCTTTCCATGGAAAGCAACAGAAAGATTCAGGTGTCTGAGTCATCTTCCTCCTCTTCCCATTGGCTGGTTGGTAGGAAAGACCTTTGTATGTCTATTACCACTATTTCTAACAGATTTCTTATCTTGTGGGTTTACAGGTTTTCTGTTTTTTCTTTTTTTCTCTTTCATTCATCAGCTTGAATTATTTGTCATTTTGTTTTGTCTAAAGATTTTGAACAGATTTATCTTATTTGGGGCATAGTATGAAACTCTTCGTCAGTATAAGAATGCTGAAGGAGCTAAAGAAAGCCCACATATTTTCCTGTTCTGAAAAATGCTTTGTAATTCTTCAGGCATTTATTGATGGAAAAGTATGTCTGTTTTGCTCTCAGGAGCTAGGAAAGTAAAGGGAGTTATCCAACTCTGGAGAAGACTCTTTGGGAGAGACTTACCCTTCCCTGTAAATCATAAGTTTGAGCCAATTCCTCAGAGCTACATCTGTTACCAGAGCTCCCTCTGCAGCATCATTTTCATCTCCCATGCCTCATGGCATTTTCTCTAGTGATCTCATGATGTTTTGGATAACTCAGTCTACAGCAATTAAAATCAAATACGGCTGCTCACCATCATATTCTCATGTTTAACATAAAATCCCAATGCACAGAAATAATTATAATTCCATATAATTGACCTGTTACTCATGCTAAGTCACCTGCTATTCAGTTTCTTTTTTTTTTTAAAGGCTGATGATAATAATGGTCTATATGAAGGATTTCTTTTTTTTTTTTTTAAGGATTTTATTTATTTGACAAACAGAGACACAGTGAGAGAGGGAACACAAGCAGGGGCAGTGGGAGAGGGAGAAGCAGACTTCCCGCCGAGCAGGGAGCCCGATGTGGGACTCGATCCCAGGACCCCGGGATCATGACCTGAGCCAAAGGCAGACGCTTAACGACTGAGCCACCCTGGCGCCCTGCTATTAAGTTTCAATGCAATCTTTTAACTGAAATGTTAGGTTCTGCCTGATATGTATATAAATGGTTTTAAAAGTAAAATAGACTAAAAGTCTCCATCAGTTTGTATTCATATATATATATACACACACACATGTATATGTGTGTGTGTATATATATATGAAATGCTAGAGAGATTGGAAACATTCTGAGGATATTCAGTTGTAGCCAACAAAATAGGGATACTTTGAAAGGTTCATTTATTGTCTTTTTGCTTTTCTAATAATCTTATTAAAGGGCAGTGTAAGAGGAGATGATGATTTATCACAGATAGTGCTTTTCCAAAGCATGACTATGAGAGCCATCATGTTATCATATTAAGGCTATTTAAAAAATAGTTTGCAAATAAGAGATGCAGGGGCAAAAGAGAGAGACAGACAGAGAGACAGACCAAGGGGCAGCCAGGCCATTGTGGTGCTTAGTGTAAGTATTTCATCTCATATTGGATTTTACCAAGAGTTTAAGTCATACTACTTGACTGATTTGGTTTATATCACATTTAGAATAGTACCAACATCTACTTTTTTTCCCCTGAGTAGTATTCTAACATATCTTTCTTGTCCAGCCTTGTGTTCACATTGAGTTGCAATGGCGATTAATTAATGGAGTTTTATCATTGTATATTGCTTTGAAATGTTTGGATCATATATCTGTGATCCAAATTTGCACATTTGTTAAACTACTTTTCTATATATGAGTTTAAAATAATTATTATGGGGGTGCCTGGGTGACTCAGTCGGTAAAGCGTCTGCCTTCGGCTCAGGTCATGATCCCAGGGTCCTGGGATTGAGCCCCCTGCCGGGCTCCCTAATCAGTGTGGAGCCTGCTTCTCCCTCTCCTCCCGGCTTGTGCTCTCTTGCTATCTCTGTCACTGTCTCTCTTTCTCAAATAAGTAAATTAAAGTTATTATGGAAAATTTACACAAGCTAAAGTGTAGAGAAACAGGTTTTACATACAGATAAAAGGCATATTAGGAAGATGCTGAGTTGTGACTTCTTTTTCAAATAAAAAATTTTGAGTATAGTTGACACAGTTACATTAGTTTCAGATGCACAACTTCGTGATTTGACAAGGTTATAGATTATGTTCACAAGTGTAGCTACTGTCTGTCCCATTACATTGCTATTGCAATATCATTGACTGTATTTGTTATGCTCTGCCTTTCATTCCCATGACTTACTGAGTTGTGAGTTCTAATCCTTATTTTTCTATGAACTGTGTTACTTTGGCATGAGCTATATAAGTCAAATCGATCACAGAGAATTAGTTTTAGTACCTACAACACACTGTTGAACAAATATATGAGAAATATTTACTATATGTGAGTACTGTTGTAAGCTCTTAAAATGCATTATTTAATCTGATTCTCACAATAACCCTGTCTGTGGTACATTAGTTAACTCCATTTTACAAATATATAAGCTAAGACTTAGTTAAGTTTGACCTAAGTCAAACTATTTAGAGTTGTTCTAGCTAAAACTGAGTTATTAGAATGAGCTTGTGGGATTCTTCCAAGTGAAAAAATGTCTTATACTGTCAATATTATTTTAATGTGTCCTAGCTTTTGGTTGGCAATTGCTTTCATTTTTGGGAGTCACCATTGTTGACATTAAAATCCAGACGCCAACAAGTCTTGTAATGTTAACTCATCATTTACAACATCATGACATCTGTGTTAGCTTGCAAACCTTCTGATGAAGGTGAACTACATGACCTGGTTGTGTTTATCATTTAAAACTGAAAATAAAAATCACAGCCACTAAAGTAATGGTAAAAATGGGATCAGAGAATACAGTCATATTTCAGGAGATAATCTGTTTTTCCCAGGAATGAATTATTCATTGATTTCAAGATACTTCAAGATACATAGTTTCCCACTGAAATAAAATCATTGTTAAAATAACATATAGGCTGCTTGTGCATGTGCTGGAGTTTGCCATTTTAGGTTTTTTTGTTTTTTTTTGTTTTCTTCACTTGCAATTTAAATTTTCAAGATCAAGTATTGGACTCATTGTCCTGTTTATGAAGCTTGTCTTTTTTTGGTTGACTATTCTTTTGGTTCCTACAATTTTCAGTATTTGTCAGCACTTACAATGGATGCATCTTAATTGACAGAATGAATCTGGTAATATCTTTTTCCTCCAAGGGCTGTGTTATTAACCTAATAACACTTTTATGTAGGTACTTCCAGATGTTTTCTCACTGTGTGCATATAGATATGTCTACTTTTCTGTTTTTACAAGTTTATCATAGATGCTGTTTTGAAACCTATTTTTCACCTCACAGTATGTCATGAACATCATTCCATGTCAACCAAATATTCTTTCCAGTGTCCTTCCTAAAAAGTTTTTATTTGGAGATAATTGTAGACTCACATGCAGTTGTAAGAAATAATATGGGAAGTGTATACACTTCACCCAGTTTCCCCAATGGCGAGTAACATCCTAGATAACTGTAGCATAACCAGGAAATTGACCTTACCCAATCACCTTATTCAGATTTCACCAGGTTTACATATACTTGTGTTACTTTTGTTAACTGCCTTTGGATATACATAGATAGCTTTCCCTTCCAAGATTAAGTAAATATTAACTTAGTTTATTTTTTAATATTTTATTTTTTACATTTAAATTTTAATTCACTTGAAATTTATTTTGATTTAATGTATGAGGGTTTTTTCCATTTAAATCACCATCCAGTTATTCTAACACCATTGATCTAATAATCTGTTCTTCATTGAGTTGAAATTAAAATTTTTTTTACTATATGATCAATTTTTGGACTTTCTGACAATAATCTGAGTGTCTCAGTGTAGTCTTTTTCAAAGTGGGAACTATAAAATAGGAATAGACTAGGTCATCTGATCTATAGAGAAATAACTTCTTTGAAATCTCAAAAAACAAAAGGTAGAATTTGAGTATATAAAAATTATAGCATCTACTCTGAAAAATAGAAAACCAAAAGAAATATTTGCAACTCATAACAGGACTAATTATAGAAAATGAGTACCTCCAAATTTATTGTGAAAAATATCAAGATCTCTTTAGACAAATGGGCAGAGAATGTAAAGAGAAGATAGAAATGGTCAACAGACTGCTGGGAAAATATTTTTTCTTAATAAGTTGAATGCAAAATAACCTAATTAAAAACATTAAAAGAGTAAGAACTAATTTGTTGATGAAGTTGTCAATTAATATGATATTATAAATTGAGATAACACTTGAGCAAAGTAATTTGACAGTTTGTACTAAGAATTTTAAATGTTTATTCTTTTAGACTCAGTAACTCCGGATCTGAGAATTTATTTTGAGAAAATCAGTAGATTTAAAAGCTACCAGAGTGACATCTATTTTAAAGCTGCTTATCATGGTTAAATTTGAAATTAATATAAATATATTTAAAGTGCTCTGAAAGCACACAGGAGGCCAGTTAACTGGTGGAGTAGGCAGTCTTACAGCGTGGCCTGGGATCTGGTCCACAGATTTCATTTATATTATAAAATAACATATGTACAAATGAAATATGTGTATTATATGTGTGTACATTTATTTCAGTGAACAATAATAAAGTGAATGGTGTGTATGTAGGACCCAGTTAAAGAAAAAGAGCATTACCAGAACTTTAGAAGCTCCTTGTGTGCATCACTATCATCTGTCTTCCCTTCCTTTCCCATAGATGTAATGATTATGGTAAATTGTATTGTTCCCTTATATTTTTTAAAGTGTCTTTATTACATGTGTATGCATCTCTAAAAAATACATTGTTTTACCTGTTTTTGATCGTTCTCTAACTTCTGGAATTCTATTGTATGCTTTTTGTGTCTTTTGTTGACCAGTTTTATGCTTGTGAGATTTGTCTGTACAGATGAATACAGATGTAATCCCCCCTCTCTGCACACTCACATGTACACACACACTGCTATTGTGTTGTATACTAGGTTTTCAAATCTTCAGCTTCAGTAGGTTATGCCTATTTACCAAGGTAATTGTATTTATATGCCCTTTGGTTTACAGCTTTTCAAGCCTCTCCCCCACCCCAGGAAATTTGTAATGTCATAAATACATTCATGACAAAATAAGGTCATCTGTACATACCATTCTACAACTTTTTCAGTCAGTAATACCTTTCTATCCATTCCAGTTCATTTTTATCTCCAGTACACAGACCATATTTAACTTTCTACAAACACCCACCCCAAAATACTCTTTATAGCTGATATAATATGACAAATTTGTATCCAATTCAGTATTATGCACTGCTGGTTGTTAATGTCCTGTAAGTCTGTTTTATCCTAGTATAGTTCCTTTTTTTTTTAAATGATGACTGAAATGTTGAGACTGGGCCAGTGATCCTACAGAATGTTCTGCCTTTTGGATTTGGCTGCTTTCTTCCTTGTGGTATCAGTTACTTTATTACTCTAGCCTATGTTTTTCCTGTAAACTGAGAGTTTATATCTAAAGGCTTGACGGATTCAAGGTTAAAATTTTTGTCTAGAATTTATCTTTAGTGATTGGATGCCATGTTGGATTATGCCAGAACACACATCATATCCGGTTGATCCACCATGAGTGTTGCTAAGATTAACCCTAGATTAGAATGATGACAATCTGATGCTTCTGTTGTATGGATATGTTTCCCCTGTGTATTGAAGATAATCTGCGTATTGCTAATTTGGCACTGTACAAATACTCAGTTTGATACCAACTATTCACATAATTGTTTTAACATCAGTAGGTAATTCTTGTAGAAATTTGTATTCTCATTAGGAGTTGCAAAAAATGATGCTTTTTCTTTGATTCTTAGTTCTTTGATTCCTTCTACACTTAGTAGCTGCTACTGAATGCCAGTTAATTCACAAAAGGGAACATACCTTTCTAACATTACCGGTATCTACCAGTTAAAGTACTCATTTCTGAGAATCAAGTAATTCAGAAAATGGAATTGTAAGGTTGCTTGGTGGGGATGGACAAGGAGATTTAGATGTCATGAAAAAGTATAGTACTTAAGAGCACAGACTTGAGCCACAGTGGCTAGGTTCCAATATTAACTCACCATTTACTGGGTAAATGACTTTGGACAAATTACTTAACCCCTTTGTGTTTCATTTTCTGCCTTATGTATACATGTGGACAAAGACTCGAAAGTAAGGGAAAAATGAAAAAAAATTGTTAGGGATCAGGCTATATATGATTAAAATATTTTCTTTAGCATTATACCATATTTACAGAGTAAGAGAAAATGAAAAAGGAGCTGTCTTGCTGCATTTTAGGCATTTTTATTAGTTATTTTTTCAATTAAAAATATTTTTAAGTTTTTTTTAGATTTATTTATTTTAGGGGGGTGGTGAAGGGAAGAAGAAGGGGGGAGGGAGAGAGAGAGAGTGAGAGTGCACACATGAGCTCCTCTCTGGTAACTATCCCTTTGTTCTCTATAGTTAAGAGTTTGTCTCCTGGTTTGTCTCTTTTATTTTCTCCTTGCTCATTTGTTTTGTTTCTTAAATTTCACAAATGAGTGAAATCATGTGGTATTTCTCTTTCCCTGACTTTTCTACCTTGCATTATACTCTCTTGCTTCATCCATGTCTTTGCAAATGGCAATATTTCATTCTTATTTGTGGTTGAGTAATATTCCATTGTGTGTATACATATGTATGTATATATGTGTGTGTATGTGTGTGTGCATCATTTGGCTGCTTCCGTATCTTGGCTCTTGTAAATAATGCTGCAATAAGCATAGGGATGCATGTATCCCTTTGAATTGGTGTATTTGTATTTTTTTTGGTAAATACCCAGTAGAGCATTGCTGGATCATAGGGTCATTGTATATTTAACTTTTTGAGGAAACTCCATACTGTTTTCCGGAGTGGCTGCACCAGTTTGCATTCCCACCAACAATGCAGGCGGGTTTCCCTTTCTCCATATCCTCGCCAACACCTGTTGTTTCTTGTCTTGTTGATTTTAGCCATTCTGAGTGGTGTGAGGTGATACCACATTGTACTTTTGTACTTTTGATTTGCATTTTCCTGATAATAAGTGATGCTGAGCATCTTTTCTTGTGTCCGTTGGTCATTTGTATATCTTCTTTGAAGAAATGTCTGTACGTTTTCTGCCCATTTTCTAATTAGATTATTTGGGTTTTTTGGATGTTGAGTTTTTAGGTTCCTTATATAGTTTGGATACTAACCCTTTATTGGATATGTCATTTGCAGATATCTTCTCCCATTCCATAGGTTGCCTTTTAGTTTTATTGATTGTTTTCTTTGCTGTGCAGAAGCTTTTTATTTTGATGTACACTCAATAGTTTATTTTTGCTTTTGTTTCCCTTGCCTTGGGAGACCTATCTAGAAAAACTTGCTACAGCCGATGTCAAAGAAGTTACTGCCTGCATTCCCCTCTAGGATTTTCATGGTTTCAGGTCTCACGTTTAGGTCTTTCATCCATTTTGAATTTACTTGTGTGTATGGGTACAGTGGTCCAGTTTCATTCTTTTGCATGTGGCAGTCCAGTTATCCCAGCACCATTTATTGAAGAGACTGTCTTTTTCCCACTGGATATTCTTTCCTGCTTTGTCAAAGATTAGTTGACCATATAGTTAGGGTTCATTTCTGGGTTCTCTAGTCTGTTCCACTGATCTGTGTGTCTTTATGTGATATTTGTGCCCGTACTATGCTGTTTTGACTACTATAGCTTTGTTATAGAACTTGAAGTCCAGAATTGTGATGCCTCGAGTTGCTTTTCTTTTTCAAGGTTGCTTTGGCTATTTGGAGTCTTTTGTGGTTCCATACAAATTTTAGGTTTGTTCTAGCTCTGAAAAATGCTGGTCGTATTTTGAAGAGATTGCATTAAATGTGTAGATTGCTTTGGGTAGTATAGACATTTTAATAATATTTGTTCTTCCAGTCCGTGTGCATGGAATGTCTTCATTTCTTTGTGTTGTCTTGAATTTCTTTCATCAGTGTCTTACAGTTTTCAATAGGTCTTCACTTCTTTGGTTAAATTTATTTCTAGGTATCTTTGACCTGGGAGCAATTGTAAATGGAATTGTTTTCTTAATTTCTCTTTCTCTTTCTTCATTATTCATATGTAGAAATGTAGCAGATTTTTGTACATTGATTTTATGTCTTGTGACTTTACTGAATTTGTTTATCAGTTCTTGCAGATTTTTGGTGGAGTCCTTAGGATTATATATATATATATATGTATATATATATATACATGAAACTATATATATATTTCATGTCATCTGCAGATAGTGAGAGTTTACTTCTTTCTTATTTGGATGCCTTTTTATTTTTGTTGTCTGAGTGCTGTGGCTAGGACTTCCAGTTCTGTGTTAAATACAAGTGGTGAGAGTGGACCTCTTTGTCTTCTTCCTGACCTTACTGGAAAAGCTCTTACTTTTTCCCCATTAAGGCTGTTGTTAGCTGTGAGTTTTTCATATATAACCTTTATTATGTTGAGGTATGTTGCTTCTAGACCTACTTTGTTGAGGGTTTTTATCATGAATGGATGTACTTTGTCAAGTGCTTTTTCTGCATCTATTGAAATAATCATGTGGTTTTTATTCTTTCTCTTATTGATGTGATGTATCACATTGATTGATTTGCAGATATTGAACCACACTGGCACCCCAGGAATAAATCTGACTTGATCTTTGATTAATGATTTTTCTAATATATTGTTGAATTTGGTTTAGTAACATTATGTTGAAGATTTTTGCATCTGTGTTTATCAGAGATATTGGCCTGTATTTGTTGTTCTTTATCTGGTTTTGTTATCAGGGTAATGTTGGCCTCGTAGAATGACTTTGGGAGTTTTCTTTCCTTTTCTGTTTTTTGGAATAGTTTAAGAAGAATGGGTATTAACTCTTCTTTAAATGTTTGGTAGAATTTGCTTTGAAGCCATCTGGTCCTGGATTTTTGTTTGTTCGGATTTTTTTTTTTTTAAAGATTTTATTTACTTATTCATGAGAGACAGAGAGAGAGACAGAGAGAGAGGCAGAGGGAGAAGCAGGCTCGCAAGGAGCAGGGAGCCCGATGTGGGACTCGATCCCAGGACGCTGGGATCATGACCTGAGCCGAAGGCAGACGCTTAACTATCTGAGCCACCCAGGCGCCCTGTTAGGATTTTTTTGACAATTAACTCAATTTCTTTGCTGGTTATTGGTTTTTTCAAATTTTCTATTCCTGTTTCAGTTTTGGTAGTTTATATGTTTCTAGAAATTTATCGCTTTCTTCCATGTTGTTCAATTTGTTGGTATAATACTTTAAAAAATACTATTAAAATATTAATAAAAAGTATTAAATATTATTAAAGTATTAATATTAAAATAGATAATATTTTTTTAAAAAAGTAGATTTCATGATAAGATTTTAAATAAGGGAAGAAGGTTGTTTCATGATTATAACATTCTTGGAATGAGTATACAGTCTTTCATCTGTTTAGTCTCATAGCTTTATAGGTAATATAAATTTCATTTCTGTGGCACAAAAATAAGATATGTGCTGAACAAAGAAACTTTTTTCTTCACAAGTTAAATATTATTATGTCTGAAGGGAGCTCACTTGGGATAATCTTTGCTGTGAAAAGATCATTTTAGTCACTTAAATTGATAAAACAGAAATATTAGTGTAATGAAAAGTAAGTTAAAATTAATTGTAATGGAATCTGCTTATTTCATTTCCTTATCCCATAAGTCTTCAGCAAATATTTACATTACTTAGTAAAACTTTCATTAAGAGAATTTGAGTTGATACATTTTTCTCTATGTAGGTAAAAACAATACTAAATCTCTGCTTTCCAAGAGACTATTTATTTGGTAGAGTCCCCAACTTTCATTAGCTGTCCAAAATTTGGTATTAAGTTTTATTTTTAAAACTTTTTATTATGGAAAATTTCAAACATAAAAAATAGACTAAAATAACCCCCATGTACTAATCTCCCAGTTTCAACAGTTATCCATTTATGGACCATCTTGTGTTCTCTGTACCCCCCATCTTCTCATTTCACTATCCAGCCCTAAATTATTTTTAAGTAAATTCAAGATATCATATTCTATGTGTAAATATTTCAATGTATATGTAAAAGATAAGGCCTCTTTTTTTAAACATAACTTCAGTACCTTTATGCCCTTGTTTGCATCTTCAGTTTTTCCTAAGGCATGTATCCATTGTGTTTCTTTGCTCTAGTGGTCTTTCTAGCTTAATTTTTATTTCTGAAATGATTTTTTCTTTAATTTCTTCTTGAGTTATTTTGCTCTTTTCAAATGTTACTATTCTCTAATCATACTTCTGAGTTTTTCTAATTTTGATTTATGTTCTTTCAGAGCTTCTATTATTTTCTTACATTACTTTTTTTAGCTTCTATTACCATAGTTAGGTTATAGTTTTTTTTTAAGATTTTTATTTATTTATTTGTCAGAGATAGAGAGCACAAGCAGGGGGGGAGCGGCAGGCAGAGGGAGAAGCAGACTCCCTGCTGAGCAGGGAGCCTGATGGGCGGGACTCAATCCTAGGACCCTGGGATCACGACCTGAGCTGAAGGCAGATGCCTAATCACTGAGCCACCCAGGCGTCCCTATGTTACAGTTTTTATCTAATTTGTGAGCATGTCTTTCTGGCATGCTTTATTTCATTGTCTTTTGGGATATTATTTCACTCCTTTTTCCTGTATTTTTTTTTTTTTTACCTGTACATTGCATAGGATTCAACCGTGATCTTTTTGTGTTGCTCATTTTTAAGTGGAATTTTTCTATGTGCTTTTAAATGGGGAGTGTGGGTCAGGATAGCTTTTCTAACATCACTGTTTTAGATCTCTCTTTTTTTGTTTTCACAAAGTAATAAAATAAATGTAGCCTGAGATCTGCTGGCTGTGTTATCCTCTCCTAGTTTTGTATGGAGCTTCTCTTTCCTTTGCCCCAATTTTCCTGTCCTGCTGACTTTGGATTAGATTCCCAAGTTACTCCTCAGTTCAGGGATTTATCTATATGGAGAGTTTGCTTCATTAGTTTCCTTAAGATTATAGGGCCCAACTCCACCTCCCACACATCCCCACCATTCTAGCACTCCCAGGGGTTCCTTTTCAGGCTCCATAGGTTGGAGCCTGAAAAATTCCTCGCAATTGCTGCTACTGTTCTCAAATGGCCTGCTAAGTTTCCAGTGAATACTTAATAGCAATTTTGGGTTTCTTTGGCTTTCAGGACTGTCACAAATTTGTCTTCCCTTATTTTCTTATGGATTCTTTCTGATAACATGTGGATCTTATAGCTATTGATGATTTGTAATGATCCACTTGTATTTTGGAGTTCATCGTATTTTGTCACTTATCTTTGTTATAAATGTTGCCCCTAGGTGTTTGGTTTTGATATTTTGGTTACACTATCTTTATGGGAATCTTGGGGGAGATTCAACAACTTTGCTGCTAATATCATCTTCCTAGAGTTCTGTTTTTATTTTTTAAGTTCAAGTTATTCGCCCAAGAACAGAGGCCAAGTTGTTGATCACCTTTAACATTCACCTTTGAGGCCGCCTGGGTGGTTCAGTTGGTTAAGCAACTGCCTTCCACTCAGGTCATGATCCTGGAGTCTCAGGATCGAGTCCCGCATCGGGCTCCCTGCTCAGGGAGTCTGCTTCTCCCTCTGACCCTCCCCCCTCTCATGTGCTCTCTCTCTCCATTCTCACTCTCTCAAATAAATAAATAAATAAAATCTTAAAAAAAAAAAAAACATTCACCTTTGAGATCTTGTCACAAAACTTATGGGCCATTTATTTCAAGCCCTTCATTTTATCTATAAGGATATTTATAAGGAAGCTGAATTCCAAAGAGGTTAAATGATTTCCAACTATTTAGTATAAATCTGAAAACAAGAATCCAGTTTTCTGGATGTTCAGTTCAGTACTCTGAATATTGGAACAGTGTTCTTACTGTTTAACACTCAGAGCTATACTATATTGAATTTAAAAAAAATTGGCATAAACTTTGTAAATTAATATTTAATGGATAATATACTTTTGTAAAGTTCTAAAAATTACATAGATATTAATAACTATTTTCTCCCATGAAGAAATCCATAGATACTCCATTAGTACTTACTAATATGTTCAGCATTTCATATGAGTCGTAGTGAATTAAAATAGTTGTCAATTTAAGAACTATTTTTATCTGTACTTCTTGGTAGTTCCTTGGGCTGCTTCACTGGCACTTTTTTCTCTTTTTCAGGTAACCGCTAAAAAATAAATAAAAGATATAAACTTTTAATTAGAATTTAATGGGAATGAACAAAACTACTTGAACCTGGGTTGAAATTCAATTTCCGTTTAATTATGTGATGTCATTTATTTGAGTGGCTGCTATGTGAGTTAAGCATGTGGTTTTACTTTTGCATTGCTCAGTTTAGTCAGTTATGTACCTAATGTTGTTTGTGCTTTTTTATGATGGTGTGGAAGGTCTGTACATAAGGTTAAGTAGTAAGGAATGTGGCTCTCTAAAAGCTTGTCATGCCCACAGATTTTTCCTTGCCAGTACAGTAGTTCTATATTTTTTCCTAAAAAAAGTTATTCTTTATAAAAAATAGTTATATCAGTAAATTTTCTAGTTCTATGTAATTTTCTTTCCATTCTGGTCTTCACTGGTTATAAATAACGCATGAAATGACTTTCAAGGTAGAAAGCAGGGATCCATTTTGAAATGTTCTATAAAATAAAGAGTGATTTATGGTTTCATATGATTTCGGCTGAAAGCACTTGGGCCTTGCCAGGTCATCAAAGTTCTGTCAGGAGAATCTATTATTTATTGTTCAATATGCTGGGAGTGGTGTAAGTATTTTATTTTATGTTTATCTTATGTAAGTATAGCATCAGGAAAAATCAATTCCAGACACTAATACAATTTTAAGAATAGATCATAGAGAACTAACTTAAATTTTATAGTTGTAAAAGATGAAGTTCAACATTAAGGACTTGGATTAAAAGGGAATTTTGAAAATGAATGAATAATGGTTTTGTTCCTATAAAATATTTTAGATAAGATTCTTGAAAATACTAATTTCATACGTTTGGTTCTGATTTTAGCCTGGCTCCTTCATTTGAGAATGAAACATCTATATCTTATCTAGACAGGTTTTAGAAAATTGCAGAAATTTGGGACTACACGTGTTTGTGTATATGATCATATAATGTTCCATAAGCTTTTAATGTATTTTTTCTAGCTGTCAACTTTATACAGAATCTCAACTGAAAAAGACATGAAGTAACAAACCTTAATTTCCCCCATTACAAACTTATGAAATGCTAATTTAATACTTAAAACTTGTGTGGTTTGATAAAAATGACTTGCCAGTAAAAGGTGTTTGTCTTGAATCAGAATTAGATATTTTTCCTACAATCTTTTGGCAGAGTTATTTGATACGGCCTCACAAATGAATTTAATAACCATATTTAATAATATGGAATGTTTAAATAATACTAAGTGTTGGATGAACTTCTTTTTTTTTTTTTTTTAAAGATTTTATTTATTTATTTGACAGAGAGAGAGAGACAGCGAGAGCAGGAACACAAGCAGGGGGAGTGGGAGAGGGAGAAGCAGGCTTCCTGCGGAGCAAGGAGCCCGATGTGGGACTCGATCCCAGGACCCTGAGATCATGACCTGAGCCGAAGGCAGACGCTTAACGACTGAGCCACCCAGGCGCCCTGGATGAACTTCTTTAGTGAACATATAGAAAAAGCCTGTAATGTACATATAGAAAAGGCTAATGGACTTCTTTTCAAAAACTTTTAAATTTTTACATCTTTGAAGATAACTTAAGTAAACAAGTGATTTTTTTTTTCCTCTTCAAATAACTAATCTTGGGGCGCCTGGGTGGCTCAGTTGGTTAAGCGACTGCCTTCGGCTCAGGTCATGATCCTGGAGTCCCGGGATCGAGTCCCGCATCGGGCTCCCTGCTCAGCAGGGAGTCTGCTTCTCCCTCTGACCCTCTTCCCTCTCGTGCTCTCTCTCATTCTCTCTCTCTCAAATAAATAAATAAAATCTTCAAATAACTAATCTTATTGAAGGGGTTAGAAGAGAAGGGAACAGAACCAGTATTTATTGAATGTCAGTGACATGCTAGGAGGCCCTGTGTAAGATGTTTTATATTACTTTGTACCTATTCTTCCCTACATTCCTGTGAGATAGATATATTATTAGTCCCATATTGTAGTTGAAAACATTGTGCTTATATATTTGTACTCACATATTTTACAGTGTGTTTCCAGTGTAATGCTTTGTGATTTGACCCTGATTTAGGTTATCTGTTTCTAACTCATGTTTGGCTTTTCCTTGTGGGAGAGACTATGTAATTCACTGTAAGCTTATATATGTTTTGTATAAAGGCCTCACAGGACATTGTGTGAATTTGAGTAATGATTCAGAAGTAGTTCACATTTTATGGTGCCAAATGTTAAAGGTTTCATTTTTAAATCAGTCAAGGGTTTAAATGCTATTAAAATAGAGCTTATAAATATGAATTTAAACAAAACAAGCAGTTATTTTACTTTGCTAAATTATCGATAAGACCAACAAGTTTAAATATGTTAACTTTTCCTATACAATAATTAAGAAAAAACCCCTGAAACTTAAAGCTCCAATTTTATACAAGTTCATCCTTCATGCTGTTAACTAGAATTGTTTTTTTTTTCTGAAATACTGATTTAACCATGCTGTTCTGGCTAAAATCCTTTCAAGATTCCCTGTTGCTTACAGGTTCCAAGTTCAGACTCCAATTTGGCTCCAGATACTCTTTTTTGAACATCACCTTTTGTTCTCCCTTCACCCTTTGCCAGGAATACTCCCTTCCACTTTCCTTTTTTTTCTTTCACCTTTTCCTTCTCTACTCTTCAGTTGTGTTAATTACAGATCTTGAAAGACGCAGCTAGTGTCCTCTGCTTTTGGAGCTTTCAGTGACTGCTCCACAGAGGGAATGCATCTTTCCATTGTGTTCCTATAATAGTTTTAATTATTATTTTAATCCCTTTAAATTCTTTTTTTTTTAAGATTTTATTTATTTGTCAGAGAGAGAGAATGCGCACAAGCAGGGGGAGCAGCAGGCAGAGCAGGCTCCCCGCTGAGCAAGGAGCCTGATGCGGACTGGATCCTAGGACCCTGGGATCATGAACTGAGCTGAAGGCAGATGCTTAACTGACTGAGCCACCCAGGTGTCCCAATCCCTTTAAATTCTTATTTTTTAGACTCTGAGTTCTTTTAGGCTAGTAATTGTCTTAACCTTATCCTATTTTTTTCTCACCACCTGTCAAAGTCTGCTTCATTCTTCTCTATCTTCCCTTTCCCCATTTTCTCTTTCTTTTTTTCTTTCCTTCAACAGATATTTATGGAAGATCTACTACATGCGTCCTCTGTTCAAGGAACTAACTCAGTGTTTATTAAATGGGTGGGAAGAAATGTGAGATGTGGGAAGACATTACCAACTGTATTATTAGTCTGTTAATCTCTCTAAGCATGAAGATAATAGGCCCTTGCCATTTAATGTAGAAACAGCCTATCAATTTCACAAACTAATGGGGAGTGTCTGGATAGAAGTATTAAGGGAAAACACAAATGGTAGTTATTTTGGTGTTCTGTATTTGGACTCAAACCATGTTCAGTATTGAAATCTGTCCTTGGTTTTGCTTTGTCAGCCAGAGACATGACCTCTGACTGTTCATTGCAGCCATGGAAATAACCACATGCATATTTGCCTATCCAGAGTCAGAGCTAATAGAGCCAAATAGAAGAGTAATTTTGTTGTTGCTTGCCATTGGAGTTGGCATCTAGTAAAAGTAGATGTATGTTTGGAGTAGTATTTAGATGAAAATGTATTGCTTCTAAAGTATCTTGCTGAACAATAATAAAAGTAGGTAGTTTTTATAGAGCAAGTACCCTCCAACAACTTAATGGTCCTATGAGGTAAATGGCGGTATTCCCATTGGTGGATGAAGAAACAAAAGCTCAAGATGGCAAGTGACTTGTGTGAGGTCACATAGCTAGTTAAGCAGCAAAATTAATTCAAGCCTAGGTCTGTCTGATTGAGACCATACTCATTTCCTTATGCTGCTGTCCTTCCCTTGAATCCTCATTCTCAGATTCATGTCCAAGTTGAGAGAGTGGATTTACCATGGTAATTGAATTTGAAATATCAAATTAATGAATTACTTGATCTTTGGCAAGTTATTTAATCTTTCTCATCCCATTTTCTCACACGGATAATAATGCCTGCCTCCCAGGATTATAATGAGGAATAAATGAGGTGATGTATATGAAAAGATACTGTGAACCATAAAGCCCTGTACTAATGTTTGGTGGTATATTATTAATGCTGTCATTATTATATGCTTTAACATACTAATTCTACTTCCCGAATATTTCTTTCCTGTTGTCCTTTTTAACTGTGATGTTTGGCAGCTTTTAAAGTACCATAGTGACTGCATTTCATTAATGAGAGTTATTTTTTTAGGTGTAAAAAGTTCAGATAATCTTAAGATAAAAGACATTAGAACAATACAGTTTTGACTGAAGAATTAAGTATGCTTAACTATTTAAAACTTTCAAAAAAAACAAAACTTCCTTTCTCCTAGTTCCTTCTACACCACAAATTCTTACTGTGTTTTTTCTTTGAATTATCTGAAGTTAAAGTTGAAAGTTTATGATGGCTTATTTCCAATAATTAATATTTAATGGCTGTCTTCAGTACATTGAGTCAGAACTTTGTTTTTGAACCAAACGCTATACACCCACAGTAGTCACCACTGGAAAACTCTAGTTCTTCTGTGAATGCGGCTGGAGCTTGTGTTTAATGTGGTTTTCAGCTAGATTGTGTCAATTGCTTCCATATGCCTATTGCTTTTTACATAAGGAAGATAACTCTTTTCTTGAAATCCTTGATGCTTAGTGTGTAGTTTAAATCCTTGACAAAAAAAAAAAATTGTGCTGTTTCTTTTCTACTACATAAAAATCCAAGAGGATCAAGGTGCTTCATTATAGTGAAAGAGTCGGTGGTAGTACCACAGAATTGCAGTCAACTTTCAAAACATGCTTTGTCTGACTGATATAAATGATTCTTAATAGTTTCTACTGAAATAGTAGATTTTACAATAAAAAGTTATGGAACAGTCTTGAATGTATAATATAGTGTATTAACTGTGGTTAACATCTGAAATTTTTAGGTTATTAAATCATTCTTTGGTAATTTGTGATTTTTTTTGTTAGTACTCATATATTTCCTTTATGATAACCCACTTTATGGTGTGGCTCGATTTGATTCTAGAACACTAATGTTGTTTTCAAACTGCTGTATTAACCAGAAAGTGAGATAATGTGTCTTGTAAATGGCCTCTTTTTTAAAAAAACTACCTAACCTATTGCTTAAACTGAAAAATATATGCCATTCCCCCTCATAGGCACTGGATGGCTTTGGAGTTAGATTTGGATTCAAATTTCAACAATAGGAAAAAATGTTAAAGCATCGGGCAACAAATTAACATATTTGCCCCTCAGTATTTCATTTCTGTGCTGATGATGCTTCACTGTCAGTGCAGTTTGGAAAATGAGATGAGCTAGTATGTGAGCACAGCTACTAAATAACAGTGCTATATGAATAATATTTTGAAAGTTGCTCATTTTGGAAATTTGCATATAAAAAGATTTTAAGTGCTTGATTTAAAAAAATCTCCACATAATAGAATTTTAGGATAAGTAGTGTACATTTAACAAATATCCAATGGTATAATAGTATAAATGTTAGAAGTTTGAATACAAGGATGAGCCTCCTTTGATAAACCTTTTTATGCAGTGATGGCATGCATTGAACTATTTGTGTAATATTTCTCTCTATATATTTTTTTCTACATTCTGAGTGATAATAGGTGTGTGTTTTTATAGGTTTGCCTGAATCCATCATTGCAGCTGCATGTTCAAGAAGTGGCCAGAGGGTTCTGCATGTTGATTCGTAAGTTTATCAGTGGTAATATTTAATACTTCCTAAATATCTCTGTGCAGAATTTCAATTTCAATACGCATGTATGTATATATATGTCTATATATGTCATGTATAAGCCAAGTTAGAAAAATGATTGGAATTGTTTAATTTTCACCAAAATATGTGAAACATATAAAATACAAGTTTTATAATTCTAGTTTGTGAAATAGTGACCTTTTTCTTTGAGAATTAACCAAATGTAGCATAATTTTTTCTCATGAGTGATTTTGTTAAGTGATAATTATGTAAAAAATTTGGAAACGTCACACTTGCTTTTTTCTTTTTCTTTCTTTTTTTAGATTTTTTTTTTAATTTATTTATTTGACAGAGAGAGACAGTAAGAGAGGGAACACAAGCAGGGGGAATGGGAGAGGGAGAAGCAGGCTTCCCGCAAAGCAGGGAGCCCGATGCGGGGCTCGATCCCAGGACCCTGGGACTACGACCCGAGCCAAAGGCAGACGCTTAACTTCTGAGCCACCCAGGCGCCCCACACTTGCTTTTTTTCTTACATAACTGTGAGGGTGTATACAACCTGTATGTACTATTGTATTTTGGGCTTCACATTTTCTTTCTTATTGAGTATATTTGACATACGATATTATCTTAGTTTCAGGTGTATGACATAATGATGGGACACTTAAATACATTGGGAAATATCACCACAATAAGTCTAGTTACCGTCTGTCACCAAAATTAAAACATTTGTATTTTGTTATGATGGGAACGTTTAAGATTTACTTTCTTAGTCTTTCAAATTTGCAGTACAACATTACTGACTGTAGTCACCGTGCTGTATATTACATCCCCATGACTTATTTCTTAATTGGAAATTTGAACCTCTTGATCCCCTTAACTTATGTTACACACCTCCCAAACCTCCACCCCTTGGCAACCAATAATCTGTTCTTTGTATGTATGAGATTGGTTTTGTTTTGTTTCGTTTCTTTTATAGATTCTACATTTAAGTGAACTCATAAGGTATTTTACCTTTCTCTGATTATTTCATTCATTTGTTTTTATTTAAATTCAATTAGCCAACATATAGTACATAATTAGTTTCAGACATAGTGTTCAATAATTTATCAGTTGCATATAACATCCAGTGCTCATCACATCATGTGTCCTCCTTAATGCCCATCACCCAATTGCCCCATCCCCCCACCCACCTCCTCTCCAGCAATCCTTAGTTTGTTTCCTGCAGTTAAGAGTCTCATGATTTGTCTCCCTCTTTGATGACTTCCCATTCAGTTTTCCCTCCCTTCCCCTATGATCCTCTGGGCTGCTTGTTATATTCCGCATATGGGTGAAACCATATGATAATTGTCTTTCTCTGATTGTCTTATTTCACTTAATATAATGCCCTCCAGTTCCATCCACAACAATGTAAATGTTAAGTATTCATCCTTTCTGATGGCTAAGCAATATTCCTTTGTGTATATATATACCACATCTTTTTTATCCATTCATCTGTTGATGGACATCTGGTCTCTCTTCACAGTTTGGCTAATGTGGACATTACTGCTGTGAACACTGGGGTGCAGGTGCCCCTTCGGATCACTACATTTGTATATTTGGGGCAAATACCTAGTAGTGCAATTGCTGGGTCATAGGGTAGCTCTATATTTAATGTCTTGAGGAACCTTCATTTTCCAGAGTGGTTGTAGCAGCTTGCATTCCCACCAACAGTGTAAGAGTGTTCCCCTTTCTCTACATCGTTGCCAACATTTGTTCCCTGTCTTGATAATTTTAGCCTTTGGACTGGTGTGAGGTGTTATCTCATTGTGGTTTTGATTCGTATTTCCTTGATGCTGAGTGATGTTGAGCAATTTTTCATGTGTCTGTTGGCCATTTGTATGTCTTCTTTGGAGAAGTGTCTGTTTATGTCTTCTGCCCATTTTTGACTGGATTATTTGTTTTTGGGGTGTTGAGTTTGATAAGTTCTTTATAGATCTTGGATACTAGCCCTTTCTCTAATATGTCATTTTCAAATATCTTCTCCCATTCCATGGGTTGTGTCTTAGTTTTGTTGACTGTTTCCTTTGCTGTGTAGAAGCTTTTTATCTTGATGAAGTCCCAGTAGTTCATTTGTGCTTTTGTTTCCCTTGCCTTTGGAGACGTGTTTAGCAGGAAGTTACTGCAGCTGAGGTCAAAGAGGTTGCTGCCTGTGTTCTCTAGGATTTTGATGGATTCCTGTCTCACATTTATGTCTTTAATCCATTTTGAGTTTATCTTTGTGTATGGTATAAGAAAACGATCCAGTTTCATTCTTCTACATGTGGCTGTCCATCCCAGCACTATATCTTGAAAGGACTGTCCTTTTTCCATTGCATAATCTTTCCTGCTTTGTCAAAGATTAATTGACCATAGAATTGAGGGTTCAGGGGCGCCTGCCTGGGTGCCTCAGTCACTTAAGCATCTGCCTTAGGCTCAGGTCATGATTTTGGGATCCTGGGATTGGGCCCCACATCAGGAGCCTGCTTCTCCCTCTTCCCTCTGTCCCTCCTCCCTGCTCATGCTCTCTCTGTCTCTCATTCTCTCTCTCAAACAATAAAATATTTTTAAAAAATAGAATTGAGTGTCCATTTCTGGAGTCTCTGTTCTGTTCCATTGATCTATGTGTCTGTTTTTGTGCCAGTACTATACTGTCCTTTTTTTTTTTTTTTTTTTAAAGATTTTATTTATTTGACAGAGAGAGACATAGAGAGGGAACACAGCAGGGGGAGTGGGAGAGGGAGAAGCAGGCTTCCCGTGGAACAGGGAGCCCTATGCGGGGCTCGATCCCAGGACCCTGGGATCATGATCTGAGCCGAAGGCAGATGCTTAGCCAACTGAGCCACCCAGGCGCCCCAGTACCATACTGTCTTGATGATTACAGCTTTGTAATATAGCTTGAAGTCTGGCATTGTGATGCCACCAGCTTTGGTCTTCTTTTTCAACATTCCTCTGGCTATTCTGGGTCTTTTCTGGTTCCATACAAATTTTAGGATTATTTGTTCCAGCTCTGTGAAAAATGTCAATGGTATTTTGATAGGGATTGCAATGAATGTGTAGATTGCTCTGGGTAGTATAGACATTTTAACAATATTTATTCTTCCAATCCCCACAAATGGAATATTTTTCCATTTCTTTGTGTCTTCCTCAAATACTTTCATAAGTTTTCTGTAGTTTTTAAGAGTACAGAACCTTTACATTTTTGATTAGATTTTTATTTCTAGGTATCTTATAGTTTTTGGTGTAGTTATACATGCGATCGATTCCTTAATTACTCTTTCTTCTGTCTCGTAGTTAGCATAGAGAAATGCAACTGATTTCTGTGCATTGATTTTATATCCTGCCATGTTGCTGAATTCCTGTATGAATTCTAGCAATTTGGGGGTGGAGTCTTTTTGGATTTTTCACATAAAGTATCATGTCATCTGCAAAGAGACAGAGTATGACTTCTTTGCCAATTTGAATGCCTTTTATTTCTTTTTGTTGTCTGATTGCTGAGGCTAGGACTTCTAGTACTATGTTGAACAATAGTGGTGAGAGTGGGCCTCCCTGTCATGTTCCTGACCTTGGGGGAAAAGCTCTCAGGTTTTCCCCATTGAGAATGATATTCGCTGTGAGCTTTTTGTAGATGGCTTTTAAGATACTGAGGTGTGTTCCCTCTCTCCCTACACTGTGGAGAGTTTTAATCAAGAAAGGATGCTATATTTTGTCAGATGTTTTTTCTGCATCAATTGAGAGGATCACATATGGTCTTGTCCTTTCTTAATGTGATATATCACATTAATTTGGGAATGCTGAACCACTCTTGCAGGCCAGGAATAAATTTCACTTGGTGGTGGTGAATAATCCTTTTAATGTACTGTTGGATCCTATTGGTTAGTATCTTGGTGAGAATTTTGGCCATGTTCATCAGGGATATTGGTCTGTAATTCTCCTTTTAGATGGGGTCTTTGTCTGGTTTTGGGATCAAGGTAATGCTGGCCTCATAGAATGAGTTTGGAAGTTTTCCTTCTATTTGGTTTTTTGAAACAGCTTCAGAAGAAGAGGTTTTATTTCTTCTTTAAATGTTTTGTAGACTTCCGCTGGGAAGCCATCTGGCCCAGGACTCTTGTTTGTTGGACGATTTTTGATTACTGCTTCAGTTTCCTTGCTGGTTATGGGTCTGTTCAGGTTTTCCTTTTCTTTCTGTTATTAGTTCTTTAGTTTATAAATTTCAATTTTGGTAGTTTATATATTTCCAGGAATGCATCCATTTCTTCCAGATTGCCTAATTTATTGGTGTAGAGTTACTTATAACATGTTCTTAAAATTGCATTTCCTTGGTGTTGGTCATGATCTCTTCTCTTTCATTCATGATTTATTTAATTTGGGTCTTTTTTTCTTTGCAATAATTGTGGGTAGGGGTTTATTGATCTTATTCTTTCAAAGAACTAGCTTCTAATTTTGTTCATCTTTTCTTTTCTCTTGGTTTCTATTTCATTGATTTCTGCTCTAATCTTTATTATTTGTCTTCTGCTTGGTTTAGGCTTTATTTGCTATTCTTTTTCCAGCTCCTTTAGGTTTAAGGTGAGCTTGTGTATTTGAGACTTCTCTAATTTTTTGAGAAAGGCTTGTATTGCTATGCACTCACCTCTTAGGACCACCTTTACTGTATCCCAAAGGTTTTGAACAGTTGTGTTTTCATTTTCATTTGTTTCTGTGATTTTTTTTTTAATTTTTCTTTAATTTACTGGTTGACCCATTCATTCTTTAATAGGATGCTCTTTAACCTCCAAGTGTTTGAGGAGTTCCTTCCAAATTTCCTCTTGTGATTGAGTTCAAGTTTCAAAGCACTGTAGTTTCCAATATGCAGGGAATAATCCCCATTTTTTTGGTACCAGTTGAGACCTGATTTGTGACCCAGTGTGTGACCTCTTCTGGAGAATGTTCCATGTGCACTCAAAAAGAATGTGTATTCTTTTGCTTTAGGATGAAGTGCTCTGTATATATCTGTGAAGTCCATCTGGTCCTCTGTGTCATTCAATGTCCTTTTTTCCTTGTTGATCTTCTGCTTAGGTGATCTGTCCACTAGGTGAGTGTGGTATTGAATTCCCCTACTAATATTGTGTTATTACCAATGTGTTTCTTTAATGTGGTCATTAATTGGTTGATATAATTGGCTGCTCCCAAGTTAGGAGCATAAACATTTATAAATGTTAGATTTTCTTTTGGGTAGACCTTTTAAGTATGATATAGTGTCCTTCATCCCTTACTACAGTCTTTGGTTTACAAGCGAATTTGTCTTCTATGAGGATTGGTAACCTCCCAGCTATGTCAAAACAGCGTGATCTACTTGGTCCTGGGTGTATTTTGGTCTTTTTGAAGACACTAGATCCCCAAATTGAAAAGAAACCTAAAGTTATATATATACACAAAAATAGAATTTAATACAGTGAATGGAAGCCAAAAAAAAAGAATATATCTATAAAATGTAAATGTAGAAAATGAAAGTTAAAGACTTAAAAACAAAGAGTTAATAAAATAAGAAACTCGTTGAAAAGGAAAAAAAAGAAATAAAAGGAAAATTTTATACTGAAAGATAAACGAATCGTGAGAAAAACCCTTGAATTCTGTACACTCTTTTTCCGTAGCACTGAAGTTCTGCAGTCCTGTGTGGTCCTTAAACTTGGTGTTTCCCACTTGTTCCAGCTGGTCTTCTGGGGGAGGGTCCTGCTGCCCTTATTCTCAGGTGTCTTTGCCTGGGTTGAGTTTTAACACCCCTTGTTGGGGGTGGAGGCTGCTCAGTGTAAGCTGCTTGGGGTTGCTCTATGTGGCTTTTGTTCCCTGAGGGCTTTCTGTGCCCTTGTAGAGGATAAAAATAAAAATGGTCATGTCCTGATCTCCAGCCCTGGAACTGAAGGGTCACAGCCCCCTCTCTTCAATAAACTCTCGGGTATTAAGCAGTCTTCTCTTTTGTGTGTGCCAAACTCTGCAGACTCTTGCGGTGCACGCTGGCATATATCCTCCACGGAAAGGTGGAGGGTCATTGCCTTTCTGCTCTTTGCAGGGTCCCCGCATGGAGAGCGGTCCCCAATGGTGCCTACACCGGTGCCGCCCCTCCTGGGGGAAGGTGGAGGGTCACTGCGTTTCTGCCCTTTGAAGGGCCCCACACGAGAGTGGTACCACCATTGTGCCGCTGTTAGTGGTTTATGGCAAACTGAGCTGAGAGCCTCCTCCTGGTCTTCTTGACCATAACCGGTTTCCCCAATTCAGTGCTTGGGAACTCTGCCAGCTCAGGAACCCCCATTCTTTCTGTGGTCTGGGAATCCTGAGACCACACTGTTCCATCTAGGATTCTGTCCTGCTTTGCCACCTGAGCACCTTTCAGGTAGGGACATCTCTCACTGGAGCTGACTTCTAAAGGTTCGATTTTGTGCTTCAGGGCTATATTACTTTCTGGTAGCTGACTTACAGAGGTCCCCTCCCCCTGCCTTTTATCTTCTGATATATTCCCCTCAGATTCACTTCTCCTCATCTCCTACCTTGCAAAAAGCAGTTGCTTTTCTATTTGTAGAATTCCAGCAATTATTTTCTTAGATCTCAGGTTGAATTCACAGGTGTTCAGAATGATTTGATAGATACCCAGCTCAATTCAAGGGCAGATGAAATGAGGTCCCCTACTCTTCTTCCATCTTGCCTTCCTTTCCAATGACTTATTTCATTTAGCATAATACCCTCAAGTTCATCCGTGTGGTCTCAAATGGCAAGGTTTCATTCTTTTTTATGGCTGAGTAGTATTCCTGTGTGTGTGTGTGTGTGTGTGTGTGTGTGTGTGTGTGTAAATATTTATCCATTCATCTATCAGTGTGTACTTAGGTTTTCTCCATATCCTGGCTTTTGTAAATAATGCTGCAGTTAACATAGGAGTGCATATAAATTTTTTGAATTAGTGTATTATTTAGATAAATACCTAGAAGTGGAATTGCTAGATCATATGGTGATTCTATTTTTAATATTTGGAGGAAACTCCATACTGTTTCCCCTAGAGGCTGCACCAGTTAACATTCCCACCAGCAGTGCATGAGGGTTCCTTGTTACTTATCCTCACCAACACTTGTTATTTCTTGATTTAAATTTTTTTTTATTTTACTGTCACTAAAACTTTAATTCCAGTATAGCTAACAGAGTTATTAGGTTCGAATGTACAATACAGTGATTCAAAAATACTGTATATTACTCAGTGCTCATCAAGATAAGTGTACTCTTCATCCCCTTCACCTATTTCACCTGTCACTCCACTATCTCTCTTCTGGTAGCCATCTGTTTATTCTCTGTAGTTGAGTCTTTTTTTTGTCTCTTTTTCTTTGTTCATTTGTTTTGTTTCTTAAATTCCACATATGAGTAAAATCATATAGTATTTGTCTTTGATTTCACACAGCATTATACTCTCTAGATCCGTCCATGTTGTTGCAAATGGCAAGATTTCATTCTTTTTTATAGCTAATATTTCATAACACACACACTATACCTTCTTGATCCATTCATATGTATATAGGCACTTTGGCTGCTTACATAATTTGGCTATTGTAAATAATGCTGCAGTAAACATAGGGGTGCATATGTCTTTTCACATTAGTGTTTTTGTATTCTTTGGGCAAATATCCAGTAGTGGAATTCCCGGATTATATGGTAATTCTCTTTTAATTTTTTGTGGAACTTTCATGCTATTTTCCACACTGACTGAACCAGTTTGCATTCCCACCAACAGTGCATGAGGGTTCCTTTTTCTTCATATCCTTATGACTACTTGTTTCTTGTGTTTTTGATTTTAGTGATTTTGACAGGTGTGAGGTGATCTCTCATTGTAGTTTTGATTTGCATTTCCCTGATGATGAGTGATGTTGAGCATCTTTTCATGTGTTTGTTGGCCATTTAGATGTCTTCTTTGGAGAAATGTCTGTTCATGTCTTCTGACCATTTTTTAATTGGGTTAATTTTTTTTTTAAGTTAAATTGTATAAGTTCTTTATATATTTTGGATACTAACCCTTTATCAGGTAAGTCATTTGCAAATATCTTCTCCCATTTTGTAGGTTGCCTTTTAGTGCTTTTGTTTACTTTGCTCCATGGAACCGTTTTTAGTTTGATGTAGTCCCAATGGTTTATTTTTGCTTTTGTTTGCCTTGCTGGAGGAGACCTATCTACAAAGATGCTGCTACAGCTGATGTCAGAGAAATTACTGCCTGAGCCCTCTTCTAGGATTTTTATGGTTTCAGGTCTCACATTTATGTCTTTAATCCATTTTGAGTTTATTTTTGTATATGGTGTAAGAAAATGGTCCAGTTTCATTCTTTTTCATGTAGTTGTTCGGTTTTCCCAACACCATTTGTTAAAAGAAGACTGTCTTTTCCCCATTCAGTATTTTCACCTGCTTTGTCAAAGATTGACAATATAATTTTGGGTTTGTTTCTGGATTTTATATTCTGTTCCATTGATCCTATGTGTCTATTTTGCCAGTACTGTACAATTTTGATTAATACAGCTTTGTAGTATATCTTGAAACTGTGATTGTAATACCTCCAGTTTTATTCTTTTTGAAGATTGTTTTTGCTATTCGGTGTCTTTTGTGGTTCCATATAAAATTTAGGTTTGTTCTAGTTCTGTGAAAAATATTGGTATTTTGATAGGGATTGCATTAAATGTGTAGATTCCTTTGGGTAGTATGAACATTTTAATGATATTTGTTCTTCTGTGAGCATGGAATATCTTTCCATTTGTATTGTCTTCAGTTTCTTTCATCAGTGTTTTACAGTTTTTAGACTACAGGTCTTTCACCTCCTTGACTAAGTCTATTCCTAGGTATTTTACTATTTTTGGTGAAAGTGTAGTTGGGATTGTTTTCTTAATTTCTCTTTCTTCTACTTCATTATTAGTGTACAGAATGCAGTGGGTTTCTGTATATCAACTTTGTATCCTACAATCTTAACTGAATTCATTTATCGGTTCTAGTAGTTTTTTGGTGGAGCCTTTAGGGTTTTCTGCCTGTAGTATTATGTCATCTGCAAAGAGTGAAAGTTTTACTTCTTCATGATTTGGATGCCTTTTATTTCTTTTTGTTGTGGGATTGCTGTGGCTAGGACTTCCAGTACTATGTTAAATAAATGTGGTGTGAGTGGACATCCTTGTCTCGTTCCTAACCTTAGGGGAAAAACTTTCAGTTTCATCAGGATGATGTTAACTGTGGGTTTTTCATATCTGGCCTTTATTATGTTGAAGTATGTTCCCTCTAAACCTACTTTTTTGAGGCTTTTCATTGTGAATGTAAGTTGTACTTTGTCAAATGCTTTTTCTGCATCTGTTGAAATGATCATACGGTTTTTATCATTACTCTTGTTGATGTGTTATATCATGTTGATTGTAAATATTGTACCATCCTTATATCCTTGGAACCAATCCTATTTGATTGTGATGAATGTTTTTTTAATGTATTGTTGGATTTGGTTTAATAATATTATCTTGAGAATTTTTCCATCTATATTCATCAAAGTTATTAGCCTGTATTTCTCTTTTTTGTGGTGTCTTTATCTTGTTTTGGGTTCAGGGTGATGCTGGCCTCATAGAATGAATATGGAAGCTTTCCTTCCTCTTAACTATTTGGAAAAGTTGAGAAGAATAGGTATTAATCTTTAAACGTTGATAGAATTCACCTGTGAAGCCATGTAATCCTGGACTTCTGTTTGTTTGAGGAGTTCTTTGATTACTGATTCAACTTCTTTGCTGGTAATCTGTTCAAATTTTCTGTTTCTTCCTGATTGTTTTGGGAGATTATATGTTTCTTTGTATTTATCAATTTCTTTTAGGTTGTCCAATTTGTTGGCATATAATTTTTCATAATGTTCTCTTATAATCCTTTGTATTTCTCTGGTGTTGGTTATTTCTGTTCTTTCATTTCTGATTTTCTTCATTTGAATCCTCTCTTTTTTTGATGAATCTATCTAAATATCAGTTCTGTTGATCTTTTCAGAGAACCAGTTTCCGCTTTCATGGATGTGGTTTATTCTGCTTTTAGTTTCTGTTTTATTTCTGCTCTAATGTTTATTATTTCCTTCCTTCTTCTGGTTTTGGGTTCTGTTTGTTGTTCTTTTTCTAGCTCCTTTAGGTGTAAGGTTAAGTTGTTTGAGATTTTTCTTGCTTCCTGAGGAAGGCTTGTACTACTACAAACTTCCCTCTTAGAATAGCTTTTGCTGCCTCCCAAAGAGGTTATATTGTTGTGTTTTCATTTTCATTTGTCTCCATTTATTTTTTGATTTCTTGGTTGACCCATTCATATGTGTCATAGCATTGTTTATTCTCCATGTATTTGTGCTCTTTCCAGATTTTTTCTTGTGGCTGATATCTAGTTTCACAATGTTGTGGTCAGAAAAGATGCATGGTATGACTTCCATTTTTTTCTCAATTTGTTGAGATTTGTTTTGTGGCCTAATATGTGATCTGTTCTGGAGAATGTACCATGTGTACTTGTAAAGAATGTATTCTAGTTTTTTTAGTATTGTTCTGAGTATTTCTGTTAAACCCATCTCCTGCATTGTGTCATTCAAAGCCACTTTTTCTGTTTTAATTTTGTTTGAAATATCTGTCCATTGTTGTAAGTGGTTAGTAAGTCCCCTCTATTATTAATTAATTGATTAATTCCTTTATGTTTGTTACTAGCTGCTTTATGTATTTGGGTCCTTCTATGTTGGGTCCATGAATATTTACTTATAATTATTATATTTTCTTGTTGGAATGTTTCCTTTATGCTTATATAGTGTTCTTGTCTCTTGTTAGTCTTTGATTTAAAGTCTATTTTGTCAGAAGTGTTGCTAGCCCAGCTTTTTTTCACATCTATTTGTATGATGAATGCTTCTCCATCCCTTCACTTTCAATCTGAATGTGTCACTGGGTAGGAAATGAGTTTCTTGTTGGGAGCAAAACGACTTTTTAAATCCATTATGTCACCATTATGACTTTTGACTGGAGCATTTAGTCCTTTTACATTCAAGATAATTATTGATAGGGATGTGTTCATTGCCATTTTGTTATTCATTTTATGGTTGTTTTTGTAGTTCTTCTCTGTTCCTTTGCTCTCTTCTGTCACGGTTAGTTGGCTTTCTTTAGTAATATATTTGGAATCCTTTCTTTTTATTTTTTGTATATCTATTACTGATTCTTGATTTGTGGTTATCATTCTGTTTATATAGACCGTCTTATACATATGGCGTCTGTAAGTTGATGATGGTGTAAGGTTGAATTCAATGTTTATTCCTTTACCCCCTTATGTTTTAGGTATATGTTATCATACTTTACATCCTTTTACTTTGTGTGTCTCTTGACTGATTTTTATAGGGATACTTAATTTTATTGCTTTTATTCTTCCTATTTTTCTTATTCCTGCTTATGGTCTTTATTTTCCACTCAGAGTCCCTTATAACATTTCTTGTAGGGCTGGTGTAGCAGTCATGAATTCCTTTAACTTTTGCTTGTCTGTGAAACTCAAACCTCCTTCTGTTCCGAATGATAGCCTTGCTGGATAGAGTCTTCTTGGCTCCAGGTTTTTTTTCTTTCAGTATCTTGAATATATCATGCCATTCTTGTAAGGCTTGTCAAGTTTCTGCTGAAGAAAATCAGCTTGGAGTTTCCCTTATGTTCAGCTGTTTTCTTTTGCTGCTTTTGAAATTCTCTTTATCACCACTGCTTTTTGCCATTTTCATTCCTACGGGTCTTGGTGTGGACCTCTTTTGTTGACTTTGCGGGGGGGCTTTATGCCTTCTTGATCTGGGTTTCCATTTCTCCAGATTCAGAGTTTTAGCTATTATTCTTTTTCAAATAAGTTTTCTGTCCTCTTTTCTCTCTTCTCCTCGGATCCGTATAATGCAGATTTATTACGCTTGATGATGTTACTGAATTCCAAAATGTGTTTTCATTTTTTATTATTTTTTTTGTCTCTCCTGTTCAGTTTGAATACTTTCCATTACTCTGTTCTCCAGGTAGCTGATTCGTTTTTCTGCTTTTTCTAGTCTATTTATTCCCTGTAGTGTATTTTTACTTTCAGTTATTGAGTTCTTCATTTCTGAGTGGTTCTTTTTTATGTTTTTGATCCCCCCCTTTTTTTTTTTAAGATTTATTTATTTTAGAGAGGTGGTACACACATGAGCACGGTGGGGAGGGGCAGAAGGAGAGGCAGAGAGAGAATTTCAAGCAGACTCCCCACTGAGTACAGAGCCCGATGTGGGGCTCGATCCCATAAACCTGTAATCATACTCTGAGCTGAAATCAAGCGTCAGACGCTTAACTGACAGCCACCCAGACGCCCCATTTTCTATCCCATTGTTAAGGGTTTCACAGAGGTCCTCCACTCTTCTCATGTCTAGTACATATCTTTATGACCATTATGTTAAATCCTTTATCATGCATTTTATTTATATCTGTTTCATTTAGCTCTCTTTGCTGTGATTTTGTCCTCTTCTTTCATTTGGACATTTTCCTCTGTCTTCTTATTTTGTATAATTCTTTGTGTCTATTTCTGTGTGTTAGGAAAGTCAGCTACATCTCCTCTTGAAAGTAGTGGCTTAATCTAGAAGAGATTCTTTAGTGCTCTACAGTGTAATGTCCCTTGAGAAAAGACATCACCCATCTCTGATGGCTCTCTCTGCCTATTATGAGCAGGATTTGGTCCCTGTGTTATTGGTGGGCCAGTCTTGGGCTCCTTTGGGCTTGAGTTGAGTCAGACCATGTGTTTGCCAAAGATCCAGTAGCACCAAACTGCTGGGTAGTTGCGTTGTGTTGTCCCCTGAGAAGCTTTCACTGGTGCTTGGGGCCTGCAGTGAGAGCAGCTTTTTGCCCCCAGCTCACTGCTGGGGCTGTAGTCGGAGTGTTGTGTATCATTATCTTCTCCTCTGCCCAAGGTAGAAGTCACTTTGAAGTTGTGCTGGTCCCTGTCAGGGCTACTTACACCTTGCCAGACTTGTGGCACTGCTTTGGATGGGCCCTGGTGTGTCTGAGGAGAATACAGGGGTGGGGCTTGCTGTTTGCTTGTTAGGTAGTGGGTGTTGTCACTGTGCTTGTTCCTGCAATTGTTCACATATCTAGGCTGGGGTCAGGGGAGGGAAATGGTGCCTGCCAGCTTGTTTCTGGAGAATTCTCCCATTGATCCTTGCCCGGCTAGCACAGGCTCTGAAATTAGTAAATAAATCTTCTCATATACCCCAGGCCTTTTTCAAACTGCTGCTTCTGTACTGTATTTTCACAGGGCTGTTTGTTGTGCAGTCTCTTTAAGGGTAGGGATCTAGTTTCTAATAGCCCTCAATGCTCTCCCAGAACCCAGCCTGCTGGTTTTTAAAGTTCCTGGTGTGAAGCCCTGTTAATTTTAAGAACTTGCAGATTTATGTCCCTCTGGTTTTTCAAAGCCAAATGTTTCAGGGATTCATCTTCCCCGTGGGGTTTCCCTTTGCCTGGGGTATCCTGGTGTGAGGGTCTCTTTCTTTCCCCTTTCTGTGCCCACACCCTCTCTCCTCCCTTGGACAGCCCCCTCCCCCAGGTTCCTTTAGTTCTGGACCACTTCTCTGCCCTGCCTACCCTCTTCAGTATGGCCCCTTCTCTACATTTATCTGAAGAGTGTCTGTTCTGCCCAGTCTTCAGGTCATTTTCTAGGTTATTTATACTGATATGGTGTTATCTCTGGGATGAGGGGAGCTTAGGATCTTCTTTGCTATTTTCCCCAGAAGTGCCTCTTGAATTTTTTTTTTTTTAGGATTCTGTTTATTCATGAGAGACAGAGAGAGACCTGAGCTGAAGGCAGACGCTTAACCATCTGAGCCACCGAGGCGCCCCTTGAATTTTTGATAATAGGCATTCTGATGGGTGTGAGGTAGTATCTCATAGTGGTTCTGATTTGCATTTCCCTAATGATTACTGATACTGAGCTTCTTTGTATGTGCCTGTTAGCCATCTGTGTGTCTTTGGAAAAATGTCTGTTCACATATTCTGCCCATTTTTTAGTTGGGTTATTTTCGTGTTGATTTATATGAATTCTTTATATATTTTGGATATTATCCCCTTATTGGATATACTTTTGTAAATGTCTTCTCTTTCAATAGGTTACCTTTTTATTTTGTTGATGATTGTGTATAAGCTTTTCTGTTTAATGTGGATCCATTTGTTTATTTGCTTTTGTTGCTATCACCTTTGGAATTAGATCTAAAAAAGTATCGTTAAGACTGGAGTGAAATTACTGTCTATATTTTCTTCTAGTTTTGTTTTATGGTTTTACATTCAAGTCTTTAATCCACTTTGAGTTAATTTTTGTGTATGGTGTAAGGTAGTGGTCTGGTTTTATCCTTTCTCATGTAGCTGTCTAGTTTTCCCAGCACCATTTATTGAAGAGACTGTCCTTTCCTCATTATGTATTCTTGCCTCCTTTATTGTAAGTGAATTGACCATGTATGCATTCACTGGTTTATTTCTGGGCTTTTTCTTCTGTTCCGTTAATCTGTGTGTCTGTTTTTATGCCAGTATGATACTGTTTTGATTACAGTAGCTTTGTAATGTAGTTTGAAATTAGGGAGAATGATCCCTCCAGCTTTTTTTTTTCCCCCCTCAAGTTTGCTTTGGCTATTCGGGGTCTTTTGTGCTTCCATACAAATTTTAGGATTGTCCTATTTCTGTGGAAATTCCATTTGAATTTTGATAGGGATTTCACTGAATTTGTAGATGGCTTTGAGTGTTATGGACATTTAACAATATTAATTTTTCCAGTCTGTGAGCATGGAATATCTTTGTATTTGTCTCTTATTCATTTTTTTTAATCAGTGTCTTCTGGTTTTCCATTTACAGATTTTTCACCTCCTTCGTTTAATTTATTCCTAGGTATTCTTTTATGTTGTGATTGTCAGTGGGATTGTTTTCTTGATTTCTTTCTGATAGTTTGTTGTTAGTGTATAAAAATGCAACATATTTTTGTATATTGATTTTGTATTCTGCACCTTTACTGACTTCTTTTATTAGGGTTAAAAGTTTCTTGGTGGAGTCTTTACGGTTTTCTATATATAATGTTATGTGCAAATAGTGACCATTTTTCTTCTTTTACAATTTGTATGCCTTTTTTTTCACGCCTAATTCCTCTGACTGGGACTTCAATACTGTGTTGAATAAAAGTGGCAATAGGGAACATCCTTGTCTTGTTCTTGACGTTAAAGGAAAAGCATTTAGGTTTTCACTGTTGAGTATGATTTCTGATGTGGGCTTAATAAGGCCTTTGTTGTTTTGAGGTACATTCAGTATATATCCAATTTTTTGGGAGTTTTGTAATCATAAATGGAGGTTGAATTTCACCAAACAGTTTTTCTACATCTTTTGAGATGATACCTTTATACTTCATACTGTTAATAGTCTCTCTTTCATTTATTTCTGCTCTGATCTTTATTATTTTCTTCCTTCTACTAACTTCGGGCTTTCTTTGTTCTTTTTTTCCTAGTTCCTTTAGTTGCAATGTTAGATTGTTAATTCGAGATTTTTCTTGTTCCTTTAGGTAGCCTTGTATCTCTATAAATTTTTTCTTAGAACAGCTTGCTGTGTATCCCATAGATTTTGGTATATTTCCATTTTCATTTGTCTCAATGTATTTTTTTTATTTTTTAAATTTAAATTCAGTTTAATTAACATGTAGTATATTATTAGTTTCAGAGGTAGAATTTAGTGATTTATCAGTTGCATATAATATCCAGTGCTCATTCCATCACGTGCCCTCCTTAATGTCCCCTACCCACCTTCCCTCCAGCAACCCTCAGTTTGTTTCCTATAGTTAAGAGTCTCTTATGTCTTGTCTCCCTCTCGGTTTTTGTCTTATTTTTCCTTCCCTTCCCCTGTGTTCTTCTGTTTTGTTTCTTAAATTCCACATTTGAGTGAAATCATATGATATGTCCTTCTCTGACTTATTCTGCTTAGCATAATACCCTCTAGTTCTATCCACATTATTAAAAATGGCAAGATTTCATTCTTTTTGATGGCTGAGTAATATTTCCATTGTATATATACACAATGGAAATCACCTGTTCTTTATCCATTCATCTGTCAATGGACATCTGGTCTCTTTCCATATTTTGGCTCTTGTGGACATTGCTGCTATAAATATTGGGGAGCATGTGCCCCTTCGAATCACTGTGTTTGTATCCTTTGGATAAATATGTAATAGTGCAATTGCTGGGTTGTAGGGTAGCTCTAGTTTTTACTTTCTGAGGAACCTCCATACCATCTTTACAGAGTGGCTGTACCAGCTTGCATTCCCACCAACAGTGTTAGTGGATTCCCCTTTCTCCACATCCTCTCCAACATTTGTTGTTTCCTGTCTTGTTAATTTTAGCCATTCATACTGGTATAAGGTAGTTATCTCATTGTGGTTTTGGTTTGTATTTCCCTGATGCTGAGTGATGTTGAGCATTTTTTCATGTGTCTGTCGACCATTTGTATGTTGTCTTTGGGGAATGTCTGTTCATGTCTTCTGCCCATTTCTTGATATGATTATTTGTTTTTTGGGTGTTGAATTTGAGAAGTTCTTTATCGATTTTGGATACTAGCCCTTTATCTGATAAGACATTTGCAAATATCTTCTCCCATTATGTAGATTGCCTTTTAGGTTTGTTGACTGTTTCCTTTGCTGTGCAAAAGCTTTTTATCTTGAAGTACTAATAGTTCATTTTTACTGTTGTTTCCCTTGCCTTTGAAGACCTGTCTGGCAAGAAGTTACTGCGGCCGAGGTCAAAGAGGTTGCTGCCTTTGTTCTCCTTTAGGATTTTGATGGTTTCCTGTCTCATATTTAGCTCTTTCATCCATTTTGTGTTTGTTTTTGTGTATGGTGTAAGAAAGTTTTCCAGTTTCTTTCTTCTGCACATGGCTGTACAGTTTCCCAACACCATTGGTTGAAGAGGCTGTCTTTTTTCTATTGGATATTCTTTCCTACTTTGTTGAAGATTACTTGACCATAGAGTTGCGCGTCCATTTCTGGGTTCTCTGTTCTGTTCCATTGATCTACGTGTCTGTTTTTGTGCCAGTACCATACTGTCTTGAGGATTACAGCTTTGTAACACTGCTTGAAATCCAGAATTGTGATGTCACCAGCTTTGGTTTTCTTTTTCAACATTTCTTTGGCTATTCGGGGTCTTTTCTGGTTCCATATAAATTTTAGGGTTGTTCCAGCTCTGTGAAAAATGTTGATGGTATTTTGATAGGGATTGCATTGAATGTGTAGATTGCTTTGGGTAGCATAGACATTTTAACAGTATTTGTTCTTCAATCCATGAGCATGGAATGTTTTTCCATTTCTTTGTGTCTTCCTCAATTTCTTTCATAAGTGTTCTATAGTTTTTAGAGTGCAGATCCTTTACCTCTTTGGTTAGGTGTATTCCTAGGTATCTTAACGTTTTTGGTGCAGTTATAAATGGGATTGATTACTTGATTTCTCTTTCTTCTGCCTCTCAATGTATTCCTTTTTAAAGATCTTATTTTTTTTTAAAGTAATCTCTACACTTGACATGGGGTTCAGACCCACAGCCCTGTGATTAATAGTTGCATGCTTCACCAACTGAACCAGCCAGGTGCCCCATGTCTCAGTGTATTTTTTGACTTTCTCATTGACCTATTGGTTGTTCAGTAGTATGTTGTTTAATCTCCACATATTCATGATTTTTTTTTTTAAGATTTTATTTATTTATTTGACAGAGACACAGAGAGAGAGGGAACACAAGCAGGGGGAGTGGGAGAGGGAGAAGCAGGCTTCCTGCGGAACAGGGAGCCTGATGCGGGACTCGATCCCAGGACTCTGGGATCATGACCTGAGTGGAAGGCAGACACTTAACTACTGAGCCACCCAGGTGCCCCATATTTGTGATTTTTTTTTTCCAGGTTTCTTCTTGTAATTGATTTCTAGTTTCATATCATTGTGGTTGCAAAAGATGTTTGATACAATTTCAGTCTTCTTAAATTTATTGAGACTTGTTTTGTGGCTTAACATGTGATCTATTTTGGAGAACGTTCCACATGCACTTGAGAAGAATGTGTATTATGCTGCTTTGGGAATGAATGAATGTTCTGTATGTTAGTTAAGTCCACCTGGTTTAATGTATCAGTCAAGGCCAGTGTTTCCTTATTGATTTTCTGTGTGGATGATCTATCCATTGATGTATGTTGGGTGTTAGTCCCTCACTATTATTGTACTGTTGCCATTTTTTCCTTTAGTTCTGCTAATATTTGCTTTATATATGTTGGTGCTCCTATATTGGGTGCATATATAATTATAAATGTTATATCTTCTTGCTAGATTGACACTTTTATCATTATGTAGTCTCCCTCTTGGTCTTTTGTTACATTCTTTGTTTTAAAGTCTATTTTGTGTGATATAAGTATAGCTATAGCAGCTTTTTGTTTCCATTTGCATGGAATATACTTTATCAGTTCACTTTCAGTCTTTGTCCTACAAGAAGTGAGTTTCTTGTAGGCAGCATATAGATGGTCTTGTGGGGTTTTTTTGTTTGTTTTTTTTAAAGATTATATTCATTTATTTGAGACAACAGAGAGAGCATGAGAGGTGCAGAGGGAGAGGGAGAAGCTGACTCCCTGCTGAGCAGGGAGCCTGATGTAGGGCTCGATCCCAGGACCCTGAGATCATGATCTGAGCCAAAGGCAGATGCTTAACTGACTGAACCACCCAGGCACCCCTAGATGGTCTTGTGTTTTTATCCATTCAGCTACTCTATGTCTTTTGTAAGGAGAATTTAGTCCATTTTCCTTTAATTATTGATTAGTAAGTAGTTATTGCTTACTAGTATGTACATATCTAGAAGCACTGGACTTGTGAGACCCCTTTCTGTTGCATGCCCCAGCACCTGGGTAGGATTTTGGCAAGATTGTGTCTCTACCTCTCCTACCATCTGGTTGTGGTTTTTTTATTCTTTGTTGTGGAGAAGCACCTCACCTAGTCATCAAATATATTTCAGAGGGAAATCATCCATATGTAGTTGTAGGTTTGATATGTCCGTGCGAAGAGGTGAATTGAGGATCTTCCTGTGTTAACCATCTTGCAGAAGGCCTCTACCTTCTATTATAGATAAAACTGTGGTCTCCTATAGGGGTGAGAAAAGTGTTTATGAAATATTAAAAACTCAGGTGTTGCCCTAGTTTTCTCCTTTCCATATTCTCCCACTTTAAAAAGATATGATGTTTGTGGCACTAATTTATGAGTGAAAGTATTTTTAATTTGCTTAACCTAATCTGGCATTCAACATGTTGTTTGCTATTAGAGACGATGTGATATAATAATAATAGTTCCCATTTATGGAATATTTGTTCAGTACTGTGTTAGGTAGTTTACAAATATTAAGTTACTTAATTCTTATTACATTTTTGTAAAAGAAGTATAATTTTTCCCTTTTTGCAGATGAGGAAACAAATTTAAGAGAATTGAAATAACTTGTCAAATGTCACATGTCTATTAGGGGAAGAACGAGGATGTAAGCTCAGGTCCTTTTGACAGCAAAGCCTGTGATCTTTCTCTGAGATAAGTTGTAGGGTTGGAAAACAGACACAAATACTGGACTTGATGGTCAAGAGACCTGATTGAAGTTGTGACTCTGTCAGTGATTAGGTATGTAATTTAAGTTTTCCTCAAGTCTAAAATGTGGCTAGTGTATGACTTACCTTGAGGAGTCACTGCAAGAGCCCAGTAGGATACATGGGGGTGGGTAAAAGATAATAAATTTGTTTGTTCATCATGTAGAGGTTAAAGTTAATTGGGAATATCTAATAAACGGAGTTTGTCCAGTAGCTGATGACTCATCTGTATTTTCAGCCCCAAAATAGCCATGAGTCTCGAGCTTACCAGAGGTGCTCACATTGGAGATAACAATTTGTAAGTCATCAGCAGAGAAGTGATAATTTAGCCAGTAAGAATAGATGAGATCACAGAGAAAAACAAGAATTGAGGGCAATCTGTGTATATTACTTCCTCATCTACCTGGTTTGGTTGTCTGAAAATGGATTTGAGTGGGTGGCCTAGTGTCAGTGACTAATAACTGTCAACATAGGAGGGTCTCTGTCCAGCCCTAATTACTGGGGACTCAGCCTGGGAGTATTTCATTCTGGGAGACTGATCTGACTGCCAAAGCAACTTAATGTAGCTTCATGGGATGCTTTTAAAACCAAGTAAGGGTCTGGTCTTCCTTTCTAACATTAGAATTGCATCTGCATACTCTACCAAGGAAGCCCACCTGCCTTGATCTTAGAATTGAGTGGATGGTGAAAGGAGTTTGGCTTTCTTGTGTATCAGTTATGTGGATGTTTTAGTAAAGGAAAATTTGTGTGGGGAGTAAATTCAGTATATTCCCTAGTCTGTTCTGTTATTTGTCAACCAGGAGGGTAGAAACATGTCATGATTCTTTATAGTATTCCAATCAGATTTAAATGGAATAAATTCTCTTAATGTGCATGGTATATTTGTACTCTTTCATAGCTAGCAAATCAATAGTAGTAGACATACCACAGTTATTTTCCTACTTTTATCATATACAGAAAGATATTTGCACACATTAAAGTTGAGAAATGCAATAAAATTGGTTGTATTTTAGGTCCTGGAAATGAGTAGTCCCTTCAGCTCTGGCATTAGAGTAGATGTAGTCATGAAATTATGTTCCCATTTTCATTATCCAGATGAACTGGAGAAGGAAAACAAAAATTAGACTTCATTCTGTCTAATGTCTGTAAACAGATTCCATTTCCTTTATGTATAGTAAGTTAGATTCTGGGATTTGTATTATATGCTTATGTTTATAATTTTCAGTATTACAGTCTTGTAGATTATGGAAGACAGTCTTTTTTTTTAATACTCTACACTGT
The DNA here is from genome assembly GCF_003265705.2 of Callorhinus ursinus. Classification (NCBI taxonomy): domain Eukaryota; kingdom Metazoa; phylum Chordata; class Mammalia; order Carnivora; family Otariidae; genus Callorhinus; species Callorhinus ursinus. The sequence goes on along the minus strand of NW_027397102.1, from coordinate 11,867,263 downwards.
CATGAGATTTATTATATAAAAGAAGCTACTCATTAAACTATAGTAGAGCCAATAAGACATTTCTAGAGGTTTTTTTTTTTTCTGATATTTTTTTATTATTATGTTAATCACCGTACATTACCTCATTAGTTTTTGATGTAGTGTTCCATGATTCACTCTTTACGTATACCACCCAGTGCTCCATGCAGAACGTGCCCTCTTTAATACCCATCACCAGGCTAACCTATCCCCCCACGCCCCTCCCCTCTAGAACCTTCAGTTTGTTTCTCAGAGTCCACACTCTCTTATGGTTCGTCTCTTCCTCCGATTTCCCCTGCTTCATTCTTCCCTTCCTGCTATCCTCTTTTTTTTTTTTTTAACATATAATGTATTATTTGTTTCAGAGGTACAGGTCTGTGATTTAACAGTCTTACACAGTTCACAGTGCTCACCATAGCACATACCCTCCCCAATGTCTATCACCCAGCCACCCCATCCCTCCCACCCCCCACCACTCCAGCAACCCTCAGTTTGTTTCCTGATATTAAGAATTCCTCATATCAGTGAGGTCATATGATACATGCCTTTCTCTGATTGGCTTATTTCACTCAGCATAATACCCTCCAGTTCCATCCATGTCGCCGCAAATGGCAAGATTTCATTGTTTTTGATGGCTGCATAATATTCCATTGTATATATATACCCCACGTCTTCTTTATCCATTCATCTGTTGATGGACATTTTGGCTCTTTATATAGTTTGGCTATTATGGACATTGCACGTACCCCTTTGGATCCCTACATTTGTATCTTTGGGGTAAATACCCAGTAGTGCAAATTGCTGGGTCGTATGGTAGCTCTATTTTCAACTTTTTGAGGAACCTCCATACTGTTTTCCAGAGTGGCTGCACCAGCTTGCATTCCCACCAACAGTGTAGGAGGGTTCCCCTTTCTCCACATCCCCGCCAACATCTGTCATTTCCTGACTTGTTAATTTTAGTCATTCTGACTGGTGTGAGGTGGTATCACATTGAGGTTTTGATTTGGATTTCCCTGATGCCAAGTGATGTTGAGCACTTTTTCATGTGTCTGTTGGCCATTTGGATGTCTTTGGAAAAAAAGTCTGTTCATGTCTTCTGCCCATTTCTTGATTGGATCATTTGTTCTTTGGGTGTTGAGTTTAAGAAGTTCTTTATAGATTTTGGATACTAGCCCTTTATCTGATAGGTCATTTGCAAATATCTTCTCCCATTCTGTCGGTTGTGTTTTGGTTTTGTGGACTGTTTCTTTTGCTGTGCAAAAACTTTTTATCCTGATGAAGTCCCAGTAGTTCATTTGTGCCCTTGCTTCCCTTGCCTTTGGCGATGTTTCTAGGAAGAAGTTGCTGCGGCTGAGGTCGAAGAGGTTGCTACCTGTGTTCTCCTTTAGGATTTTGATGAACTCCTGTCTCACATTTAGGTCTTTCAACCATTTGGAGTCTATTTTTCTGTGTGGTGTAAGGAAATGGTCCAGTTTGTTTCTTCTGCATGTGGCTGTCCAATTATCCCAACACCATTTGTTGAAGAGACTGTCTTTTTTCCATTGGACATTCTTTCCTGCTTTGTTGAAGGTTAGTTGACCATAGAGTTGAGGGTCCATTTCTGGGCTCTCTATTCTGTTCCATTGATCTGTGTGTCTGTTTTTGTGCCAATACCATACTGTCTTGATGATGACAGCTTTGTAATAGAGCTCAAAGTCCGGAATTGTGATGCCGCCAGCTTTGCTTTTCTTTTTCAGCGTTCCTCTAGCTATTCGGGTCTTTCCTGGTTCCATACAAATTTGGGATTATTCCATTTCTTTGAAAAAAGTTGATAGAAGGCAGTCTTTATAGTGGAAAGAGCTTAGACTTTGGGGCCTGATATGCCCTGGGCTTAAATCCAGGCCATTTCCTAGCTGAGTGAGTTAAATAAACAAGATACTCAAGTTCTTGTTTTTTTTTTCCTAATTGTAAAATGGGGATAATTTTAGCACCAATCTCGGGATTCTTGTGCACATTAACTGGTAGTGAATGGAAAATGGCAAGCTCTGTAATATGTATTACCCTATTTTTCTCTTTACCCTTAATATGAATTAAGGCAGCATTTCTCAAAATATGTTTGTATAACCCCAGTCCTTTCAAATGCTTTTTTAAAAAAAGTGCTCATTGGTCAACTAAACTTTTTCCTCTTGGTGAGAACAGACATGAACACTAAGGATTTAATAAAAAGGCTCTAATTAATAGGTTTAATACTCAGTCTTCTCATACAGCTCATAATGGTGCTGAGAAGCTCTGTCATAAACCATTTTTTTGGTGTTTTAACTTTTAAAAACCTAGCATTTTCCAGATTTATTTTGTCATTGTACCTTTTTCTTCTTGGAACATCTATTAATAGTCCATGTTATTAATGGGGTACACTTTGGAAAAGCTGAACTTAATCAGGTCGATATACCATTTTTTTTTTATTTGAGTATAGTTGACACAATGTTAAATTAGTTTCAGGTATACAACTTAGTGATTTGGCAAGTTTATACATTACACTACATTTACCACAAGTATTTGTTATCTAATTATTTGGCTTCATTGAACCATAGGTACATTATAATATCCTATGGACTAAATAATGCTAGCCAGTTTAGTACTTTGGGATTATGTTCCAATGGCTAGATTAGGGTTTAGGAAAACTGAGTTTTAACTGCAGTTTTTTTTGTTTTTGTTTTTGTTTTATGTTATGTTAGTCACCATACAATACATCATTAGGTTTTGATGTGGTGATCCACATTCCATTGTTTTCATATAACACCCACTGCTCCATGCAGTACATACCCTCCTTAATACCCATCACCGGGCTAACCAATCCCCCCTCCCGCCTCCCCTCTAAAACCCTGTTTGTTTCTCAGAGTCCATAGTCTCTCATGGTTCATTTCTCCCTCCGATTCCCCCCTCTTCATTTTTCCCTTCCTTCTCCTAATGTCCTCCATGCTATTCCTTTTGTTCCACAAATAAGTGAAACTATATGATAATTGACTTTCTGTGCTTGACTTATTTCACTTAGCATAACCTCCTCCAGTTCTATCCATGTTGATATAAAAGTTGGGTATTCATCCTTTCTGATGGCTGAGTAATATTCTGTTGTATATATGGACCACATCTTCTTTATCCATTCATCTGTTGAAGGGCACCTCGGCTCTTTCCACAGTATGGCTATTGTGGACATTGCTGCTATGAACATTGGGGTACATATGGCCCTTCTTTTCACTATATCTGTGTCTTTGGGATAAATGTCGAGTAGTACAATTGCTGGGTCATAGGGTAGCTCTATTTTTAATTTTTTGAGGAACGTCCACACTGTTTTCCAAAGTGGCTGTACCAACTTGCATTCCCACCAACAGTGTAAGAGGGTTCCCCTTTCTCCACAACCTCTCCAACATTTGTTGTTTCTTTCCCTGTCCATTTTTGCCATTCTAACTGGTGTAAGGTGGTATCTCATTGTGGTTTTGATTTGTATTTCCCTGATGACTAGTGATGTTAAACATTTTTTCATGTGTCTGTTAGCCTTTTGTGTGTCTTCTTCAGAGAAGTATCTGCTCATGTCTTCTGCCCATTTTTTGACTTGATTATTTTTTGGATGTTGAGTTTGAGAAGTTCTTTATAGATCTTGGATACCAGCCCTTTGTCTTTAGTGTCATTTGCAAATATCATCTCCCGTTCTGTGGGTTGCCTCCTTGTTTTGTTGACTGTTTCCTTTGCTGTGCAGAAGCTTTTTATCTTGATGAAGTCCCAAGAATTCATTTTTGCTTTTGTTTCACTAGCTTTTGGAGATGTATCTTGAAAGAAGTTGCTGTGGCTGATGTCAAAGAGGTTATTGCCTATGGGGGTGGAATCTTTTGGGTTTTCCACATAAAGTATCATGTCGTCTGCAGAAAGAGAGAGTTTGACTTCTTTGCCAATTTGAATACCTTTCATTTCTTTTTTGATTTGCGAATGTTGAACCACCCTTGCATCCCGGGGATAAATCCCACTTGGTCGTGGTGGATGATCCTTTTAATGTATTGTTGGGTCCTATTGGCTAGGATTTTGTTAAGGATTTTGGAATCCATGTTCATCAGGGATATTGGTCTCAAATTCTCCTTTTTGATGGGGTCTTTGCCTTGTTTGGGGATTAAGGTAATGCTGGCCTCATAGAATGAGTTTGGAAGTTTTCCTTCTGTTTCTGTTTTTTGAAACAGCTTCAGGAGAAGAGGTATTATTTTTTCTTTGAATGTTTGGTAGAATTCCCCTGGGAGTCCATCAGGCTCTGGACTCTTTGTTTTTTGGGAGGTTTTTGATCATTGCTTCAATCTCGTTACTGGTTATTGGCCTATTCAGGTTGTCAATTTCTTCCTGTTTCAGTCTTGGCGGCTTATAGGTTTCCAGGAAGGCCTCCATTTCATCCAGATTGCTCAGTTTATTGGCATATAGCTGTTGATAATCATTTCTAATAATTGTTTCTATTTCCTTGGTGTTAGTCGTGATCTCTCCCCGTTCATTCCTAATTTTATTAATTTGGGTCCTTTCTCTTTTCTTTTGGATAAGTCTGACCAGTGGTTTATCGATGTTATTAATTTTTTCAAAGAACCAACTTCTAGTTTCGTTGATCTGGTCTACTGTGTTTCTGGTTTCTAATTCATTGATCTCTGCTCTAATCTTAATTATTTCTCTTCTAATGCATGGCTTAGCCATCATTTGTTGCTTTTTCTTTAGTACTTTAAGGTGTAGAGTTAGTTGGTGAATTCGCGATTTTTCTGTTTTTTGGAGCGAGGCTTGGATGGCTATGTATTTCCTCCTTAGGACTGCCTTTGCAGTATCCCATAGGTTTCGGACCGATGTGTTTTCATTCTCATTGATTTCCATGAATTGTTTAAGTTCTTCTTTGATTTTCTGGTTGACCCAAACATTCTTGAGCAGAGTGGTCTTTAGCTTCCAAGTGTTTGAATTTCTGCCAATTTTTTTCTTGTGATTGAGTTCCAGTTTTAAAGCATTGTGGTCTGAGATTATGCAGGGAATAATCTCAGTCTTTCGGTATTGGTTGAGACCTGATTTGTGACCCAGTATGTTGTCTATTCTCGAGAAAGTTCCATGTGCGCTCAAGAAGAATGAGTATTCTGTTGTTTTAGGTTGAAATATTCTCTCTCTATTTATGAGGCCCATTTGGTCCAGTGTGTCATTCAAAGCTCTTGTTCCCTTGTTGATTTTCTGCTGAGATGATCTGTCCATTGCTGAGAGTGGAGTATTGAGGTCTCCTACAATTAACGTATTGTTATCAATATGACTCTTTATTTTGGTGAACAGTTGGCTTATGTAGATGGCTGCTTCCATGTTGGGGCATAGGTATTTACAATTGTTAGATCTTGTTGGATCGACCCTTTAAGAATGATATAGTGTCCTTCTGTGTCTCTAACTACAGTCTTTAGTTTAAAATCTAATTTGTTTGATATAAGAATTGCTACCCGCACTTTCTTTTGAGGTCCGCTGGCATGGAAGATGGATCTCCATCCCTTCACTTTCAGTCTGGATGTATCTTTAGGTTCCAAATGAGTCTCTTGTAGACAGCATATGGATGGGTCCTGTCTTTTTATCCAATCTGCAACCCTGTTCCGTTTTATGGGAGCATTTGGGCCATTCATGTTGAGAGTGATTATTGAAAGATACGAATTAATTGTCATCATGTTGCCTGTGAAGACGTTGTTTTTATAGATTGTCTCTGTAAATTTCTGTTGTATATCACTCTTGGGGTCTTTCTCCTTTTATAGGACCCCCCTTTAATATTTCTTGCAGGGCCAGCTACTGGTCACATATTTTTTCAGTTTCTGCCAGTCTTGGAAGCTCTGCATCTCTCCATCCGTTGTAAATGACAGCCTTGCCGGATAAAGTATCCTTGGCTGCATGTTCTTCTCGTTTAGGACAGAATGACTAGGAGGAGGAACCCCCAAAATAGAAAAGACTCAGAGATTACGATTTATGAAGCAGATTTACAAATGCATGCAGATATAACCAAGATGTTGCAGACGGAATTCAGGCTAGCAATTGTGAAGACAATGGCTAGAATGGAGAAATCAATTAATGGCAACATAGAGTCTCTAAGGGAAGAAATGAAAGCTGAATTGGCAGAACTTAAAAATGCTATCAATGAGATCCAATCTAATCTAGATAATCTAACAGCTAGGGTAAGTGACGCAGAAGAACGAATTAGTGACCTGGAAGACTTGCCAGGCCTTTCTGGCTTGTCAGGTCTCTGTGGATGGGTCTGACGTTATTCTGATGTTCTTCCCTCTGTATGTAGGGAATCTCTTACCCCTAACTGCCCTTAGGATGGTTTCCTTGGTTCTAAGATTTGCGAGTTTTACTATTATATGCCGGGGTGTTGGCCTGTTTTCCTTGATCTTGGGAGGGGTCCTCTCTGCCTCTAGGATGCGAATGTTTGTTTCATTCCCCACATTAGGGAAGTTCTCAGCTACGATTTGCTCAAATATATCTTCTAGGCCTCTTTCTCTCTCCACTCCCTCCGGGATTCCAGTAATTTTGACAGTGGAATCATTCATGGTGTCACTTATTTCTCTGATTCTATTTTCATGGTTTCTGAGTTGTTTTTCCCTGGCTTCCTCTTTTCCCTTTTTATCTGTTAAATTGTCTTCCAGGTCACTAATTCGTTCTTCTGCATCACTTACCCTAGCTGTTAGATTATCTAGATTAGATTGGATCTCATTGATAGCATTTTTAAGTTCTGCCAATTCAGCTTTCATTTCTTCCCTTAGAGACTCTATGTTACCATTAATTGATTTTTCCATTCTAGCCATTGTCTTCACAATTGCTAGCCTGAATTCCGTCTGCAACATCTTGGTTATATCTGCATGCATTTGTAAATCTGCTTCATAAATCGTAATCTCTGAGTCTTTTCTATTTTGGGGGTTCCTCCTCCTAGTCATTCTGTTGATGGGTGGTTGAGGGTATGTATAGAGTCCCAATCATTGACCAGAACCCAAGCAAGATATAGGTGTTTTCTAGGGACCTTAGGGTTGTTGGCCTCTTGTTCTCCCAGCCTGTCTTCTGGGGGAGAGGCCTGCCGCATTGTTACTCAGGCAACCCTGTTTGGGTAGAGTTGCCCTGCCCCCCTGTGGTGGGGGATGGGCTCAGTGGGAGCCAATCTTTGGCCCTTTTGTTCTCTGGCTTATTTCCCTGGTGGCTTTCTGCTGTTGTTCATCCTCTGATATCTGCCCGCAGATTCACGGCTCCCAGCTTCATACCTCGAAACCAACCACTTGCGATATTCTGTTTGTTGAGATCCAGATCTATTTTCTTACACCTCAGGCTGATTTTGTGGGTGCTCAGAGTGGTCTGGTAGATATGCAGCTCAATTCCGGGGACCAGTTGGAATAGGGTCCCCTACTCCTCCGCCATTTTTCTCCCCCCTTTTAACTGCAGTTCTAACAATTGTAGTTGTGTGGCTCTGAGCTAGTGACTTAATTTCTACATAGACAGTTCCAGTGTCTTCATCTGTAATATAATACCTTACCTCCTTCACAGGATTGCTGGAAAAATCCGTGAGAAAATAGTTGTAAAAACAGTTTTAAAAACAAAAACTTAAAAATGCTGTCAGTGGAAGGGGTGGAATTACTATTATATAAGGAAATGGAATTGTGGAAGCAGCAAATATAGAATAGGGGAGGCCTAGAGGTTGATCTGTGTTGCTTCCCTTTTTAACTCCCATGTTCTTTAATAATTAAAACAATTCCCAGATCTATGTGCCTGAATGTCCGTAGCTCTGTCTTTTGTCAGTGTTCTTGTACTTGCTTACAGAAGCCATTTCCCAGTAACAATGTAGTTTAGCATCATGTAGCTATGGGTGTTGCTGAATATTCAACCCTGAATTATAATTATGATATACAATGGAAAAGAAGATTGTTAGGATTTAATAAATAGGCTCTAATTAATAGGTTTAATAGCTTTCTCATAAAGCTCAACTTTCTTTATGTCTACCCATAATGTATTTCTTTCTGTTAGTAGCAATGAAGCAAAATGATGTTGCTTTAATATTAAATACTATGTAAAGCATGAGAAATCTCTTGTTAATTGTTTTAAAACTTTTTTTTCCTGTTGTTTTATTGGATGGTGTTAGTGGAGATAATTGTGTAACCATTTCCTTTCTGTGTCTGGAAAAACTTGGGTAGTATGCTAAGTAAGCTTTGTAAAACTTTAGAAAGATGAAAATCATGTTTTCTACAGTTTTAAGGTCAACATTTTACACAATTGTGAGCTATACCTCAGTATTGTGATTTTTGGGCTTTTTTATCTTTGAAAATAAAAATGTCCATTTGTGATTTTTACTATTTTAGGTGAAAATTGTAGGTCACTTAGTTGTCATGAAATTTTAGAGGGCTTTAGACATTATCAGTTTTTTTTAGATTTATTTATTTTAGAGAGAGCACACGTGTATGAATGGTGGGGAGGGGCAGAAGTGGAGGGAGACAAACCGACTTCCCTGCCAAACATGGAGCCAGATTTGCAGCTCCATCCCAGGACCCTGAGATCATGACCTGAGCCAAAATCAAGAGCTGGCTGCTTAACCGACTGAGCCACCCAGGCACCCTAGACATTAGTTTTATATTTGCTGTTTAGATACTATGAGTAGTCTTTTTCTAGTTCCACAAAGAGACTTTAGTTTTAAGGAAGTCTTTTCACCATATAAAATAGCATTCCCTGCCATTAGAGATAAACATCATCCTTCATCATAAACTACTTTTTCCTTTATTTGATGTACAGAGGCAGTTGTGACACAAAATTGGCAGAAAATGTTCCATTCCCCTTTTTTCTCATTTTTTTTTTCCTGTCAGGAAGTTCTCACTTTGTCCTTCAAATAAATTTTATCTATGGGGTTTTAAAAACAGAACCAGTAGCCTAGCTTTGTTATTCCCTGCAGAAACACTTTTAAAGAGAGTAGAAATAGTATTTTATACAGTGTTTTTTTTAAAATTTTTTATTCATTATTATAGGTTTCTCCTATTTTTCTTTTCTTTTTAAAATTAATTTCTTTTTTTTTTGATGTAGTGTTCCATGATTCATTGCGTATAACACCCAGTGCTCCATTCAATACCTGCCCTCTTTAATACCCATCACCAGGCTAACCCATCCCTCTACCGCCTTCCCCTCTAGAACCCTCAGTTTGTTTCTCAGAGAAATAGTATTTTATAAACTGAATTTGAATGTCAGAGTTCTGAAGCTGTATTTTTAAAGATAATATTTAAGAAAATATTTGGTGGACTTTATTTTTACTGTTTCATTGCAATAATATTCCTAGAGAGCATATTAGAATGTTACATTGATTTTTTTTCATTTTCTTTTTGCCATATTGATTTTGAAACCTAAAGTCTTTTGCTTTCTCTTTAAGGGATATTACAAACCATACTTAGAATATACAAATACCAAAATGAACTTAGTAAAAATCTGTGTTGGTCTTATAGTGAGTTTATTAATAATTATGTTACCATCTTTTGTCAGAAAGACCACAGTAATGAAAACCATATTTCACCTTTTTTATACATTGGATGAGATCACCAGATGCTAATGTCAAGAGCACATCAACAGGAAAAGTTGAAAATGTGAGCTGCATGGAAAAATACTAGAACCAGTTAGCTCTCAAAAAACATGACCAAGTATAGGGGAAAAAAAGATTTTGACTATGAACTGGCTTTAGGTCATTTAATAATGGAAAGAAGCAGCAAGATGGCTTTCTTTTAGATTATTTTAAGGTTTTTAATAATAGCAGAAAATACTGTGGAAATTGGCCCATCTTGGTCCGTGTTTGAAAACTCAGGGTATTTTTGTTTTTCTAACAATTTATTATAATTTTCAGACAGAAAAGTTGAAAAAATTGTACTGTGAGCATGTATCACTACCTAGATTCTACTCTTAACATTTTGCTGTATTTGCTTTATTACATAACTGCCCATGTATTCATTTTTCTTTCCATTTATTATTCCATCTTTTGTATATTTCAAAGTAAGTTGTACACAGTCAAGTACCTTCAGTCTGGAATGCTTCAGCATGCATAATATAACTAGAGTTCAATATTTATGGTTCTTTTTTGCAATGAAGTGCAAAGATCTTCTGTACCATTTAATAAGTTTTGGGAAATGCATACACTTGTGTAACTCAGAACTTTCTTGAGATAAAATATTGTCTTTGCTCTAGAAAGATTTCTCATGCCCCATCCAAGTCAAGTCCTGCCCTTAATCCCACCCTCAAAGGCAGTCACTCTTGGGATTTTTTTATGATAATTAATTTAATTTGTTCTAGAATGTCATATAGATGGAATCATTCCGAATATACTCTCTTTGGGTAAAAGCTTCTTTCACTTAGCTTTGAGATTCATCTGTGTTGTTACCAGTATTCATTTTCATTGGTGAATAGTATCCTATAGATATACCTCAGCTTATTTATCCATTCGCCTGTTGATGGATATTTGAATTCTGATCAGTTTGGAGCTATTAATTAATAAAGCCAATATGAAAAAGCTTGTACAAGTATTTTGTGAACACATACTTTCCTGGTTTGTAAATATCTAGGAATGGAATTACTGCATCATAGGGTAGATATATGTTTAGTTTTTTTCTGAAACAGTTTTCCAAAGGGTTTGTACCATTTTATACTCCCACCAAAATCTATGAGCATTCTGGCCATCCACACCAACACCTGGTATTGTCAGCCTTTTTAATTTTAACTGTTTTGCTGGTGGATGTGTAGTGGTATTTCATTATGTTCTTTTTTTTTTTAGAGATTTTATTTATTTGAGAGAGAGCTCCAGAGAAAAAGAGAGCAAGAACATAAGTGGGGGAGGGGCAGAGGGAGAAGCAGGCTCCCTGCTGAGCAGGGACCCCAGTGCGGGGCTCCCCAATGTAGGGCTTAATCCCAGGACTCCGGGATCATGACCCGAGCCGAAGGCAGACGCTTAACCGACTGAGCCACCTAGGCATCCCTCATTATGTTCATTTTTAATGCTTATTTTAATGTGTACTTATCTCCCATCCAAGTACTAACCTGGCCTGACCCTGCTTAGCTTCCGAGATCACACGAGACTGGGCATGTTCAGGGTGGTATGGCCATAGACTAATGTTTTCTTATCTAATGACTAATGATGTTGAGTACCTTTTTATGTGCTCATTAACCACATCTGTCTTCCTTTGTGAAATGTCTGTTCAAGCCCTTTGCCCATTTTAAAATTTGAATATTTGTCATATTATTAAGTTGAAAAAGATCTTTATATGTCCTGGATACCAGTCTTTTGTCAGATATGTTTTATGAATATTTTCTTCTAGTTTGTGGCTAGCCCATTCATTTTTTAAATGATGTATTTAGTGTAGAACTATTTCATTTTGATGAATCCCACTTTATCAGTAGTTTTATTGCTTTCTGTGTGTTATCTAAGAAACCTTTGTCTACTTGGTGTCAGATTTCTAATATATATTTATTACTTATAAATTAGTGTATCCAATAAATAAATTACTTCAATCGTAAAACTTTTACCCAATAGAGCTTCTTATTTATGACCTTAGCGTGGCTTAAAAGAAATGTAAATATCTTAACAAAAAATATAAAGACAGTTGTTTTTTTTAACACCCAGGATGTTTTCTACTTTTGTTGAGTATTATATTTAGAGAATGGGGAGGGATGGCGGAAATGTATTAATCTCAGGCAAGGGAAAAGAGGGTATAAATTTCTGTGAGAAAGACCACTAGTTCTAACACCCTTCTCTCTTCACTCCTCCCTCTTCTCTGTACTGGCTGTTGCCCACCTTCTCCTTCAACTCTTCTCTCTGACCCAAGGGATCATAGCTTCCAGGTCTCCTGATCCCAACATATTAGCAGGGGTGGCCATCTAGAATTGTTAATAGAGCTGAAATTTTATCTAAATTTTAAGACACATTAGAGATTCTGAATGGTTTATGAATTTGCACTGTCTCTGAGAGAACTATCAGATTATTATTTTTTAAAAAGCTTTTTTAAAAATATTTTGTTTGTCAGAGAGAGAGAGATAGAGAGCACAAGCAGGAAGAAGTTGAAGGCAGAGGGAGAAGCAGGCTCCCTGCTGAGCAAGGAGCCGATGTGGGACTGGATCCCAGGACCCTGGGATCATGACCTGAGCCAAAGACAGACGCTTAACCGACTGAGCCACCCAGGTGTCCCAAGAACTATCAGATTATAAGTAAAGCAGTGATCTGTATTAATAGACCTACTTTCACAGATACTCAACCATTTTCTCTATTAGAACAAAAACAGTGATTATTGGTAAAATACTTGAGCCTAAAGTCTGACTGTTCTGCAGGCCTATGTCAACATTTGATTGAGGAGAAATATATCAGAATATTGAGAGGATCTCCAGGAGCATTATGGATGAGTAATTTTGGATATTAAAGGTTTTAGTTTTCATCTCATTTTAAAAAGAGCTTTTATAGATTTTTATTTCATTAGAGAAAAATACAGAGAAGCAAAAATGAAAACAAAAAACAAAACCAAGAATCTACCCCACCCCAGAACCAGAATGGATGTTGTAGGTGTGACTGAGTGTACTTTGGGGCTCATCATACAAAGAATCAATAAACATGAAGAGTTTTGTAAGAAATGGGAAACCCCAGTACAGATATATAGTACAGAATTAGAGAATTCTGGTTTGCCACACATCTCCTACTTAAGGAAGTTAATCAGAAGTCCAATGTCTACAAGGTTTACCTGATCCTAATTAGGAGACCTCTGGGTTCTCTAAAACAGAATGATGATCTTCACAGGACTATGGAATGAAGAATAATAGTTCACTCAGTTATCAGCAGGAATATTGTCCTTGCTTTACTTATCAAAATTAATTGAATAGAGTAGCCATTTGTGTGTGTGGGTGTGTATGTTGGCATGGGTTATGGGTTTAGGGGTTTGGTGGTGGTGACAGTGTCTATATAATTGTCTATCTATGTATATATATAGTCTATACATATAATTGTCTATAAATAATTAAATATGTTTATAGAAAACTTAGCAGTTTTTTCATTGGCTTTACTTGAGATCTACCAAGGTTTTCTCTCCAGCCATTTTTTTTTAAACCAGGAGTCAAATTTTGTTCATATTCCCTGCTCAATGCCCATATCAAGCTGTTCACAATCACATGATCAGTGGCATTTGATCAGTGGAGAAAGCTCTGAGGAGGCCAGAGAGATTTTTTTTAACTCCTTGTACAATGGAAAGTTACCTTTGGGATCTGAGAGGCCAACGTTTATTTCAGCCTAGTATTTCCAACATCCCAGTTATGTTTTGAACTCTGAGGTAGCAATATTGAGATGATTTGAAGGGTCCAGGGTGGTTTGCTGATGGAGATCAGTGACTTAATTTTTATACCCTTTTCTTTACTCTTATTTTTTATTGTTACAGAAGAAGCTACTATGGAGGAAACTGGGCCAGTTTTAGCTTTTCAGGAATACTGTCCTGGCTAAAGGAATACCAGGTAAACTTCTTAGTTGATTTTTAATCTACTAGGTTGTATTTTGTATCACATAGTAACCCTACATTAAAGGAAACGCTAAGCTTCTGTAATATAGAATTGACTCCTCATTTTTATTTATTTAACAAAAATTATGCAGTCATTTTTTAAGTTAATGTTCTTCCGATGCTTTCAAAATATAGATACCGCTTTTTAAATATACATAGACATGTTGGTTGAAGAGTACATCATATATACTTGATACCATTTTCTCATTACATTCCCAAATATAAGGCAAGATTTTTTTCTCCAAAATAGTGTTTCAGAAAAAAAATTTCGGTCCTTATAAAATCTCACATATTACTAGTTGCTCTTTCAGTAGTACATTTTGAGGAAAAAAAACCCCAGCTATTCGGCGGGGAAATACATTAATTTGAAATGGTCTGAGTCATTGGTGGTTTTGCATATTTATAGAAGTCATCTGACAGAATTAGTAAAAAAAAACAAGGAAAAATTTAATGTAAATTTAGTAAGTTTTTTTCTAAGTTAGGATCTCACTACTACAACTATTGGATATCATTGTAAAGAAGTTTTTTAGAGGACATGTATGTCATAGTAATATGGAGAGTTATGTCATGGAGTTTACTCATTTTTATGACAGATGAAAAAAAACTGTCCTAATTTTATGTGAATGGTATATGTGGCTTGAAATGAACTTCCTACTGAGAGCATCATACATGGAATCAAAAACTGCTATATCTCAAAAGCGTTTAGACAGTTGGAAAAGGAGTATGATATATTCTGGAAAATTGTATTCAGTTAGCTAAAAATAATATAACTAAGACTTATTAAGTACTTACCGTATGCCAAACACCACAATAAGCATTGTAGTTGTACTGATTAATTTATGCACTTAAAAAAGTGCTTCTAGTGATGACAAAGACATTGATGTTGAAGATACAGTGAAGATTCAGTTTGAATAATACTGTTGCATGAAATAAGTGTGGAGAAACAAGTAATATTTGGAAAATAATATTGCATGTAATACAAACTGTATAAATCAAGAAAGTAAATGTTACTAGTAGACATTTAGCTATTTTATGTGTGTGCCTTAAATATTCGTATATTTGTGTTGATCATTATTCCTAGGAAGTATGTGTAAGGGTTATCTTATTTAGTATATTTAGCATATTTAGTACTTCCATGAGAAAATTTAGTCTAGATGCTCACAAAAGAACAAAAATACCTCAGTTGTCTGAATGGAAAATTCTGGTGAGTGAGGATAATTTTTTAAAATAAATTTTGATACTAGGTTAGATTTATTAAAATAAAAATATTTTTGTAGATGTTTCTTTTATTTTAGTGCTGCTTCTACTCCAGCACCTTCTTTCTACCATATCCTTTTCCCCTTCACTCTTTGTGTGCTGATCCACAGTCTTTTCTTCAGGTTGGTAACCCCATGTCTACACATTCAGAGTTCCTGTATTTCACCTCCTTTTCTACCTATGTTGGGATGTTTAACACTATCTAATAATTACACTTAATAATAACAATGTCTGCCCTACTTTTCTTCAGTTTAAAATGTTAAATTCAGGAGAAAAAGGCCTTTTTATTTATTTGTTTGTTTATTTTTAAAGATTCTACCCATTTTTGACAGAGAGGTACAAGCAGGGGAAGCAGCAGGCAGAGGGAGCGGGAGAAGCAGGCTTCCCGCTGAGCAGGGAGCCTGATGTGGGACTCGTTCCCAGAACCCTGGGATCATGACCTGAGCCGAAGGCAGACGCTTAACCATCTGAGCCACCCAGGTGCCCCAAAAAGGCCTTTTTAAAGATTTATTTAAAAGAGAGAGAGTGCATGAGCTGAGGGAGGGGCAGAGAGAGAGAGAGGGGGGAAGCAGACTCCCTGCTGGGCACAGAGCCTGACCTGGAGCTTCATCCCAGGACCCTGAAAAAATGACCTGAGCCAAAACCAAGAGTTCGATGCTTAACTGACTGGGCCACCCAGGGGCCCTGAGAAAAAAAGCCTTTTAAAATAATTATCGTCCTACTTTATGAAATCTGTAAGTTTAGAAATTTCATGAGGTGAATTTACTTAAAACGAAGAATATTGTAGTTATATTTCACTACTAGTTCTTTGAGAATATATATTCAAAAATTTTTTTCTCTGAGAAATAGGTACCAAATAGTTTAAAATTTTAAGCAAATTAAAAATTGATCCTTGACATTTGGAAAAAGCATATCTTGACATTTCCAAAAATCCCCTGTATTCAGATATTGCTATGCATATAACTTATCTCCATAAAATGTAATTAGGAATTATTAAAAATTTTGAAGGGCCACTTTCAACCCTTATAAGTTTACATACGTTATCATACATTATTGTTTTTATTGTCTTTCTGAATATATTCAGAGGTTGATTATTATACAGTCCTTAGTTATAGTGGGCTGAATACTTTTCAAAAATACTTTTACATAAAATCAGAATTTGACATGGCTAGTGACTAACCTTCAAGGACCTAAAAGTAAGTAGAATGAAGTAATTGGGGGCCTGCTTTTGGACAACAAAATGCAAAAACTTTATTAATAACAAGTAATATGTATACCAGACACACTTGATTTTCAGCAGATAGAAGATTAGTTATCCTAGTTCTTAAGTAATGTCAAAACAGGCACATCCAATGACTGCATCAGAATGTCAGATATCCTGATAGAAAACTGTCAACCAGAGCTAACATTTGATAGGATAGGTTTTTACACAATTTTCTTCTCTTTGAAGATGGTGCACTATGCTAGAGTCACTTCAGAATTTTGATGGAATCAGAGGCAAAGTATTAATTGAGAAAGGTATACATTTTCACAAAAAAGTAGAGGTTCAGATTGTGCAATTAACATTTCTCATGTGTATTTTGTTTAGGAAAATAGTGATGTTGTGAATGAAAGCCCAGCATGGCAAGAGCAGATTCTTGAAAATGAAGAAGCCATTGTTCTTAGCAGGAAGGACAAAACCATTCAACATGTGGAAGTGTTTTGTTATGCCAGGTATGAAAAGTATTTATTTAGGATAAACTGAGTTAATGACTTCTTATTCACATCTATTCAGAAGAAGCCAACATGTAACGTTGGTTGCTAAACGTCAATTGATAAGATGGTTTGCCTTTTTTAAAATATAACTTTCAGTTTTTTCTGCTTAGATGATAATGATGATAATAACATGCCACATTAATGACTTGATTCTTACAACCATCCTGTGCTAGGATAGAGGAGGTAGTACTAGTTGCAGTTTTTATAGAATCCTCAGTATAGAGATTAATTTGTTGAAGGGAAAAATGGCTTGAAAAATGTCCAAACCACAGGTAGCCTAGATAGTTGTGGAGCCCAAGATCAAAACCCAGCATTATTTAATTCTGCTCCAGTGTTCTTCTAACTCTTCTTAGATAATATTCAGTCTAGCAAAATGGAAAATTATAATTTTGAAATAAAAACAATTGGCCATAATATTTGGGGACATATTTTCGAAATCAGGAGAGAATATTGGGAAGTAGTATTTTAAGTGTCTCTTTCTAAGTGAGAAAATTCATTTAAGTTTTTGTTTTCCAGTTAACATACACTATTATATTAGTTTCAGGTATACATTATAGTGATTCAACAATTCCATACATAGGTCACCAGGTGCTCATCACAGGTGCACTCCTTAATCCCTATGACCTATTTTACCCATTCCCCCATCTACCTCTCCTGTGGTAACAGTTTGTTTCTTGGTTTGCTTCTCTATTTTTTCCCTTTGCTCATATGTTTCTTAAATTCCACATGAATGAAATCATATGTTATTTGTCTTTTTCTCACTGACTTAATTTGGTAAGCATTTTACTCTTTAGCTCCATCCATGTCATTGAAAATGACAAGATTTCATTCTTTTTTATGGCTGAATAATATTCTTTGTGTATATATACCACATCTTCTTTAGCCATTCATCAATTGGTGGACACATGGGCTGCTTCCATATATTGACTGTTGTAAATAATGCTACTATAAGCATAGGGGTGCATGGTCTTTTTTTTTTTTTTAAAGATTTATTTATTTGAGAGAGCGAGAATGAGAGAGAGTACATGAGAGTGGGGAGAGTTAGAGGGAGAAGCAGGCTCCTCACTAAGCAGGGAGCCTGATGCGGGACTTGATCCCGGGACTCCAGGATCATGACCTGAGCTGAAGGCAGTCGCTTAACCAACTGAGCCACCCAGGCGCCCCAGGGGTACATGGTCTTTTAATAACTGTTTTTGTATTCTTTGGGTAAACTACCTGTAGTGGGATTGCTGGATCCTAGGGGAGTTCTATTTTTAACTTTTAGAGGAACTGTCTTACTGTTTTCCACAGTGGCTGCACCAGTTTGCATTCTCATCAACACTGCAACAGGGTTCCTTTTTCTCCACATCCTCACTAACACCTGTTGTTTCTTGTGTTGTTGATTTTAGCCATTCTGACAAATGTGAGGTGATAATCTCATTGTAGTTTTGATTTGCATTTCCCTGATAAGTGATAATGAGCATCTTCTCATGTGTCTGTTGGCCGTGTGGATATCTTCTTTGGAGAAATGTCTATTCATGTCTTCTACACATTTTTAATTGGATTATTTTTTGGGGGGTGTTGAGTTTTATAACTTCTTTATATGCTTGGGTTACTAACCCTTTATCATATATATCATTTGCAAATATCTTCTCCTATTCTGTGGGTTGCCTTTTTAAGTTTTGTTGATTGCTTCCTTCACTGTGCAGAAGCTTTTTATTTTGATGTAGCCTCAATAGTTTATTTTTCCTTTTGTTGCCTTGCCAGGGGACCTATCTAGAAAAAAGTTGCTGTGGCAGATGTCAGAGAAGTTAATGCCTGTGGTCTCTTCTAGGATTTTTACAGTTTAGGTCTCACATTTAGGTCTTTAGTCCATTTTGAGTTTATTTTTGTGTATGGTATAATAAAGTGGTCCAGTTTCATTCTTTTGCATATTGCTGTCCAGTTTCCCCAACACCATTTGTTGAAGAGACTTTTTCTATTGGCTGTTCTTTCCTGCTTTGTCGAGGATTAATTAGCCCTATAGTTGTGGGTCCATTTCTCAGTTTTCTGTTCTGTCCTATTGAATTATGTGTCTATTTTTGTGCCAGTATTATACTGTCTTGATCACTACAACTTTGTAATATAACTTGAGGTCTGGAATTGTGATGCCTCCAGTGTTGCTTTTCTTTTTCAAGATTGTTTTTTGCTATTTGGGGTCTTTTGTGGTTCCATACAAATTTTAGGATTGTTCGTTCTTGTTCTGTGAAAAATGCTGTTATTATTTTGATAAGGATTGCATGAACTGTGTAGATTGCTTTGGGTAATATAGACATTTTAACAACATTTGTTCTTCCAGTCCATGAGCATGGAATGTTTTTCCATTTCTTTGTGTCATCTTCATTTTCTTTCATCAGTGTTGTATAGTTTTCAGAGTTCAGATCTTTTGCCTCTTTGGTTAGGTTTATTCCTAGTTATCTTATTGTTTTTGGAGCATTTGTAAATGGGATTGATTCCTTGATAGCTCTTTCTGCCGTGTCATTGTTGTACAGAAAGGCAACAGATTTCTGTACGTTGATTTTTGTATACTGCGACTTTACTGAATTTGCATATCAGTTCTAGCAATTTTTTAGTGCAGTCTTTCATGTTTTCTGTATAGAGAATCATGGCGTCTGCAAATAGCGAAAGTTTGACTTCCTCTTTGTGCTGATTTGGATGCCTTTATTTTTTTGTGTTGTCTGATTGCTGATGCTAGGACTTCTAGTACTATGTTGAACAGTGGTGAGAGTGGACATCCCTGTCTTGTTCCTGACTATAGAGGAAAAGCTTTCACTTTTTCTCCATTGAGGATGATATTAGGTGTGGGTTTTTCATATATGGCCTTTATTTTGTTGAGGTATGTTCCCTCTATCTCTACTTTGTTGAGAGTTTTTATCATGAATGGATGTTGTACTTTGTCAAGTGCTTTTTCTGCATCTATTGAAATAATCATATGGTTTTTATTTCTGATATTGATCTGTATCATATTGATTGTACAGATGCTTTTAGAGGAACTGTCTTACTGTTTTCCACAGTGGCTGCACCAGTTTGCATTCTCATCAACACTGCAACAGGGTTCCTTTTTCTCCACATCCTCACTAACACCTGTTGTTTCTTGTGTTGTTGATTTTAGCCATTCTGACAAATGTGAGGTGATAATCTCATTGTAGTTTTGATTTGCATTTCCCTGATAAGTGACCAACTGGACCCACAACTATAGGGCTAATTAATCCTCGACAAAGCAGGAAAGAACAGCCAATAGAAAAAGTCTCTTCAACAAATGGTGTTGGGGAAACTGGACAGCAATATCTGTTTTTGAATGCAAAAACTGTATCATATTGATTGATTTGCAGATATTGAACCATATTGTTTTTATTTTCTTTTATTGATGTGAGTAAGAGAGTATCACCGTGTAATAGATCCTTAACATTCTTGTTGGCTACATCAAAAAATCTTTTTGATTTCCCTTTTGTAAATAATGAAAAATACAGTACAGGTTCTTGGCTTGTTGTTGCTTTTTTATATAAGCATTATCAATGATATTAATGTTACATTTTGTGGAGGTAGGGCATGAGTATGTGTTTAGTTTTCTATAATTTTAACATATATGTCAGGTCATGTATCTATCACCACAGTCAACTTACAGAAGTGAGCAGTTACATCACCCCAAGGATCTTTCCTGTTTCCATTTTATAACCATAGCTCATCTCCTTCCTACCATTTCCCCCAATTTCTAACTCTTGGTAACCGCTAATTTCCCTTCCAGCTTCATTATTTTGTCATTTTGAGAATGTTATGTAAATAGAACTGTATAGTATGTGACCTTTGGCCATTGACTCGTTTCACTTATTGTAGTTAACCTGCAGATTCATCCAGGTGGTTGCATGCATTAGTAGGTTGTTCCTTGTTATTGCTGAATAGTATTCCATGCTATGGACATACTAAAGTTCACTTATTCACCTGTTGAAGAACATCTGGGCTTTTTTCACTTTTGTCTGTTACAAATAAAGCTGCTATGAATATTTGTTTATAGAATTCTCTGTGAATGTAAGTTTTCATTTGTCTGGGATAAATGCCCGAGTGTATGATTGATGGGTCATATAGTAATTGCATGTTTAGTTTTAAACTGAAAAACTGTTTTCCAGGGGGGCTGTACCATTTTACATTTCCATCAGAATTTCATGATTCAGTTTCCCCGCATGCTCCCCAACATTTGATGTTTGCACTTTTTTTAGCCATTCTGATAGTTGTGTAGTGATATCTCATTGGAGTTATAATTTGCATTTCTCTTATGGCCGATTTTGAACATCTTTTCATGTGTTTGCCATTCTTACATCCTTTTTGTTGAAAATCTGTTCATATCTTTTGCTCGTATTTTAATTGAATTGGCTTTTTCCTGTGGATTTTTGAGAGTTCTTTATATGTTTTATATCTGTGTCCTTTGTTAGGTATGTAGTTTGCAAATATTTCCCCCAAGTCTGTGGCTTGTCTGGCATCCTCTTTAAGCAGGATATTTTGCAGGTGAAATGTTTTAAATTTTGGTGAAGTCCAATTTACCACTTTTTTCTTGGGTATAGATCCAGAATATTTTCTCCTGTTTTTCAAAAAAAATTATAGTATGTTTTATGTTTAATCCCGTGATCTACTGTAATTTTTATATAAGGTGTGAGGTTTAGGTCAGTGTTAATTTTTTTAACATAAGGTTATCCAATTGCTTTGGCACAGTTTGTTATAAAGACTGTTTTTCCTCCACTGAATTAATTTTCATATTTGTCAAAAATCAGTTGGCTGTACTTCGATGGGTCTATTTGTGGATTTTATATTCTGTTCCATTGATGTGTATGTCTTTTCCCACACCGATTCCACACTGTCTTGATTACTGCAGCTATATATTAGGACTTAAAATCAGGTAGAATAATTCCTCCAAATTGATTCGTTTTTGTCAGAATTGTTTATTTATTCCAGAGTTTGTGCCTTTTCATATAAATATTTTAATAAGCTTTTCTATGTCTAGAAAATGTTGCTAGAATTTAGGAATTGCATTAATGCTATAAATCAACTTGGGGGGAATTGATACCTTTATTATTTTGAGTCTTCCAATTCACTCACAATGTACGACTCTCCATTTATGTAGGTTGACTTCGATTTCTTTCTACAGAATTGTGAATTTTCAGCATCCCAATCCTGTGCATGTTTTGTTAATTGTATACCTAAATTGTTACTTCTCTTTGGGGCAATTATAAGTGGCATTGTCTTTTTAATGTTGGCTTTCATATGTTCATTATGGGTATCTAGAAATGCAATTGTTTTTTTATGCATTGAGTTGTATCCTGGCATCTTGCTGAACTCACTTATTCTGGGGATTTTTTTTATAGGTTCCTTGGGATTTTTACATAGACAGTAATGTCTTATACAAAGAGGAACAGTTTTATGTATTCCTCTTCATTTGCTTTTTTTGAAGAGTCTGTTTCCTATTGAGAGTCATGTGTTTTCTGTCCATAGCCACACACCATGAGTTGTTTTCTACTTAACCTTAGCCTCACTTAATGAGCATTTTTTTTTTTTCCAGAAAGAAAGTTGTTATCACTTTCTGATGACCCTGTAATTATACCCTAATGAAGGCCAATCGTTTAGGGTCTCTCCCTTGCTAATTATCGTGTTTTTGTACATTACTCTTTTAGCATGTGCTTATCAAATCCACAATCTGATCAAATGACAGATTACCAAAAGTAATGGTCATTACCAAAAGTGATGGTCACTTTAATGGTCATTCATGTTTATTGTAGCTAGTTGTATCAAACAAATAGAAGTCAAACTTTAGTCCTTGATACACTACATATATAGAATACTGATTTTAATATTTTGGTAAATCCAAAATATCAGGTAGAGACAGCTTTATAATAATATGAATACTGACATATGACTTGTTTTCTCATTTTAGAGCAGATGTGTTAGCTTATTTATAGAGTTGATGTTTATTAGGCCAAAATCTACAATTAGATTCTCACATATGCTACTTATTATTTCATCAAGGGAGAATAAAATATGTATCTTTTGGCCATAAACAATATTGTAGCCATAACCAGCAGCCTCTTGATTTTTAATTTTTGATTACAAGGAGGCCAGGGCAACAATGCAAATAAATCAGTGCAGACTTATCACCATTGCTTGGAAAATACCTCAAAGTACTTGGAAAGTCGGTAACACCATACTCTAATATAAACATATAGGATAGTGCATTTTTTTTTATTGTTTTTGACTTTATTTGTTTTCAAAAGTAACTCTGAAGTATTCAACCTAAAGGCTTTATTGATCTTTTGAACATTAAATTTAGTACTTTTGGTTATTCCAAAATTGGTCTAAATACTAAAATAGAAATGGTGATATGTCTACTATCATAGCATAAGTTCCACATACCATAAACTCCCATCAGGAACAGTCCAGATTGTTTTGTTATATCAGAGCTTTGATCCTTGAATGCTGCTTGAAATAAGTAGGACAATTTCCAGTTTGAGCCAAAAATACTTCTGCAGTTCTGAGAACACTCAAGTAAGTGGAAGGTCCAATGCCCTCTGGTCCCTCATGCCCTTCCTATGTTCTTTTCTGCGGAAGGTAACTTGACAGTAAGCTGAGGGGAACATCCCCAAGCCCTGTCTTCGCACCAGTACAGCTGCATGCTCCTCTCCATGGCTCAGCCTTCACTCTTGAAGGAGCTGATGCTCCCAGAGGCTGGGCACAGTGGAAATCATAATAAAGAGATTGCGATGCTAAAAAAAAAAAAAAAAAAAAATACATAGATTGTTTTGTTCAAAACATAGATTGTTTTGTTTTTAAGATTTTATTTGTCAGAGAGAGAGGGGGAGGGAGGGAGAGAGAAAGCACAGCAGGGGGAGCGACAGGCAGAGGGAGAAGCAGGCTCCCCACAGTGTATATATGTCTGTGTGACAGCTTCTATAACCTGGCACTTTACACAGTTTATTTAATTTCATTCAGTTTGTACTATAGCCATGTGCATGAGCTATTGGTGTATATTGCTGCTGAATAAACTGGAGCTCAGGGAGAGCTAGCGATAGCAGAGCCAAGATTTGAACCCGTGTCTAACTCAAAAGCTTGTGTTGTTTCCATTTTTTTTTCATGTTGTATTTCACACACATCAAGAGAACCATTCCATCAGGTGAATAAAGTATTTCTTTTGTATAGATTAGCACCTAATGAGGTGCATTTACTTCCTTAATTTACTAGAATACTATTTAGTATTGTAAAAAGTCACATCTATAATGAGGAATGAAAAGTGCCTAACTCCCAGAGTTAGGAAGGTAAGGGATGAATCAATCCTATCTCCTTTAGTTGTGGTGACTGTAGTTTATACACCACAGGATGCTTTTGTAGTTTATATGAGGGAATAAAAGCAGCTACTATTTCTTATTTTATTCAGTAGACGATGAAAAGGTACAATACGTTAATTCCCACTTTAGTCACACAAATCCAGAGAATTCTTACGTAAAAGATTGTTGCCTGTTACTTGCATAATGCCATGTAGTTCCTTTAGCAAGAAGAGATTTTATCTTTCTGAAGTATTGGCAATAACTTGTATTTTTCTGCCCCAGTGTTTTTGTTTTTTTGTTTTGCTAATATTGGGCATTGTTTCCCCTTTTCTGGCATGATAATGTTAAAGCAGGATGAAAACTTCCCTCTTAGATTTGCAAATGAACCAACTCTCTAGTCGATTAATAAAATAAAGATATCACTTTAATAGTAATCCAAAATTCTACTTTTTAATTTTGGATTCTAATATTTTAACTCAAAAATTACAAAGTAACCTGAACTTCCTGGGCAAAAATGGAGTAATATCAGTAAGAAAAAGGAATAAATTTTAAAAATGTAATCATTACAATTTAGAGGAAGCTATTTTTTATCACTGTGTACAAATAAGTTTGATTTAGGCTGCAAGTGACATAGTGCCCAACTAAAAGTGGTTTAAGCAAGTACAGGGATAGGTAGATGGGAGGTGGGAAGGTGAGGAGGTAGGTAGGTCAGTAGGTTGATCATTGAAGACTTTGTTAATGAACACTTTTAAAAAGTTTTTATGTAAATTCCAGTTACTTAACTATAGCGAACAAACAGATGGTTACCAGAGGGAAGGTAGGTGGTGGGGGGATTCGTTAAATAGGTGATGGGGATTAAGGAGTGCACTTGTGGCGAGCAACAGGTGGTGTATGGAAGTGTTGAAGTGCTATATTGTACACCTGGAACTAGTATTACACTGTATGTTAACTAACTGGAATTTAAATAAAAACTTAAAAAAAATTCCAGTTAGTTGACATACAGTGTAATATTGGTTTCAGGTGTACAGTATAGTGATTCAACAATTCTATACATTACAACGCTATCATGATAAGTGTTCTCTTTAATCCCCATCACCTATTTGACCCATCCTCCCACCCACCTCCCATCTGGTATCCATCAGTTTATTCTCTATAGTTAAGACATTCTTTATTGGTTTGTCTTTCTTTCTTTTTTCTTTTCACTTGCTTATTATTTTGTTTCTTAAATTCCACATGAGTGAAATCATATGGTATTTGTCTTTCTCTGACTGACTTATTTTGCTTAGCATTTTACTATCTCCATCCATGTTGTTGCAGATGGCAAGATTTCATTTTTTATGGCCGAATAATATTCCATTGTATATCTGTACTACATCTTGTTTATCCATTCATCAGCCAGTGGACACTTGAGCTGCTTCCGTAATTTGGCTATTGTAAATAATGTTCCTATAAACATAGGGGTGCATGTATCCTTTTGAATGAGTGTTTTTGTATTTTTGGGTAAATACCCAGTAGGGCCGTTCTTGGATTGTAGGGTAATTATATTTTTAAGATTTTGAGGAGTCTCCATACTGGTATCCACAGTGGCCATACCAGTTGCATTCCCACCAACAAGGCAAGAATGTTCCTTTTTCTGCACATCCTGACCAACACTTGTTGTTTCTTGTGTTTTTGATTTTGGTCATTCTGACAGGTGTGAGGTGGTATATCGTAGTTTTGATTTGCATTTCCCTGATGATGACTGATGATGAGCATCTTTTCATGTGTCTGTTAGCCATCTGTATGACTTCTTTGGAGAAATGTCTCTTCATGTCTTCTACCCATTTTTAATTGGATTATTTTTTGGGGGGAGGTGTTGAGTTTTCTAAGTTCTTTGTATATTTTGGATACTGACTGTTTATTGGATATGTCATTTGCAAATATCTTCTCCCATTCTGTAGGTTGTCTTTTAGTCTCATTGATTGTTTACTTTGCTGTATAGAAGGTTTTTATTTTGCTGTAGTCCAATAGTCTATTTTTGCTTTTGTTTCCCATGCCTCAGGAGACACATCTAGAAAAATGTTGCTGTAGCCAATATCAGAGAAATTACTTTCTGTGCTCTCTTCTAGATTTTTATGGTTTCAAAATTTGCATTTAGGTCTTTATTACATTTTGAATTTATTTTCATGTATGGTGAAAAAAGTGGTCCAGTTTCATTTTTTTTCATCTTGCTATCAAGTTTTCCCAGCACCATTTGTTGAAGAGATGGTCTTTTTTTCCATTGGATATTCATTCTTCCTTTGTCAAAGATTAATCAATCATGTAATTGTTGGTTTGTTTCTGGACTTTTATTCTGTTCTTTTGATCTAAGTGTCTATTTTTGTGCCGGTACCATAGTGTTTTTGAATACTATAGCATTGTAATATAACTTGAAGTCTGGGATTGTGATACTGCTAGTTTTTTCTTTTTCAAGATTGCTTTGGCTATTTGGGCTTTTTTTGTGGTTCCATACAAATTTTAGGATTGTTTGTTCTAGTTTTGTGAAAAATGCTCTTTCTCTTTAGACCGAGATTGCATTAAATCTGTAGATTGATTTGGGTAATACAGAATTTATTTTTATGTTATGTTAGTCAGCCTACAGTACATCATTATTTCTTGATGTAGTGTTCCATGATTCACTGTTTGCGTATAACACCCAGTGCTCCATGAAATACGTACCCTCCTTAATACCCATCACCAGCCTAACCCATCCCTGTACCCTCCTCCCCTCTAAAACCCTCAATTTGTTTCTGGGAGTCCATAGTCTCATGGTTCGTCTCCCCCTCTGATTCCCCCCCTTCATTTTTCCCTTCCTCTCCTAATGTTCTCCATGCTGTTCCTTATGTTCCACAAATAAGTGAAACCATATGATAATTGACTTTCTCTGCTTGATTTATTTCACTTAGCATAATCTCCTCCAATTCTATCCATGTTGATGCAAAAGTTGGGTATTCATCCTTTCTGATGGCTGAGTCATATTCCATTGTAAATATGGACCACATCTTCTTTATCCATTCATCTGTTGAAGGGCATCTTGGCTCCTTCCACAGTTTGGCTATTGTGAACATTGCTGCTATGAACATTGGAGTGCATGTGGCCCTTCTTTTCACTACATCTGTGTCTTTGGGATAAATGTCAAGTAGTACAATTGCAGGGTCATAGGGTAACTCTATTTTTAACTTTTTGAGGAACCTCCACACTGTTTTCCAAAGTGGCTGTACCAACTTGCATTCCCACTAACAGTGTAAGAGGGTTCCCCTTTCTCTACGACCTCTCTAACATTTGTTGTTTCTTGCCTTGTCAATTTTTGCCATTCTAACTGGTGTAAGGTGGTATATCGATGTGGCTTTGATTTGAATTCTGTTCCACTGATCAGTGTATCTGTTTTTGTGCCAGTACCATGCTGTCTTGGTGATCACAGCTTTGTAATATAGCTTGAAATCAGGCAATGTGATGCCCCCAGCTTTGTTTCTCTTTTTCAATATTTCCTTGGCGATTCGGGGTCTTTTCTGGTTCCATACAAATTTTAGGATTGTTTGTTCCTGCACTTTGAATAATGCCATTGGGATTTTGATCGGGATGGCATTGAAAGTATAGATTGCTCTGAACAGTATAGACATTTTAACAGAATTTTTAACAATATTTGTTCTTTCATTCCATGCTCATGGAATGTCTTTCCGTTTGTGTCCTATTGAATTCCTTTCATCAGTATTTTATAGTTTTCATAGTACAGGTCTTTCACTTTATTGATTAGGTTTATTCCTACATATTTTATTGTTTTTGGTGCAATTGTAAATGAGATTGTTTTCTTAATTTCACTTTCTGCTGCTTCATCGTTATTATTTTGCTTCATTACTACTGTAAAGGAATGCAATAGATTTCTGTACATTGATTTTGTATCCTGCAACTTTATTCATTTATCAGTTCTAGTAGTATTTTGGTGGAGTCTTTAGTGTTTTATTTGTATACTATCATGTCATCTGCAAATAGTGGAAGTTTTTCTTCTTTCTTACCAATTTCAATGCCTTTTATTTCTTTTTATTGTCTACTGCGCTAGGACTTCCAGTACTATGTTCAATAAAAGTGGTGAGAGTGGACATCCTTGTCTTGTTCCTGATCTTACAGGAAAACCTCTCAATTTTTCACCATTGGGTATGATCTTAGTTGTGGGGTTTTCTTTTTTTTTTATTTTATTATGTTATGTTAATCACCATACATTACATCATTAGTTTTTGTTGTAGTGTTCCATAATTCATTGTTTGCGTATAACACCCAGTGCTCCATTCAGTACGTGCCCTCTTTAATACCCATCACCAGGCTAACTCATCCCCCCACACCTCTCCCCTCTAGGACCCTAAGGTTGTTCTCAGAGTCCATAGTCTCTCATGGTTCGTCTCCCCCTCCGATTCCCCCCCTTCATTTTTCCCTTCCTACTATCTTCGTTTTTTTTTTTTTTTTAACATATAATGTATTATTTGTTTCAGAGGTACAGGTCTGTGATTCAGCAGTCTTACACAATTCACAGCGCTCACCATAGCACATACCCTCCCCGATGTCTATCACCCAGCCACCCCATCCCTCCCACCCCCCACTACTCCAGCAGCTGTGGGGTTTTCATAAAAGGCCTTTATTCTGTTGAGGTATGTTCCCTCTAGACCACTTTGTTTAGGGTTTTTATCATGAATGGATGTTGTACTTTGTCAAGTGCTTTTTCCGCATCTCTTGAAATGATCATATGGTTTTTATTCTTCCTGTTATTGATATGATGTATCACATTGATTGGTTTGTGAATATTGTACCACCCTTACATCTCAGGAATAAATCCCACTTTATTGTAGTGTATGATTTTTTTAATGTATTGTTGGATTTGGTTTGCTAGTATGTTATTGAGGATTTTTGTATCTATGTTCATCAGAGATATTGGTTTGAAGTTCTCTTTTTCTGTGGTGTCTTTATCTGCTTTTGGTTTTAGGGTGATGCTGTCCTCAGAGACGAATTTGGAAGTTTTCCTTCCTCTTCTGGTTTTTTTAGAATACTTTCAGAAGAAAAGGTATTAACTTTTCTTTAAATGTTTGGTAGAATTCACCTGTGAAGCCATCTGGCCTTGGACTTTTGTTTGTTGGTAGTTTTTTGATTACTATTTGAATTTCATTGGTGGTAATCTGGTTAAATTTTTTATTTCTTCCTGCTTCAGTTTTGGTAGTTTATGTTCGTGAGAATTTATCCATTTCTTCTAGGTTTTTCAATTTTTTGGCATATAATGTTTTAGAATATTCTCTTACAGTTTGTATTTCTGTGATGTTGGTTATTTCTCCTCTGACATTTGTGATTTTATTTATTTGGGTCCTTTCTCTTTTCTTTTTGATAAGTCAGGCTAAAGGTTTATCAATTGTATTATTTTTTTCAAAGAACCTACTCCTGGTTTCATTGATCTGTTGTATTGCCTTTTTTAGTTCCTATATCATTTACTGCTGCTCTAATCTTTACTATTTTCTTCCTTATGCTGGCTTTAGGTTTCGTTGTTGTTTTGTTTTGTTTTTCCCTAGCTCCTTTAGATGTAAGGTTGGGTTGTTCATTTGAGACTTTTCTTGCTTCTTGAGGTAGGCCTTTAATGCTATATACTTCCCTCTTAGAATTGCTTTTGCTGCACCCAAAAGACTTTGGACTGTTGTGGTTTCATTTTCATATGTTTCCATGTGTATTTTTTAAAGATTTATTTATTCGAGAGAGAGAGCATGAGAGAGCAAGCACGAGTAGGGGGATAAGGTCAGAGGTAGAGGAAGAAACAGGCTCACCACTGAGCAGGAGCCTGACACAGGGCTTGATCCCAGGACCCTGGGATCATGACCTAAGCCGAAGGTAGATGCCCAATGGACTAAGCCACCCAGGTACCCCTGTTTCCATGTATTTTTTTATTTCTTCTTTAGTTTCCTAGTGGACCCATTCATTGTTTAGGACCATGTTGTTTAACTTCCATGTATTTGTGGTCTTTCCAGATTTTTGTCTTGTGCTTAATTTCTAGTTTCATAGCTTTGTGTTCAGAAAAGGCGCATGATAGGACTTCAGTGTTTTTGAATTTAAGACTTGTGTTATGGCCTAATATGTGATCTGTTATGGAGAATGTTCCATGGTGCTTGAAAAGAATGTGATTCTGTTTTAGGATGGAATGATGTGAATATATCTGTTAAATCCATCTGGTATAGCATGTCATTCAAAGCCATTGTTTCCTTGTTGATTGTTTAGATGATGAATCCCATCGATGTAAGTGGGGTGTTTTAAGTCCCCTACTATTACCGTATTATTATCAATTAGTTTCTTTATGTTTGTTATTAACTCTTATCTATTTGGGTGCTCCCATGTTGGGTGCATAAACATTTACAATTCTTATATCCTCTTGTTGGATTGTCTCTTTTTTAATTATATAGTATCCTTTGTCTTTTGTTAGTCTTTATTTTAAAGTCTGTTTTGTCCAACATAAGTGTTGCTATCCTGGCTTTCTTTTGACATTCATTTTCATAATAAACGTTTCTCCATCCCCTCGCTTTTAATGTGCAGGTAAATGAGTCTTTTGTAGGTAGCATATAGATGGGTCTTGTTTTTTTTTTTTTTTATCTACTCTGTCACCATATGTCTTGATTGGAGCTTTTAGTTCATTTACATCCAAAGTAATTATTGATATGTATTTATTGCCATTTTATTACTTGTTTTGTGGTTGTTTTTGTATTCTTTCTTATTAATCGAGCATCTTAATCACATTAGAGCTTTGGGGTAGCTGCTCTGCACTTCTCTTAGCTTGCTGTCTAGAGTTTCAAAGCAGTTGCCAAAATTCTAAACAGATTTTCATGCAGCAAAGACCTCTAAACATGATAGGAAGGAGGAGAGTTTTCCTAACATGTATCCCTTTTATCTTTTTTAAAGATTTAATTGATTTACTTGAGAGAAAGTGAGAGAGAAAGAGAAAGAGAGCACAGGGGTAAGAGGGTGAAGCAGACTCCCCATGGAGCAGCGAGCCCCATGTGGGACTCCATCCCAGGACCCTGAGATTATGACCTTAGCTGAAGGCAGACGCTTAACTGACTAAGCCACCAGGTGCCCCATATGTATCCCTTTTTTTAATTATTATACTATAGAGTCTTCTATCAGGAGCTCCCAGCACACTCTCCCTTGTCTTATTGGCTAAAACTGGATAACCAGCTCACTCCTAAATCAAGTCAGCAGCAAAGGGATGTAAATTGCTATAATTGGCTTTAATCAGCCATGATCCTTTCCCTAGTTCTGGAATTGCATTTCTTGTGTCAGGGAGGAAGAGACTAATGGTTGCTGTGTAGACAACCAGCAGTACTTGCAGTACATCATCTTACGAAATTTTGTTCCTGGAAAAATGTGACAAGAGGTTAGTATTTCAGCTATATTCCATAATGTGTGTTAATATTTGAAGTTGGTAAGAGTAGAGAAAAAGATATACCAATATATTTTATTGTAGCAATTCAAAATTGAATACGGTGGTTTTTTATATTGGTAGTTTCTGGAACAATAACTTTTGGATAGTCTGATTTTTGTAACTTATGGGTATCCATTAAACATTTATTTGCAGGAATAAACAGCTGGGTAGCAGTTTAACATACACTGTGCAAATCAGAAATGCTTGGCCTTAAACAAAGCACTAAGTAAAAATACAATTTTTGCAACAACCTATAGTGTGGTGAAAAAGATGCAAATGGTTGAAAAATGAATATGTTAAAACCTGTGTTGAATAAATTAACCAGTTGGCAATTTTTTATTTGATTCATCTCAAACTGTGAATAAATAAGATGCATTCACTTTGAGGTATTACTTTGTTAATATAATTTATTGATAAACAATACTAGATAATACCTGAATTTATACCCCCAGATTCTTAAGATTATATATATATATCGGCAGTTAGTATAAAAAGCATTAGACAAAGTAGTATTCATCAGTTGCAGGTAGGTAAAATTACCTCAGTATTGTTATACTGTATTGTAAATGGTCTTTGAAATTCAAATTGGCACTATAAATTATATTAGGTTTCATTTGTGAAATCTTCTTTGATATTGAAAAGTTTTATGAGAACTAATGAGGCAGATTTTTTCTTTATATGTTAAAATCATAATAGCATTGTTGAACTCATAGTTTCCATTGAGAGCTTATAATCAGCCATATTCATTAACAACTTGCAAATATGTTTTTATATTTTTCAAATACTTTAAAATTTATAAATTTGAGTTTTTAATTTATTCTGAATTTTTCTTCAAAAGGTTGAATTATCTATTTTAAGAAATTCTTTTACCACAATATAAAGTTTTAAATTTGAGGAAAGATAAGTTCATTTTGATGAAGAGAATTTTGCTTACTAGTTCATTAAGTGGAGTTTTGGGAATTTTCTGGTGTCTTTATAACTTATAGTTAAGTATTAAATTTAACCTTAGCCAAAGTCCAAAAATGTTGTTAATAGAATAAGGACAGTCTTGTGTTTTTATTGCATATGTTTTCCATAGTGCTAGGGATTTCACAAAATGATGTTGAGAAGAGTAAGACTTACTAATTTATGGTTGTAGGACAGATACACAAAGAATAGTTTCTTTTCTTATACTTTAATTATTTTGTCATGTTTTCCAGACTGTTCAGCATTAATACATTTCATTCACTGTAGAAAGCCCCTTTTCTCAGAATGTAATAGAGAGCCACTGACTAGATCAGTTGCTGTGTTCAGTTTCCATGGTGTCATTATCAAGGTCTGTAATAAGTTGCCATATTTTGTCTTATCTGTAAAATGCAATTGATTATCATGTCATTCCTTAGTTTAATTTTGTAGTTGTGGGACTTCTGAAAGTTGTCACCTTAGGTCCTTCATGGAACACACTTTGGTTTATTTGCTTTTTAAAATAAAATGTAGAGTATGAATAATTCTGCAGAAAATATACAAATCACATGTCACATTATTGCTCCTCGTTTTTAATGTTGCTAATGACAGTGGAATCGTGGGGTAATGTGGCCAAAGAGCTTTCAACGTGTGATCTCAAAAAACCTGGGTATGTGTATTTTGAGTTGTTTGTTGACCTTTGTGAAGTTTAGCAGTATCTTATGTTTGATTAGTATCTCATGTTTGATTAGTCTTTTGGAGTTTATAAAATACCTTGCAGATACGTTAGCTCATTTATGGTACAACAGCCTCATGAAAGGTAAGGAAAGTGGACTGATGCCCATTTTATAGATGAATCTGAGAGGAGAATGATATTTGGATCCTTTCTCTTTTCTTTTTCATAAGTCTGGCTAGGGGTTTATCACTTTTAATAATTCTTTCAAGGAACCAACTCCTAGTTTCATTGATCTGTTCTTTTTTTTTTTTTTTAGTTTCTATATCATTTATTCCTGCTCTAATTTTTATTATTTCCTTTCCTCTGCTGGCTTTAGGCTTCATTTATATTTCTTTGTCTAGCTCCTTTAGGTGTAAGGTTAGGTTGTTTGAGATTTTTCTCTCTTGGACTGTTGTGTTTTCATTTTAATTTGTTGCCATGTATTTTTTTTTTATTTCTTCTTTAATTTCCTGGTTGACCCATTCATTCTTTTTTTTTTTTTTTTAGATTTATTTATTCACTTACAGTTGTTAGATCTTCCTGTTGGATAGTCCCCTTTATCATGATATAGTACCCTTCCTCATCTCTTATTATAGTCTTTGGTTTAAAATCTAGTTTGTTTAATATAAGTATTGCTACTCTGGCTTCCTTTTGATGTCTATTTGCATGATAAATGTTTATCCATCCCCTCATGTTCAATGTGCAGGTGTCATTAGGTCTAAAAAGAGTCTCTTGTAGGTAGCATTTAGATGGGTCTTGTTTTGTTATCCATTTTGCCATCCTGTGCCTTTTGATTGGAGCATTTAGTCCATTTGCATTCAGAACTGTTGATAGCTGTGTATTTATTGCTGTTTTATTACTTGTTTTGTCGTGACTGGAGAATTTCTCTGTTCCTTTCTTCTCTTTGTCACTTTTGTTCTTTTCTTTCCACTCAAATAGTCCCTTTTGGTATTTCTTGCAGGCCTGGTTTAGTGGTCACAAACTCCTTTAGTTTTTGTTTTCTCAGAGAAACTCTTCATCTCTCCTTCTCTTCTGTATGATAGCCTTGGTGGATAGAGTATTCTTGGCTGCTGATTTTTCCCATTCAGCACTTTGATTATATCATGACACTGTTCTGACTTACTAAGTTTCTGTGGAGAGATCTGCAGCTAGTCTTATGGGTCTTACTTTGTAAGGTCAGTACTTCTTTTGTCTTGCTGCTTTTAGGATTTTTTTCTTTATAGCTGTATTTTGCAAATTTAATTACAATAAATCTTGGTATTGGCCCACTTTTGTGGATTTTGATGGGAATCCTCTGTGCCTCAGGATCTGGATGTCTGTTTCCTTCCCCAGATTAGGGAATCTTTCAGCTATTACTTCCTCAAATAAATTTTCTGCCCCCTTTTCTTTCTCTTCCTCTTCTTGGACCTGTATAGTACAAATGTTATTTTGTTTGATGGAGTCACTGAGTTCCCTGAATCTATTCTCCTGATCCATAATTCTACTTTCTCTCTTTTGAGGCTTTGTATTTGTCTGTTATTTTACCTTCTATATCACTTATCTGTTCCTCTGCTTCTTTCATCCTGGTGTTCATTGTATCCAGTCTGTTTCAGATCTTTCCTATTGCAGTTTACATTTCTGTTTTTTTTTTTTTTACCTCTTTTATCTCTGTGGTAAGGGCCTCCCTGAAGTCTTCCATTCTTTTCTCAAGTCCAGTCATTATCCTTATGATTGTTGCTTTCAATTCTCCATTCAGGCATATTATTTATATCTGTTTCAGTTAGATCTCTGGTTGTGACCTTATCTTGTTATTTCAATTGGGATGAATTCCTCTGTCTTGGCATTTTGCCTAAGTGTCTGCCTTTGTTAGAAAAACTTGTTCCGTTTCCTGCTTTTGAGTGTATTGGCTTTATGAAGAAGAGGTCATATAGTACCCAGGGCCTGGTGCTTCAGGGCATATGTCTGGTGCATGCTCATGCATTCTGCTGCTTGTTTTGGCTGCTCTGTCCTTCAGGCCAGTTATCTGCAGTCTATCCTTGCCTTCATTGGGCAGCGTTTGGTCCTTGGGCAGAGTGCGGTGAATTTAACTAGGTGTACTCCGGTCTACTTGTTAAATGAGACCCAATACTACTTCCACTAGACCTGAATCTTTGCATAACTCTCTGGTCAGGAGATGTTGTGTGAGGAGGGGTTCCTGCTGGTTTTCTGAGGAAGGGTCCTGTCCAGCTAGGACTGAGTCAAACTTGACAAAGAAGGTCAGTAGGGGTAGAGTGCAGGGGTGTTGGACCTGGTATAAGCCAGTTAGGCAGCCAGTGTAGGTGCTCTGGTGTTTATAGCAGTTGGTTCTTTTTTTATGCTGAGGGGTGGGGGAGGGAAATGGAGCCAGGCAGCTCCATTGTCTCTGGAGAGGGTTCTCAGTACTTGTTCTCAGGAACTCAGTTTGAGAAGAGGGAATTCTCTCCCCCCTGTGTGTCCCAGGTGTTCTTTAGATGACTGTCTGCCCCCAGGTTGTTTGTCTGCCTTCTCTCCAGAATCAGTGCAGTTTGCTCTCCAGGCTCTATCCCAGCCATGCTGTGGATCTCTAAAACTCTAGTCTTCAATCCCTGCTGGTTGCAAAAACTCACAAATCTGCCCCTTTTGTTTTCCCAGCCAGTGGAATGTGTTCCCCTGTATGCTTCTCTCTCCCTTGCCTTTCTCCCAGACCAGGGCTCCCTCCCCTCTACAGCATGAGAGATCTGTTTCTCCCCCAGAGCATGTCTCTGCACTTCCTACCTTCCTCCATGTGACCTCTTCTCTCCCTCTAGTTGTGTAGTTTGTTCTGTCAGTCCTCAGGTTGATTTCTTGGGTATTCAGAATGATTTGATAGTTATCTAGTTGTTTTCAAGGGAGAAGAGCTAGGATCCTTCTATTCCACCATCTTAGCTCTTCTCTCCAGCGCTTTTTTTTTTGACATTTAAGTTATGTTACTCTTTCATTGTAACTTTTTTATTATAGTGTTTTGTATTAATTGTAATAAGACATTTTTTAAGTGTACTCAGACTTATAATTTATTGCTTTTTCCTGGCTTCCTATGTTGTGTTTTTCTACAGATTCAGTTTGTTTCATGTTTACACACACACACACACACACACACACACACACACACACAAGCACGCACACCCTTGGCATGTAGAAACCATTTATTCTTCAATAATTTATTAGCACGTCTGTAGAGCAGTGTAGTAGGTGCTGTGAGGGACATATAAGTAGAGATGTTCTGGTCTTCCCTCAAGGGAATTAAAGTCTACTTCAGAAGATAAAGTATATCCTGAACAACCAAAGGACTGTTAAAAGGAACTGATAAATAAATGCAAGGTAAACTGCATGTGTGTATTTTGGGGACATGAAGTAATAGAATGATATGTATGGTTGGTTTAAGGAAGTTTTTGGGGGAAATATTTAAAATTTTTCTTACAGTAGATAGATTGTTAAAGTACGTGCTTATTTTTGAGAATAGGAGAATTACAATATTATGGGGAGTGGGATGAATAACCCAGGAGACACAAATGATATGGTCCAAAACATGGAGATTGGAGTTGATAGATTCAGAGAGATGATATGTCTGAAAACAAGAGCAGTAAGACCAGAAAATAGTTGATAAAGAAGGTGATATGGGTTAGAGGCAGGAAGAAGATTTTATGGGGTAGGGCTTAGAAACCATACAAGGAAGAGCTGCTATAAGTTCTTGAGCAATCAGTTATCAGGTGTTTACTTCCCAAGACCTATCATTGGCATTTTTAGTGTTGCACAGTAGGACAACTCAATGACATGTACGTTCTATGGAGGATAAACCATGAAAGTGAAATGCATAATGCGGTAGATTGAACAGGAGCCTGTTTTATCAGTAGTAATTTTGGAATTGGGACTTCCAGTAGAGTAATAGAACCTTATACTAAAACAAAATAAAGCAGGAAAGAATACAAAGGATCCTCTTAGATACCACATTGTGATAGGCCAACTTATATTTTATGGCAGACTTTTTCTAGCTCTGTCCCATCATCAAAAGTAATAATCTTTGATAACTACCATTGTTGAGCATTTACTAGGTACAGCTAGGCACTGTGACAGGTTCTTTGCACATGATACCATGAAGACTAAACTATTAATCTTCAAAACAATCTTGTGAGGTAGATGCTATTATCCATATGTTATAGATGGATAATTTAGATCAGAGAGGATAAATAACTTGTCTAAGTTCACAGAGTTACCTAATCACAGGGTCAGGATTTGAACATTGTCCTGTTTATTCTGAAGCCTGTGCTCATAAGCACTTTTGATTTGTTTCTAAAATACAATTCCCTTGATGGCATTAAATTCTCAAAAGTACATGTGACAGACCCTACTAAACTCTGAAATCTTGATGTGTATTTTTCAAATATTAATTATGTTTCATATTGTATTGAAACTTTAACAGATGAATGTTTAGTGTGTGGTTCATATAAGGCAAAATGTATACTGAACTTGATAATATAAATGGGGTAAAGAAATAAAAATCACCATTAAAATAATATAAAAATGTCAGTACAATTATCAAAAGTGTGTTATTATGGTTTCTCATTAGTCAGGATTTACATGAAGATGTTGAAGAAGCTGGTGCACTGCAGAAAAATCATGCTTCTGTGATATCTGGAAGCCCCACAGAAGCTGCACATTCCGCCTATCTGCCTTCAGAAGATGAGTCATTATGCACTGTGAGCTGTGAAATGCCCACAGAACAAACTCCAAGCAGTGATCTAGAGCCTGCCCTAGAAATAAACGATGTGGAAGTAACAGGGGAAAAAGAAAAACGTTATGACGATAAAACTTGTGTGAAGTCAGCTTCAGAAGAAGAAACAAGTGAAAATGTGCCTACAGCAGAAGACACTGCATTGCCACCAAAGAAAAATAGGATTACTTACTCACAAATTATTAAAGAAGGCAGGAGATTTAATATTGATTTGGTATCAAAAGTAAGTACTAATTTTCTTCATCTTATCATTAGAATAATACAAATTTTTAATTGATTGAAAATAGCATCTGGGACCATAAACCCAATTATCATAATTTTATTTTTTGAAGTGTGGAACATTTTTTTTTATAAAGAGATAGTAGCCAGAAATTTATAATTCAGTTAAAATATTCTTTAAATACAGGTTTAAAAATGCATTAAAAATGCTCAGTACTGTAGCACAAGAATACATTTGTACTGGAGCAGAGTCCACTCTAATATTCTTCTACTACATGGACACCAAG
Source organism: Callorhinus ursinus (assembly GCF_003265705.2). NCBI lineage: Eukaryota > Metazoa > Chordata > Mammalia > Carnivora > Otariidae > Callorhinus > Callorhinus ursinus. The sequence goes on along the minus strand of NW_027397102.1, from coordinate 11,829,004 downwards.
AAATCTATCAAGAGAAAAATTCTAATGAGCCTAATTATAAATTTATATTTATCGTTAGTTTATTAAATGAACTTTTTTTTAGCCCTTCTATAACTATTTTAACATCTGTATGGGGGCACCTGGATGGCTTAGTCGTTAAGCGTCTGCCTTCAATCTCAGGGTCCTAGGATCGAGCCCCGCATCGGGCTCTCTGCTCTGCGGGAAGCCTGTTTCTCCCACTCTCACTCCCCCTGCTTGTGTTCCCTCTCTCACTGTGTCTCTCTGTCAAATAAATAAATAAAATCTTTAAAAAAAGTCTGTATGATGATCAACATTCTGAATAAACCAATGCATTTTTGAAAATCACCTGTTCAGGTATGAGGGCTTGAGAGGATAATTTAATGGTTGGCGGGGGAGGGAGGCTGGAAACAATGCTCTTCTTCGGTTACGTTTCAGTCCCGAACTCTGATGTTAGGTCAGTGTAACTTCAGAGGAGGTCCCTGAGTCTTTGGAGAGTACAATATTATATTGGGTTTATAGGAAGCAAGGTTAATGTAGTGCAAAAAGAACAGAAAACCAGTAAGGATGGTCTTAAAAGGTTAGATATAGGGTGCACCTGGATAGCTTAGTTGGTTAAATGTCTGCCTTCAGCTCAGGTCTTGATCCCAGGGCCGATGAATAGAGCCCCACGTCCGGCTCCCTGTTCAGTGGGGAATCTACTTCTCCCTCTGCCCTCCCCCTCAACTCCTGTGCATACTCACTCTTTCTCTCAAATAAATAAATACAAATCTTAAAAAAAAAGTTAGATATAGGGCTGGGAGAAAGTAGAAAGAAACAGACTAAATCCCATAAATTGAGAGCAAACAATAAGAAATTAAAAAGAAGTAGGAGAGCATAGTAAATAATATTAGACTTGCTTCAAAACTCAGCTTTTCAATTTAATGTGCTCTCTTGAAGTTCAAGTTACAGAATAAAGAGAGACTAATTGCATAGTCCTCACATTTTGCTGATATAATCCCATATACTCGCACTGCTGCTCTCTTTGAACCTGATGCCTAAAAATACGAGTATATTTTTACTACCCTTTGTTTCTTTCCATCACATAGCTTTCTGTATCTGATTCTGTTCTGCTCTTGAGTTAACTGCTACTTTGGTCCTACTTCATATTTCTGTGCCATCTATTCCACCTTCAGCTACTGTGACCCTGCCGTGCTTTGAAATCTAGCATTTTTTCCATGTTACCTTGGCTATTGATTTCTGGGTGGAAGTTTAATCATAGTTTATTAATGGTTTCCTGTTCTCATGAACAGAAAATAAGTTTTACAAAACCAAAAAATAAAAAAAACTGAAGTAGTCAAGTTACAAATGGGCTTTGTTCTGAAATTTTCATTTTTAGTTAGTTACTTGGACTATGGAATGCCTAATTTAAATGATGATATAAATTTTGGTTAAGAATCAACACTAGTGCGGCGCCTGGGTGGCTCAGTCGGTTAAGCGTCTGCCTTTGGCTCAGGTCATGATTCCAGGGTCCTGGGATCGAACCCCCTGCAGGGAGCCTGCTTCTCCCCCTCCTCCCTGCTTGTACTCCTCTCTCACTTTCTCTTCTTCTCTTTCTCTCTCAAATTAAAAAAAAAAAAAAAAAGAATCAGCAGTAGTTTATAATAGTCTCTAACCCTTATGGTAGCTGAAATACAGTATAAATATTGCAAAGGAAAATGGTAGAAGGTGGTGTATCAGTTTTTGGAATTAGTGTAGGAAATTATTCACTTGTATGAAAGAAAGTGAATGCTGATTGTAGTGGAGAGGGAGATAGTTTAATTAGATGCTAAGATGTTTGAGGAGACTTAAGATTTCTGGGTATTTTCATGAGTTTCAGTGGATCACAATAGTTTGTCTTTTAGGGTAAATTAAAAACAGATGTGTCTAGAGAAGTCAAGGCAGTTTACTTTGTCCTGCATAGTAGTTTTCATGGTTTTATATATTTAAAAAATAATCAATAATAAATTCATCCTACAGAAGCAGCAGTAGCTAAAGAATGCAGAACCATTGCAATATAAGAGGTTTATTATCATTTTTTAGTTTTGAAGTCATTTAGTGAATATTTACTCAGTACCTATGGTCTAGAAAGCAGTACATTCCATGATATTGGGGCAATCAGTTACTCCTTGGAAATTCTTTCAGTTCTAGTTTCAGTTATGGCATCTAAATTTAGGATGATTGCCAAATATCTATTTCAAGCCCTACCTCTTTCCTAAAGTCCAGTTTGATGTCTCCAACCTACTTGACATTTCTACATGCGTTCCATCTCAAAGTCATCATGGTAAAACTGACACACACATTACTGTGGTGCTTTACCCACATAAATATAGCCTTTTAAAAAGTAGTCTTATACTACTCAGGGTAGTTTAAATAAAATACTTACCATTTTTATATAGTGTATATATTATTATTATAGTATAATATTATGCTTCTTATAGTAATAGAGAAAATCAAAGTTGAAGGTCTTAACCAATTAAAACTCTTTTCTAAGAAAGTCCATACCTTTAATAATTATGGAACCAACATGGCCAAGTGAAGCAAAAATGATTAATTATTAAATCTAATTGTCAATATTTTAATCACATTGAAATATTCTTTTTATTGAAGTATAATTAACATACAATATTATATTAGTTTCAGTTATACAACATATTGACTGGACAATTCTATACATTTACTAATTGCTCACCACTATTACTCACCATCTGTCACCATACAACATTGTTATAATATTATTGACTATATTCCCTGTGCTGTACTTCTCATCTCCATGACTTACTTATTTTATAACTGTAAGTTTGTACCTCTTAATTCCCTTTATCTATTTCATTCACCCAACCACAGCCACCCATCTCCTCTCTGGCAACTCCCCAGTTTGTTCTCTGTAGTTGAGAGTCTGGTTTTGTTTCTTTGTTCATTTGTTTTGTTTTTTAGATTCCACATATAAGTGAAATCATATGGTATTTGTCTTTCTCTGATTTATTTCACTTAGTATACTGCCCTCTAGGTCCATCCATGTTGTTGCAAAAGGCAAGATTTCATTCTTTTTTATTACCAAGTAATTCCATTGTGTGTATATATATATATATACACACACAACTTTATCCATTTTTCTATTGAAGGATACTTGGTATTCTTTAGCCTCTCATCACTGAAATTTATGTTACATCACTTAGTGGTGAAAAAGAGGCGTAGGTTTAAATACTTACTTGTTATTACTAAGCTTCAGACAAAAGTTTAGTGTAGTTTTAATTGAAATGTGTTCTCTTCAGTGTTATCTTAAATGCATTATTTTTAAGCTGGCATTAAATCTTAAGCTTTACTAGATCTTATTAAGTGAAAATACATCTTGTGTTTGGTTAATATTTGTGAAATTATTATGACTACTGAGGGATCATTGAATTTCAAGTATTTGTTGAAACGAATTAGGTATTTGAAGTACCTATTTTTTATTATAATTACAGAATACTTGGCAATATATTCTTAAAAACATGGGCTATATCAGTTGTGTAGGGTATTAGGCTGAAGATAATGAATTAACATGCTATATTTAGTCAGGGTAATTGGATTAGTTTCAGAAAAAGAAGCAATGCCAGCTTTGTTCTGTACAATGCTGGACTTTATAAAAATTCACCTAACTGATACTGATTTTCAAAGTCTTTACTGACCTCTTGGATACTCAGACTAACCAGTTTGGATTGATGTTTTTGAAATTCCCTTTTTCTTTGTAGTAAAGCTAATTGTTTTCTTTCCCTCCCCTATTACAGATGTAACATTTACATTTTTAACATTTATTTATAGATACTTAAAGGTATATCATTATAGGACATAGCCAAATTTGTTGCATTTAACCATATGGTTAAATTTAGAACATGCTAGATAATACTGTTGAAGTTGTTTTTGTCTGTCTGATATTGTTTATGAGCGATGTGAATGATTAAATCAATTCCTCACATGCATGCTGGCGATACCCATCATCCTCACTTCTTGAAAAAGACATATCATTTAAATCTAGCCTGCTAGGATGATAGAGGGACCTTAAAATTCAACTCTTGTGGTGGAAATGCATAACCAATCTTTTTCTTTTTTGTTTGGTGAGGAAGTCCAGCGAGCTGGTGTCTTAATGACCACTTGTTGTTTTATAAGGCTACGGTCTCTTATTCAAAACCCTTGGGACTGGTGTGTTCTGTTATTGAGATTTTAAAAATTATTTTAGAAAGTAATACAGTACATATGCTGATATGCTATAGATGATGTAACAACAGTCTTAGCAGAGTCTGAGGAGGCACTCTATAATTAAACCTATTAATATTCCTGCAGTCAAATGTATGAATATTCACAGTAAGTGGGGCAAAGACAGAAGAGCCTTATATCAGTTTGGGTCATTTTGTTGCCAAATTATGGAAAAACTTTGAATTCCAGAGTTTTTTGGGTTTTGAATTTCAGATAATCAGTTGTAAACCTGTTGTAAAGTGTGTTATGTATGACAGTATTAATAGGTAGAATGCTTTTTACAAATATTTAAAAATGTAGTGGGATTATATATATCTTTATTTAGCATTTATCAGTTTTTCCACAATTTTACCTTTTATTTCATCCTGTAAAATATTTTCTTTGTACAGCTGCTGTATTCTCGAGGATTGCTAATTGATCTTTTAATCAAATCTAATGTAAGTCGATATGCAGAGTTCAAAAATATTACCAGGATTCTTGCATTTCGAGAAGGAAGAGTGGAACAGGTACTTTGCTACTGAAGTATTGTAACTGGGTATGAGCTTAAGTTATTATGATATGTTTTGGAAGGATAAGCAAATAGGATTGTTATTTTCCTGGCAAAGCAGCAAATTCCAGTCCTGCATGGTAAAAGTAAATAGTAAGAGATTACTCAGTTAAAATTTCTAGTGTTAATTTTTTCATGAGTTATTCTGCAGCCTGATGTTGGTGTTGAGAAAAGGTTAATATCAGGCAGTATTGCTAGATTTGAGCTGTCATTTGTACCCAGTTAGGGGTGACATGCCATTGGCCTTTTAATGGCATAAGGAGCAACTTGGCAGAACTAAGTAAGAGAGCTCACAAGTTAATTAGCTCTGAGGCCAACAGAGATGCCATTAGAACTGATGGAAGGTAACATGAATGGCTAGAATGGAAATAATGATCTTGTTATAGTTAAAAGGAAAAAATGTAATTTGGAATATTTGTATCACTAGGAAGCAGTTTTTTAACTTAAAATAATGTTTTTCAGGTTCCTTGTTCTAGAGCAGATGTCTTTAATAGCAAACAACTTACTATGGTAGAAAAGCGAATGCTAATGAAGTTTCTTACATTTTGTATGGAGTATGAAAAACATCCTGATGAATATAAAGGTATTGTTTTCTATTAAATTGTGTTCTCTAGTTATTTGAGCTTTCTTATTTTAATATGCTTGCTCTAATGTAGTAAGCCGCTCATTTCTCCAGGAGGTTTGCCATGAATAACATGTAGCTATTTAAATTAACATTAATTAGAATTAAATAAAATTTAAAATTCAGTTCCTCAGTTGGACTAGCCATATTTGAAGTGCTCAGTAGCCACATGTGGTTATTAGCTACTATGGCTACAGTACAGCTATAGAATGTTTTCATCATTGTGGAAGTTTTTATTCTTGTTAAGTAAATACTGCTGTCAACTAGTTCTTCATAGATGATATTCTCTTTTCATTGTTCCATTAATTTTTTTCAGCAGTTAAAAAAATCTGTATATTTTTTTCATTTTCCCAGGATTACTTTTGCTTGGTATATTGAATTATTCATTTTGACTGATTAAGAAAAAGAGGCTAGATGGTATGGGGAGTGTATTAGAGGACATGATGGTTTCTAGTCTTGGCTTTGACCCAAATCATACAGTTACTTTAGAGTTTGTTGAAAATTGAATATCTCCGTTTAGTATCAGAGCTTTATACTTTTTAAGTGCTTTGGGCTGGAAACATTATCCAAAATAGGAATAGTCTATTGATGTTTCATTTATAAGGTTACAATGAGAAATAGAGCAGTTTTGTTTTTTTTTTTTACTTGATGGAATATTAAAAGTCAGGCTCTTGCTCTTAAAGCTTCATGTCCATTAGATACTGCCAAATCGTTCTTCACAGTGGTATAAACTTATGTTCTCTAAGTAAATTTTTATAATTTTTATGTTTTTCTTTTTCATCATGGAGTTGTATTTCCTACCACTAACAGTCCAATTACATTTTTTTCTGTTCTTTAAATGAGTAGTTTTTAGGGGTCCCTTGTTTTGAGGTGTGATATAAGGCAGTAAGACTGATTCCATTAGCCACACAGAAATTAACTTCCTTACTTTTTAGTCATAGTTTATTGTTCTTAGCTTTAGTAAGAAATACACATTTCAAAAAAATTAAGTATCGCTCTATCATTGTTTTCACCAAAAAATTGCCATTTGTCATATTGAATATTTCAAAGTGTAATTATTGACATTATTCTGCAGTTTTAATGATAATAAAGTTAATTATTGCCAATTATGGAAACCTATTGTGATGGTTAATGAATTATTTAATATTTTTCTAATTTTTTTAAGTCTGTAAACTACTAAAGATTCGTTGTTTAAAGCTTAAAAATTGTGCCATTAATTCAGTTAAGATAGTGAGATTGTTTCTAGTTCCTTTTTTTCCCCTAAAATCTGTGGTTTCTGTCTAAAATGTAGTATTTACCACCTGGGTCCTTTGCCAAGTGTTTTGAACAGGCTTGATCTCTTTTGTGCAGTGTTTTTTAAATTGGAAGTTTGGTTCTGATTTTAACTGATAAATTTTTATCTTTACATAGCCTATGAGGAGATTACATTTTCTGAGTATTTAAAAACTCAAAAATTAACCCCCAACCTCCGGTACTTTGTCCTTCATTCAATTGCAATGACATCAGAGACAGCCTGCAATACCGTAGATGGTCTCAAAGCTACCAAAAACTTTCTTCGCTGTCTTGGGCGGTATGGCAACACTCCATTTTTGTTTCCTTTATATGGCCAAGGAGAACTTCCTCAATGTTTCTGCAGGTAAGACTGGCATTGGTTCTCTTGTTTCTTCTTAAGGTAATAAAAGATGAAAATTAAAAAAACAAAAATGAGATTTATTCAAGATTTAGTATATGCAAGCATACTTTGTTGTTCTGCTCTTTTATAAATCTATGTATTTGCCTACCTACCTATCTGATACTCAGTTTGGCCTGTGTTTGAACTTCATAAAATAGAACCCCACTGTAAATTCCTTATTTCACTCAATATTATGTTTCAAAACATCATCCTTGTTTTGCATAATTAGAGTTACTTTCATTGCTATGTAGTATTCCATTGTGAATAGACCATAATTTATTTGTCCATTTTTCTTTTGGTAGAGACAAGATGTTTCCAGGGGGTTTTTTGTTTGTTTGTTTTGGTTTTTTTGTTTTGTTTTTTGCTGTTATTAACATCTTTGTGTATGTTTCTGGATATATATGCTCAAGAATTTCTCTAGGATACATATCTAGGAGTGGAATTTCCAAGTCATGGGGTATATGAATGTTCATACAAGATAGTACCCAAATTTTTCTCCAGAGCACTGTAACAGTTTACATCCCACAGCAGTATATAAGAATTTCCATAGGTCTACATCTTTGCCAACATTTGTTATTAGGTTTTTAAGTTTTTTTCAGTCTGACTCACATAAAATAGCCTCACATTATACTTTTATTTTGCATTTCCTAGACTACTTAGGAGGAGGAGCATCTTCTCATATGGTTATTTTATATTCATGTTTTCTCTTTCGTGAAATGCATGTTCCTGTGTTTTTCCATTAGTCTCTTGTGTTACTGTATTTTCCTTATTGATTTGTAGGAGATTTTGTTCTGAATACTAATCTTTTCTTAGTTGTATGTGTTGCATATATCTTGCTTTATGGTATTCATGATGCATGGAGGTCATTAAGATTAATGTAGTCAAACATAACAATCTTTTCTTTTTATACTTAGCACTTTTAGGGTAGTGGAGCATGGTAGTTAAAAACCTGGACTATGGAGACAGACTACCAAGATTTAAGTCCTGGCTTCTCCATTCATTGGCCATGTAACCTTGAGCAAGTTTTACAGTCTATTATGTTTTCGAAGAATCAACTTTTTGGCTTTTTGATTCTTTCTATTACAGCTTTGTGTTCCTAGTTCATTAATTTCCATTCTTTATTATCTCCTTTATTTTACTTACTTTGGGTTTTGTTCAGTTCATCCCTCCCCTTTTCTGTCCCTGCCAATTCTTAGGATGAAACCCAATGTTAAATGTTAAATATCGTTTTTATTTTCTAATATAAGCATTTGAGATGATAAAGTGCCAACTCCTCTTTTGACTCTTCACAGTTATTATGTATTATTTTCATTATCTTTTAGTCCTAAATATCTTAATTTCCATTATGATTTCTACATTGACCCATGGATTGTTGAAGAAGGTTTTATTTTATTTTTTAAGATTTATTTATTTGACAGAGTGCACAAGCGGGGGGGGTGGGAGAGGGAGAAGCAGAATCCCCACTGAGCAGGGAGCCTGATGTGGGGCTCGATCCCGGGAGTCCGGGATCATGAACTGAGCTGAAGGCAGGCGCGTAACCCACTGAGCCACCGAGGCGCCCCATTATGAGAGGTTTTAAAATAACTGATTTGGTTGATTCTTTTGCTCTTACCATCTAATTTCATTGTAGAAAATTAAGTTACGTCTGGAAAATGTTTTTTTTTATTTAAGTTCAATTAGCCAACATAGTGTGCATCATTACTTTTTGATACAATGTTCAGTGATTCATTAGTTGCATATAACACCCAGTGCTCATCACATCACGTGACCTCCTTTAATGCCCATCACTTGGTTACTCCATCCCCCCACCCTCCTCCTTATCCACAACCTTCAGTTTGTTTTCTGGAGTCAAGAGTCTCTCATGGTTTGTCTCCCTCTCAGATTTCTTCCCATTCAGTTTTTCCTCCCTTCTCCTATTGTCCTCTGCCCTATTTCTTATATTCCACATATAAGTGAAACCATATGATAATTGTCTTTATCTTATTGACATATTTCACTTAGCATAATACCCTCCACTTCCATCCATGTCGATGTAAATGGTAGGTATTCATCCTTTCTGATGGCTGAGTAATACTCCATTGTATATACGAACCACATCTTTATCCATTCATCTGTTGAAGGGCATCTTGGCTCCTTCCACAGTTTGGCTATTGTGGACATTGCTGCTATGGAAAACATGTTTTTATGGTATTAATACTTCGAGCTTTATGTTATGACTTAGTATGTCATCAATTTTTGTAATTTTTCCATTTATGTTCAAGAAGAATGTGTTTAGTTCTTGGGCACAGGGTTCTCTAATTATTGGTCTTGGAGTCTAATAAGGCAGGCTTCAAGTTATAATTTGCAAATTTTTTTTGTAATTTGCAAATTTTGTTGAGTTTTTTCCTTTGATCTACCAGTAATAAAGTATTTTAAAATCTCCCATTATGATGTTTGATTTCTCAGTTTCTCCCTATAGTTCTGTCAGTTTTTACCTTATATTTATTTTGAGGCAATTTGTTAAGATCATTTAAATTTATAACTGTTTAATCTTCCTGATGAATGTAATATTTTACATTATTTGCTGACTTCTCCATCCCTAATAATGAATTTTTTTTCCTTAAAGTCTACTTTATCTGATATTATAATAGCTACTACAACTTATTAGTGTTTGCCTGTTTTATCTTTCTCCATCTCTGAGTCTTCTGAGTCTGTATTTGGGGCTCTCAATAGCAAATTATTACATATTTTTAATCCCATTTGACAATCTCTGTCTTACCAAGCAGGATGAATCTTGTTAATAGGAGTCTGTTCCTTCCTTTTGAAGTATCTAATTTTAAAAGTTCCTCTGGTTTACATCTGTTGGCAGTAAATGCCTAGTTTGTATATGAACATAACTTTTTTTTGTCTTTTTGTTTTGAGGGAAGATTTGTGAGGAAATCATTTCTAGGTTGGCAGTTCTTTTTCTCAGTACTTTAAAATTTTATTCCACTGTCATTTGGATTCCTTCTTTTGCTGTTGAAAAATTGATGTCAGCCTAATTTTCACTTCTTTATAAATCATATTTCTTTTCTCTCAGGTTGTTTTTAAGATTGTTTTTGGTGTTCTGCATTTTCACTGCAGTGAATTTAGGTGTTTCTTTAGCTTGGTATCAGTTAAATCATGTGTAATTAGTAATATTAAACCATTTTGACCTACAATTCCATATGGTTCAAACAACTTCAATGTATTTCCTCTATCTGTGAATTGTCATTTATCATTTTGGAAAATTGTCAGCCAGTATCTTTGCAAATACTGGTTTTCCTCCATTGTCTCTCTCCTTCCTTTTTTGGAACCCTAACTAGAAATGTTTTAGAATTTTGCATTCTCTCATCCCTATTTCTTAATCTCTTTCATACTTTCTATCTCCTTGTCATTCTGGCTATATTCTGGGTACTTTATTAAGATCTCTTTTCCAGTTTATTAATTCTCTCTGTTTGTCTCTGATCCTCTCATTTTTTTACTTCAATATTGTAGTCTTTCATTTGTAGAAGCTCTGCTCCTCCTCTCCCCAGATCTTTCTTGTTGTTTGATATTTTCTTTTGCTTGTTCATTTTGTTCATATATCTTAAATTCTGTTGATTCATGTTATTGGTTTAGTTTCTTGTGCCATGCTTATCTTTGAGAGTTTATATTTGATTGGTTTTAATCTTTGGAAATCTGGGGACCCGAATTAAGGATGCTTTCCTTCAAGGATTGTGTTTGCTTCAGCCAGAAGGCACTAAGATTTGGGACTATTTCAGCTCCTTTCAGGGGATCCTTTCTTTTTTTTTTCATTTAAATTTAATTAGCCAACATACCGTACATCATTAGTTTCAGATGTAGTGTTCAGTAATTCATCAGTTGCATATAATAAGGGGATCCTTTCTTATTAAAGGAACCCCAGGTACAGTTCCCACACTGATTAATATGAGCAACAAGACTTTTTTTTAACATAAAAGTAAAACTTTATTAGAAATGCATCTCTTAGAATAAACACATAGTTACTAGACTGGAGATGGGTGGGGGAATGGGTTAAATAAGTGATGGGGATTAAGGAATGCACTTGTGATGAGCACCAAGTATTTTATGGAAGTGTTGAATCACTATATTGTACACCTGAAATGTAAAGTTACATTGTATGTTAACTAACTGGAATTTAAATAAAACTTAAAAAATGCATCTCGTAGTGACATAACTGTTTAAAAACATGGTTCATGTATCTTGGGAAGAGTGTTACTTATGGCTAGAATGAAGACTTGCTTTTTTTTTAATTAAGATTTTATTGATTGATTGATTGACAGAGAGAGAGAGAGTACAAGCAGGGGGAGCGGCAGGGAGAGGGAGAAGCAGGCTCCCACTGAGCAGAGAGCCCGACATGGGGCTTGATCCCAGGACCCTGGGATCATGACCTGAGCCGAAGGCAGACGTTTAACCGAATGAGCCACCCAGGCGCCCCAAGACTTGCTTTTATTTAATTGCAGTGTTTTGTTTTGATTTTTTTTTTCTTGAAGCTTTGAATTTAGCTCAAGGTTTTTTGTACTGTGTGTGTGTATTTGGGGTTGGGGAGTTTCTTGTAGACATTTCTTTCAATCTCAGCAGTGCAATAAAAGTTATGCTTAATGTAAAAAGTCATTTTTTTTTGGGTAGAAACAAGAGGTCCCTTCACAGTATCCAGTCCAGTATACTGCTGGAAGTAGATATTCTCCTGTACACATTTCTTAATCATGCAGAGGTGAGAATGTCATAAATTTGAAAGTAATTTAATTCTGAATATGATAGGTCTGTGTATTTCCGGACAAACTCTTCCTTCTCCAGTTACTTGCCAAAGTAGGCATGAATAGGGACTGTCATTTCCCACAGGACCAGGGGTCCTCCTATCAATTTAAACTAAGAGGGAGGTTTTCTGGTTTTGTTAATCATTCTTTTTCTCTTCCTGTGGCATTGCCTGATGTAAAAGGAGCCACACTATTTTCTTCTTGTGTTGCCACTTGCTACTCACTCCTACAGAGCTTTTAGGTAAGGAATAGGGACAGGAAAAAAAAAAGGAATAGGGACAGAATGAACAGATTACTGGGGAGTGAACAGAAGCTCACTGGTTTTCCTTACCATTTTTTGAAAATGGAATTCTTAACCTCATTCCTGTTTTTCCACTAAATCCCTGTATTTCCTTTCCTAATTCAGATCATATTTACATCTAGTAAATACTACTTGGTGTTTGTTTGTTTGTTGTTTTTAAGGGAAAAAACACTGAAAAGTTTTGTTTGTCCTATACTGATATAAAATTTCAAAATGAGACCTTATATGTGTTGAATCCTAGATAAAGAAGACATTTTTCCCCAAAAATGATTGTACCCTCTTTTTTTAAAGATTTATTTATTTATTTTAGAGCACGAGAGTGGGAGTGCATGTGTGCTCACGTGTGCATGTGCTCACGTGCACATGAACAGAGGGTGGAGCCAAGGGAGAAGGAGAGGGGGAGAGAAGCAGATTCCACCTTGAACCGAGAGCTGGGGCTTGATCTCACAGCCCTGAGATTATGACCTGAGCCAAAATCAAGAGTCGAAAGCTCAACCTACTGAGCCACCCCAGCACCTCTGTACTCTCTTTAAGGCTGAGTTTTTATCAGCCTTCTACATCTTTTTATCCTCTATAGAGTGTATATCAGAATTTTGTGTATGATACAGATTTAATGTTTATTATAAAAATGATACCTCACTCTGCAATTTGAATTGATACTTTCAGGGAATTATACAATGTATATACATATAGGTAGTTGATTAAAAACAAAATAAACCAAAAACTTTTTCCATTTTTTTTTTGAAGTAGTATATTAAACTTTTGGGTGGTTTTTTGGTAATTAAAGTAAATCTAAGGTCTCTGAGGTGTATAAAATATATACACACTTACACACACACATAAATGTATGTGAATTATAATAAAAATGCATTAGCCTAGGGATATTAACTTTATATTTGATTCCTTACATCACAGTTTGTAATTTCATATAAATGTTGTTTTGTTTATATCCTAAAATAGTAACACTACTACCATCTATACATCATAGGCTACACTTTTTATCACCAGTTTATCAGAATTAGATGTCACCTGTTCTGTGATTTCTAACCACCATTCTATATTCTGTTTTATTATAAGCCTAAGCATTTCTCAGCCAGTTACAGTGGGTACTCATCAAGGCTACTGATATAAATGGCATGCATGCATATTTATGTGAGGATTCAAAGACATTTGTTAAGTCATATCCTTGCATTCTAAATGAATTCAGTATAACATTTTAATTATTAGAGATAACTTTCATTAATAAACACCCTTTGAGGTTTTTATCCATTTAAATAGGTAGATTTTTTTAAAAGGTTTATTTATTTAAGAGAGAGAGAGAGAGCAAGTGAGCAAACAGGAGAGGGGCAGAGGGAGAGAGAGACCAGCAGACTCTTCACTCAGTGGGCATCCCGACACTGGGCTCCATCCCAGGACCCTGAGATCATGACCTGAGCCGAAATCAAGAGTCAGACACTTGACCAACTGAAACCACCCAGGAGCCCCGGTAGACTTATTTTTAAGTAAAAAATCTGAAGCTTACTTATTGTAATACTACCCACTAATATGTCATAAATTGGACCTTTTGGGAAGAAAAGTCATTGAAAACTGTATTTTTTCTAATCTAGCAAGCCATAGAATTTTCCCTACCATATATTGGTTAGTATTTTTTCTGACACACTGGACAGGATATGTGTGCAGTATATAGGTTTTTAGACTCTCTCAATATATCTTCTAAACAGAAGTCCTTTTTAAGCCCTGACTAATTTATTTCTGTTATCTGTGTGGTTGGTAACATGGTAGCTTTTAGAACTTTCTAGTTCAGAGTAGGTTTCACATAGTGTGTGATAACCTGTGAAATGGAACAGTACCAGTGGGATCAAACAAACTACACTTTTTTATAAGTAGACTTAGACTGCCCAGGGATTGTTACTTGATTTTTATAAGAAGGATTTATTCAACTGATAATTTACTGGGTAATTCAGTCTTCCATTCTTCAGTGGCCTAAATTTTATTTTCTTTTTTCCTTTAATGTAGTAGGATTCTTAAAACATAAAAGATGTGTTTTTTTTACTTTTAACATGTAATATGAATATTGTGCATGCACACACATGTAGAATCACCACCAAATACTTTTTACTAGATGTTTGTACTCAAGTGACATTTTTCTGAGTATTGACTATGGAAAATTGAACAAATGCGAGATCTCCCTCAGGAAATTTTGGAATACAAGTTGATCTCTAACTTATAGCTTTTAAAAAGAGAGAATGAGAGAACACCAAAAGTCCAAAATATGTAAGTAACTTGCTCAAGATTATAAAAATAGCATGGAAAGATAGGAGAGGGAATCTCCCACTTGATAAATTCATTCAGCAATGGCTTGAATAATGATGCCTACAAGGGACCACATAGATGCTACTCTGATTTTGTTATAATCATGGAATTTATTTTTAATATAAATTATAAAGTATTTTCTATTGTTTTATCTTTTCCTCTCCTTTATTGTTATATTTGGAGAACTCTGTAGAAAACATCTCTCAGACCAAAGTAACCTGCCTATTTTATTCTCTAATAACCAACACTTTTTATTCAGAGAATTTTCAGAAATCTAAGACATTTGTTATCCTGGATGAACCTATTGGAAAACCAAGAGAAATGTTAAAATTGGCCAAAGATTATACCAATGGAAAGTTTTATGAGTTTATATGTTCAGTTGCATGTAAAGTCAGAGCAAAATTGAGGTGGCTTCTTAAAGTCTGCCCCCAGTGTTCTTGCCCTTCCACACACATAAGCATGGCGGCTTAGATTATAGATCTAGATACTTTTAACAGTACATTATTATTTCCCTTTAACAGCATTCTGTTTAATCTCTTTTCTTGTAAAAATCTCCCTACTATTCTGGTAGTAATATCACAAAAAAAAAAAATTAGAATTGAAAGAATGCTTTCATATTGTTTTGACTGGTCTAATTTTATAAATGAGGAAAGATAAAGAGGCTGAGGCTAGAAAGCAGATTTCCTGGTATGCATTCTTCATGACTTACCTCTTACACAATCTTACACAATTTTTTTAAAGATTTTATTTTTTTATTTGAGAAAGAGAGAACAAGCAGGGGGGAGGAGCAGAGGAAGAGGGACAAGCAGACTCCACACTGAACACAGAGCCCAACGCAGGACTCAATCCCACGACCCTGAGATCATGACCTGAGCTGAAATCAAGTCGGACGCTTAACTGACTGAGCCACCCAGGTGCCCCACAATTTTTAAACATTTTCTGAAAAAACTAAAAGGAGTTAGTTAATAAAAATATTGTTATTTTGGGGGAATTAAAAAAAATATTTGTGATATTTGTCAGCTTTTAACAACTTGTAATTTGTTATAATTTCTTACTGTCAATACACAGTCACTTTCTAAAAAAAAAAAAAAAACAGATGAGACTAAGGGCCATTCTTACAGTATTCTTAGAAATATGTTCCAATTCTGTGCCCAGTAGGAAATACTACTTTAGATGAATAAAGGAATTCTTTCAATTTCCCACATTTTACCTAACAGATAAAGGTAAAAGGAAAAACATTACAAGCAAACAAATTTCCCCTTCAGCCCTGTAATTTTTATGTTTGCATTTGATGAACACTAATGCAGATGAGCCCAGTAGCAGTTAGATTTTATATGTTTTGGAGGCTAGTTATCATTCCTGTGTTTCATGCTCCCAACCCCACTGGTTCCCTACCCCCCTCACCTCAGTGTCATAGGTAGAACTCCATGATACACCTAAAAATGTGGGTGTGGAAACAACCTATATCTGATAGGTAGATTTGACCAGTCCAAATTGTTTGTGTGTGTAAAGCTTGATTATTGAATTGAACCTTAAATATTTGCAATTAAAGGTTAAAAAATTGCCAAAGTGAATTCAACAGAAACATTAATTAAATTAACATTGAGTGCAAAAGTCCTATAGTTAAGTAAGAAATATTTTCGTTGTGGATCACTACATATTATTGCTTTGTAGCCCTGCAGCTGAGTAGAGCTGCACTGAGATATGCTATATGCCAAAGGTTCTTTTTTTTTTTTTTTAATTTTATTTATTTATTTGACAGAGACAGAGATAGCAAGAGCAGGAACACAAGCAGTAGGAGTGGGAGAGCAGGCTTCCCACCGAGGAGGGAGCCAGATGTGGGACTCGATACCAGGACCCTGGGATCATGACCTGAGCCGAAGGCAGACGCTTAACGACTGAGCCACCCAGGCGCCCTATGCCAAAGGTTCTTAACCTAGGGTCTGTGGGTCCTTGGAATTTATATACAAAATGTTATATGTATGTCTTTATGAAAGGAACTCATAGTTTCATCAGATTTTCATAGTCATCCATGACCTAAAAACAAGGATTGAGAACTATTGTTACGAATTTTCAATAAAAGAAAACATTTTTTTACTCAGATAATCATTCCTTAAGGGCTTATGAAAAGAAGAGGTCCTAAAGAGTTTATAATAAAGGTGCTTCTGGAGTATAAAGACAGAAAAGGGATGGGAAAACTTGGAAAATGTTGCTATTGGAACTGAATTTTCAGGCACCTCTTGGGACAGATGCAACCAGATATTTATGCTCTATTGTTGTGAAAGAGAAGGATAGTATAATGAACAAGAGGGTACATTTTAGAGCCAGACCCATGGGGGTTAAATCCTGGTTCTGCCATTTACTAGCTGTGTATTCTTGGGCCAGTTATTTAACCTCTCTGCTCCAGTTTCCTCATTTTTCATGGGGATGATAATAGCATCTACCTCATAGGTTGTAAGGATGAAAATGAATTAATATCTAGAAAGTGGTTAAAACATTGATTGCCTTAGTGTACTACATAAGTGTTAGCTGTTATTACTATTACTCTTAGTATGATTATTATAATTATTGCTGCTGCTGCTGTTGTCTGAATTAGGGACTGAGCCAGGTTTAGTATTCTAATATAGTGGGTCAACAAATTTTTTTCTGTAAAGTGTCAGTAAATAGTTTTGGCTTTGTAAGACATGTGGTCTCCATTGAAACTATTTGCAGTCATAGACAATATGTAAAAGGATGGACACAGCAGTGTTCCAAAAACTTTCTTTACAAAATAGGTGGCAGGTTTTCTAACCCCCGTTTAATCAGTTGAGTAATCTTTTATCTACCAAACATAATAATATTTTTTATGTACTTTTATAATAATAATACTTTTTAAAAACCCTGATATTAGGGAATATTACAAGATTGCCTCAATGCACTGCCCGGTGTACATTAGTCATTAAGTATTTGATGGGTAAATTAATGAATAGTAGGTATTTATGAATTGCTGCAAAAAATTGTGTCACAGAATTGGTAGAGCAGTGTTTTCAAGCCTTCACTTGTGTCAGAATTTAACACCATTACTGGGCCCCATTCCCAGAGTTTCTGACTTTTAGATCTGGTGTGAAGCCTGAAAATTTGCATTTCTAATAAGTTTCCAAGTGTTGCTGTTGTCTAGGGAACGTAGCTGAAGAGTGAGTAACCAGGGTAATTGCTCTCTGGGCCCAATTCTGATCAACAAGAAGAAAAGGATTTAGAGAGACAGAAAAGTTGTGAAGAAGCATCTATGTCATTTATTGTAAATTTGATTTTCATTTCTTCCCATTTAATTCAACAGCTATTTTTTAAAGCATCCATTCTCTGCCTAGGTATAATAGATATATATGAAAAAGAATATGATGTAGACTTTGATGTTAATGTCAAGAGTGTTTAGTTGAGGAAAGAAAATGCACACTTACGGACCAATTACAGAATAAGAAAGTATTTCATCAGGTTCCAGAGTGTGTAATGTAGGTATGAATGACATCAGTACTCAGAAATGATCAGAGAGAGTCTAAAGAGATTTTACATGAAATTAATCAAGGCACACAAGATGATACTTTGATGGAGTTATAGGAATCTCACATTGCTCAGTTAACCTATCCATTTCCAGAAAAGAGCAAGAAGATTGGGTTCTACTCTGAGCCAAGTACCATCAGTGAGTGGCATGATCCCACCTGTCATTGAACATGGCCCGATTATATGAGATACATAATTGTTTTGAGGCTTTTGGTTTAGGCCAGAATTTCTTAATCTCATTTTTGACAGGATACTTGACATTTTTAGGATAATTCTTGGCCGTGTTGGGGGATGGGCTGTCCTGTACATAGTAGGATGTTTAGCAGCATCCCTGGCCTCTATGCACTAGATGTCTCTGCCTTCACCCACCTACCTACTTGTGACAGACAAAATGTCTCCAGACATTGACAGATATCCCCTAAGGACAAACTACTCCCTGTTTGAGAAATAATGGGTTAGTCCAATTTAGTATATATTGAATTGGTATAGTCGACTCTAGCCAAAATGTTGAAAGGCAGGGAGAATAAAATATTCTTGCAGTTCTTTCTTAAAGTCTTAATACTCAATTTTTGGTTCTTTAATCTGGAGCTGTGTAAAAATTCTTTAAGGACCAGAACATCTTAAAAGATCTTGACATTTGAATCAGTGGAACAACTTAGGTAATTTAGCAAATTTCCTGACATATTGAAGTTACTAAATAGCCATTATAAAGCAAATTCTTGGTAACATACAATCTTAGTAGTTAGAGAAAAAATAAAAATACTGAAAAAAATAGGAAAACAAACACTCACTTTTATAAAGAAATACAAGCCCTGTTCCCCACCCTCAAATTCCACCCCTTGAGTTAACATTGTTCAGTTGCATATTTCCCCATCTTTTCCACGCTTATACGGGCATCTATGTATAAATGTGTATATACATGCATACTTAAAAAAATTTAATGGCTGAGCAGTTCTCTGGTATATGGATATATATCCATATGGTATGATACTATGGTATCATAGTTCATTCAACCATTTGAATGTTGGTATTACCATGCTAAAATTGAGTTGAATTGAATACCATTGAATGTTGGTATTACCATGCTAAAATTAAAATTGTCTTTATTATATAAGAAATATAACTTCATATGTAGAAATTTTTTTATTTGGCCATCTTCAGTTATAGTATAAGCAAACTTGCAGCCATCTTTTTAGAAACTTGTATCCGACAGCCTAAAATAGCATTGGAAGGCTGGGTATAGTAAGGGGAGTTCTTCAGATTCAGAGTCCTTAACCTGGCATTCCAATACCTGGAATAATCATCTGGGTTTTGGGGGAGAATACTCTGAAGTTGCATGCCAAATTTTGTGTTGATATACATGGCTGCATTTTTCTAGGAAGGGCGTTCATAGTTTTATCATTGTATCAAGGGAGTCTGTCACCTCCCAAAAAGGTTAAGAACCACTGAGATGCACTATCTCAATTGAGAACTGCCCTTATTAAATTTGAAGAGCAGTGTTGAATAGATTAACCAAAAGATTGTCTCCCAAAAGTTGAAGGGCTGTTGTTTGAATAGAATTTTTATAAATTGTAGAATCCTGGAGGGTAAAAGAGCAACATACCTCATTTTCTGAATCTTTTGCATACAATTTTAAAGACATTTAGCCCTCTAGTTAATAATATTGGCATAGAAATGATACATAAGGTATAGAGGGTAGACATGATTATGTTTGTATGATCATTTGTTTGTTTTTCCCTTGAGGAGAGAGTGTTGTGTGGGATAAACAGCAGGGTGGTGATATAATCCATCATTTTGAAACCTGTTCTCTGGTGATGGATGGATAGATTGGTAAAGTAACTCAGTAATCTTCATTTTTTTTTTCCAGGATATTCACAGATCATTGAGCATTGTCGTTAATAAAGCAATGGAATGTTTTTGTGTCCTTGACGGCATTATTCCTCAGGTTGTGACAGGAAAAGACTTAATTTGGGAATAACTTCTTATTGAAATATATAAGTGTGTGGTGCTAGAGCATTTATTGTGACTCTCATGAACATATTAGAATTATATTTGTCCCCAAATTACATAGTTTGAGTTTTTATTTTAGTAATAGCCTCCTTCAATGCTAAAAATTCAGATACTAGATGATCCTCACACATAGATGCAAACACTCAGCCCCGTTGTTTTCTCCCCCCGTTACATAATGCATACTACTCCAGATCTTAATTCTAATACCTTGTAGTAGAGTGAAAGGCGGCTGACTTCATATAGGGCCAAAATGACAACTGGATTTAAGCCCAGTGTCTGGAGCTGAGATTTTAGTTTGATTAAATTGAAAGGTAACACTGTGTTAAGGCATAGACTGACTTTTCAAGGATCATTCAAAACAATTCTTGAACTATCTCTTTGGAACCAATGTACTTTTGTGCAAGTATAATAGAAATAGTATGTGTAGTGTATCTATTTTCAAGCCAATTCAAAAAACAACCCTGAACGTAGCCAAATTACAAAGATCTAAGGCTTTACTTGTTGGCAAGTGTCTTTGTTAGATAGCTGGATTTCCATGTGTTCTCTACTATTCCCCTGTTTGTTTTTTGTTCCATAGTGATCCAATTAGTGTGATTGCATAGAATTTTAATGAAGCTCTTCATTTTCAACTTTTTCATCAATTTGCTTTCTACTTTGGTAGGGAATGCTCAAAAAACTGTTTTTATAAAATTCCTTGTCTTGTTTCATGAGGGTTACACGGTTTTCCATATGTTACGAAACTATCAGTCTCAGAATTGGATTCTAATTCTAGCTCTGTCATGTTATTATTTGCATGAACTTGACCATGTCATTTAAATTCTCAGAGCCTCCATTGTTTCACCTATATAATGGAAATGGTAATTAAATCTCATCCTAACTCCTGCCCTGGGCTACTCTGAAACTCAAATGTGATGATGTTAGGGAAAGTACATTGAAGATTGTCCAACACCAAGTAGGGTATTATAACATAAAAGTTGTATGACTTCATGGTCTTGGTATTTGGAATTAATGTTTTTATAATTACTGAAACATATTTTATAGACTCTTCATTCACTTTATACAAACAAGATATGGTATTTAGAATTTAATTATGTAATTAAATTTCCTTATAGTATGTCTATTGATAGGTATAGTTACTGTATATAATGTAGTCCTCTTTATGTCTCCTGTAGTTTCTAGTACATAGGCTTTTACAAAATGGGTATGCCATAATTTTTGCCTTACTATTGAATTTGGTGTATTTTACTCATGTAATTAACTGCTTCAGTAGAACTGCTTGGAACTTCAGCTGGCATATAGCAGGTGCTTAATAAATTACTTATTTAAAAAAATCGGATTAGAATTTACCATAGAAATTAAATATTGTAAGACAGGAACTATTTTTTTTCATGTACTAGAGAAATGATTTATAAAAAAGAACTCTGTGTTGGAGCTGAAATAATTAATACGGCTTTTAGCCATTCCTCTTCCTTATTTCTCTATCCCTTCATGCCTCAACCTCTCCTCTCTTTCTTCTCCCCTTTCCCCAAATTAGGCAGTAGACTCTTACTTGCCCAGTATAGTGAAATAGAATAAAAGTTTTGTCCAAAAAGTGCCATTTCCCTGTGGTAAAACTTCACCAATTTTAATCTCACCAAGTCAGGATTCATAATAATTTGAATGTTTTTACTTTGTGGTCTGTAAACAGTCTGCTAAACAAATGAATAGCATAAACGGGAAAGTATATGTAGCCTACTCAAGAAACCAAACTAATTTCAGCTGTTTGTAAATGAGTCCTGTAGTCTTTAATTCATGCACACTTGAAAGTCATAAACCTGTCCTTTATAATTTGCACTTACACTGGTATCCCTACATTATTTCATACAAATGCACATGTATTTGTAAACAGCCATATCTTTCAACTTTTTGCTTTCCGACCAGAGTTTTTTTTTTAGTTTTTATTTAAATTTTAGTTAACATACAGTGCAATATTGGTTTTACGAGTAGAATTCAGTGATTCATCACTTACAACACCCAGTGCTCATCACAAGTGCCCTCCTTAATATCCTTCACCCATCTAGCCCATCCCCCACCCACCTGCCTTCATCAACCCTTAGTTTGTTCTCTATTGTGAAGAGTCTCTGGTGGTTTGTTTCCCTCTCTTCTTTGTTTTCCCCCCAATCTGGAGTTTGTTAAAAGAAAAATGGGATTCACAGTGTGGCTGTTTTTCTTTTGACTATATTAGAATTTGAAAATACTCATTCTTGAATCTACAGTTTTTAATCATGGTCCTGTAAGCATAGACCCATATTCTTCAGGTACATTTAAAAATAGAAGGAATTAACTCTAAAATAAGCTTTTGAATAATACATATTTATTGAATGAACAATTAATCTTGATCCTAGTTTTATGTTTTAATGTATCCTGAGAGGTACAACAGTGTAGTTGTTAAGAGTAGAGACTCTTAAACAGACTTTCTGTTTGAATCCTCTGCCACTTACCTACTGGTTAAATCCTGCTTTTTCAGTTTCCTCCCTTATAAAAAGGGAATAACAATAGTATCTACCTCTTAGGGTTGTTAGGAGTTTTAAGGAAATTATTTGCCTAAGCTCTTAGAACAGTACCTGGCACAAATAAGCACAGCATGAACCTTTGTTATATAAAGTGAAATAATTTCCAAACCATGTTAATTTTCCTGTGCATATATGAATTCACATTCTTCGATATAGTGGAGTGGTCCCAAATGCCTAATGAACTGAGAGCCAAACTTCTGACTGTACTGTTTCCACCTTCCATGATGTTTTTGAAATCAGAACTTTACTGTCAGCCTGTAGTCTTCTCACAGAGGTGGATATACCAAGATTAGAGGTGCTACTATCTGAAATCTAGTGCAGTATACCTGTTCCCCTCCCTGGAATTAGCTTTCTTGTTTGTTTCTTCTTCTGTGGGGTTAGATGTATTTCTTTCAACAAGCAAATGCAGATGAAAACAAGCATTCTTTTTCATTGTACTCCTAAAGTAGAAATAAAAACGACTATGGAGGGTCTTTCTAGGCTATGAATATTTTAATGCTTGAAATTGGCTCTTAAGAATAGCAAATAGCAAACTAAGGCACTGTCTGTATGGCACAGATAAATCAAGTATGAATCAGAAGAACTTGGTTATCTGTTTCTACATTTTAGCTTAAATCTCTGGCCTTATGAGACTGTTCTACTTATCTCCAATGCAGTTTGTTTCATCTTAGATATCTAACAATGTCAAAACTTACATGAGAAAAGAAATACTGCTTTGTTTCTGAATAGTTGCTGGGGAGAAAATAATTCTCTTTAGAATGTAAACTTTGGAACTGGTAATTTTTAAGACCCCAACAAACACACTGATGGTTATTGATGTTCAGTCAGTTGAACAGACTAAATGTTTCTACTGTTAATCATTCCTGTGGAGATGGTCTTAGCCACAGAAATATAAAATTGTCCTGACCAATTCAGAACGGTTTTTAAAATTACCCTCATATGTGATCTATAATTAGTGAGATTAAGAAAATTAGCCTGTCAGCCTTGCAGATTAAATTTGAGCTTCTCTGCACTTTTTTCCTCCTGATAGATGCTAAACCATGGATAAAATCGCTCATGTTTTCTCTAGGGATACAAAACTAAGTTTGCAAACTTATGTGAGTTTAATTCCTTATGTCTGTTTGGAGTTTCTAGTTAAATGTTGCAATGGTTTGAGAAAAACACCCTACTTGTCTATGGAAAATAAAAGCAAGGTAGCAAGAAGGAGGACCAAAGCACAAAAGCATAGTAGAAGGTAGTTGAACAGCTGTGAGGCTCTCTGTGTTACAGGATACTCTCTTGCTTTTTGTTAGGAACAGCATATTTATTTTTTTTTAAAAGATTTTATTTATTTATTTGACAGCGACACAGCGAGAGAGGGAACACAAGCAGGGGGAGTGGGAGTGCAGGAGGGAGAAGCAGACTTCCCGCCGAACAGGGAGCCCGATGTGGGGCTTGATTCCAGGACCCTGGGACCATGACCTGAGCCTAAGGCAGATGCTTAACGACTGAGCCACCCAGGCGCCCCAGGAACAGCATATTTAGACTATAAGTAGTTCACAACCCTTTTCTGTGTCAGCATACATGATGGATGTATTTGCATGTTTGACCCATTCCCAGGGATATACCCAGCATTCTTAGAGGCTTTGGCATAGATAAGAGAGGCTGCAGGCTCTGCATAGGACCCACTGTAACACAGCCATTTTTTCCCTTTTCCTCCCACAGACTTAGGGAGCACTATCTCACAGAACACCAAGGTTGAGAACCACTATTATTAAACTAAGCATGAAATTCATACTAGATCTGGAATTCATCTAGGAGTGATGGCTTTTATCAGTCTTGTTAACTGGGAGTTGGCTTATTGTGTGTTTCTTTGTGACTTAAGGAAAAAGGAAGTCATTTTTTTATTTTTAAAGATTTATTTGAGAGAGAGAGAGTGAGTGAGCACAGGGGGGAGGGGCGGAGGGAGAGAGAAATCCAAGTAGTGTGTGGAGCCCGCACGGGTCTTGATATCACGATGCTTGAATTTCCCATGAGAGGAAGAGTAATAAGAGTTAATACACTCTTATATATAACTCATATATCGGGGAAATTAAGTTATAGGAAAGGATAGCATTTATTTGTTTTTATTTTTAAAATTTTAAAGTCTTATCACAAGGTTTCTGTGAGGACTGTAAAGAGAGTATATTTCGGAGGTCAAGCCCTCAAAGTTAAAGAATTTTTTTCCCAGATGTAGGAATAGCATCGAGAACAGTTCAGTGTTTATATGTTTGAGTACTACTTTTTGCAAGAGTAAAGAACACTAGTTATTATGATTTTTAATTGGAAACTAGAAGTCAAACTGAAATCAATCTTTTCTACATTAGAGATTTTTTAAAAAGGTATAAAAATACAAAAAGTTTCTGAGATGTTGGGGACTTACAGTGGTTCTGATCTCACATTTTCCTATGCACTAAATATGTTCCTTTTGAAACAGATATCTTCCCTGGCTAATGAGCCCCTAAATCTGTCTTGCAAATATGTACTCTTGATCACAATCTCGAGAGGAACCTAGTAAGAGTGTTCATTGTGTTTGTTACCACCAGTACATTTGCAACTTTTGTACATTCTTTGATAGCCATATGTATTTTGTCTAAGCACACATGCACTCATACACACATGCTCACTCAGGGCATGTTAGGTATGGGTAACAGTTACTGAATTTTTTACCAAAGACTTAAAACTATTTTCTTACATAAAATATTAAGGGAGCATTGGCTGTAAACTTGGGCTTTCTGTTTTATCATATGCGAGTTTAGAATAAAAATTAGAATTCGTTAAAAAATATGTAGAGAGACAAATAAAAGGTTTTATACTAGCTCTTTTGTAGGTGCCAGACATACATTGTTGAAAACAGAGAAATTCTCTGGTTGGGAGGGGTTGTTGAAGGGTGTTGGACAGAGAGTAGAAAGATAAAATTTAAGAGAGTAATGTGTCTTGTGAAGAAAAGAAAGTAGGCTAATATGGCAGGAAGTGACAATAAGCAGTAGGGAGGTGTCCTTTTAGATGCTATGGTGATCAGGGAAGGCCGTTTAGGAGGGTGATATTTGAGTGTAGTGACACCAAAATATGGTAAGGCATAAGCTCTTGGAGATTTGAGGGAAGAGCTTTCTAGGCATCAGGAACTGTGGCAGAGGTCTAAGTTGGGGTCTTTTGAGATAACAGAAAGATTAACATAACCAGGACAGAGTGAGCAAGTTAATCAGGAATGGGATTTGTGACAATGTATCAATTGAGACCATTGGTGTGCATACAAATTATTGCCACCTGCTTCATTGTTATACCCCAGTAATTTCTTACATTCAGGCTTTCTAGCTTTTGAAATATTTCCTGTTTGAGGATTAGTATTTTACTTCTGTGGGAAAATATGTATCATCTTTAATTTCCTTTATTCATTTTATATGGTAGTATGATTCAGCAGCTTTGATAATAGGACATCAGCTGAAGGTCTAAAGGACTTTATAAAAGATAAAACGAAATGTTAAATCTTGGACACAGAATCTTCTGTGTGTAAAAATAGGTTAAATGAGAATAATAAAGTGAGCCTTTTTCATTTTTCCTGTAATCTCCCTCCAAAGCTGTCAGGGCCCTGTACCTAATATTTATCTTAAGAGGCAGAGAAGGTTTCTTGCCACCCTTAGGAGAAACTTTGGTTAAGACAGAGACCTACTGTTAATTTTTCATATGCTGAATCCCACATACATAATTTTAGAAATTAAAATATTGCCTTGGGGTGCCTGGGTCATTAAGCGTCTGCCTTCGGCTCAGGTCATGATCTCAGGGTCCTTGGATCGAGTCCAACATCAGGCTCCCTGCTCTGCGGGAAGCCTGCTTCTCCCTCTCCCACTCCCCCTGCTTGTGTTCCCTCTCTCGCTGTGTCTCTCTCTGTCAAATAAATAAAAAATCTTAAAAAAAAAAAAATATTGCCTTACATTTTACATTCATGAATTTGGAGAATATTTTCAAAGATTTTTTGTTTTCAATTTCTAAAGCATTAATACAGTTCAGTTTTTATTCTTGTAATTTCAAAATTATTCTAAATACATATAAAATAGTTTTTCCATTTTGAAAATACAGAGATTAGATGAAGACACTTTCTGTTTTGTTGGATTTGTCTTGAGAACATTACATCCACACAGTATATTTCTCTTAATAGCAGCAGACATGGTAACCCTGAAGTCTGTTTTCTTTCTTGTTACATTAGTTTTTAATTAAAGAAAACAACTAGTTGAAGGCAATTACTTTCCGTGAAATGTAATGAAGATTTATTTTGGAAGTGACCTTCACTTTATTAGCCAAAGCAGTAATCAGAATTAATAGAATAATCAAATTATATACTAACTCATAAATCATCATGAATAGTGTTGTGAAAAGTTCAGCTATTAATGGGTGCCATTGTTTTGCACCTGTATTAAAAAAATTAAAACTGGTGATTTCTACCTTGATAGGCACTGAAATTGCTTTTTAAAAGGCTATGTAGGATAGGGATACCAGCCAAAAATTTTCGCACTGTTAATTTATCTGTAATACAATTTGATGTACCAGGGCAAAGTTGAAATTGAGTACAATGTTGGTTTGCTCTCTTTCAGTAAAATCTGACTTATTGGAAGCAGTGCTCGATTAATTAAAATTCTGTTCGTTTGAATATTGTTTGGGGTTAATGGCATCAGAGTTAGATTATACTCCAAATATACACAGTTATCTAAATAATGTGTTGGCTAGACATTAGGTTGCTTTTGTGAATTTTCCTTGAGCTTAAGTGGCAGTTTAATATTTGAAACTTACAGAAAACAGCATATCTCATTATAGACTCAGTGCTTCATATTTCTGAGGAATTTACATGGATTCCCATGTTCTTTTTAATTACAGTGGGACAATGGGAAATTTCCTTGCTGCTAAGCTTTTGTATTTTTCATAGTTGTATGTATGGGAATAGTAGGTCTCCACCATTCATGTCAGATAATTGATGATATTTAAAAACATGCTTTAACCATAGCTTTGTGTAGTCAAGCATTACACTTTGTCAGACCCTAGTAAAAGAAAGTGAATTTTGGAAAAACTCTAAGACTTTGTGAAGTTAGAAAGCAAGTTGTTTTTTTTAAATTAATGTGCAGTATAATTATTTCATATATTTGAAAGTGACATTTTTTCCCCTCTAATTTTACAAAAGAAAGACATATTCACAAGTGAGGAAATTTGTCTTTACTCTTATTTGGCAGACCCGTATATTAATTTCACATTAATGACAATTGCTTATTTTTCAAATTTATATTTTCATTGTGTTAATTTCTTAACTCTATCAAATGTTTGAAAAGTATGAAGAGTATGTATAAATGGTTAAAACTGAAGTATAACTCTCTTAGCATTTTAAGTAAGAGGAATTCAATGTAAGGTTTAAATTTTGATTTATCACTGGCTCTCATTTCATAGGTATTTTTTTTTAATCTTTAAAAATAAAAAAGCTGGGATAAATCTAGATTCACAGGCTTTCGTAGTATACCACTGTTACTTGTTACAACCCTACTTGTTTTCAGAAAAATAAATTGTGACCACCTCAGAGTAGCAAATACCTTTCCCTTTTCCCACATGTTCTATAGCTAATAAAATGAGTGGACACTCTTAAAATTGTACCAGTTCTATTAACATTTGCATTTTGCTGTCTTTGATTTGTTTTAGAAGATTCATATTTAAAATTTTAATGTATAACATCCTGAATAATAGTTGTTTAACATATAACACTCATGACAAGGCAAATAAAAATATCAAAAGAAAACTTACTGAACAACTGAGACATAGGGATTGCAATGCCAAATGTCTACAGGGACAAGGCAGGTCATAGGAAGTGAAGTGGCCTGGAAGAAGATGGTTAGAGCAGTAGAAACCATGGTGAGCTGTTGAGCAGAAGAGAAGAGCTGTTGAGCTGTTGAGAGAAATTGCTATGTGACCCTAAGTCTTGATTGTAGGCCTAGTGTTGCCTGATTTTCTCTTTCAAAGAAGACAGAGATCCAGATTGTTTATGCCAAAGTAACTTTTTTCTTTCAAACTGAGGTCATAACAAAATTTATCTACAAGCAGATTTATCTCATGGACGTCTAGTTGGTAACTCCTTGCTATAGGTAAATGACAATTTTTATTTGTACATGTCAGAGGATGGTATCTTTCACCAAATTGAGGTTTTAAAAAATGTATTATAGCTATTTGAAAATGCCCTTCATTATATCACTCATAGTTAGCAACTATGGTATGTAGTGAATTTATGCCATGTCCATATAACCTCAGAAGTCTAGATTTGGATTTTGAGTTACTCTATAAATTGAGCATCCTTTAAGGAAACCACGAGCATTCCAGTGGCATTTTTCTTCTCACAAATCAACAGCCGAGTAATTCTGGAATTAACCTTTGATTCTGTCTAACTACTATGTTATTTCTTCTGTTTCTTATTTATTTGAGAGGGAAAGAGAGTGAGCAAGCGAACAAGCAGGGGCAGAGGGAGAGGGAGAAGCAGACTCCCTGCTGAGCAGGGAGCCTGATGTGGGGCTTGATCCCAGGACCCTGGTATCGTGACCTGAGCCAAAGGCAGCCGCTCAACCAAGTGAGCCATCCAGGCGCCCCGCTTCTCAGTTTCTTAGAGTATGCTTTCCTCAGTTTCTACTTTTCTGCCGTGGTCAGGACCATAATTGCTAGCTGCTCTCCTGCTCCCACTATCTGCCTCCTTCATCAAACCAACATGGCACTTCCAGTGGCATTCTCGTCTGTCACATCAAATGCAAACACTTCTACTTACCTTTTAGCCCCATTTTGTAATAATTTTATCCTTCAGCTCTTTCCTGTCATTCCCCAGTTTGTGCATCCATTTTATTTATTTATTTATAAAGATTTTATTTATTTATTTGAGAGAGAGTGAAAGCGAAAGATCACAGAGGGAGAGGGAGAAGCAGACTCGCCGCTGAGCGGAGAGTCCAATGCGAGGCTCGATCCCAGGACCCTGAGATCATGACCTGAGCCGAAAGCAGACGCTTAGCCGACTGAGCCACCAGGTGCACCAGTTTGTACATCCATTTAATTATTCCAGTGTCTATGCACACTCTCACCTTTCTGCATTTTCTCATTACTTTTCTACCTTTTAGGATTTATTCCCGCCCCCAACAGTCTGGCCTGTTCCTCTTCAAGGGTTGACACAGGCCTAGCCATCTGATCTTCTTTCACTACACCTGACTGCTAGAAGCTATATGCTTTTAGGCAAGTAGTTTACCTTCTCTGAAATTGGTCTAGCTGTTTTAAAGGTTTTCTCTACTTTTGACGTTCTGTAACTCCTCTTCCAACACGTGTTGACCTCTTCTTTCAATTCCCTTATAATACTTCTAGTCTACCACAAAATATATTCTTTATTTTTTTCAGTTGTTACGCTTAATACTATAATTTTTCTCATTTATCTAACAGGGGGCTAAGTCTGTGCATCTACTGTGAAACTAGCATAGTACCAGTGGCTAGTTGGTTGATTTGAGCAATTTCAATTTTATATGTAGCCCTAGGGGACTCATGTTCCAGGTTAGTACCATTAGCCTTTGAATTGAGAAAGCTTGCAGGTCTTTCCTAGGATTTGCATAACACAAATGACTATCCTTTATTTTATTTTACTGTATGAATTGATACATACCATCCAATGGGGAAAAAGTGAATGTATTGGTGACTGAAGGCGCCTGGGGCACTTCTTTGTGTGAACCAATTCAGTTTAAAATAAGATAGTCCTGAGCAGGGATTTGGTTTGGGGGTATGGAGAAGGTATAGAGGGTATATAGTTTAAAGAAGGAGCCCAGGAATCGCAGAGGAATAAGGCTATTTGACCTGACAGTCAATTTTTTAATAAATAGCCAAAGGAGAAAATTATTGGACGTGTAATCCACAGGAAGAAAGAATATGGTTTTTGTGAGGTAATTATACATCAGCCATCTGACAAGGTTCTTTGAGAGGGCTAAATAAAGTGGGAATGAGGAGGAGTCAGTGAACATTTAGATTTTCAAAAAGCCTTTAATAAGATTTTATACCAAATACTGCTTTAAAAATGTCCTCCTACCATGGGTTTGGGGATAATGTTTAGTCATGCATAGAGATCTAGTTTAAACATAGGAAAAAAGGAATGGGTGGATTCAATGAACTCCTCCTTGCATGGGGAGATTTTTACAGTAAGCTGTAATATTAATATATTATATATATAATTATTATATATAATTTTGATTTATTTATTTAAGAATATAATAAAAGAAATATTTACTGTTTTTTTTAACATTTTTGTAAATGATTGTGGACAGTCAGCATAGTAACTCTCAGCTGCTTCCCAATTTCTAATAGACACGGAGGGCTATTGTAGATAGTAAAATATCGAACTGAAGAGTATTAGCTGAAGGATTGTTTCATAACGTTATGTGAGAAGGCAGGAAAATGGCATAAGTGACTGTAACTCTAAATGGATCCGCCCATATTTTTCAACACATGAAAAGATCTAGGAGTTGTTATGTAGGGATCTCAGAAAACATTAGCTTTGGGTATTCTTGTGTCTGCATTAAGAAAAACCCACACTATATAGGACATAGTCATGAAGGGCATTACAAATAAAAGTATATTAATGTCTTGATTTAAAATTGATGCCTATTTACCTGTGTTGTTTGTACAGTTTGAGTTTTGAAGACTAGGTAGCAAAATGGATCAATGATTTAAATAAGAATTATATAAGAAGTGATTATATCATGTACAGAATGTCAAAGCAGAGAAAGAGGCAGAGAAAGGATGTTAACCCAAAGAAATCCAGAGAGCCTAAGTAGATTTACTACTATAGTCTTCTTTGCTACATCTTAAAAGTTTGAACCAAGGGCTTCCTTTTGAATTTGAAAGATCTTTTTAAATGAATTTGCTTAAGTAGATATGTGGCAGATTAAAAAGAAAATGAAGCTGCTAGTCTGTGTATTCAGACTAAAAATTTCAGTTTTATTAAAAGCTTAGTGTAGGGGCGCCTGGGTGGCTCAGTCGTTAAATGTCTGCCTTCGGCTCAGGTCATGATCCTCGGGGTCCTGGGATTGAGCCCCCTGCTCCGTAAGGAGCCTGCTTCTCCCTCTCCCTCTCCCCCTGCTTGTGTTCCCTCTCTTGCTGTGTCTCTCTCTGTCAAATAAATAAAGTCTTTAAAAAAAAAAAAAAGCTTAGTTTAAATTATGTTTAAAGAGTAGTTAGGGGGCGCCTGGGTGGCTCAGTTGGTTGGGCGACTGCCTTCGGCTCGGGTCATGATCCTGGAGTCCTGGGATCGAGTCCCGCATCGGGCTCCCCGCTCAGCGGAGAGTCTGCTTCTCCCTCTGACCCTCTTCCCTCTCGTGCTCTCTGTCTCTCATTCTCTCTCTCAAATAAAATCTTAAAAAAAAAAAAAAAAGGAGTAGTTAGGAAATACTGGTGCTTTCCCATCAAAAGCTCCATTGATGTCATTGCAATAGGCTGTATTGGAGAATCGTTGAGTTGACATGTTTCTGGTTTGCGTACAAACCAGGGAGCCATTCTACACATGATGTATAGATACAGAGCCTAGGTTGTGACCCAAGCATATAAATTGACCTCCAGTATTTTTGGAAGGCTTAATTTTTTTTTAATATTGAATGATGAATTTTTAATTTTTTAAAATTCCAGTATAATTAACATATAGTGTAATAGTAGTTTCAAGTGTACAGTGTAGTGATTCACCAATTCTATACATTACTCAGTGCTCATCATGGTAAGTATATTCTTAATCCCCTTCACTTATTTCACCCATCCCCCCAAAGAAAAGAGAACTAGTGAAAAAAAAAAAGACGGAATGATGACTTGTATTCTATAACTTATATTAATTTATTCTGGGTCCCTTGTGCAATTATTAATACAGATCTGTTTCTGTCATATAATATATAGTTTTATTGTGACTTTTCCTATAGAAGGTTAATTTAAGGACAGCTGGGAAAGCTAAAAAAAAATGAATACATCATCTACAGAATGTCACCGAGAACAGAGGAAGCTAGATATATGGCTAAGAGCTATAAAATAGAGGCAGTTTCTGGGGTGAGTTTTCTGAAGGCTATGTATTCCTTTTGGCAGCTTTTTCTAAGTTAAGCATGATGATTATGCCTTTCAAGAATGACGGCAATGCCTAAAGGGCTATCCATCTGTCCACAACTTTTTCATGAGTGTGAAATTTGCATCAAAAGCCCCATTGGACTTAGGTACTTGTGACATATAATTTCTTGAATTAGCAGCAGTGCTCTGTCCTTACAGGTAGGTGCGTGGTAACTTTTTGAAGGCCAGAAACTAATCTGTTCCTGGTACCCTCCTATCTAGATATTTGTACCCAGAGTATTATGTAATGAATGGCCAGAATAGATATAGTGGTTGTTGAGGTTGGTAACAATTAGTTGGCTCTAATAATCACACCCTAGGTGGAAGAGAAGTGTTTCTGCAGAATCCTTCAAAGCTCTACCTGTACAGGGAGATTGAATCAGGCTTGAACAGTTAAATTTGATTGTTAAATATTTCAGAGGGGAGACTGCTCTCATGAATATCTGAATTACCTTAAACTTGTCTTCAGGAGGACATCTCCCTGCTACATCCAGTCCATCAGCAATTCTTGTCAGCTTTATGTCTCAAATTGTCTCCAGTGTCTCCATATCATCTCCATTGCCACTACCCTGCTTCAGGTTGCCATCATCTCTCACTTGGTCTACTGCAAACATAACTGGCCTCCTCTTCTCCACTCTTGCCCCATTGACAGTTCTCTACACAGCAGCCAAGCTCATCTTTTAAAAAAATATAAATCTGATCTAGTAATTCCACTACTAGGTATTTACCCAAACACTGTGAAAACATTAATTCAAAAAGATATAGCACCCTTATGTTTATTCAGCATTATTTATACTAGCCAAATTATGGAAGCAGCCAAAACGTCCATCAATAGATGAATAAGATGGGGTGTGTGTGTGTGTGTAGATGGGGACACACACACACATACACACACACCCCAATATGGATAGATCTAGAAAATATAATGCTAAGTGAAATAAGTCAGGCAGAGAAAAACAAATACCATATGATTTCACTCATGTGGAATTTAAGAAAATAAAAACAAAAAAGACTCAGAGAAGAAACTGATGTTTACCATGGGTGAGGTAGGTGGGGGAGGTACATGAAATAGGTGAAGGGGATTAAGAGTACATTTAATATGATGAGCCTTGAGTAATGTATAGACTTGGTGAATTGCTGTATTGTACACCTGAAACTAATATAACACTGTATGGTAGCTATACTGGAATTAAAATTTTTTAAAGTTAAAAGAAGATATAGGGGCGCCTGGGTGGCTCAGTCGTTAAGCATCTGCCTTCAGCTCAGGTCATGATCCCAGGGTCCTGGGATTGAGCCCCGCATTGGGCTCCCTGCTCCGCGGGAAGCCTGCTTCTCCCTCTCCCACTCCCCCTGCTTATGTTTCCTCTCTCCTGTCTCTCTCTCTGTCAAATAAATCAATAAAATCTTAAAAAAGAAGAAGAAGAAGATATAGTCCATGGTCTCTGCGCAGGTGCAAGTCAGGGCCCGGGTTTGCACTCAAACTGATCTGGACTGGCTGGAGGTCTTATCAGGGCAGTGGCTATGGCTTGAGGGGTAGTTTTGATTTCTGTTTGCCTGAGTTATGATATAAGCTGGCAAGAAGAGCTTAAGGAAGAATGTGGGACAAAGGTTGGTGAGTACAAGCAGGTGGGCAGTAAAGGTCAGCTCTTAGGATCTAGCTGGTAACAAAACCACTGAGAGAACAAATGCCACCATTGTGAGCAACACATGTTTTCCCTAACAGGCATGACTGGAATGGAAAAAAAAAATGCCACTGAGAAGGAGTATAAAAAACTTATATACATATGCAGGTGTACACTTTTGCAGTTGTGTTGATTTATGGTAGATATCAAGTAATTCTTCCCAAGAGCACAAAACACACCCTGTTCTCGTTTAAAATGAAGAGGAAATTTGTTGGATTCTGACTGTCTGATCATTGGACTTCTTCCTTTATGACATCCACACAAGTCGTGTGCTCGCTTCCCCAAGATGGCGGCCCCAAAGGACGGTTATGGCTTAGAAGTGGCCACGGGGAATGGGTGGCGGCTCCACCTAGGGATTACTGAGGTCCTGTTTGTGAAAGATGTAGATTCCTTCATGAAACAGCCTGGGAATGAGACTGCAGATACAGTACTAACGAAGCTGGATGAATAGTACCAGAAGTAAAAGTTTATGGAACTCAAACCTTGCTCAAAAGAAAAGGAGGCTAAAAGGCCAGATTCCTGAAATTAAGCAGACTTTAGAAATTCTAAAATACATGCAGAAGGAAAAAAGAATCCACCAGTTCACTGGAGACCGGATTCTTACTGGCAGATAACCTGTATTGCAAAGCTTCAATTTCTCCTACTGAAAAGTGTGTCTGTGGTTGGAGGCTAATGTAATGTTTGAATATGGTATTGATGAAGCTCAGGCATTGTTGGAAAAGAATTTGTTGACTGCCACGAAGAATCTTGATTACCACAGAAGTCAATATGGCCAGGGTTTACAATTGGGATGTAAAAAGAAGAAACAAGGATGATTCTACCAAGAACAAAGCATAATGCTGGCAATTAAAAATGTGGTTCAGTTTTCCAAACATGTTATTTTAAATACCCCAAAGTTTATCCCTAAATGTTGACATGACTTTGATTTTTTTTTAACAGCAGGAATGACAATTAAAACTAAAAAAAGATAAACACTTTATTATAAAAACGAAATTAGTTTCAAATATTTTATGAAATTAGCAGTATTTTCATTTTTTTTATTTCCAACAAAGTAAATCTACTTTCATCTTTTTTGGTTTTTCATAAAAATATTAGCTAAAATGGCTGAGGTATGCTATGGAAGCTGAATTCTGGACACTTTGCTTTATTGGCTGATGTTACTCTCACTTGATTTGGTTAAACCAATGTAGAGGTAGGAAAAACAGTTGAAATATTTCCAAACTTTTCTTTAGCACATATGGGGCTTTATGGCTCTCTGTTGCTGTTGTTTATCTTATATAAATGGATTTTCATTAATTACTGTTTAGCCAATAACAATTATAATATTCTGTGTTTTTCAGGAAATGGTGATTTGCCTCCCTAAACAGTAAGAGGGCTATCGAGATCCTTTTTTCTTACCCCATAGAAGTGCACAGTGTCTTTGCAATGCCAACATAAGGGAGATCTGGCCAACAAGAAATAATAAAATTCTTTAGCCACTCAGAACTCTTGGCTAAGGCAGTTTTGTATTTCTTAGCAGTTCTCCAAAGCAGCTGAACAAGAATTTAAGATAAATATGAATCTGCAGTGGTTGAAAATATTTGTGAGCTTTTTTATTCATGATAAAACCTCATAGAGTAGAAAAATTCCTGTGGAAAGCCTTTGGTACAGTGGCTAGCATTGGGTGATACAGATTCTGATAAAAACACAAATATATTATTCCATCTCCATGTAGTACAACATAGACTCGTACAATGTTTTGTATTTGTATATCGTGATATTAAAACATTGAAGTTAAAAAAATAACATCCACACAAACCAATCCTAAACATTCTTTACATTCTTGTGTTCCTTCTGTGTAGTATATGTCCACTACTGTTAAGTTGTGTTGAAAACCAGGTAATTTGTTGATGGCTTACTAAAATAAATAGTTAAAGATGCCTCTCTTGCATTTTATATTTAAATATATTTTTCAGAGACCTCATTTACCCTAAAACTTAATAGAAATTAATTTTCAAACAAAGGGATACTAAAGTAGCAATATATTTCATAAATAGTGTAATATATAATGAAAGGAGGTCTTTGTAAACAAATACATTTAATTTTAGTTAAGTGGATTTCTCAGGCTTTTGATAATACCATAATAGTCTATGGTATGATATTTTATGATTTTGTTTTAACTTTATACAACTTCTGATTCTGAACTTGATCCCCTTGCTTTTCTTGGAATGTGGGAAGATACTTAAAATTTTTTTCCTGAGGGGGGGTGTTGGTGTGTGTGTGTGTGTGTGTGTGTGTGTGTGTGTGTGTGTGTGTGTG